>NC_079289.1:73981136-74593011 GCF_023638135.1 Falco biarmicus | reverse complement strand
GTGTAAAAGTCATATTAAGCACAGACCCCTTCAAAAGGAGAAGCCTGTGTTTAATCACACCCAACATTTTTGTGGCAATTCAAATAAAACCACAATTATAAAACTACACACTAAATCCGCAGCATTCATGAGACTTCCATTTGAAGCCAGGTGAGAAAGGAAGAAGAGACTTTCTCCCTCAGAGTCAGAGGAATGCAGAGGTTAGCACGGTGGTAACCAAATTTGTCATTTACAGTCTGACCCACATCAAGACTGTGGGCCAAGCAGTAGGAGGAATGATATTGCCTTAAAAACACTGCAATTCGCATGCATTCAACAAGCCTGGCTTTTCCCCAGAGCTTTCTCTTGGGACGTTTGTGCTACATATGGCTCAGCCAAGGAATAAGGAGATGACAAGGTCTCTTGCTGCCTTTTACAGTACAACCTGCTACTGAGCAAGGATATTTTCCTTATTATTAGAGATCGAAGAGTTAACCCAAAAGAAGAAGGGGTAATCTAGCTGAGAGGCACCAAGCATAACTGTAGAATAACTCATGGGTGGTTCCCCTGCTGATGCTTGCTGTATGTCAGGCACCAATTTTAACAAGACAGTCCATGTTTTTCTGCTCTGTTTGGTTTTGGCTTTCCCTGCAGGCTAGAAGAAGTCAGCTGCTGAGAGTTCCCAAATTCGCAAACTTTTAGATTGGTTTATGCCCCAGAGTCAGTTGTGTTATTCGCAGCACGTGGGCCAGAGTTGCATAAGGCAGTTCAGCAAAGACTGATGCCTTGACAAAATGTGCAAAAGTGTCACCCAGGACTTTTCCTTGACATGGTATGTCAAAGATGGCTGTATGGAAGTGATCATCCAAGTGGTCAAAAATAGTAGAAAATATTTGTGGTCGAAATGTATTTCTATAAGTGCACTTTATGCATGTGTGACTTTATGCTTGCTTGTGTCAGAATTGCTTTGTATGGTGTAGTTTTGAGGTGTAAAAGCATAACATCCTGAGCTTCTGGCAAGACCTAATGGGGCTACTTTGTCCCTTCTACCACATCCTGCCATTGGCATATCCTTTCTCTACTACTGCCAATGCTGGAAGATCTGTAGGATTGGTTTAAAAAGTTTCCTAGCAATAACAGTGCCATTTCCATCTGCATGGTTTCTTTTTTTATGCTGGTGCATTACCTCCAGTATTTAGCTTTGGCAGGCCAAGGACTGCCCTCAGTTACAGTTGTACAACTGAGCGCCAGGCCTATGAAGATAGGGTGGTGATATGAGCGAGGGGTAAAGAAGTCTCGATCTATGTAGGGCCCTGTGTGGAACTGTGGAGCTCTTCTGCATTGTCATTTGATGATGGGTATAAGAACCTTGCCTAAACATTAACTTCCTTTTCTTTCTGTAGCCTCATCTACGGCTATATCAAGTATATTCCAGCCATATGAAAACATTTGAACCTTGAAAAGTGCTGGATATGTTAAACCTCACCTAAGTCTGTAAGGACTGGATCCTCCAGGTGCTTAAGGGATGGAAGACCCCTTTCTAGAGTCTAAGAAAGTCATGCAGGGGCTAATACAGTTTCTCTGCACTCATAGCACTTCCGTCCCTTACCCAGTAAAGTTGGTGACTTTTTGCTCCATATTAAGTAGGGAAGATTTTATTCCACAGTAAGCTATCTCCAGAGCCCTCTCAATAATTCAGGGGAAAAGTTTGCAAGTCAGTTGTCCTGCTTTTCTGTTGTTTTACATAATACTTTCATACAAAAACATGGTTAAATTCATAAATCCTGCTTGCTTGTGGTTTTTTTTGTGTTGAACTTTTGACTTTCAGTGTAACATGTTACGAGATTTTTCCTTCAGTGCTTGCAGACAGTGAAAACAATAGTTTCCCCTATTTTTTGTGTTTCTGAAGACACCTTAGAAATTGAGCTGTCATGTTAACAGGGTGGCAATTCAGACATTAAGAACAATATGAATGTGGTTCACAGAACTAAAGAAGAGCTGCAGATCTGGATAGGAGATGGAGATAAAGTCTTTCAAATATAAAATGTATTCATAATGCAGGCACAAGCTCTGCCTGTTTCCTAAATTCCCATTTCCATTGGAAATGTGAAACGTATTTCATTAACAGGCTCTTCCACCAGGAAACATGATTTTCTCATATTCAAATTATTTCTAATTGAAACTTAGAGACAAAGAAGTGCACAGGTGTAGCTGTAGGCAGAATAGCAAAGTCCTTTCAGATGTCTTGAAACGATTTTCTGACGGTAAATCACCAAAACTTTGTGAGACTAGTGGGACCAGAGCTCCGAGGATAGGATTTTGCTGATAGTGCTGCCCTACTGAAGGCAATGTGGAGAAAGGGAATTTCAAAATGAAATAGCCTCTGCAAGGCCTGAAAAAGCTCCCATTTCACCCTTTTCCAGGATTTTGATCCTTTTATGTACCTGTAGAGCCATGATGTCAAGCAGTGGCCCGATAAAGGTGCTTCTGGTTTGACACCTCCCATAGTATGCCATTATTTTGTCCAGCCTGAGCAATAGTTGCAGGCAGGTTGTATGAGCTATTTTCTAGACATTGTTTGTTCTCAAGAAAATTGCCTTACTGAAAGATAAAGCTGAGAAAAAGGCAATTTGTTTTCTCTCTAAAATGCTTTCATATCTGTCTTCCAAGATCTACTTTATATAGTCCTAGCTTCTGTGGGTTACATGTAGGGCTTTATAAGTTAATTTCCTTGTAAGAAGTAGAATATGTTTTGTGGAGATGGCAACACAAGCCTTCTATGCTAGGGATCCAGCTGCTAGGAGCATGGAGAACTTGCGGCCTGAAGTAAACATGGGAAAAGCAGAGCCTATATTTGAAGCACTTACAGTCTGTGGACGTAACCTTCCAGGGGTGAGCTGACGTGAAAGGACAGGCTGTGGTCTACCTGAGCATGCAGGCAGTGCTTGGTCTTCCCTCATCAGCTCCATCCTTGCAGCAATACAGCGAGGCTCCAGAGACAGCACAGCCAGAGTGAAGCCTCTGCACCTCTGAAGGGCCAACACTAGTGTGTCCGTGCTTGCCTTGTGTTTCAAGGGACATTTTTCAGTGGCAAAGAATCAAAGCTCTGAACAGATGTCCCAGTTCTGAAATGAGTTGTGAGCCAGGCCGTTTGCAGTGGTGCCCAGTGACAGAGCAGAGGCAGTGGGCACAAACTGAAATGCAAGGAATCCCATTTCAAAATAGGAAAACTTTTTTTAGCGTAAAGGCTATTGGATATTGGCACAGGCTGGCCAGAGAGCTTGTAGAGTCTCCATCCTGGGAGAGGCTCAAAATCCATCTGGACACAGTCCTGGGCAGCTGGCTCCAGGTTCCTGCCTGAGCAGGGACTGGGACTGGACAATCTGCAGACCTGCCTTCCAGCCTCAACCACCATGTAACTGCGAGTCTTTGAAAGTTTAGCAGTGAAAACCACACAAAATCCTATCTGCTTCATTTCTCCAGCCCTGAATACAAATACTGTAAATATGCAGATTTCTGGACTGTAGGATCTTCAAGGAATTTTATCAGTGTTCATACAGTGCCCATAATAAGTCTCTTGGACACAGACAGAGGTAAGAGCAACAGTAATTTGACCATAATGCAGTCTTAGGAAATGGGTATTTGAGAAACCCATCTGTGCAGGTAAAAACCCCCATTCTGTGGAAAAAGAGGGAAGGAGTGTAGGAACACTGATGCTGAGAGCAATAATCTGTGTGAGAAGGCCAGGAAATATTGCCCATGACTCTGGAGCAGCTTGCCCTTCTTGTTATTTTTTTCTATGCAAGGTGTATACTAATATATTTTATTTTGAGACCTAAATTTTAAAATCTAAGTTTCAAATAAAATGTGTTCAAGATGACATGACTCTTGACATCACTGTCACGTTTTTCACAATCTGAGTGGAAATTAGCATGGTCACGTGCACTTTGAAACCCTTCTCTGCCTGTGTAAAGGCTTACAGGAAACGCGTAATGCCAGCATTTTTTATAGTCTTTTCTGGTACTTGGTGCTAGAAGATCTTGCTTGTAAGAAGAAAAACAAACACCCCTAAGGAGACTGGTAAACAGCTAACATGAGAATCATTAGATGTCTAATAATCATGTCTGGATTTGCATTTTTCCTCTTAAATTGTGGCGGTGTTTCTGGACAAGATGATGTGAACTGTTACCAGCACCTGATTAATTTCCCCAAGGTAACGGTCAGCTGTGTTTTAGTCCTTTTTTAGTCTTAACATGTCTACCACTGTCTTCTCTTACCAAGATAACTGTTGACTTCAGGTTGCTTGAAAGGAGTAGTTCTTCACAACAGGTGTGACTTGAGGAGACAAAATAAATCAAATCATCTTTCCAACGTTTAGCTTGACCTAGTTGAAAAATAATTCTTGCCAGTGTTTTGCTTCCCAAGCACGGAAAATATACGGGCCTGTGGTGGGAGAGAGATCTCCATGGCTATGGGCAAGATCTGCTGTTCTGTGTTTCATTCTACTCCGGTCTCACTTATGCTTACACATTTGTGCTTTTTTGAATAATTTACAGCTACTAAACTTTCTGGAAGATGGACCTCATTTAAATGGTACAGTGTCTGCACTTCTTTCTCTTTAGGAATTTGATGGCATACGGTGAGGAAAAAAAGAGATGTATGTCTTGGAGGGGAGGAAAGGAAAAAATAATACATGGAAAAAAAGCAATTTCTCCTGTTCAAAACTTTGCTGTGGCAGTTGGGGCCTTCTGAACTGGGGGTTTGTGGAAAGTTCATTTTCCAAACTACTATTTTGCAGGCTTTCTCCTAGCTTATATTGTACAAGTGGAAGTCAGTCCATGCAAAAATCCCATGGCCCTAATTGGAACAATTTTTCATGAAGGCAAGAATCTTTCCTAAAGAAGTGTCTGTTTTGGTGGGAGTGTTTATTGGTGAAAGAGAAACATTTTTGCACTCATATCTGCAGAATGAAGCAGGGACCGCTGCTGCTGCCTGTAGAACGGATTAACTTGAAATGTGGTAGTTTGTGTTCAGGTCAATCCAGATCAAAAGCTTTTCATCCCAATGTGTTCTGGGTTTCTTATGTCCCAGACTACTGTACTAACAAAGGCAATCTTTCTTTTAGATTCTAGACCTTTAAATCTTCTTGAATTAATAAGCTGCTGCTTATCAGTGCTTTGTGTTGATTTTCAAGTACATGCTATAAAGGAATTTCTTTTTTTAAAGAGAATTTTGCAAAGATTTTGCTTAAAACAAGATTTTGTTTAAAAACTGCCACAAAATGGAAATGTCCGAAGGAAAACTTTTCTTCCATGTGAGTCTGAGCCTACTTTCCATCAATCTGGGTGTTGTTTTTTTTCGCTTTGAGATGATGCAAAATTAATTGTTTGGTCCAGGCTAAGTAAAATCTTCAAACGGGTTTTCCTTCAAGACTTTGTTTCTGAAAGCAGAAGGCAAAGCACATCTCCAGTGTGATGAAAACCTTAAGCTTTGAAACCATAGGCCACAGATAATAGAGAAAAGTGTAAAAAATGTGCTTACTTTGTGTAGAACCAGTGTGTGTCTTACAATGTTGATGTAGTGAGCAGTTCTCCTGAGAATCTTAGTCAGGCTCTTCCTCCAGTTAAGATGCTCTCAAATGGCTGGCTGTAGACCACTGTCTTAGAAGATATATGAAAAGATTTTTTAGTCTGGTATCATAATCCTGTAGTTACCTTGACAACTACTGGTCGTATGTATATCTACATCGTGTTTGCCTCTCCAGATGCCCTTTTAGCTGGTCCTACAGACAGAACATGGATTATTTTTTTTTAAATATTTTTTTTATTTGCTTGAATTGTATCTCTGGAATCACGCTATTCAGAAAGCAGCATCCTTTTCTGTGTGTCCCCTCAGCAGGATAAAATAGTATATTTGCCTTTGCTTGCAAAAGAGGACAATGTGTGGCAGTGTTCACATATTATCCAACTGCCAAACAGTGACTTTTTGTATAAATCTGAAATTAAAATCGGTGCATTTGCGTTAACCAGGCTGGGTATATATAGAGACATTAAGTCTGAAAAAATCTTGAGTTTTGAGTAATGAAAATGACATCACCAAGGGTATAATTCTGCCTGCTCCCTCCTCAAGTGGTGTGGGTGAGCGGAGCATATGGTATCTACTGCATGGTACCCAAGGAAAGGACATCACAGAATAGCAACTTACATTTGCTGTGTGGGGCAGAGCAGAGCTACGCAGACTTTTTCTCCATCTCAGTGAAGTCAAAAGTAGAGATTTTAGGCCCATGTTTGCATTTATTGGTGGGAACTTGAGCCCCAAGGTGCGTTAGGGACCCAGTGACTCTGCTGGCTCCCACTGGCTGTTCCAGCAGTGCATGTGTATGGAGACAGGCAGGACGATGTAGCCAGAGCAGCTCTGGGGAGACAGCTGGAGCTGAGCTGAGAGGGCCTTCATCCCCTGTGACCTCTCAGGTCTGCCTCCTGCCTCCTGGTGGGCAGGTTATCCAGGCAGCAGCCTGGGGCAGAGTCCAGTGTCTCAGCCTGGTGCCATGGGTACACAGCCTTTAGTGGGGGTCTGTGGTAGAGATCTTACTTCGCAGTTTTTCTGTTTAGATGAATCAGATGATGTAAATAGCTGGTGCCAAAGTTAACTTCACATGGGTAGTCCAGAAATAATGTTCTTAGGCTGCGTGAAAATCTAGCAGCTATATCCTTAGCCTCTTAAATGTAATTTTACTGTCTTTTTTGGAGATAATTTTTTGAAATAAAGCCATGCTTTTGTGCTTCCAAAGTGTTTACATGGGGGTTGTTTTCAGAAGCTGGATTCAAAAGGGCTAATTCCTCACTTGAGCTAGAAGGATGTTACCCACCAGACCCAAGTTTTGGGATTTGCAAGGCAGCAGAATGAGGCCAGGATGGGGAATTCAATTAAGTCCCTTCAGCTGACGGTAAGAAGCATGTGCTGTGCACATGCAGCACGGTGGTACGCAGGGGACAGCTGTGTGAGGAGTGGGTTGGGGGTTGTGGGTCTGTCCCTGCCTGCTGCCTGTCCAGTGCAGCTCAGCAGGGGATGGACCCGAGCGGAGCTTGATCTGCTGTCTCGCTTCACGGGCTCTTTCCACAAGCTGCCATCGCAACTACCCAGAGAGACCTTTTAAAGCACACCATCTTCTGGTAGTCACAGAGGATAAAAATTAGTGCTGTTTTCCCTTCAATTTCTTTTTAGCATCAGATAAGGTTATATGTAACCGATGATATAAGGAGAATTCAGTCTCAGAGGGATTGTATAAATTTACACTACCAGAAGTAAATTATTCCTTGACTTGAATATTTTTTTATTTTTTATTGATCCTTTTTATTTTTAAACCAATATGAAAATTCCCTTGGTTTACAGATTAATTTCAGATTTTGAAGATTAATTTCAGATAAATATTTAAATATGTAGTTTACTCTCTGTGTTAAATAAAAGTCAGCATCCTACTGCAGTGGATGCTATACAAAGGAATATATACACATGTATTCAAAAAGAAGCTGAATTGGACAGATAAAATGGGAGAAAATGGGGGAAGAAAGGGAAACAGAGCGGAGGATAGAATGATGGGAGAAATAGTCACAACCTAAATAACCACATTCCATACTCCATTTTGCTTTTGAATGGCCATAATTTTTTAATTTGTTTATAAATTTAATCTAGAATAGACAGTTAAGATACTAACATACAAGTTACTAAGGTCAACAAAGCTGAAAGATACTAAAGAGTGAAAGTGAGACTAAGGAGAAGAACTACGCAAGGAGTAGAAAAGGATGAAGAAGCTGTAATTCCATCTCCTTTTGAAAGCAGTGGTAAGCTTTCCATTGACTTGAACGCAATCAGGGATTCTACCTCATAATTTTGAACAGTACAATATATTTCACCTGGACAATTACTCAGAGGTAGCCCAGGAAAGCCAGAATTTTGAACCTAGTTGGTCATCGATTTGTGCTGGGAGGCATCGAGTCTCATGGCCCTTCAAATCTGAATCACGGTAGGTGTGCATGCAGGTGCTGTTGCCATGCATGTATGCACTCCCTACTAAACCCCCCACAAACGATATTTCTTTATTTCTTCGGTCAGTAAGAACTGTAATTCAGCTACACATTTTAAAAAGCATACCTTATAATATTTTTGTTTTCAATGAATTTACAGTTAATTGCAAGGATTTTCGAAGGCTTCTAAAGCCTTATTTAGCCTGTATAGCGTTGAATAGTGGTGTGATTTCTGTCTATGCTAGAGTTCATATATGCTAATCAGGTAGCACTGGGCTCCAATTTGCAGCTAGAGTAGCCTGTAAAGGTTGGCCATTAGCTGAATTCAGTCACCTTTTGTCTACGGGTTGCCTGACAAAGAGCTGGAATCTCTGTATCTTGCACTCCCAGTGCAATGAGTGTGAACCAGGCTTTTCTGTATTAAGGATGAATTCAAACCAAAAATAGTCTCTATAACTGCTATTATCTTTTATGCATGGTACTTACAGACAAGTCAAGGATCTTAGTTGTTTTATATTATACCCTCTGCCATACCCAGTTGCAGGCATTTTGCAGTCCTTCATTTAATAAGCTTCTTAGTTTGAAGAGGTCACACTCATCCAGAACGTTGTTTATTTTTCTCAGCTCTCCTGCAACACCTTGCACTTGTCTGCAGTCCTTCCTCAGTTGGACGTTGCATAATTGTGTACTTTTGCTTGGTCTTTCAGGAAATTCCTAATGATCGTCCCAAGCCTGTGTAAAGCTAAATGTTTCTGTGCTGTCAGCAAGATTCACCACCTGTCTGTTCAGCCTGTTTCACAGAAAAATTCGTTAACACCTGGCACCTACCACTTGTCTGGGTACGAAGCAAATGAACCACTACATTTCTCTTGTGAGTGCTCAGAACTGGCAGCAGGCAGAGGCAAAAGACTCTGCTCCTGATGAACAGGGCCATTTAGGCTGAGGTGCATAGGGAAGGGTTCTCCTTGGGGCCCAAAGAAACCTGGCACTGAAATCCTGGCCTGTTTTGGGTTTTTGTTGTTTTTTCCAGTGGTATGTGTGCAGAACAGAAAATGCTCTGATAAAACAAACAAGCATGATTTGGAAATACCTGGTACCTTTGCCTCAAATCAACCCCTTCTTGTAATAACAGTTGTACTGAACTTTGTGGAAGTGGGGAATGAAGCTTGTAGGTTGTAAGAGCAAGGTGCTGAAGACACCAAAGCAGCAGCACACTAGGGTGCAAGCTGCTGCTGTGTAGCATCATTGGACAGAGGGTGTTTTGTTCAGGAGCCCTCCTGTGTAGTACCTACCTCAGAGTGTGGGTGTCAAGTCCACTGGGAAGTTGGAAGAGCAAGTGGTTAAATACAGAGCAATGGGAATGCTGTGTTGATTGATCAGAAACCCTGTCTGGAAATTGCAGCTAAATTAAAATTAAGTGAATGCAGTAAAGAAATATGTAGAAAAAAGATGGATAAATTAGGAAACATTTTTTTCCTTTTTGTTGTAGTAAGAGAAGGAGTCAGGGAAACATGAGTTGTCAGTAAGAACACCTGAAAGGCTTTTTAAGGGCATTTGTGAATACTGTGCCGTGTGTCTTTAGCCTAGATATGTTGCACTGAAAGAGATGCAGATACTAGCATGAACACAGAATGCTAGATAAATGCATGATTTTTGAGTTGCTCTTCCACAGGACATGCGATTTTTATCTCATGAGGGACAGGTCTGAGAAAAAAATCCAAGCCCTGAGAAGCAGTAATAGTGGAAAACCTAGTAATAGCTGAAGGATGACTGGGATTCCAACTGCAGCTGGAGTATCGATGGCTATATTGGACACATTAACTGTATAAACATGGATTCTTCACCTGTTTTAGTTTTCAATATAAACATTAGTTTGTATTGAATCTCCATATTCAAAATGAAGAGTGATTTAAATTGTTGACTGAAAGGTCACTTCAGTGCATTTTGTGAATGTCGCAGAAAGCAGAGAAGAAGGGTAGGTGAGATGCAGGAACGGTTTCTAAAGATGACCAAAGGTTGGACTTTGTAATTACAATCAGTTCAGACTCTGAATTCATGAGTATGCTTTGTGCTTTGGACTTTTTTTTCTTTAAAATGTACTATTTATTGTTACAGTGAAAGTCTAAAAGCTTAATTTCACTAAGTGACTCAGGGAGAACTATAAATTAAGATTTATTTTGGCTAGAAATTAATCTTTTCTTAAGCCAAAAGTAAAGATTCACAAAGTGAATAATATTTTGTTTCTTCATTAACATGTCGATAACAGCTTGTCTTCAGGAATTTCAGCCTTTCCAAATTCAATTTCAGCAGTCTTATGTATTTACTTACCTGTTTTAATTAAGAATTGGCAGGAATGAAAAAAAAAATTACTTGTTTCTGAGCTGATATGATCTTAATTGAGAATGCCTGGCTCTCGCATTGTCATTGATAACTTATTTTTATGAATTATATCAAGGCATGCATATGGAATATGTAATACTCCCCCATGGCAATATCTAGCAGAAGGAGCTGAGAGAGCCCAGGTGTTTTAACACGGTGGTTTGAAAAAGCTCCAAAAACAGTATGCGGTTTTGGAATCCTTGGAGGAGGCAAGGGACAGCTTTCCAAACACCTGGACTCCTTGATCCACCTGTAGGATAAGCTCTCCTGCCTAAGATGTTGCAGCATATTAATCATCTTTGCCATGCTTGAACAATGCCCACTTCTTCATGGTGTGGCTTCAGAACAAAGGTGCGATGTTTCTACGCACACCTTGTGCCCCAGAAAATGTATTCTTTCCTGCCTTATTTCCTTCAGATTTGCAGAAAGACTTTGAAGGGCAGGGGTCTGGAGGAAATGGCAAGTAAGAGCCTTTAACATGCTTTAGAGCTTCTATGTCCTTATGTATCCCCCTTCCAATGCCCCACACAGAGGGAAAATACAGATACTTACCTAAGTGATGGTTTGCTTTTTAACTCAAATGTAGTTTCTAAGTAGAGCCTTTCAAACTGCAGTAGTAATACAGCAGATGTAAGCTGTGAGATGCTAAAATGTCTAATGAAAGGAGTGGGCATCTAGCTATGTTCTTGCTGCTTTCCCACTCATCGATACCTAACAAGTAGGGATAAATTGTGACAGGATACTGAGCAATGTGGAGACAAGTGGCATAACAGACCAATGAGTATAGCTGTGTAGGAGGGAAAAAGGGGCACCAGCAAAGTGCAGGAAAACAATGCAGTTGTGACAGTGAAATAGTTTCATAATAAACAAGTGATCTGAGCTGTTTCTTTCAACTTTCATGTACACTATAAGCAAAGTAATAAATTTTAAAAGTATTTAAGCAATAAATAAATAAATAATAATCATCCAATGTACTGAAAATTTGAACCCAATGAGATATAAGATAAGGTGGTCAACAGACCTTCAGTAGATCTTTATGGGAAGAGAAAAAGAAGCCCCAAAACTACATCTGATGCAACTCAGGAAAAATCTATCAATCATGTGCATTAGTAAGTGGTTATTTATTACCTCTATTAAAAATTTTCCTGCTGTTGCCAGGCCTAACTACAGCTTTTTGAAGTATCTTCCTTCCATTTTTGAATCATGTTGTTCTTTTATCTCCCAGATCAAAGAGCCTTGGTCTTACGTAGAAATATTCAGACTGTGTTAAGCTCAGTTATGGTGCCTGTTATGTAGTACCTGCCCATGTCACGACTTTGAGTGATATATCCACATGGTTTTCTTTGGGATGAGAAATATAATCTGTCCCAATTGGTTTTGGAGAGCTATGTGTAAAGTACTTGACCTAGGAGGTGCTTCTGACTGGTGGCATCCTCACCCTGTACTAAAGCGAGACAGAGGCACATATCAATGCTGACCATCACCTTTGTTTTTGCAGGGAGGAAATCTGAATGCTCTGGAAGTTCTGGGTGAATAGGAAATCTACAGCATGGTCCCACCAAATTGCTTTATTTGGAAGGGGTTATGGAGTCCAACCCATTAGGAACATGGGTGGGTTTTTTAATTATTCTGCAGGGTAGGATAAAATATGGTTAATATATGTTTCATGAAGTATTATTGAGATCCTTGGTTTTCTGAAAATTTCAGTTGGTGCTCAAGCAGGAAAAAACATCCTATTTCAGCGTTCAGAGAGTCAGAGATTTCTAGAGCTAGCAACACGGTTCTAGAGGGAGATATATATTGTAGAGGTTTTTACAGGGCATCTCATCCACGCTTCTGTATCAAAACGTCAGTCTCATCTGGTGTAAAGACTATAAATGAGATCTTCCAGATTCCATTTTTGGGTGTTTTTGTTCCCAAGGCATCAGGAGACAGATAGCATGGATCTCCTCCCTGGACTCTACCCTATTCGCTTAGCAACAGATCCTTTTGCGAAGAAGGAACTCCAGCATACTTCATGCAATTTTTATTCCTTGTAAAAAGCAAGCCCTGTCATTACTCAGCGTGCTATCTGCTTTATGAGAAACAGTCCTTTGGGATAACTAATGCTGGGCATGCTTGGTTCAGTCCATCTCACCTCATCTACACTCTTGCTTGAAGTCAGTGACTGAGAAAGCCTTTGTGGATGGTGGTGAGTAACTTGTGGTCTTCTCACTTGCTGAAATGTCTCTGAGGCATAGCTTGAGCAGTTAGCATCTCTAAGCCAGTGGTGGCTGAGAGGTGATGGGAAATGCTGTGGGAAGCAGCAATAACTGATGGGCCGGAGAAGCCCTCCTCCTGCTTGGTCTGGGCAGCAACCTGCTATGCTGAAAGCAGCTCCTCTGTGTCACTGGCTCTCACACGCATTTACTGCAGCTGACTGGTAGATGAGACTCATCAGACCCGATCCTAGGGAACTGGAGTGCCCTTTGTCAGGCCATGAGGAAATAAGGAAAGTGGCAACTGGTGCTGCTGTCAAGGACAAGGTTAGGGGCTTGAACTTGGGCTCTTCTACTCCTGTCCGGTGCTCCCTGGCAGCGCGTGACTCACATAGCCAACCTCAGCCATTTGAGAGTTGGTTGGGTCCTTCAGGCTCTTCACCCAAACACCTTCACTCGTGACAGGAGAGAGACTGGCACATCTAAAAGGCAATTTTCCCCACCTCAGACACCTGTTTTAAGGGGGACAGCATAAATGACTAGCTGGAGCTAGGCAGCTAACATCTAGGCAGCTGTAGTTAACTGAGATCACCTCCCTTCTTTCTGTTCCTTTGCTGCTATGCATAATTCATTCCTTTACAGGGAAGAAAAGTGTTTGTTGGAGTTAGTGAAACAACAGTTTAAAGGCTCCCAGGAAGATATGTATTGAAGCATTTCAACCTGCTGCAAAGCAGTTTGTGTCTGTTTGTAGTAAAAGAACATTTTAATATTTATTTATTTATTTATTTATTTTACATGAGATAAGGAAGAAAGTAATTTAACAAATAATATACCTACCACTTCTAGACAAACTCTAGAGATATACATGTTATGGTAGCTGGCCTCAGCCCAGCAAAGCCATTAGCCATGGGTAACTAACAAAAAGCAATCTGCTTAGTTCCCCCTCCTTATGCTTTTTAAGGCATTGATCCTGTGTGTTGGTTCATTTAGCCCATTGGGCTGGAATTTTTGAGGACCCACAAGGGAAAGGCTACAGTGTGGTTCAAGGTTATGTTTACCAGCCCTCCTGCCCCAACCCAGAACCAGTCAGGAAAACTTTTTCCCATCCCCAAACCCAAAGAGTTTTCCTGTTCTACAGTTTCTGTGTGTTACATGTCAGCCCTCATCCAGTCCTTTATGCTCCAGGCCTGGGTGAAATTTGTAGGGACTCAGACATGTCAGCCAAGATTCGAGCCCAAACTAAACACAGCCATCATTCATAAGGAGAGAGAGAGTAGGTTTCTCTGCTTATGTTCTCCAGAGCGTGAGCGTTATTCATCACAGGTACAGAAAGGCAAGCTTAATGTTTATAATGTTAAGATTTTTTCTTTTTTTAGTTTCTTGGTTTATTGGGGGGGAAGGGCGGGGGGGAACTTGGATCGTTGAAAGAAACAGTAAAGGACATGAAATCAGTTATGCTGTTTATGGATTAAATGGCTTAGATAAGGACCCATCAGAATTTTTCTATAACTTTGCCAGCTTTAAATCTCTGTAACGGAAACACATCAGTGAGTTCTGTGATTTTTTTTCCCTTGAATGTACTGGAATTACACAGTGTGTTTTATACTCCCCTGTGTTTCTGATGAATATTTTTAGCTCCCCATAGGGCTTCTGAAATAAGCCAGTGGAGAACCTTTTCTTTTCTCTGTGATGTTGGTTGGCATGAAGTGCCAGGGTACATGATCTGGGAGTTAACATCTGCACTGAAGATCCAAAATTTTGTGTTTGACAGTTGTGTCTCAAGGCCCAGCATAAACAACTGATAATTTTCCCCTTTTCAGTTCCTCTGCCTGTGTACTGTTTAAGTTAAAGACACAGTTAAGTCTTTGGGATCCTAAACTGCCTTCCAGCTGTGCCAAATAGTAGCTATTAATCAGTTAGGTGCTTTTCTATTTAGGACTTTGAAGAAGTGCTTATAGGTAAACTGAAGAGGAAAGGCAATAATTCCAAGAGTTACTTTTGTGGTTGATCTGTTCATCTACCTGTTATCTGTGAACATGCCTAGTCATACCTTATGTATCGATATATTGTGTTTGCTTCATGCAGTGGGATTTTCCTTACTGCCTCAGGAAGAAGCCTTGACCTCGGTGAAAGACTGTTGGGGTGGATGGCCATGGCTCCAGCATCAAAGCCGCGTTCAGAAACACACTCCTAGTACGTGCACTCAGTATCAACATCTATGTAGCTGTCAGTTCTATAACTTCCAGAAATGTAATTTCCAGGCTAGTGCAACACTGTAAGTTGTCTGATGCCAAGAGCAAAGGCCAAGTCTTCATTGCCCAAAATGTAAGTTTTGTCTGTTCTACAGGGATTTGCACAGTGCTGTGTGTGTCTGTACTTGCTGGTGGGGTGCCTATGAGCAGCATCACTGTACGCAGATGTGCCTCACTTTCCTCACTCCCAATTTCATGCAGATGTTCTGAGATCACAGCAGTGCCATCTGCCCTTCCCATGAGTGGAAAACCCTTTGCTGAAATGTTCCTTCCTATGTAAAGGTCACAGTCTGCCACCACCATGAACACTTTCTTCATCTATGAATAGTTCAGCTGAAGCCATCTTTAAGCCAGACAGAAAAATAAATTGCTCCCAGTGGAAAGAGCTCCTCAGCATGATCCAGATTGCCTCAGTGTAGCCCCTTGGGACTATTCGTGCAGTGAGATACTCTTCACTGTGAATAGAAGTGACAAAATCTGGCCCAGAGTTAGTTCCCTGAAAATGTAAATATAGAAACTGCCACAGAAACACATGCAGGGACATAGGAGTCTTTTTTCCACCCATGATCTTTCCCAGCGAGGTCTCTGACTCAGAGAGTGACTGCGGCAGTTCAGAGCTTCACTAGCATTGCGGATTGAGAAGGGGAAACATTGCTGATCCAGTTCAGAGAAGCAGGCAATTTGCTTCTGTAAAATTACACTTGGTAAAGCTTTTGGGAGTTTGTGTCAGGCATATCTGAATCACTCGTATCTCAAATACTTTCAATCATGAGAGGAAGAGGGGGTCACATGAGGATGAGAAGGTATCTAGACGTATAGAGTAACCTTTGATTAAGTGTACAAGCCGTAGAAAGGGAGCCTATCAGCAAATCCGTGCAGTAATCTGGATGTACTGACTGCCAGATTTATTGTGTTTCATGGAGATTTGCAAAGCACTGAAATCCAGAAAACACGAGTTTGCGTTACTACACAGACACCAAACACCTGGTCCCTGGTGTGGTAGGAGGATCCAGGCTTTTGTGCAAGGGGCATTTCCTTGGCAGGCTGGTTTCATCTTCCCTAGCTCTGCCAATAGCACACTGCGTATTGTCAGGCAAGTCAATTCCCTGCCTGCACTTTTCTCCATGCCCAGTAAACACGGGTGAGCAGGCAGGGGAAATCAGGCTGAGGTTTTCTGCGAGTGGAGAATTGGATTCCCTTGGCATAATGCTTGAGACCACTGACAGCGTTAAAACCCAGGCGCTCTCGTCCCCACGTCATGAATTAGCAATGGTAATCTTCGCAATGCAGTGCTGCTTTTAGCAATATTAGTGTGTTTCTCTAATAGTTTCATTGTGTTACACTCACATGCCAGGGCTTATTTCACCTTTCATTTGTGCAATGTGTCTGTGCGGTACACAGAGGCTCCATGTTCATTTTTGCCTGTAACAGAATTTCTTTCTTTAGAAATACCACTAGTGTTGTGGGAGAGAGAGAGATTATTTTTGTTGTTATTGTTATTAACGTCACATTACTCTTCAATTCTTCCCCCCCTCTTTTTTTCTCTCTACTTTTTTCTTTTTCTTTTTCTTTTTCTTTTTCTTTTTCTTTTTCTTTTTCTTTTTCTTTTTCTTTTTCTTTTTCTTTTTCTCTTTTTCTTTTTCTTTTTCTTTTTCTTTTTCTTTTTCTTTTTCTTTTTCTTTTTCTTTTTCTTTTTCTTTTTCTTTTTCTTTTTCTTTTTCTTTTTCTTTTTCTTTTTCTTTTTCTTTTTCTTTTTCATGCCAGTTACAGATCCCACATGTCAAATAGCAGCAGCAGCTGGCTGCATGGCAGATCCCTTAGGCTGCAGCTGGGTGAACACTCCTGGACTTATTCTAGCTGTGTCATATAGATGGTCTGCAGATTATTTCTGTGAGCTGTCATGCTCTTCAAATGCCTCTAGCATCTTTTTTTACTGCTCTTATTCTGGTAATACATGGAGCCTGAAAATTCAGTCTTGGAAAACCTCTTATGATTTGTGTAGAAGGTCTGTGGATCAAAAGTATGGCCGATGTATGCATTATTTCTTTTACATAAGTAAATGATTCAATTAATAAATAATACCAAATATTCTCAATACAGTATTAGATAGGGATGACTGTCCTTGAATACCCTGTATCTATGACAATAGCACTCTTGTATATGGATGAATGGAGAAACGTTAATTCAGGACGTCTGATCTCTTTCTTTAAAATTATATACTCAGTGTCCAAATTGCTTGAATGGTACTTTTCTCTTCATAAAGTCAATGTGAGTAGACTGATTGAATGGGAATGACATAATAGAGCTTCAGGTTGCAACCAAAGAGACAAGCTGAAATAAGAGTGAATTTTCAGTAGAAAAGTGCATGCACAATACACTGTATTATTGACAAAGGAGAGTTAAAAGCAAATTAAAATTTCTTATTTGCCTCGCTGGATATATTTTTAGGAGCACCTGTGCTGGTGAATTTTCTTTACTAGTTGTGCTGTACATTACATTTAACCAAATCCTTTTAGTATAGTTTTGTAGTGGTGCCAAAATTACCACTAACATTACTTTAATCATAACAAAGCTATGTTTTTACTTTTAACTACAATGTATGTTTTGTAAAAGCAGTATAATTTGAAAGTAAAGTATAATTTAGGTATTTCAATTAAACTTCAGTATCTTTACTCATGATCAATGACATCTTGATAGCTGAATGATTTAATCTCAGATTATTGGGGCATATGCTTAAAGTTTCAAGGTAATATTTCAAAATATCATATACTAATTATTTACCTCTCCAGTACTGTCCAGGATGTTAACCAACTCGAGGCAGTTTATTCTAGAAACAAAATTGCTCATTGACTCAGCCGCTTTCTTTCCTTTTGGCCAGCAACAAGAAAATAGATTTCACCAAGTGAGGCAAATCCGCTTTCTCTAAGTGATCTAATCACTCCACTACTCCACTTTATCTCACTTTTGTTTTCTTGAAATATTACCTGCAGGTAAAAAGGAGGTGGTTGTTGTAGGTATTTGGGTCCCATTCCTAGTGCACCTTTCAAGAATTACTGACTGTGCTTGCAGACACAGTGCAGGATCCAGCTCAGAGCTCTGGGAGAATGCAGAAATGCCATGCATAAATGACTGTAAGCCCACAGAATTTTCAGTGCCAGTAAAGGCAACTCCACTGTCATTTATTTTAAATCTAAAGCAGGGTACGTTTTTCTGCTTTATAGTCACTGAATTATTTCCTGTGTGTTACCTTTGAGTGGGGCAGCCATATAGCCTTCACTTGTGTGTCTTCCTCTAGCTGCTTCTGTGCAACTCTTTAGTTCATCTTGCTACTTTCTACTCCCAGCTTTCAGCTTTCTGGAGACACTTCATCTTTTCAGGTCTCCAAAGGACATTGCAAGGCAAATGTCAATATAATGCCATTCTCACGGCAGTTACTAATGCTTCTCTGCCTAGCACAAAGATACTTTTATCCTTCCTTCCTAAAGGAAATGCTATGTATTGAACAATGTTGATCCTTCCTCTTGAAACCATGCACAGTAGACCTGTCGTGCTACTTCCTAATAGCAGTCTAGTCTGAGTGCATTCTTGATTTCTCTGTCCTTGCTAGTCCAGAACAGAAACCTTCTGTTTTTTCTTTTGTTTCCCCAGCAGCTCTTCTTCCCCTGTTACAATTCTGAAGGAGGCACTCAATGCAATTGTTCAGCTCCTTTCATCTCATTTTTTGTTGTTGTCAGTAAAGTTCCTGCTTTGTTGTGCTTCCAGTTGGTCGAATTCCATTTTCAGTCTCACATGACTGACTGACGAGATAGAGTGTCAAAATATCTCCACTGCTCTGATACAGACTATTGGAAACCTGCAGAAACATTGTCTGCTAAATATTTTTCCACACTCTGTTTCATGTCTTTCAGCAGGAGGCTTTGTTCCAAAAGCTCATCCAAATTATCTTTTTTCCTATCTTATTTTTCTTTCTTTTTATTTATTTATTTTTTTAATCAGTTTCTTTCTTTCTGATTTGGCTACATTCAGGAGGTGTAGTTATAGCTAAAAAATGTACAGATATTCTAGAAACTTCATTCAACACTTTGTGATACTACTAAGTCAGAAGTACTCTGCTTAGAAATGGAGTGATATAGGAAACTTCTCTTGGTTTTTTTTCCTTGTTTTTTTCACCTGCTTCAGATATCAGTCATTTCATTTCCAAGTCTTGTGCTTTATCTTGCTTTGAGCTTGTCTAAATCGCTGATCGTCACCGTCATCTTTTTTTCCCAAGTTTCTGATCATATTTGCCTCTACTTTTAAGCTTTTGTGTCATAAATTTTTCTGTTAATTCCCTTCAAAGATCTCTCCTGTCTGCCTGCTTGATCTTTTCTCTTATCCAACTCGCTCTCTTCTTAAGCCCTAGTTTCTTACATCCTGTTACATTACCTAGCCTTAGTCTAGGTCAATAGGCACAAGTCCTCTGTGATTTCGACGGTCTTGATCATTATCCCGCCTTTTTTCATTTTGTTTTTCTAAAGCCTCCCACTGAAGTAAGTGTACTTTTTAATCATTGACTTCAGCACAAAGAATATCAAGCTCCACATGTGTGACTGCAGGACTGTTGCATATGTGGTACTGAACTAGTTTGTTCTTTACTTTGTAAATACTTCTGATCATGCTGCTTCTCTCCTGGGCTTACTCATGGAAACTCAGAACCAAGAGGATAGACCACCTGATGTCAATGAAAATTTATAAAAGAGTGAAAATATATAAAAGAATGAAAATTTATAACATGGAGCTTTTAATTTAGCTTTTTTTCCCCACCATAAAGTGTCATCATAACACCATGAAGTGTTACTGAAAGCTTGAATTTTGTGTTATGAAAGAAATTCCAGTATGCCAGAGATGCAGGATTTGCGGTTCAGATATGATACATTAACTGTAGCATATTGAAATAATTCTTCTGAAAGAATGCCCTACCACTACAGATAAAAATGTGGAGGGAGATCTGACCTGGGAACGTGTAAGACAAACTGTAATCCAGCTTTCATGTTTTCATGGGAGGGAAGATGATATCTTACATGTAATATCTGGAGACAAATAAGTGAGTTGTTCTGCTTGTGAACCTGTGTTTCTTTAATGGTGCTAATATTGCACAAAAGCATAAAGGAATTTACAGAGAAATTCCTGTCTGAAGAGGAAATGTAAGTCACAATAAGGAAAAAATCTAGCTAAGAAGAAACATGTCAGTAAGAAATGACATTTAGCTTACTGATGTACATACACTCAGTGAGGGAAAAAGCTGCTTTTCCCTTCAAATCTTCTTGAAGGTGGAGGCCTAAAGGAAAACATATATCAAGTAAAAATGTGGTGCTTCTATTCCAGTGATAACAACTATGTTTAGACACCGTATTAAAATGCTTGACTGGAAGATACTTTGATACCACAGTGTGACATGTCCCTGTTAAAATAAAATAGTTCGAAGCTGGGTCTGTGCATTAGATAATACATAGCACTTCTGCAGCTTTTTCATTCAACCCATGTGTACCTGAAAAGTTCTCTTTTCATGGCCTATGGATGCATTATATGTAGTAGATTATGATGAAATACTGCTCAAACCACAAAACCACAAGTATCTGCAGCTCAAGAGAGTATCTCTTGACTGATGAGGGGAAAAGAAAATAAAGTATGAAGATATTTCTGTGCGTGACAGAACCAGTCATTCATGTGGCAGATACCATATTATTTATTCAATATATATTTTGATTGCCTGGTGGGGTTCAGGATTCCTGTAAGTGATATTACCTGGGCAACAACTGACTTCTCTGCCATAATTCTCCATTACAATAAAGCCACAAAGTAAGGAAAAGCCTGGAATTCATCTGAATAAAGGAGAGAGAAAGGCATGTACTATGAGATGCATTCCATAAGAGTCTTAATGTTGTGGAAAAATGCTAATTTAATCTGTTCAGTAATGTTGGTGAGCTTTCTAATGTCATTCAATACCACTTTATATAGCATTTTATCCATTTGAATTCTCTTCATACATAATCATATATTTTCAGGTCGTTTGGTCAGAGAGGTGACACAAGCAGAGATGGAATACGAATGCAAGATGTACTGTGCACAGTAAATGATGATGTCAAATAGCCATTTTTAAAAATTAATATAAACAGGAAAACCTCTAGGCAAACTGGACTTTCTATTTGAAATTCTGAGTTGATTCTGCATGAAGCCACAGGTTGGATAGTAATTGTTTTCCTTTTCCTATACTTTTTAATTTTTCAGTAAATGATGACTCTAGTTACCGATTCCATATTTAATCATCGAAATCCCTTGGAATATGAAGCACTCCTTAACATGTATTTTGCAATTAGCTGTAAAAATGTACATAATGAATTCAGTAGCTCATTTATGAGTGTGATGTGTGTCTTCTGTATATGAACCATGGACCCATGCCCAGTGCCCTTGATATGAAATTCTCAGCTTATCAGTTCCTGTTCTGAAGCCTCTGAGCCTTCCAGTTAGCTTTGGTCAATCGTCTGGACAAATTTACTGTGATTAAGAGGTCGCTAAGTGCTACAAATCAAAATGATGCTTCTATTGCATGTGCTGTCCATACTCTATACAACTACTGGTACAAAAATGCAAGGAAAAGCAGAGCAACTCTGTCTTGTCAAAGACATAATGCAGAATACCCTGACGGCATTCATACCCAAGTATGGTGTAATGTAAGGAGGCTAGTATTTCTCAGTTTGGAACTGTTACCTCCAAATTTGTGTGTCTGAGTACATTTTTAAAAAAAACTTTTATAGTATTAAGCAGCATTCACCACTCACAGGCCATAGCATGGCAATGGTTGCCTCACGGACAAGTTAAGAGCCATTACAGTTTTTCCCTGAAACTGAAAACAGGAAAAAGCCTATAGCATCTGAGATGGCACAGTCCAAGGATGACACAATTGTTGGCCAACTTCACTTCTCCAAGTTGTACCGGGGTGAGAAGAAAATACATGAAGGGAAGGGTTTTCATTATAGGAAATGATCGTGATAGTTTCCACTGACTAATGATATTACTCTAAATCTTCCTTTAGAGCCAGTATTTGTTTACATTTTAGGAGCTTCTGAAGCACTTGGTGTTTTTCTAGAAGGGGAAGTGAAAGAAGCCGTCCTGTCATTTGAAAAGCCCAGCTGAACGTGAAGTCACTGTAGCCGTGACTCCTGCTGTCCTGCAAAGGGTGATGTGCCCACTGGGGAGTCATCAGATAACCGCAACAGCTCTACTAGGTAGCAAAGCAGGACTAAAAGTATCGGGCAGAGGAGTGCAAAGTCCACAGTGAACTCTTTTTGTAGTGGATTTGCTTCTCCGAGCACTGAGACAGCCTGAAACTGGGGCTCTGCCCTGCCCTGCCAAAATAGCACAACCAAGGCCTTATTTCTCTCATTTAGAAGATGGGTGTTCTTCATTGAGGCATGTTTGCTCATCTTAATAAGCTGTGTGAATCTATTAAGTAAGGAGGCTTGACTTGAATTGATTGCTTTGTTTAAACATGCTCTAGCTTTTGCTCATGTATATAGCTCATAAAAAAGAAACCTGTTTGAGTTTAGCCCAGTATCCCATGGTGATTACTTAGATGTGCTGTCATAGCCAAGAGCTTTGAGTCTAGGATTTTGTTGGCAGCAGTGCAGCTGCAGTAATTACAATGATATGGAAAACTGAACCACAATTTGAAAACCAAAAGGACTATTGCAACTCTTACAGTTCAGGGATTGCTGAGTAATGTCCATTCAATATATGTAGGTAAAATTCATGATGCTTTATTATTTTAAGTAATTAATGTGAATCAAATCTATTTCAGAAGCCGTTCTCTAGTTTAAGCATGCAGGTAGGAGGTTTATTTGGCTGTTTTGTTTAACCAACCACTTAAGAGTCAAGGAGAAGTTTTAGTGAAATTAATTTTGGCTAGTTAATACTTACAAAAGCCTTTGAAGATATTTATTGCCATATATTTGTTAGATTTTATTTGTACGGGTTAAGGAATGATATCCTTTTGTCTCATAAGCAACTTCTCCTGTGAAAAGAATTTCAACAACTTTTGGGACCTGTCAGCAGTACTTTTTTCCTGATCAGGGCCTGCAAAGGCAGATTTATGGCTTGAATTTTCAATAGCTCCTGCCAGAGCGAGAAATTGAATCCTCCTGAATGCCATGTGCCATGAGTTCTGATCCTTCACATTGACTAAAGCTGTCACACGCAATAATAATGAAGAGCAAAGTGAATTTGGCATGTACAAGTGTGGCCTTGATTCAGCCAGTGGGGATAAGACACATGTTTTGACCCTGGTCTGGCTGGAATGCGGTGTTGTATTCAGCACCTTTTGTGAGGCTGAATCCAGATTTCTTAGTTGGGATTTCTTTCAATGGAAAACGAGCTAATTTGCTTAATGCAGATATTTTTATTTGTAAGATATTATTTCCCACTTTTTAAATAGTTCTTATTCCTCTGGTGACAACTAGAGATTGAAAATACCAGCCTTTCACTGAAAAGTCTGCCTGTGAGGGTACCAAACTTGGTTCCATTTCTGCAATTTATACTCTGCTCTTACTATAAATACTTGTTTAATACATGATTTGATCAATGTTGACTTTAAGAGAATGATGACAGTGCAGGAGAAATGGATATAATTTGAAAGCTGGGTCCCTTTGTGGTGGATTGTAATGTATGAACAAAAGAAAATTTACGTGCTGTGGTGCAGTGATCTGTAATCTTATGGAAGAAGCAGTTGAAAAGCAAAATGAAGTCTGAGAATGTATATTTTCTGAAACCCCCCCCCCCCGATGGATTATATGACTGGTATGTTTTTCCTCAACACACAACTGTATATCTGATGTAATCAAAGAATCAAGAAAAATGACATTGCTGAATAATTTCTGGTAATTATCTTAAACAGAGACAGATTTACGGAGGTGCATGCTATTTTGAGCAACCAGTAATTGTATTAGTTACACCTCACGGACGAACTTTGTGTTCTGTTCAACAGCAAGTTCACCATCCTGTCTAACCAGGTTGTTCAGTAACCTTGAAGAGATGACTTTCTGCTTTTGAGAGAATGTTTGAAAGCTGTGGATATGATTTTTGTGTATTTGGGCGATCAATCAATTTTATTGCTTGGCTGCCTTCCCAGGTCCTGGTTGCTTTTAATACTTAATTTTGCATCGAACAAGCAAATAAATGTTCTAATCGTATATAAAGAGAACTGTTTTGATTGTCATGTTTTGAACTCTACAACAGCTTAAAGTATTACAGCTGTATCCTATCAGCATATCGTGACAAGACGTGTGAATTAATTTCAGTAATGAGGAAAATGCCACTAAAACCCTGCAGTACATCTCTGACATATTTTTCATAGCTACTTCATCGTAGTTTTCATCTAACAAGGATTCATTTTCCTAGAAAATTAGGTTCTTGCTCTGTTTTGGAACAACATAGTGTTTCTAAAAAGCACTGGTTTGAGTGCAGGCACTACAGCCTGCATTGGTCTTCCCCTGTCTGGGTGTCTTAAGGGCAAAGGAGGCTGTTGACATGTTTGATACCTGCTGACACAAGGAGCAAAGAGTCCTTCACAGCAGAAGCAGGGTGCTTGGCCCACGCAGCTGGGCAGCACCCAGCGAGCCATTGGGCAGCACAGGGTGCAGCTGCACAGGGCAGCGCAGTGGGCACACGCGCCCAACCGGGCAGCAGGCATCTTCAATATGGGTGCAGAAACCCATTTTTCAGAAAATATTCAATAAATAATATCTGTAACCTTGCTAGACCAGGTGTGGAAGGAGGTATCATCCAGGCACTCCAAACTGAAATATGCTGCAGCTCTCTGAGACACCTCTCCACAGGAACTAATGCTGACTTGTTTGCCGTTTGAATCCCCGTCACCTCGTCTCCTTTTCAGTTGCTTCGTGTCTTCTTTGTGCTTGATGTCATGTAAGGTCCATTACTTGGAAAACCTTGAAAAAATAAAAATCTGCTTAGCTGCTTCTGAGCTGCATGAATGGTGTTGATGCAAAGCGCTGCCTAGAAAATGATCTCTCCTGATGCTTCATTGGAAGTGTTTGGCTTCTGGGGGGAGAGGGAGGTGGCACCAGTTTGGCCACAAAAAGAAAGAAAAAAAAATCTCACCCCCCTCAAATTACATACCTGTTAAATTGCTTGCTTTGCATTAGAATAATTTCACTGTTAGCCTTAGTAAATTAGGATAGCCCATAGGCCACACAAAAGTAAGTAGGCAAGTCAAGGACTTGTCTTGGCTCTTTTTCTATGTACTTCTGTTAATTGTACACATCAATCCCCTTTTTCCTATAAACCCCCTCCAACCCCTTAAAAAAAAAAAAAGAAGACCCTAGATCAAGGAAATCAAGAACGCATACATTGTGCAATGCTGTGCAAAATCAAAAGAATGAGTAGCACATTAAAACCCTTAACTGTGAAGGTATCTTACCTTTTTAATGCCACTCCAAAAATCAGACATGATGCAACAAAATATATATGTGTGTGTATACATATCTGCATACACACACATATGGTATTGGAAAAACTGGGGAAAGTGTAAGGGTGGATCAAGGAAATGACTGAACAACTGGAGAAAGTGCCTTAGAGGGAAACTTAGGTGTTACCCAAGTATTTGCCAAGTGTATTTGCTTATGCACAGCTCTACATCAAATTCCAGACCAGAGCCAGCTTGCATCCTGCCAGTTTACACCCGAGGCAAAAAATCTGTGTTCAGTTTCTGTCTGACCCTGTAGATTTTTCCTGGAACAGCACAGTCTGTTGTCATAAATTTTAAGAGAAAAAATGCAAAAGGTACTAAAACTAAAGGGCTGTTAGCAGCAGTGGAGGAAAAAAAGGCATAACAAAAGCAATTAAGAACATGTTAGTGAGACCTGAAAACTAGTCCTAATACGACAGTTTTAATGGTTATAAAAGTGATTGTATGATGTGTGGTCTCCTGTGAAGACTGGAATTAGATTTGAAAACTTGGGGCAGGGAGGGTGTTATCTGACCTATGTCCCTCAGTTAAAGGCACACAAAGTCAAATGAGAAATGAGCTTTAATAACAAGGGTGATAAAACATAAAATAAAATAAATAGAATATAAATTTTCAGAAAAGATGGATTTTTCATCTGTCTAGGCTTAGGTTAAAGTAACCTACCTTTTTGAAAGAAGAGTTTCTAGTTCTGAAATATGAATTAATGAGCTCATTGATTCTCTGAGAAAACTGTTATGATGTGGATAAGAAAGTAGTTAGATGGGTCAGTGGGTTCTTAGGAAAAGGACAAAAGCTGGGATATATGAGCAGGTAAATCAGTTTCATTATTCAGCATCATAGTAGAAGTAGAATGACAGGCGCAAAGACTGCAGTCTCACATGGATGATTTTCATTATATCTGGACACCCACTTTTACAGGAGACATAACATTGCTAGCTACTACTCTTCAAGATACCTCTGGCAAATGCAAAGCTGGTAACTCATTGGCTTTCTTCATACTCACAAATTCTTTGTAAGTGCTAGTAGTTATGATTGAAAAAAGTGGGAATAGAAATGGTTTTGTTTTCCTGTCATACTTATTTATTGTAATGATCTAGGCAAATATTCAGATTCCCGTATTTCTGATACAGTCAGTAAAGGAAGGTTGCCTTCCAGGGCTTCCTTTGAAAGAGCCCACCAAAGTGCCTCTGTGAAGCACTGAAGTTGGATGTGTAGGTTTGGGGCTATGGACTTCTCTTTAGAGAACAAAGTGTTCTGTTTTTTCCCCCAGATTTCCTTGTAATTTTTCTTATCATGTCCATATCTGTTCATTCTATCCTGTAAAACATCTGTTTACTTCTGTGGGAACAGAGTTATGCCAGCAGTGTGTGTATTGGGAAAGTACTCCAAATGAATTAAAGTGGGAGGCAGAAAGAATACCCAAATGTTATTACCCCACTGACTTTCTACCTATTAATAAGCCAATTAATTCATGCTTTTGTACAACCGTAAGAAGGACCAAAAGCATTTTGTTTCATTTTTATCATTAAACTTCTGATGATAAATGTGTTAGGTATTGTGTTCATACCAATGCATACAAAACTTGCAGTTAATGTATAATTAACTCTAATTTTCAAGCAACTTCGGCTTGTTTCCTGTATGCATTTCATTAAAATGCTTTCCAACATAATGGAATTTTATTGAGGGAAAAACAGAAAACAAAACCCACACACAACCTACTTGCTGTTCATCTATTTAAACATGCCATGCATTTTCAAATCCATAATCATTGTGCCACAGTAAGGATATATTCACAAGTGACAGCACTGGCATACAGTGAATCCTGTAAAACGTCAGGATTGGATTCGTAAACGTTGTTGGGGGAGGGTTAGAGCAAGCTTGTCTATCCTGGCCACTGGTCACAGGTCTGATAGTATGAGGATGACCTCTTTAATGTTCCACTGATTGCTGTAAGATGCCCCAGGGCTGGCATATGCTGGAGAAGGAATGTATAGCAAGATGTATGTTTAAATAATAGGACAGAGACTAGGGCCAAAAGAGGGTCATCTGTCCCTACAGATAGCTGGAGGAAGTAGGACACAAGCTACCGAGTTGCTGGTGGAGATGTAGCCATCAGTCATGGGCAGATGGATTTCAATTACCCACCGCAGGTAAAGTTGAGCAAGCTTGCAGAGCACCAGTGCACGAATTATCTGAACAGTGGAAAAAAATCTTTCAGTGGCAGGGCAAAATACGAAGGAATAATGCAGAGGAACTGAATTGCCGATTCACTCTCCCAGTGTAACTTAGAGTGTGGTAGAGAAGGGTGTGATGGGACGCTAGAAAAAGAAGTCACGAGTCAAAAGAGATATGATGTGTCAATGGAAATTGTGATAGAACATACATGTTGGTAGAACAATGTACAGTAATGACAAAGAACAAAATATAAAAAATATGTAGGAATTTTAAATAGGCTTGTATTAATATGGTTTATCAAACAGGAGTGCAGGAATAATATCAAATAATAAGGAAGTTTGCAGTCGGGAAAGTAAGGTTTATTCTTATGGCTACGTAGTTCCAGAGGTGGAATTTGCTGCCAGGAACGTGGCCAGGCCAGAGCAGCTACAGGTCTGCAACATGCTGGTTGTGGCTGGGACAGTGCATCTGGAACACTTTGATTCCTCTGATTAGAATGCAAGTCAAAAATAGAGATGCAGCCCTCTGAGAGCTAGGTGCTATTTACATATTATAGCATGACAAAACTCGAAGGAAGTTTTAAAATAATTTTTACCATTTAGAAAAAGTACCCCCCCCCAAAAAAAACAAAACTAAAAACCAAACTACCACAAAACAACTACAAAGAAAGAAATCTCTATTGCAGACAAAAAAGAATAACCCCAGACCCCAACCCTCTTCATGCTTATCTTTTCTAATAGTTCCTTGTGGCCACTGAAGCATTTTTGAGAAAAAGTTGTTCAAAACTTTGCTATCTGATTTACTTTCTTCCAACTAATTCAAGTCCAAGTAACTGTTGTATTACTCACTTACTGTAGCTTATCATATATTATGAAAACTGTCTTAATTCTCTTTTGCATTCTTGACATGTTTTATCTGGTTTTTTTCCATTTGGTGAGATCAGCAACCTTTACTTCAAAATCTTTCCCTTTCTTCTGCCCTCCCATTTTGCTTCCTATATTCCCCCAAAAATCTAGCAAAGAAGAAGGTGTAGTGTGTTAAAAAGTCACTGTATTATTTGGTGCTGATTTTTTCTATATGCCCTGTATGGAGGACAAAGAGCATTATTTAAATATGAACTTTTCTAAGCCTGCCATGGATGATTTTTCCCTGGATTCGTATGATGAGACTTAAAAGAATTTTAATGGCAGATTTTCCAGCACGGCTTAGTTGAGTGTCTTGATACCAACTTTTAATCATCTCAAATGAAGCTCTGTGTGGCATAATGAAATTCAGCAGAAGTATGCTGTGCTAATAAGCTACAAACTGTTAATACTGAGATGCTTCTTTGACTGTCTGTCTGGTATGAAAAGGCTTCCCTGAGCCATAACATAAAATAAGTTTTCAGCTATAAACTCAAAGCTCATCTGTTAAAAATAACTGAGGAAAAAGAGGGCATCAGTGGATTCAGTGTTATTAAGATGACTAAAGGTGACAAGGATAAGCTGCTGCTGTAGTGGCTTAGGCTTTCATATATATGCAAAAAAGATAAATGATCCTAAGATATATTTGGTGGCGTATACCCAAAGGAAGCTGGGAAATACCAGTACCATCTTATGTTGAATTCCCTCTAATATACAGGCTACTGTCCTGCTCTGCATGTTCAATAAAGTGAACACAAACTGAAATAGAGAAGGCTTTCTGAGGTAAAAGGTCTGCTTTAACAACAACAAAAAAGACTAAATTGATTTGGCTGGTTTTGTCCAGAACAAATTAAATGTGAGAGAGGTTAATCTTGCTGCTTTTGGATATGTCAATAGGCAAATATTAAAACCAGTACAATTTACAGTAAATTTAGAGTAAAAGACGATTTACAAAAACAATGAGGTTTAAACTAGCCATGAATAGGTTTAGGTTAGAAGTTTGTTTCCCAGCAGCTGGAGAAATGAGGTTATGGAACAGGCTTAGCATAATTACCAGAGGAAAGATGTTTTTCACGTAGAAGCTGACAAGTTTATGAAGGGATGTGACATAGCATGGATATACCCATGATTTGTGAAGGTCTGCTCACTCCATGCTTCCTAACTTTAATTGCAGATGGGTTGTTTGTATGTAACCTTATACAGTAAAATAAAAATCATAGTCTTCCAGCTCTTCTGCCCTCTCTTCCATAAACCCAGACAAAACCATAAGAATTAGATAACATCTTTTATTGTTTATTATTGCACTGATTTCTATAGCTCAACCAAGATTTGGGCTCCCTTGTGTAAATAGAAGGTGATTAAAGAACTTGCAATAAATAATTTACCACTAATTAAAACAACTCAACCATTAAATTAATTTAGAAAACTGCCATTGTATTCGCAGTCTTAAGAGTTCTTAATAATTATTTGTCACGGATCAGTTTTTGCATTTCCATAGAGAAAGAATTAATTACAAATGTATATTTTACTGTATTTTGCCCTTCTTGATAAACTTTGGCAATTTTGGTTACAAAACTGTTTGAAACCTTGGGTTCAAGCAGCTCTCAACCACTCAAACAGCAGAGAACGCTTTCCCCAGCTAATGCTACATTTTAATAGATTGAGGACAGAGATTGAGGGAATAAATGTGTTAAGTGGCCAGGAAATAGCTCATAGGTTACAGAGATGTCTTTTGAATGGTCTGATGATTTTTTAATGCTTTTTCAAAATTCATAATGGTTTTTCCCACTGCATTCTTTTCAGGTAGATTGGGTAATGTGATATGAACTCTGAATTACAAATTTTTCAGTTTCACGCTTTGTTGTTAATCTGTTAGACTTACCATTTGTTATCATCACGGACCAAGTATTCCTATCTGTCAGGCCATCCCTGTACACATTGGTATGTGGTCCCCATTGCCTTGCAGAAATGCAGAGCTGTGAACAGATAACTGGAAGTCATCTCAATTGCCACACTAATGTGTCATTATTTGCCTACTTCAATGTTCTGACATGGTAGCTCATCCTTTTGCTTCAAAGGGATCCCACTAAGCTAACTGCAATAAGGGCCTGTGGGAATCTTGCTATTTGTGTAAAAAATTATGCCTTTTTCTATAGGTCTTCTAATCTTGTAATGTTTTAATATGTACGTTATGTTGCATGATAATCACTCCTGATTCACCTGCATACTTAGGTCAGGGTTTTTCATGACTAGTGGCTTTTCTAGAATTGTGCCTTATAAGGCTCTGCAGTCTGTGTTTTTCTTTCTGAGTGTTTGGAAGGAGCGAGACATGCTCAAAATGTGAAAATGGTAAGTTTTTGTCACTTAGACAATATTAGAGCTTTTCCTGCTGTTTCCAGAAGTAGTTGAGTGATCTTGAGAAAAGTATGGTTTTTAAAACTTTCTCTTATTGATTTGTATCCTAAGGAAAATAAGTTGGAATGTCTTTGTGTGACCCAGTGTACTTTTAAATTTCCACTAAACAAGGCATAGTGTTTGACCTGCATTTGATTTTGGAGCTACGTTGGTAGAACTTTGTATTAAGCCATTGGATTTTTATTCTGAATTAAAGTTTCCTTCTTCCAACTTGCTTGTGCTTTTGCAGAGCACTTTAGCTTTCAAGATTTTTTTACTCAAGGTACATTACAGAATTAATACCACTTGTATTTATGTATTTTTTAAAGTATCATTACATACAAAACATTATTGTATTCCAAGTCTGACTGTTATTAATAGGTGGCTTTATCACAAGCTGACCATATTATAACAGGAGTTACTCAGATAACCTCTGAGAGAGCAGGGGTATGTTCTTTAAACTGTAGAAGTACCAGCTGGAAGTTTCTCTCTTGTCAGTCATCGGTTTTGTCATTTTCCCACTAATATCTTAGTCTTATTTCCCCTCTTGTAATTAAAACAAAATCTTATAAAGTGACAGATTAGTTGTTTCTGCCAAAAATTATTGCATGACACACATTTCTCTTGAGGTGTGTATTTCCAGCCACTAGAAGGATTGCTCCCACTGTTTTGTAAGTACCAGATGCATCCTCTTCCCCCTCCTTTTACTGAAAAACTCCAGAAGGCAGAGTTCAGTTGTAAGGAAGGATGTGTAATTTACACCCTCCTTTACCATAAGCAAAACTAGATTTTGAAGAGGGACTGAAAGAATGCAAGAATGCAACTGCAGTAGAGGGAAACAGAAAAGTGACACAGAGGAGGAAAGATGTTGCCCTGGATTTCTGCTTCACGCTAAGATGTCCTGCCAGGTATTATGCAAAATGGACCATGACCCTGCTCTTAGGAAAAAAAAGGAGCTGCATAAACTGGCCCCTCCTAAGAGTGGATTCACTTCAGCTGCAAAGCATAGTAGTCAGGAAACGAAGGGCAAAGGGGAATAAGAAACTGCTCGTGTTGTGGGCAAACTAACCCTGTCAATCTAGAGGAGTGTGGAAGGACTCTAGCATGCTACAAGCATGGAGTACAAATGCCTTTTACTCAGCTTCACGGTGAAACATAACCTGTAACTTTTGAAATGTCATCAGTGGTTGCTTACATACTTTGATTGCACGCTCTTTGCCTTTTAATGGCTGCTGCTCACTCCGACTGAGGTAAGAAAAAAGTATTCACTGGATATTGTAGCCATAGTTGCCAGTGATAAAATAGGTGTCGGCACTGATAATTCTGGAAGAAAAAAAAGAAAAAAGAAAAAAAATTCAAACCAACCCAAACAAAAATCTAATTCTTTGAAGATCTTTGCTGATGTACTAGTTGCATACACAGTTTCTCTGAGTGAAGTTTGAAAACAGTCCTACATTAAAGTAGCATAAAATCATAACTGTGAGTCACAGCTTATGCAGAGACAATGTAATTTCTGTTAATGTTAAGAAAATATATCTTAAAAGAGCAATGATCAAAACTGAGTTGATTAGAGCTAAAGAATGTAGTAATTTGGAACAATGCAAGTCAAGCATCTTAAAGGGTTTGTTTTCTGTTAGGAATTTAAATCTCCTAAAAAGCATTTCCAAGCTGTAACAAGTCCTTTATTCCATAAAAACAAAATTATGTGGAAAGTGCATATTGCCCTCCAGGAAAATTACATTCCATGTTGCCCAAATGTCTTAAATTGTTCTCTCTTCTCTTTGGCTCGGACTTCCCTTTCTTCCTTATTGACTTAGCTGAGGCAACAGTGAAGAGATGTCTTCAGAGAACAAGAACGCAGCTGTTCCCAAAATAGGGACAGGAAATATTCATGATCAATTTACCTTTTTCTTCATGACTTTCAGAACCGTTTAATAGACAATAGATCTTAGTAAGCATCTTTCTGCATCACGTCATTCTCTTTGGGAAGGTAATTTTAAATGATAAATGAAGGCTGAATACTGTGGGAAGTCATCCACGCAGACTGTTTGGATATGTACTATAGATAGCCAAGCCTATCAAAACCGAGAAAAGTACAACTTGCTCACTGTCAAGTCCAGAAACTTTGAAGATATGTTACTAGACAGATACTGAGCCATTTGAGTAGGCACAAATGAAACTCTGTCTGGATAACATCAGGTCAATCTCTGCTTAGGAAATATCAGTAAACTTGGAGTTTATAAACCTAAATATTTATCCAAGGAGACATAGAAGGGAACAAAGAAATCCTCCAGTGGTATCGTGAACAACTCTCTACCCCAGTAGTTATCATGCAAGATAATCACAGTTGTCCTCCTTTCTCTTCAGTGGAAATGAAGATGCAACCATGGCCACACAGGTTTTCCACATCTCAAGATAACTAGCCCTGTGGATAAGAATTAGCAACCTTGTTTCTTGGTAGCTTCCCTCAGCTAGTAGCTCATCCAGCTGTGCTGTAGCTCATCAAGAAATTATAGGTTCAACTCAGGAGTGAGGAACTGTAGGGTCAGGCCTTGTGTCACAGGAGATCAGAAAGATGGGCTATGCTGGTGCTGATCTGTGCGACACTCAGCATGGGGTGACGCTCCCTCTTCTTGCCAGGAGCCCTATGCTACAAATACGGGCATACTTCAGCCATTCCCATGTTTTCTTTCCACCTCGCTGTCTGTAGGCTATGTCCTTATTGAACTTTTTGAAATGATTTTCGGGTAATTTCTGCCTATAATATAGTCATCCCTCTTTAATTCAGGTCAAGACTTGTATTGTTTCCAGGCTTGCTAGAGAGGGGATGATGCCTCCCAGCTCTTATATGCAGCAGCGTCTTGTGCCACTGTGCTGTGCCTGCAGCCTGTGGAGAGCTGCTGCTGAGAGCTGCGAACAGGATGTATTTCTCAGGAGAGCAGAAGTTGATGGTTTGCTATAAATGCAAACCTCCTGAAAGAAGATTTCTTCTGGAGAGCATGGAGAAGAAATGGGGAGGAGAGGATAAGGGAAGATGAGGGAAGTGAAGCGACTGCATGTGAAGGATGAGTGGATGAAGATTAGTTCCTCTGTGATGATTTTGGAGGCTGGGCAAAGGAAAATACTTAGTTTTCTACATACATGAAAGTTGTTGAGACAAGCAATATGCCGAAATTGAGTACAGGGTAGAGGAGGTCCCTTGGGAGAGTACCCTAATAACCTAATATGAAAGGCTCGTATCTGGATTCAGAGGGTATTTCTAATCCAAGCATAATTTTTATATTAAAGCTGTTTCAAAGCCCAAGTGGCATCTGGACATTTGCCTATTTGCATCCACTAGCTACCACCACCGTTACAGCGCAGATGGCGGTATGTCTGCCTCAGGGTATGACTTGTAATAGGGAGTGAAGGTCTGCAGTTGCCAGAAATTGAATTACCAACAGCCAAGGGTCTGAAAAAGTGGAAAAATTTAATAGAGATAAATCACAGAGCATTGATGGCTGCTATCCAAGTAGTCTGAAAGAACCAAACAACAAAGCAACCAAGCTGCTAACCCAAATATGTAATTTACCCTTAAATTAGCACTCTACCTGCCCTTTAAAAATATATGGTTCCACAGCTTTATACATAGCTAACCAAATTTACTTTGGCCTCAGAAATAGTGGCTGAGGTGACTTGTGTCACTTCTCTGAAGCAACCAGAGGAAGCACACGGCCCCTGTGCTGGCACAAGACGCTGGGACTGGGTCATCGCTCTGAGTCTCGCTGCAGCCCTGCTTCCCCCTTTCCCTGAGGCAGAGCTGACATGTTTTCCCAGGTGGGCACTAGCTCATCTGTGCTGCCCTTTCCTGGATGAGGGAGGGGAGGCGGGAGGGGACCCACCACCCTACCCAGTGCCAGGGCGTGTTGTACTGTGCACGCCATGGCATTGGAGGCCAGATTCAGCCCTCTAGAGGTGCGAGCTGAGCTCAGCCCTAAACACAGACTTAAGAAGGCACTATGGTGGGTGAGATTCTGCTAAAAACAGGCAGTGTGGTTTTTATATGTTGCGGCATGCTGCACCAAAATTTTGCATTACAGCCTTTTGATCTTGCAGCATTGCTAATCTGGGGCTCTGCAGCAATTCAAAATGTATTCAAAAGGCAGCATTCAGATCCAGACCTGTTGTTAAAGGTAGTCTGCTAGAATAGCATGCTCGATTGCATTAAAGTTATCTGATTTCTTTCCCAATATGTGGGGGGTTATCTTCCCCAAAAATGTTAGTTTACCAATAAGCAGAAATCAAAAACCTTCATTAAGTCCTCAGATCCAGTATCCTGCCAGTTGCAGTTCTCTGCTCCCATTCTTCATAGTGTCAGGATCACAGCTATCGCCATGTTAGAAACAGTAATCTATAGTGAGGAGAATTTCTAGCTTCTTCATTAGCCAAACATCAGTAATACATCAGAAAGTGTGGGAAGAATAATTTCATACATTATTGATTCCCTGCAGAGGATGCAAAATTTAAAAGGTTTGTCTTTCCGAGTTTATTTTTCTTAGATAAAAGAAGGGAAAAAAATCCAGTTTACCTATATTTGAGTTATATTTGGGTATAAACAGACTAACGAGATTCTATTTTCTCTCTGCCCCCTCTTAAAGGCTTGTCCCTGAAGGGTGCGTGCCAAAGGAAAAAGCAGTGCTGTGACTATTGCTTCAAAAATGACAGACCCTTCTTTCTACTGCTGGTTTCCTCCCCACTAACTAGAGAGCAGATGCATACAGAAATAGTTTCATACACTTAATATGCATTTAAAAATGCCATACATCTCTTTTCACCAATGCAGCAAGCTTGGCTGCCATCACTGCAGTATCACTGAGGCATTGCTGCATACCTTACGCCCCTTCTGCATGTGAGAAGTTCAGACCTGGAGGAATATCTCATCAACACTTTTCTAAAATTAGTTTAGCTGATGAAGTTTCTCCAGAAAGTCCAAAGACTGACTAGGAATGCAAAGACTTATCTGTACAGGTAGTTCTTTCTCTAGAGCTGGCGTGAAGGGCAGTGCCAAACACTGTCATGCACAAGCCGGGTATTTGAACAGAAGAAAGGCTTAAGTATCCATTTTTTGTTCACCTGGTACCTTACTCAAGCTGTACCTTTATAAAAAAATATTTTGGTTTGTTTTTCTTGAAAAAAGGGGGTTTATGCTGTTAGAAGTATCTGTTTTTTCCTAAATACTTCCCAAATGAGAGTATACCCTTTCCAGCCAGACATAGCCTTCCCAGGGATATTTTTGCTAATGAAAGGAAGATTTTCCACAAACTGTCTAATGAAAATGCTTGTCAGAATTAGTTGATACTGGACAATACACAGAATTCATATTCCTAAGAGTAAGAATTACACAGATGTCCAAAAGTCAGTTTGATTTCAAGAAGAATGAAAATACCTGAAGCACTGAATATTGTGACAGAGATGAACTCTGTGGGTCCTTGCTCAATGGCTCTGGATTACATTGCCTGAAATTCCAGGTCAGTGTTAGCAGGGAATCGCTATGAAAGATAGTTGCTTTAAAGCACCGTCACTGAATAGGGACACTGCATCAGAGTGATTATGTTAAAAGTTCTGGAGGACCAGCAAGGGAGGTGAGAGAAGAATAGCAAAGTAACAAAAATGATTTTGTGCGTATGTATGAGAGATCTAAAGTTTCCTAAAGATTAATCCATCTGAAAGAAAAAACCCAAAACCTTTCTTACATGAATACTTTCCTAAAAATAAGAAGAAATACCTATTTGTACAGAAGTAAAAAGAGAAAGGAGGTGGAATCTAGCATACAGGGCAGCCTGTGAAGCAGCAGTCAAGAGACTCTGGTTCTATTCTTGGCATTTTATTCTTCTGCACTTCTTTTTCTTATCACTTTGCTAGCTAGTAAGATCTCTGCAGCAGATTAGTAGCTACAAGAACTATGTGATTTCTAGAGCAGCAGCAAAACTGTCAGTTCTTACCTGGGATGCATTTTTATACTGTCGTTATTTTAGAAATGATAATGTCTTGTAGTTTGCTTAAGCTCAGTCTCTGCTGTGTGCATGTACATACATAGTGACCCCAAACCCAACCACTACAATTACCTTTACCTTCTATGACTCTCAGGATGTATTCGTCAATTAGTGTGCAATGATATCTCAGTTTTTCTGTTGAGAAGTCACAGTTATTTTAGAGGCATTCACAGTACGGAAAGAATTTAAACACTCCCTGCAAGAGTCCTTATCTTTTTCCAGCATGAATTTTCTTTGTATTACCCACCCATCTGTGAGCCTTTAGCCAGATCCTCCTGGAAGTTCTCACTCTTTTTTTCCTAATCTTGAGTATGATGAATAACACTGGGTCATCTGCACGCATGCCCAGTTCTCTGATTTTTCTGTCATTCTTTTTGTTCATTGTTAGTTGAAACTGAACACTGCCATTCAAATCACCTAGTTTTTGAGGTTTATAATGCAGAGGTTTAAATCTGAGTCAGTGTCCCCAAGCTCCCTTTGCAGTCTGTGGAGAGGAATGAACAGTTGTAGGACATGATTCATCTCATCTTAAACTAGATTTGTGAAACAGGTCAGATGAATCATATCTTAGAAGCCCTCTACAGACCTAAGCTTGCTTAAGCATGAAAGAGAAACAGCCTAGTGTCAGATCTGGAGAAAAGGGAAAAGTAATCCTATGCATCCTGATTCCTGGAGGAGTGGGAAAGGATGACGGCATTGCTACCCAAGGTTATTTATGTTCCCTTACCATAACCCAGGTAACATCCTAGGTACAAGTTGGATGAGCCAGGAGAAGCACTTGCACCAGCAAACCTGTGTGAATGAAGCAAAGAGGGGCAGGGGTGTGAGGGGAGAGCAGCCACCCCACCGTGTGATCAGAAAACAGGTTAGTTGTGACTAACCTGGCCCTAAGGCGGCACTGCTGGTGGAAGGAGCAGCTCTTGCCTCTCTCTCCTCCACCCGGGCTGCCTGCTCCTGCTGCCCTCACCTCAGACGGCCCTGCTGCCTCTGCTGCCACAGGGGAGGAGTGACTTGCTGATCGGTGCAAAGACTGTCTCCAGAAAAAGAGGAAAAGGAGGGAAAAAATTTGATTTTTTCAAGCTTGCCTCATGGGTGCTAGAACTGACATGGGGGGGAAAAAGGAAACTTCTGGTGACAAGGAAGGTAGTCTTTGCAGAAGTATGTGTTTTGGGTAGTTCTTATGTCTGGAGCAAAAGAAGTTGTATTCCGGACAACTCAAAGTTATTCTTGCCGGGAGCTTGGAAATGTTATTCCCTTCTTCTTTGTTTTATTTCCTTTGACTTTGCAAGGGTTTTGTCCTTGAAGTACTACAAAGCAGAGACATTATCAGCCTCTCTGTGTTACCTCAGAGGGTGTGGAGCAGAATTATTTGCTGAGGTGTTTTCACAGTAATACCAAAGCTTATTACAAACATACTTCTTCACACTGGAGTTTTTTATTTTAGTGGTTTTGAAATGGTAAGCAGCTATACTCAGAAAATGCATGCTCTTTTCAGGAAATGTAGCCAATGGGAGAGTTGTTTTGCCATCACATAATGATTCTCTGGTATTAAAGTCTAGCCATTAATTGAAAGCTGATTTCATGTATGAAATATCTAGACAGTGTACTAACAAACAGTCCTACTGGAAGGGATTTTTTTCATATCTCCAAGTATATACTTGATACTGGCTTACGGAAAGAAGCTCCTGCGTAGTAGACTAGGACATGCTGGTTGCATTCTGAGTTTTGACTGAAGACTTTGATACTTGCCATAAAATAGCACAGAAGATCTTGATGATCTATTTTAAAAAATCAGTAATAGCGGGTAAAATTTAGAAGATTGAAGGTTACAAGCCAGTTCACATCTCTAGACAATTACATCCATAAGAGGACAGGAGAAGCCAGACCTGCACCAATGATGACCAAGTGGCCCAGCTCAGTTCTGGGCCACTGTGAGAACTGGGGTACCATCAGCACTGAGCTATTTCAGTCCAAAAGCAGGCTAATTGGATTTGAAGGTTCATTATTGGAGCAACTAAAACAAAAGTCTCTTATGCAGATATTATGGATCTAGGAGTGCCTGTAATTAAGGTAACCCTGTTTTAGTGAATGCCTGCCTTTCTGAACAGCCTCTTCTTTACTGAAACTCATGTTGATTCTCTCTCCAAGATGAATACATTGGGAATGCGAAGGCTTCTGGTTTTCTTATTTTATAAGGTGATGAAAGTAGACTTCCACAATTAAAAGTAAATAAATTAGGGAGGCTGGGGAAAGCAAGATTTAGGAGTGTAAAGATATAAGCAAGGTTGCTTATTTGAAACTAAATTGAATTTGATAGGGTTTAGCTAGCTTGAAGAAATTTTTTTTGAGTAAATAAATGACATCTACTTGTGAACAGTAAGCTGCTCATATAGGAAAGAAATTCTGCAAGTCAAGAGGGGAACAGCTCAAGAGGTGTGCTGGTGCATGTTTTATTCAGGATACATGTCTGATAAAATATTCTGAAGAAGAAGGCTTCCAGCAAAAGATTTCTGGGCCTTTTTGTGTCCTCACTGGTACTCTTTCATGTGCATGTATGTGTCCTTGATCATCAAATTATACAAGTGAGTAGGTATCTTATCTTTTAAGCTAGCAACCCAAAATGCATTGGGAATGTACAAGTCCAGAGTTGAAAAACTGGAAACAAATGATGACTCCATATACTTTGCAGAACTATAACAGTTTAAATCACTTGAGGACTCGGTGTCATTTCTCGGAAGACTCCTGCTCCTAGCTTGCTCTGAAGTACATTTTCCTTTTGTCGTCTTGTAAAAGCCTTGCTGACTTCTATGTTATTTAATAGCTTGACTCTGTATTACTTCCAAAAAGCTCTTCACTTGAGTTTCATTCCTGATGGAAAGTGTTAATAGGAGGACACTGTAATGTCTGTGTCACATATGTGCCATATATTTTGAGGTTTTAAATGAGATCTAAGTCACGGTATTGAGCTAAGCCACTATAAGGAGTAAACGTCACCCAAGAAGAAAAAGAAACATATCTGCAATTCACAAAATATAGCAATGAAATTTAATATAAAAGTCTGTTCACCAGGGAGCAGGAGGAAAATATAGAAGAATATAGAATCGTAGAATTGTTTGGGTTGGAAGGGACGTAGCGAGGGTAATAATAGTAGTAATGAGGGTATTCTAAACCATTCTGTCCACAAATGATGCACCTTCACTTGCTCACTGTGAGCTCTTCTGTCCCCGTGAGGCAAAGGGAATTTACCTGGGATTGTCCTATCGTCCTCTTGTTTCTGGTCCCTGTGGAAGGAAGAAAACATACTTATTTGTGAGTGGGATGAAGGCTGCCTTCCTCCATCCTCAAAAAGAATTATGAGAGGCATTTCCACTGCAATGCTTTTTTTTTTTTTTTTCCCAGATATCAGCCCCAGAGTGAAACCAGTGGTGTGGCCATGTCAGTCTCCCACCATTTTTCCACAGGGCTCTAAATGGTCCTATGAAGAGCCAAAATCATATTTCCTTTCAGCCTATGTAAAGGCACACCCATAGATACTAGAAATGATGACAGAGAGGGTTCCCAAAACAGTTGTTCAGTGGGGTAAAAACAGTCTTCCCATAGCAACAAAGGAGGATATCAGAGGACTTTGTCTCTCTGCAGTCAGAAACCTGGGTGATGAGCACCTGAACTCATGAGGAGGAGGAGGGAGATGACATCTAATTTCCAGCAAGTGTATGATGAAATTTTGTATGTATCTATTATTGTATTTGCCATTCTAAAATAATAAAGCCTCCCCAGTCAATAATCTAGAGGAAATTTTATCCACGGGAAACTGAGATAACCTTTCTCACCCTGAGAGCTGGCATTGGATCCCACTGCTCTTGTCCTGCTGCCACCACCTCCTAAGGTTACTCTTCTGACAAGTTGATAGCAGATTATTTCTTTTACAGGCCCTGTCCCTGCTGAACAGAAAATGTCAAATATTATACAGCAAAGTACTGCTTGCATGTTTGGAAAACCCAGAGCACGCTATGTCTGTAGGAACTGTGCGAAAATGGTAGCATCTTTAAATAACATCCTGCCTGGTGGTGCAATTAGCAGAGTCGTGCATGGGCATTTCTGTTGCTTTAAATGTGCTACCTCCTTATTCTACTGCTGTTACATCCCACTGCTTTGGCAAAACGATCTGTGAAGCTGTTCAGGGGGCTTTCCTGTGATGAGCTGATATTTTGGCACTAAGGGGAGCTGCTGGTTGTGATGGAACTGAAACACTGTTCTTACCCCGGAGTTTTGCTTATTTTGATTAACCAATACACAAGAGCTACTGGGTGTTTGTCGAATTCAGCAAATTAAAGGATCACTGGACTAGACCACACACTTCTCTTGTGGAAGCTGAAAGAAGTTAAGCAAGATTGCTCAGATCCTGAGAACAAATTCCTTTTTTATTTTACTCTCCAACCTCTGAGAGAGAAAGCATCTCTCAGAAAGCTGAAGACATTTTTCCCCATTTGTCTTAGTACAGTATGTTAAAGCTACATGGTTAAGAAATAGCACCATGAAATGCCTTTTTTTTTTTTTTTTACAATAGCTCTTTGAGCAACAATGTTCAAACCATGCTGAGGAAGAAAACAAAGCATGAATTGCTACTATTGGCCCAATGTGGATTTCTGTTTATGTCGTGAACACCCATGCAGAGCTCTTTTTTGACTGAATAGGCTGGAGGATGACACACAGAGGCTGTTCACAAAGCCTATCATTAGGCACAGGAAGCTAATCTCTTTAAACTGCCTTTAAAGTTAGTGGCACTCGAATGGATGACTCAGAGAAGAAGCAGCTGAATTTCAGTGCTCTTTCTTGCCTGCTGGAAGGCTGTAGACAAACTAGGCTAACTAAAGTTGTGAGTGTATCTTTTAATGATCATACCCAAACCGTATGTCTTTAAATATGCTCACTATTTTGATCTGTGGCACTGCGCTCACGCACTTTGCCAGATGGATGTGTTCCATCTGTCTTTTTCTTCAATGGCATATCGCAAGCATCAGCTTGAACAGTAAATCTGTGCTGGAGTTAGCCATAGTTTATTATTTCTATTAATAGTCTATGAATGATCAGTGATCTGAAAAAGCGCCACAACATTATTCAGACTAATAAAGGACAGAGGATAGTACAGGATAGAACCTGTAAGATGCTCAACACGTAACAGTCAGCATTTTAGTTCACAGTCACGTACTTAAAAGTTTGAAGGATTAGGAGCCAATGTTCTGCAAATTGTCACTATAACCACGGCTGAAATTAAGGGTCAACCAGTGTCGTAAGTACAATTGCAAATAGGATTTTCTGTGCATTAATCAATTTAATATTTAATTCCTGTGAATATCAGCTGCTGATGCAGAATGGGGAAGATTCTGGAGTGTTTGTGGTATAGAAGTCAGAGAGGTCATCAAGTGCACAAGGGCAGGAGCATGGCATAAACAGGAGATACTGTGCTTGCTGCATTTGTGATGACTGTCTCATTATGCTCAACTTGTGCTTGGCTGGTACACACCTTATTTACCTGTAGGATTTTGTTTGTTTTTGTTTTCCTAGAAGCAACCTGAATAGCATGCAGTGTTCTGTAATCATGCACGTCTGCACAGAACTTGCACCACAGCACTTGTGTTAGTCTTGGACAATGTAGGAAGAAATTTCTGTTAACAGAAGTTACGTTCTGTAGATGGGGGCTTGTGTGCTTCCACACACACCCAGTAGGCAGAGTGGTAAACAACAGGTTTGTTTTAGCAGCCTAGAACCACTTTTGCATTTTCCACTCAGTGTTGTCATTATAGCGGCCACAGTTTTCAGCTCAGCTGGCTGGAATTTCCAGCTGGCCAGAAGTTTGTTCCCCTCCCTTGGCAGCCGTGTTTTAATTGAGAACAGCTTTTATTTTGGCTGGAAGATGTGTAAGCAGATGAGCAAACCTTGCTGAAAAAAATGAGTTGATTCTGGGGCACCGTACTTCGGGGAGAGAGAAGTTTCACCACAGGAGAAAGGAGATACCAAGCTTGTCTCTGAAGACTGGACCAGCCAAAGCCACTGTTTCTTTGTGTCAGCAAGGACAGTGCAGTGACAAAAGGGAAGGAGGCTCCTGTCAGACTGTTTTATGCCTTCTCCTCCTCCCAGTTCATGCTTTTTATCTCCTGGAGTTTGCTCCACTTCATTTCCACCTGCCACCTTGCTAACAGAGCTTCTCTAGCTCTGCAATGCAGCATCTATCAGATGGTAAGTATTTGCCTCATTAAGAGTGCTTTCTGGTAAACAGCAGCTCCGTTGCACTCTCCAGGTGCTCAGAAGCATACTCAGTTCTTTCATGAGCAGGACAATGTTTCTCTGTGCTGCTGTGCAGATGCCAAAGTACAACTCTGTGAGGCAGAGTAACAGATGAAAGGCCAAATTCCTCAGTGCCCCCTGTGGAGATACGGCAGTCAGAGAACAATGCACCTTGTGTGGAGCTTTGGCACATGTTTTTGGGCACGAGTATGTGACTACTGAGCACCACTTCATATTATCTTGTCTAGGAACCATTCCTTGTGCCTTGCTGGAGGAGTAACTCTTCCTGCTGGTGTCTTCAGACACTGGACAGATGGGTGGCAAGCAGGAACAGTCAAAGCGATCCTTTCTGTAGTCCTCTTTCCACCATGAGGAGCTATGAGCTCTCAGCTCCCTGCCATGCTGGGCAGAGTTGCACCTTTCCCTAGAATGGAATGGACCCCCTGCTTGTGTTTTTAACACAAAGACAGTGAAAGCATGATGGAAACCTGCTTTGGCACTAAATAATAGAAGAAAGCTGACTGACTTACGATTTCTGCTGAAGTGGACCTGTAGCTGTCCGTAATAATTGCTAGATGACAATTTAGAGTTGAATGCAGAAAGAGTGGTAGTTGGTAGGTGGCCTCCATCTCATCTTAATCTGATCTAAATCAAACCTAAGTGACATAGCCTTTGCAGGAGCCCAAACATTGCATTTTCTTGTGTTCAGCTGATCACTGAATATCTCAAAAGTTACATTCCCCGCTCATTCACTGCAATATCTGACCATTCCTTTTGCTTCTGAATTTTCCTTCCATAGTAGAACAAAATTCCTATTTCATGCTTTTTATGCCCTGTGATACAGATATAGAAGAAATGTGCAACCAGGGGCAACTGTGCTGGCATGGAAAGCAAAGGAGAGGAACTCTAGGTGTTAAAAAGAAAGGTGTGCTAATAATATGAAGAAGCAGATGGACAGAAATGGGAAAGTTGACCCCAAGTGGGAAACTCAGGGGAACGTGAACACTCAGGGGCTCTGTCAGGCTCTCCTGACACTGGGCCTTCTCCTGGCTCCCATGGGGCTCATGGTGTCAGAAAGCTCTCCAGGAGCCACCAAATGCCTGTCCTTCAGGTCCTCTGACTTTGGTTACCATGACCAAGTGAGCAGAGGGTGCACAGTGCAGGAACAGGCACTGAACAGTGCAGGTGCTTGGTGGTGTCCTGTGCAGTCAGCCAGCATAGCTTTCTGTGATTCATGTGGCCTTCTTGAGGAGCAGCCAGAAAACATTGTACCAACTTCTCTGTTGCTGAGAAGGCGCAGCACCGGGTAGATAGTCGCATGAAAGAAAGCAATTAGGCAAAGCAGCAATTGTAGCACCATCATATACATATCTATTCATATGTGGATAATGGCATAAGTAACTCTCTCTCTCTTTTGGGAAATTATGCTCCTTTTATATTTTATTAGCTAATAACTTTCTGACAACAGAGTCATCAAGTTACAATAATAGTAAATAGTAAGATATTTTTAAGAGTGACAATTTTAGCCAGTGTCTGACAGTAATGTATTCACTTGCTTTCTTTGGAAAGGTTATTTAGAAAAGAACAAGGGACACATATAGTAGAAGAAAGAAATGTGAGCATGTCTGTCATTATAGAAGTACCTGAAAGCAAGAAGTAGTGTAGAAGAAGAAGAGATAAAATGGGATAGAGTCAGAAATTAGAATATTTCAGTAGCATTAGCTGCAGATATTCTGTATGTAGATTCTATTCCCCATTTTTGTTCTCAATAGCATACAGAAAACCAAAGGCACCAGTTATTTTTGAAAGCCTATTATATTATTAAACTCAAAAGTAGAATGACCACTATTGTCAATTATTAGGTACTTGAATAATTTAAAGTACACTGGCGGACAAACCAAAAAGACAGGAAGTAACATATCTAAATATTAGTTTTGGCATGTTTTGGTTTGCTTGCTGTTATTGCAGATCTTCTTTTGCCAACATTATTTCTGAAAAGTGGTTCAAGTCACATTGTTATTTCAGGTTCAGGTTTGGCCATTTGCTCACATTATTAAACACTGGTCTATATTAATTAAGACATTTTAAAAATTGACGTGCTTAGTATATTTGTGTGTATTTCAAAATATTTTAGAAACTAACAATTGTCCTTAGCAACTGTGTAATTCTTTGGTACACTGATTTAAAAAAAAATTAAGTGCTTGGACCATGGGACAATGAAGAAACTCAGTTTCTGTTCAGAGCACTGCCACCGAGTCAGCACATGAGTGGGAGCCATGTTTTGGCACTCTTTCTTGAGTGGAGCAGTACCTTGGTTGGTGCAGCACTCACACCAGTTAAACTGCCTCCCTGGCAAAGAGCTGCCATGCACGAATAAGCATGAACAAGGACTCTGGCCATTAATGTTTCTGCCTTGTGAGCAAAAAGAAAACTTTGGGTGTTGATTTGTTTGTTTGTTTTTCTTTCCAAAGCATGTTCTGATCTTCGGATGGCAAATGCTGTACAAATACTAATATGATGACACGCTTTCCAAGTAAGCAAGTAAATAAGCATGGTAATGATAGCCTTAGTCTACTATGCCATTAGTCTGGGCATGGTACAGTCATAATGAAGGACGGAATTAGCTCTGAAAAACTAAAAAATTAAGGGAGGGGAAATCAGATGCATGTAACAAAAAGTTAATTCCAAGGACAAATAATAGTGCACTGGCTGGGCTGAAAAGCATTCGCCTTGGCATACTGGTTCTCTAACCACCTTTGCTGTTGGCAATGCAGAAAAGGACAATTTCAAGGTCAGATGAGGGGAGAGATTAAAATTCAGTTTAGTGAACGTTCTCAGGGGCCTGCTTTTCTTGTAATGCAGTGGTGTTAGCAAAATCCAGGAGAGTCAGTAAAGCTGCCGCAGTTAGTACTGGTGGTGAAGAAGTGGTTGGACCCTGCACTGTGCCACAAAATACTGCAGCTAATGAAAGTCCAATGCCCTTTGTGCCAAGATGAATATTTTGTATTAAAAGGGAATCTTCCATTGCCACTGTGCGTGGCTGCCTTCTATGAAGCTGATGATGCTTTCCCTAATCTCTGTCCTTGATGAGTTGCCTGGAGAAGTAGAGCAACAGCAGAGTCAGCATAAAGCTTCACTTAAGTCTTTACTTCATTCGTTGTTGTGCTAGTTACTAATAAGTTAGTATTACCAGATTTTGCATATCTGAGTAATTACAGTGCCATTCATGTGGTTTTATATAGCTGCAGGGCCACAAGAGGAATGACCTGAACAGCTCTCTTCTTTTACAGGAGTTAATAACTGTTCATTTCCTTACCACCTCTGGATGCAGGACATCAGCAAAATTAAACAAAATTGCAGACCTCCTAAAGGTCTGTAAGGAGCTCAAGAAATTGTCCAGTGTTATTCATGGGTCAGTGTTGTTGAAATGGTATGACTTTACAGCCATTCCGAAAAAAATACATTTGCACCCTCTTAAAACTGGATTCTAAGCATTCTTTTGTGTTTTTTTTTTAAAAACTGAATAGGCCACTAAGTCAATTTCAGAGGACTAATACTGTCTAGGTGCAAAAGTATATAAGGATTATTAAAGCCCCATACTGTAAAACTGAAGGGAACTAAAGGAACTATTCTCCTGTAAAGGATTTTAATAACAGATGTGATGGTCTCTTGCTACTTATCTTGCTGTTGTGCCTGCAGGCCTTCTGAAATTCTTATTGTACAGACATACTATAAAGAGGCATTATGGCTCACGGCTCAGCTGTGACAGGATGAAGTAGTTTGGTGAACATCACTGATGGACCAGGGAAAAAAGTAAGAGGAAAGGTCTCACTGCAGTCTGTGTAGGAGCCTGTTCACCCAACAGTTTAATGTTCTTGTCAGAAAGGATTTCTTTAGCCTGTGTGAAGAACTGTGTGTCTAATTTCTCCTTCTTTTAAAGGCTGTTTCTTTCATAAGAAGAGGTAGGGGAAACCATGTGCGAGGAAGGGGTGGCTGTGCCTTCCTGAGGAGCACAGGGGAGCAGCCCTCAGGCTGCAGAGTGGGAGGGTGGAGGGAAGAGAGGGAAACACAGTGAAGATCTGGAGCTCCAGTCCTCACTGTGATGGCTAAAGCCATCCTGGGGACCAGGCATCTGTGCAGAGGTTGCTACAGCTTGGGAAATCAAGCCAGAGAGTAAGGACTCACCCAGCAAGGACACTGAACAAGGGGACCATGCTTTGCATAGCCTTCACCTTTCTTGCTGCTGGACTTAGTCACTGGAGGTTGCTCAGTACTGTCTGGCTTTCCCACATTGAAAAACCTTTTGGTCTTTCTTGGAAAATTCACTTTATGGAAGAGGTTCGGGCAAATCCACCTCAAAGCTATAGTGTACTGGGTCTAGCTGGGGTGGAGCTGACAACATCTAGCTAACTTGGAGCCCCACCATGATATGTAGCAAGCTAGACGAGAGAATAACATCTGCGCTAGAGATTCACATTTTCTTGCTTAAATAGCTGATGCTTAAACAGACCAAAAGCCTGGCATGAAATATGTATACTTTCTAAAAGGCTAAAACAGGTGGATGAGGTCACAATTTTCTTTCTTTTCGCCCTTATATTGGGTTTGTGTGGCAAGGCTTTGGTAGCGGGGTGGGGGTACAGGGGTGGCTTCTGTGAGAAGCTGCTAGAAGCTTCCCCCATGTCGGCTCTGAGATGGACCCGCCGCTGGCCAAGGCCAAGCCCATCAGTGATGGTGGTAGCACCTCTGGGATGGTGTATTTAACAAGGGGACAAAAATCTGCCCAACAAAATTGCAGCCAAAGAAGGGAGTGAGATGATGTGAGAGGAACAGCCCTGCAGCCCCCCAGGCCAGTGCAGGAGGGGCAGGGGGGGCTCCAGGCACCACAGCAGAGATTCCCCTGTAGTGCATGGTGAAGCCCCCGGTGGGGCAGGCTGTGCCCCCAGCCCATGGGGGTGAACGGGGGAGCAGATGTCCACCTGCAGCCTGTGGGGGACCCCAAGCTGGAGGATGGAGATGTGCCTAAAGGACACTGTGACCCCATGGGCAGCCTGTGCTGGAGCAGCTCCTGGAAGGGCCTGCAGCCCCATGGAGAGAGGAGCCAGGACTGGGGCAGGTTTGCTGGCCGGGCCTGTGACCCCATGGGGGACCCATGATGGAGCGGTCTGTGAAGAACCGCAGCCTGTGGGAAGGACTCATGCTAGAGAAGTTAATGGGGAACTGTCTCCTGTGGGAGGGACCCCAGGCTGGAGCAGGGCAGAGGGTGAGGAGCTCCTGCCCTCAGGAGGAAGGAGCTGGCAGAGACGGCATCTGATGGACTAACCGTAGCCCCATTCCCCGTCCCCATGAACTACTGGGGGGAAGGAGGTAGAGAAATCGGGAGCAAAGTTGAGCCCGGGAAGTAAGGAGGGCTGGGGGGAAGGTGTTTTAAGATTTGGTTTTATTTTGTACTATCCTACTCTGATTTGAATGGCAATGAATTAAACTAATTTCCCCAAGTCAAGTGTGTTTTGCCCCTGATGGTAATTGCTGGGCCATCTATCTCCCTGTCCTTACCTCGACCCACCAGACGTGTGTTCCATTTTCTCCCCCCTGCCCAGCTGAGGAGGGGAGCGATGCAGCAGCTTTGGTGGGCACCTGGCGTCCAGCCAGGGTCAACCCACCACACCCCTCCACACCCCTTTGCAAAGTTTCTAAAGAATGTGGATAGTTTTTGTGGGGATAGCTGCTGCTTTGTGGAGGGACACTGCTTGGTTTTGCTTCATAACCCTGGTTGTGGCTGTCATGCAGAGCAAGGCAACTGATGAAGCAGAGCTGTGAGTCAGAGCGTGAAAGCTGAACAACTGCAACAGGAGGAGAATTTTCAGACCTGATGGATTTAAAGTTATTGGGGCATTTAAGTAATATTTTTTAATTTTAATTAGTTACTTTTGTAGTGCTCTAGTAAAGGGCAATGGCTGACTAATACTTTGGACAAAGGGTGCTTTTGTTGAAGACATGTTTTCTTGGAAATAAAAACATACTGGTGTTAGATATATTTTTGAGACATTGACACTGTGCTGCTTGACCAATGTTGCTGGCATAGGCAGACTGCTGACCCCCTGCCCCCTGTCATGCTGCCCCTTGACCAAGAGCGGCACTGTGGGCAGGATGTCTTCCCCAGTATCCATGCGAGGTATGATCCTCTCAAATCACACTGCCATTGCTGGAGACAAGGGATGGTACGACTCTTACTCACATTCAAAAGGCATTTATGTGACTGGGTGTTGCTGCCAGGTGACCCAGACACCAAGTGTCCCTGGATGTCCACCAGAGCTATGGTATTGCTTGTGATGCCGTGTTTGCTATCAGTGATCGAATGAGTCACCGTATGGGCATGCCATTGACCATCTTTCCTACTGCCTCAGTAAAGCTTTGTTTTATGATACGTTGTCAGACTCCATCACTGTTCAGATGACAGACACTTGGCAGATAATCTGAAAAAAACCATAGGGCAGTGTATTGGCATCAGAAACACAGGGAGACATTGTGATGCCCGATGTGGCTTCTCCACTCCCCATCTGATTTCCAGTTGCCATGTCTTGATCATCTCAGTGCTGAAGAGCTGTAGCCCCTCTTCCTCCATGGTAGCAGTAAAAATAACAGTAGGACTGGGACATATTTGCTCCATTTGATACCCTTCTTCACCTCCTGGCAGCAGCATTCCTAATATTTGTTCTCTGAAGAATCAATAGTTTAAAAATAGAAATTTAGGAAGGAAGGAGAAAAAAGGAACCTTCTGAGACCAGCTTTACTATAATTTTCAAAACCTGGTTTATTTTTAAAGTCTTTACTTTCCTGATGATATTATCACATTCTCCTTGTTGATTTCTTTAAGTGTATTTTAATATGATTGTAACTGACTTAACTCTGTTTTTGTTCATCTTCATCTCTTTCCTAGTGGAGTTTTTATACTGTGATTTGGCTTCCATGAAGTCTATACGGCAATTTGTGCAGCGGTTTAGAGCAAAGAGTTGTCCACTCCATGTCCTGGTGAATAATGGTGAGTTCCGTTTTTTTCTTCACATATCTGCCAGGGAAGATGTAACAAATGGGGCTCTCATCTATCATTTCGCATTTCAAATTGATTATCTGAACCATATGGCAGGTTACAATATGACTGCATTAACAGGGATGTCTTTCTAGGAGTTAAATTGCATTTTTTCAGAGTGAGTCAGCTGAGCAGACTGAACCATTCAGTGCCACCTTGACTTGTGATGCTATTGCAAGTCTTGTTCCTTTGCTGTGCTTTTTAGCACTAAAAATCATGTGACTGCACAAGAATCTAAGCATCCATAATTAAAAAAAAAAAAAAAAAAAGGAAAGGAACCTGGTTTTTATGTCTGTAGAAATCCTGTCCTTTCACCTTTATTTACTTTCTTTTCTCTTATATTTTCCCTGTATGAGCACATTTGTTTACTGTGGCTGCCTGGTGAGCTGGGTTGGGGGATTAATCCATCTGAAATATAATCTAGCAAATTATCCAGCAACCTCAGAGCAGTCACTGCTTAGATCAAGGTGCTACTGGAAAGTTGTCCATGAAGCTGCATCCTCAGTGGTCAGAGAACAAATTAAAAGGACAATATTTGTCTTGCATTCATACAATTATCAAATGAATCTCATTACTTTTAGGGATTTTAACTTTTGTTATTCACATACTTGCCATCTAATTATGTTTTATAGCCACAGTATTTTTGGAAACCAGCCCATACAATAACTTTCCTCCAAAAACCTTGCATGCTATGCATGCACTTTCCTAAAGGGGAATTTTCACCTGTCTATTTAACTAGGGGAAAAACCCGCTAGCAACAATTTAGGTTTCTTTTAGAAGTTTTCTGCTGTTATATGCTGCTGTTCTTGTTTTCCCAATTATTTGCATGTATTTTTATTAAGACATCCCAAAGAACATTTTCTTTTCCTGTGCACCCTTCAGTTCCAGCAAGGGCAAATGTACTGTAAATACATGAGTTTGTTACATTTGTTGATGACTTAAAGAGCTCTCAGTAACACAAGCAAATATTGCAATAAAAATTCAAGAGTTTTTTATTTCCTGATTGATATGAAACATTCATGAAATGTTTAATTAAATGTTCATTTTTATTTGATTAGTCAAAAAAGCCTGCAATTATTATTTTAATTGTACAATAATTAAAGTTAGTGGATATTTAATCGTGGTTACAAAATCTTTCCAGTTTTACATGTTTATTTTTAAAGATGCAGAGTACAAACTGTTACACAGATGTGAACAACATTATTTGAAAAAACAGCATTTTGTGGAAAAAAAGGTTTTGAGATATATACACCTGTCAGACATCCTCTGCCCTCCATTGGTTTTCTGCACGAGCAAAGCCAGGACTGTGCAGCAGGAGCTTGGGGGCAGCTTGGGGGAAAAATGATGGGGCTGAAGCAACAGCATAGCTGAGAAGCCCTCCTGAATAAAGGATATCGTTCTACCCTAGCTGCTGCTGAAGCAGGATGGATGAAAACTGCAGCTAAGGATGTCTTTTCAGAAACAAAGTTATATGAAAATAGATTTCCTAGCATGCCTATTATGATACGAGACCAAAAAGTGTAAGCTCAAAACTTCTTTTAAGAAGCTTGAGACTAATATTTGCCTGAATCAGTCTATATTTTCACAACCTCCGCGAAAGACATTTAATTTCATTTACACTTGGTTACCAAATGCAATTGGCAAGAGAAATCTGTTGTTTGAGAATCCTGTTAGTAACTACAATTAAATGAGTGGTTCAGCTCCGCTTTTTGCTGAATCTTTAACAGAATCACAGAAGCAAACATGTCCAAGGCTGCTATAAAGACTCCTGTATAATTAGGTTAGTCTCTGACCATTACCTGGCAAGTCACCAGCCTCCACTTCTGAAAGCTCTTTCCCATGTTTTTTTTTTGGTTTTGTCCCCCCCCCCCCCCCGCCCCCCCCCGCCCCCCCCCCCCCCCCCCCCCCCCCCGATCTTTTTTGTTTGCTCTTGAAAATAATCTGTAGCATATAGTTTTGTTACTAGTTTCATAGTGAAAGCCCAAGTGATTTCTTGGTACACAAGAGGAAAATGAATAAAACCAAACAGAGGAGAAATGGCCTGATGCAAAAACTTTTCAACAACTTCTCTTGGATTTCCATCAGTGTTGAACATATCCAAGACAAATGCTGATTTTCGGGCTAACTGGTAGGACTTTTCCCTTTCCCTTCCCCTTCATCTTTTTTTTTTTTTTTGGTCACTGCTTTCACTGTAATGCAATGCACTAAAGAGGAAGGTTAAGTCCATCGTGGACTGCAGGGTTAGAGGCATTACTCACTAAAAAGCCTCATCACTGTGGCCAGCTCCACTGCCTTCGTGATGTGATACCCTGGACACAATCTTGTGTGCCTGGAAGAGGGCAATGCTTGCAATATTTAAATGTCTGATGGGAATGAGTTGTTGGGCATGTTGTCAGTGAGTGTGTATGCTTTCTGTCAGAAAAGTCCTTTGTCAATAGGAAGGCATTTTGCATGACCATTAGATGTGTTGCAGGACATCTCAAAATGACATGGCTGATTTTCTTATGTCTCAGTGTATGCATCTAGAATAGTAGGTTTCTTAGTATCACCTAGTACTTTCTTATTTCTTATAGATCTTGAAGCTGTGGTATTCTTGATATGATGAGATATTTTTATTTTCTAGCATATAGGGAAGAGCCTGTGGGCCAGGAATCTGAACAATGCATTTGTGAGCAGTCATATGCTTTTGAGTCTGACCCAAAGTCTGTTTGGGCTAATGGAAAGTCTCCATTAGGTTTTGGAAATCAGACTTCGCGTGGGTCCCATGACTTCTGCTGCATCAGACCATCAGCAACCTAATAAGAATTTTCTGCTCTATCTTCATAGAACCAAGTGTTTTATTGTCAAGGACTGTACCCTTTTATTACATTTACTGTAAAAATGCCAAGAACTGTTACATGGCATTTTTGCACACTATGTTAGTATTATTTAATTACTTTAAATCAAAATCTTTTAAATTGATTTATATAATCATGTCTATGCATTAGTGATCATTCCACATCTTATCTCAATGAATATGTATCCTGTATGTATGTGAAATCATATGATATTTGTTTTGGGCTTGTGTGAACTTATCAAAAAGTCAAACATTTCAGGATGAGTTGAGGAAAGTTCTAACGTTATACAATAGTACAAACTATGAAATTAACATTGAAATATTATTAAAGACAGATGATTTGGCATGAATTACTGTACTAGGTAAATAATCAATGTCTGACCCAAGATTGTTATGAAATCCAGCAGTTTTCTGGGTCACTGGTGATTTTTTTAAAAAATGTATCTCCATCACTTTCTCTCCATCACTTGCCTAGCTCAAGGATGCAGCTGGAAATTAAATTAAACTAAAATCCTCAGTTTCACGTATTCTTCTAGAGTTAGGTGCCTAGGTCCCACAAAAATTCGGTAAGGTTTACGTATCCAATGAATTCAGACACTTTAAGAAGTCTTACGTGAACATATAGGGCATTCAAAATGGAGATTAGGGGACTACAGTCACCTCCTCTTTTTTTGTTATAGCTGATTTTAGCATATACATTTAACTTTCTAATTTCTAATTTAAAAGGAAAAATTTGGTTGAATGCACGCATTATTTCAGCTGACAAATAAAGGCCTGTTGTTCCATTGCTATGCTTTCTGCATCGGTAATGTGCATGCTCAGCTCTTGGCTTTTGAAATAAACAAAACATATTAAAGATGCAAATAGAGTATTACATAAACATTTTTTTTTAAATATAATGCTAGTGCTAAAAAGAAAAATGCTATGACACAGAAAAAAAAATTCTCTGTGTGTGGGGGGGTGGGTGGGTAGTATGCTACATAGATGAACTATGAGCCACAGAAAGATGGATGCAGTACAGGCAGTTTAGAAAACTTAATCTGACAGAAGGTCAGAAGAATATGTCTTCTAGTCCACTAACTAGCAATTGGCTGCCAAGTTTTTTGTTTTATTTTTGAAAAGAACTGTGTCTTTGTACAGCTGAAAAGCATTTAGCAAATTACAGCATGTACACTAGTGTAATTATTTTATACTTTCATTAAAATGGTATTGCTGTAAAGGCACATTAGAAAATCTACTATCTTCCTGTGGTTGCAAAAGGGACAGGTAGTAAAACACTTCATAAAATTCCACAAGCAGTAGTCACTGTTCCATGCCAGAGAGTCACTGACTCAGTCATTTTCTCTGTGCTTTAGTAATGCTTATCAGCACCTTGTAATGTTTTTACTTATACATTGTTTACAGTACTTAATGATGTTAAAACCAAAAGAGCTAACACCAAAATCACATCTTTGATGATAACAGAATACCTATGGATACCAAACAAGCACAAGTTCGCAATGGAACACCAACTTCCTTCTCTGTTGCAGTACATTGAGTGGTTTATGATTTGGGCTACAGGTTAGGAAAGGAGGGGCAAAAAATGACAAGGACATTTAGTATATCCTTTGGCATGCACACACACACACACAGAAAAAGAAATTTCAGGATATTATTAGCCTGTTGTAGACAGATTACAGTTAATATATTTCAGGTTGAAGCCTATGTAAGCCAATTTAAAATCAATATTTCTGAACTGCTGGCTTATTCAGATGTTCATATTTTGTATGTCGTGGATCATCTGAGAAACCTTATTCTTTTGAGAGAATGAAGTCTCTGTAAGCTTTCCTCTTTAGTTTTTAGGGCACAATAAAAGCTGTGTCAGTAGGTAGGTATATGAAATACATGCATTTCTTTGTGTTACCTACACACAGTCCAGCCATGTGCAGTCCAACCATAACCCTTCGCAGGGAGCCATTTGCATAGTCCCATGGATGCAGTCATGGTTGATCACATATTAGATTATTCTTGTGTTTGATTATTTGCAGGCTGAGATCTTCAGAAGTGAGAGATTTGAGGGGTGGGAACGAGTGGATATATCAAATACAAACAATTTCATAGGCAGTTGCCTATTCACAGGCATGATTGATTACTTAGGTTTAACAATAGTTACAATATCATAGTGGGATCTACGAAAAGATCCTGTCTCACTGGATTAGGTAAGAGCCAGCTCCCCTCCCTGCAGCAGCTGCAGGCTACACAGACTCTTAAGATGAAAAGGAGAGAAACCCCAGATAAGTGGAAATTCACTGGAGAAGGCCTTGAGGGAAAGTTAGTGAGGAGGATTGCTGTTGGCTCCAGTGGAATTTGGATTTCATCAAAAATAATGCTTCTCCTCCAGCCACGCATGAAGGCTGTGGTGAACTTGAACTCAGGATCTGATATCTCATATGAATCTTGTTCCAGTGTCTTGCTTGCAGCATCATGTTTCATCCTTATCCTTCCTTGAAAACAAAGTAGATCAGTATGTAAGCAAAGCTGAAATTTAAATGGTATAGAAGAACAGGGAGAAAAAGAGGGAGGACAAGCAGAAGAGCAAGTGACCCTTTACCCATATGCATGGGTAATAAATGGATGATAAATACTAGATATCATGGGAGAGCTGAGCCTTTTGGAGATGTTTCGTGCTGGAAAAGGTAATTTGAGGTGGTGCAGGAGATTGTCTTAAAATGAATATTCCTTGGAGGACAGAAAACTAGAAGATTCAGAAGGACACTAACACATAGCATTAATGTGTTCTAAAATGAGAAGATACTCTCAGAGCCATATTTTTTGAAGACTAGTGCTGCATACTTAGATTTTTCAGAAGAGGTCATCTTTATAAGAGATGGAAAGTATGGGGATGATGGCTGATCACACACTGCTCTTCACAGGTGTTATATGCCTTGGGTGCTGGAAGTAACTTGTCTGGGCACATGAGTCGGAGCACCATGATACTGCTGATGGTATCCAACCTAGCTTGTTCAGAGGAACCGAGGTTGTGCAATGCCAGCATCTAGCTAGCACCCAGACTTTTGTCAGCGCTCATCAGCTAGAGCTTTTATTGTACTTCAATAGCATTGTTGTCTGCCAGAATATGTATCCTATATAAAGATATAAAATTTCTTGTGATAGGTTTATTTTTTGTTAGAAGAACTAATAAGTTAAAAGAGTGACTTTAGGCTACATCTGACTTTCAAACTGTAAGAATTTCATTCATGAAAATCCTGACTTTTCTTTGATACTATCTTTGTCTTTCTGATTATTTCCAAAGCTTTTTCTCTGTCTGTGATATCAAATGCTTTGTGAAAAGGGAAATATCTCAAGCTCCACATGCTGCAGGTTCTTGACCCATTTGCTTTTATGTCCTGAATGTGAATGTTTTATCAGTGGAAGACAGATAGAAAATTCAGCTGATGGATTAGGAAACCCAACCAGTTCTACTTAAGTGTGTGGAACATTTGCCAGTGGCTTTTTTGAGAGGCTGGAGTGAGCCATGTTTTATTCTTACCTAATCCTTTCATACCTTTTAGGTAAAAATACTTTCTATACAAATTGCAAAACAAGGTATTTTACTTCTAAGAGAGCTTCCTATTGAGTTTGAAAGCTGTGACTGACTTTCCTATTTTCTGATTGTGAGTGGGATAACTCACCATTGTGCCAACTCAAACAAACAGCTACTGAGCATGGTTTTGGGAAACGAAGCTTTTTTTTTTTTCCAGCCAGACCCAATTATGAATGCTCTGACTTATTTTAGTGTAAAAACAAAACCTCAGTTATGGATTGTATATTCTTTTTTTAACCAACACATTTTCCAAGGAACTAGCTTGTGCTTTCTGTGTTTGCTATGTAGCAGTGTGACACTGAATCAGAAAATTAGTCTGTTCTTAAGGCGATATTGCAGCCTGTTCAGTCTTCTGTTCAACCTGTGAAGATTTGGTTGTTCTCACAGTCCTTGAATGTGGATTGTCTGTATTTTTTTCATTTTTTTTCTTCTTTTTTTCTTCATCTACTGATGAACTAAGAGCTTGTCTTTGCTGGAAATATGCACCGCTTTATCTTCTTTTGCATAGCTAATACAGTCCACTTCTCCCTTGTGGGCATTATAGGTGGGTCTGGGAGCACTAGCAGTAGACATTACTCAATTTTCAGTTCCTCACTAGTTAGCCAAACTTTTAATGTTCGGGCTAAGAGTTTCTTTGCCAAGTATTTGCCTTAGGCTAATTTATTTGTATTTGGTTTTTTGTAATTCCAGATGAAAGAGTTTATCTGTTTCCAACAATGATAAGAAAAACATCTTAGGGTTTCTTTAATTGAAAAAATGATGGCAAGTTTCTATAAGAAAATCTCTGGTGTTATCATGGTTTGGAATGGGGACTGGAATGCCGGCAAGATACTGGCTTTTTGTCAGAGGCGGTTGCATCTTTTGCCACCCATGGAATATTCCCATGATGGGTCAAGTCAGAAGCCTGTAAGCATTGCAGTTTCAAAGGCAACTTTTACTTTTTTATTGCTAAAGATTTTGCCTGTACCAAGCATGTCCTGAGTCAAGACTGAGCAGGTCTTTCTGCTGGAATCACAGTGCTGAGCTGTGGTGTGAAGTACTATGTGCTGGCATATGCACTGTCACTGAGGCTCACACCAGCATCCTGTCTGCTCCCTGTGGCTGCCTCTGAGCTGTGGCTCACATCAGGCTCCTTCTGGTCTTTCCACTGTCCAGACTAGGGGCCTGGGTCCTCCGTGATCTGTGTGACAAGTTTCTGTGCCATGAAAAGCAGACTATGGGGTTGGGAGAGGTGGATGGCAGGTGATGGGTGCCTAGCTTCTACCTTGACATAGAGTTGGAAAATGACTGTGGAGCTGGGACATGTTTTCAGCACACTTACAACCTAAATGTCTCGCCAGACATGGGTGGTGAGCTGATGTAGCTGGTGACCTCAGTTGGCCAGTGACCACATCTCTCTGGAAGTGCTGGCCCTTGTGTTTTTAGGCACAATGACAAAACCTGTAGTGTGGAATGGGAAGAAGTCTGGTATGAATGGAGATGGGACAAGACCGTAACCCCCAAGAGAGGTATATCTATACAAGAAACCTGGCTGTGGAGAACTGAAATAGAAGAGAGGCAGTTAAGGATGGGCTTTTATAAGGGAGAGAAAGCAGAAGATGGAGCTGATGGTGGAGAACAGGACTGTCTGGTGGGAATCATTAGGATGGTGGAAAACTTGATGGCTATACATTTGAGCTTGCTGGCTGAAAGACTTTTAAATGGAATCAAACTATGAATGTAGCGTATGTTCTTGTTCAATATCAGGGAATTCAGAAGAGGGCAAGTATGGGAGGAGGGAGCTGGGGTGGGTAGTGAGGATGAAGAGGGTCATTAGATATGTCTGAACTGCAGGAGAGGTCTGAGTCAGAGTTTACAAGTGCTTAGACACCTTATTTTTCATGAGGATTGCATCCTTTTCTCAAGGACTACAGTCTCTTCTGTGCACAAACTGATTGAGCCCTTCCTTGCAGTGAGGGAGTTCTTGACTGATCTCTTTTTTGTGAGTTTACTGATGTTTAACAGTGATGCAAATTATCCCTCCTGGTGGGGACGTGATTGGAACCTCTCTCTTCTGTTTGGCTGCCAAGTTTGAAATAACTTGTAAAAATTAATTCTCAGCTATCCCTGTGTCACAACTGGTTGACACTGAAGAGGGAATGGGCAAGCTGGTGGGAGCCTTAGAGACATGGATCATGGCCCCATAAGGAAACCAGCTTCAGGAGCGAGCGAAGGGCGAGCCAGACGTGTGACTGGCAGATGCCTGCAGGATGCAGGGTGAGATCTGTGAGATACAGACACAAAGGAACTAGAGTGGCTGGGTAAGAAAATAAGGCAGAACAAACTGTTCGAAGGGAAGGAGAGAGGCAGATGAAGCTGATATGCCTGTCTGGGGCTGAGCCTCTCCCCTCTTTCCCGTGCACATGCTGTTCCTTGATAAGATCAGCGCTGGGTCACCGGCTGCTGGGTGTAAGGCAGGCAGGGGAGCGCAGCCCAGCGCTTTGGCTGCGGAGCAGCATGGTGCCCTCAGCTTCAGCAGGGCTCTGCGTTTTGGCCTGCACAGAGAGCTGGGGGAGTTGTCAGAAAGCCAGCATGTGAAAAGAGCAATGGGTGGTGCAGAGCCCCTTGCAAGGGAACGGGGAGGCAGGAGCTAGTGGGAACTTGCTCAGTGCTGGAGCAGAAGCTCAGGCAGACTCCTGTGGAGGAGTTGTTCAGTAAAGAGTCAAGAGAGACCAAACCCTCTGGAGATGGGTCTCTTCTACAGCCTAAGGCTGAGTCCTGGTGCTGCCCTGCTCTTTATCAAACCTGTTTCCGTGGTGGCCAGTCGCCTCCAGGGAAGGTCCATTCAGAGGACACTGACCTGCCACTGATACCAGACAGGCTGACAGCAGATGTCATTGCATCTCCCCAAGGGTCAAATGCATTGGTGTGGACTTTACGTGTCATCGAGGTGTCATCATTACGCCATGGGGTAAAATTCCTTCAGTTTCCTCTCAGACTGCATTAGAAACCTGCATATACATATATACAGAGCTGCAGAAGGTACTAGGCAGTGCAAGAGCCTGAACTCCCTCTGGGGAGACAGAAAACAAGACCGTAGCATTGGAGAGCCATACTAAGCTTCATTTGTGGTTTTGTGCTTTTCTTCTTAACTGTTTGGATTTTTGCCTTTTCAGCTTTTATATACTGTTAATCTAGCTTCTGTGCGTCATCCTGTCTTGAGTCAGAACACTTTACTGGGATACCAGTAGGTGCAGCATACCAGTAGCACTGGGCTCTGGGATGCGTATGTAGCTCAGCAAGCAGTGTTTTGCAGCAGTGCTGTAAATTCACCTCTCCGCAGCCCAGACAAGGCATATCTGTAAAAAGCAGTTACGTGGACGCAGTTGTGTCTCCAGTAGGCATTTCTGGGGACAATTCTAATAAGGCATTGCACCTTCTCATTGCTCACTAGCCAGGGGAGATGCACAGGACAGGCATATTCTGGGGCAGCATAGCCCAACTGAATGAAGTGGAACAAGCAATCTATTATAGGCAGCCTAGCCAGGGGATGCTGCTATACAGTTATAGAGATGTTCACTCCGCTGTAGCTGTCTCTATTCAGAAGAGAAGTGGGCTCTACTATTTTATACATAGATGGATCCACCCATAGATCTTTTGGTGTATAGGTGTGCAGAGCAGAGTGATTTTGACACTCTGTTAAGTAACTCATGCGATGGAAAACACTGCTAAATGAACCAGCTATGCCAACCAGTACAAAGCCTATATGGAGAAAAGAATTACTGTCTCTATTAATTTTTCCCGGAACTTTTTTGGTACACTATGTGTCTCTTCCTTGTGAATAGCAAGAATTGGGTGAATGTGATTATATAGGTTCATCTACTGCTGTGAAGGTGTTACATGTAAGTGTACGTGGCTGACATTTTGTGTCTGCCCAGTCTTTGGGTTGCTGGGGATAAAAGGACCTGCATGTGGGGGCACTGCCTCCGAACCCTCTTCCGTGAGCCTGGCTGGGAAGGATGACATTTTGTTCTGCATGTGAAAAAGAGATTTAAAATCTTTCTTTTGTAGTGAGTTTGAGAGAACTACCTTTAAAACCCTCCAAGTAGCTCATGGTATATAAAGTCAGATGAGTGAAATACTTGTGTTTTTCAAACTCTTAAAACATATTTTGTAATGGAGCTGAAAGATGTCTTTGCAGGGGGAGGTACAGGAATTACAGCAATGTTTACCATGATCTGCAGTACAAGCAGGCATGGTACAAATTCTCCTATGTTATACAATAAAAATATGGTATGCCTGGCCTGTAATATTTACAACTGTCATAAACTTTTTGGTAATGCAGTGTGCAGTATCAGATCCATTATGCTCTTAAAATTACATAAGACTAATTCATTAATGGATCCCAAACCAAGAGTTTCTTTACAAACTTTTCTAGAAAATCATAATAAATGACTGTTTACAAAGACAGTTCTCTTGAGGTGTATTCATTCTTTGAGGGAAAAATATGACTACTGACTAGTCATAAAAGTAAAAAAGGATATATTTTTTTATTCTTAATAGCTGATGTGTATAATTTGAAGGTATTAACAATAAATGCGTAACTGCAGCACACTGGAACATATTCATCTATCTGTAAAAAGAACAGTTGTTCAGCATAGTTATGCAGCAAAATATTTTCCTTATTCTATTTCTGCTCTTGAAAATCACACATTGATGTTCCGTTTAGACAGTTTTCTGCATGCATACTGTCAGTCTTTTGCCTGAATATTCCAATAACAGCTAATGCAACTTACTTATTAATTTGTTTCCTAATGCCATGCTGGTATCAGTGACATTTTTTAAAAATAAACCTTCTGGAAACAATCTAGCTAAATCAGAGGGAAAAAAGTGTAAGAAAGTTGTATCAGAACTGAGGTGTTTGACATTAATGCTCTGTGTCCTGCCACTCCAAATTTCACATGCACTCCAAAAAAACTGAGGAAGCTTACTACTGATAATTAAAATCATAAAGATGCGGAGTTGTATAGATTCCAACATCATTCTTAGTTTACAATGAAGAGGTAAGGTAAAAAAAAAAACAACCTAAACAAACAAACCCCAAAAGGCATTTTTAAATGTTTCAGTAGTATTGGGTTAATGGAAAGAATTAAAAATAGAAGCAGCTTTTGTTCTTTGAGTTACTTTGGGGCCCTTGAGTAAAGCTGGTGATGTTTCTGGACAAAAGAAAATCAATAGCATGCCACTTTTAGTATCTACTGAATGTTAGGTAGTTAATAATTTAAAAAAGAGAGCTTGCTGCTACGCTTACAAGGTTTTCCCTTTTGTTAGAGAAGCAGCCAGGTTCAGTTGCCTGTCAGGTATTCCTTTGCATGCTCGCTCTCAGTGAGTTAAAATGCTTCTCCTCAAATAAGAGAAACTGCCCTCAGATTACAGGGCAAATTTTTTTGATAGCCTTGTTATGAACTGCCTCAAAGATGAGAGCCTTAAAAAAAAAAGTCTTTCAAAGGTGTTTTGGATTAATATTATTTGACCAGTTCTTGAAGACAAAAAGGAAATTGTAGTAGCAACAAATGCAAGCAGAAGCAATTGTGTCTGCTCAAAGGCTTTACCACAGTTTCTCAGAGGAAGCTCCTGAAGAATGAGCAAAATAATTTTCAGGAACGTCTGTCTTAACAATTGTGCAGTGTATGAGTGAAAATTTTTCCCATCTCCTGACCTGAGCCCGGATCTGTTTTTTGCTTCCAGGACATGCAGCACAGATGGTGGAGACTAATTGGGGTGGAGGGCAACACCTCTATGTGCTCCTTAAATCCCATGCCTCTCCAGAGGTCAAGGGGGCAGTTGTAGCACAGGCATCCTTGGGGCTGATGTGAGCAGTGACAGCCTCCCTGGGCTTACCTGCTGGTCATGATGCAAAGTTGAATGGCTTTAGCAGCCATCTACCGCACTTCTCTCCAGAGAAATTCCTCCATCCTGCCATCTGACTTAGCTAACAGAAGTGTGTGTGTGAATGGAGGGGTCCTATAGTGAGATCTGCAGCAGCCCTGGCAGATGCAGAAGCAGCAGTTGGGGTTCACATCAGCTTTGCTGTGCCAGGGCTGCTGCTTTATGTGGTTGCCTTCTCTTGGGCTTGCATTTTACCAGTGTTGCTGCAAATAGACCTCTTCAAAACTGCTTCCTCCTGCCTTTTTCACATGTCAGAGCTGTGGAGGGCAGGACATGGCCTCAGAAAGATGCAGATCATTTCCTTGTATCAGCCCTGGTGCTCAGAGGTGCAGCAATCTGCATCCCATCTGCCCTCCAACACCTCGTGCTAATCTCTCACTGCTAAAACTTGCACTGTAGCAAGCTGAGAGTTGGTCTGGGAGACTGGGTTTTTTTGTCCTTCCTGCCCTTTCCTTCTTCCCAGGAAAACAAGAAAAGGTTTCAGCAGGGCTTGTCTCATGTTTATGTCTGTCCATGACCTTCATACCAGCACTGAGACCCAGGCACTGCTCTGAATGTCATTTATATGCCAATGTGCAAACTACAGAGGAAGTGGAAATCTGTTTCCAGCTGCGAGCAGCTGCATCGCACATCAGAGTAAGTGCTGCTGAGGAAGGAGAATACAATGGGACACCAGACCATACACCCTCTAATTTGTGTCTTCCCATTGTTAAAGCTGAGATTTGACGTGCAGAGAAACCACACCCAGCAGCTGGGTTTTCCTGTCATTCTGAGGGATCTGGGATAGTGGCTGTAGGGACAGAAACACCAATCAGAGCTTTTGTAGAGCCCCATCTGGTAATTTATGTTGTGTTTCTTTCATCATACCATCAGAAAGCATCTCTCCTGTTCAGTCTTAACTTTTTGGTAGGCAGGTATGCTGTGCTACACCCAAACCTTTTGTTTGCTCTGTCATCTTCTCGTCTCTTTCCCCCATGCTGCTTCTCCAGTTGCTCCATTAAGTAGTAGGCAGCCATAAGTGAACCACTATGGGTGCTGGCCATGCTAAAAAGATCCTGAAAATGCCTCGTCTTCAGTCCAAGCAGCAGTAACAAAGCAGGACTGTCAGGTGGCGGGACCCCCCAGAGAAGGAGTGGTGTAGATGTGTGGCATGTGCAATTTAAAATGGTCATTTAATATGCCATCATTGGGCTGACATCAAGAAATGAGATGTTAAAGACTTTAATGGACATGTGAAGTAGCACAGGGAACAAGCTGACATTCTCTCATGTCTGTGAGCAGAGGTGGCCTTTCTACTGTATCATATTCATGGGTTGTAGAGGGAAGATGAATGGCCTGCAACATTATTCTCCGTGAACCACATCCATCTACATTTAAATTACAAAGGTGAGGTCCACTTGTACAATAAATACATTTTAATAAAATAAGAATAATTTACAACAGGCAATTCCACGTTATAATTGAGAGGGATAGCTATCCCCCACACAGCCTCAGTACACAATATAATTTATGCATGAGCTCAGGATTCTCTGCAAGATGCTGAAATCAATGCTAACATTGCATGTTAGGGATGTGGATACTTATTTTAGGCAATGAGTTTGAAAATTGTGGTTTGTAGAAATGTATGCAAAAATATTGCCAAAATAAGCATTCAAAAACTCATTTCAAGATGCAGCTGCTTGTAAGCACGGTAATTAAGATATATTGGGTAAATTTACTACATCTTTTCTCAACCACACCAGTGAGATAGAAGTTGCAGATTTCAGAGGAAGACTCAACAGATCTTTAAACTCCAGCCAGGACTCAGCAGAAAGCCGTCTGGGAGAGCAGGTCTGCTGCTCAGCCTGGTCTTGTCTTCGTTGCTCTGAGCTCTTTGATGGAGGGAATGTTGTTGGGATCACCCAGCTCCCACCTATTGTAGATGGATTAACTATTATTGTGGATCTGCAGCATTGCATTCTGGCATGCCAGCAATGGGTTAACTCAACTTTTAATGTCTTCAAAACACTTTTCACAAATGCAGTCATTTATCCCCACAGTCCTGCAGGGAAGGAGGGAGGGAGGGAGTCAGTCTACCTGTTTTCTGGATAAAGGAACTGAAGTGGGGGTTTTGACATTTTTCTCTGCAGGAATCAATCAGTGTCTGCTTTACACTTCAGATGCCATCACCAATCACTCATTGCTCTACATGCCATGTTTACACTCTGCAGCAGGAGATCCATGCTCATTCTAGCTTGCTGCTTCTCTGAAATAAATCAACAGGCTTTACCTCTACTTTCTCCTCTAGCTGGGGTGATGCTGGTCCCTGAAAGGAAGACGGAGGATGGGTTTGAGGAGCACTTCGGCTTGAACTACTTGGGACACTTCCTGTTGACTAACCTCCTCTTGGACACGCTGAAGCAATCAGGAACGCACAGTCACAATGCTAGGATCATCACTGTCTCATCAGCCACCCATTACGTAGCCAAATTGCACCTGAGCGACTTACAAAGCAGGTACTGATCTGTTTTTTGGTATTGACTGATCTGTAGTAAGGGTGTGCAGATTAAACTCCAAGAGAATTGTTACTGAATACTGAATGTGCGGGGTTTTTTGTTGCCTTTTTTTTAAAATGCCGATTCTCAAGCCATTGCTTAATATCTTTCAGGCTTGAACAAAGCTTGCAGCCTTCAGTCAAAGATACAAATAATTTATAAGCTTGTGCACCAAGTCTTTTATTCTGAACCGTGAAAGCCTCGCTTTCCTTTCTGATGCTTTTACTGCAGTGATGGTTGTGGTGGAGAGCCTGGATTCAGTAACTGGGATGTTTTAAAGTGGCTTGGGTGAACGCTAATAGGCCTTTTCCTCAAGTGAATGCATGTGTAGAGGCCCTCGCCCAGCCCTCAGATGGGTGCAAAGGGATGCCTATGGCTGCAAGCTCCCTGCCCGCTGGGCATGGGGCTGCTGACTTTGCTCTGGGAGGACAACTAGCCCCACCTGCCCAGCTGCCTCACAGCTTTGCCCAGCCCACACGCTGCCTGCCGCTCCTTCCTCCCTGGCAGCTCTGCCCACTGGCCTGCAGCTCCTGGCACAATGTCCTCCCTTCCCTCCATCTCTGGCCTCTCCCTTGTCCTGCGCTACTCCTGTTGTCCCAGTCCCCCACCTTCTCCAGCTTCCCTCACCTGCCTCCCAGCGCTGGGCAGCATCATGCCCCCTGTCCCTGTGGTGCTTGCCCTCTCACAAGTCAGCCCGGCAATTCACTGCAAACACTGGAGCTCCCGCTTTCGTCTGTGTCACCCCTTGCGCTTCCCCAAGAGCTTACCGAGATCCACAGCCATCCTGTGTTTTTAACAGTGAAATGGGTTAAAATGTGTATCTGTATTCTGTGTGACTATTTTCGTTTAGAGAAACTGTGGGTGAATGTCTGAGGAATATTTCTAACGTTAGGAAGACATTGGATGAGGCGGATAAATATCTCTGGTGTCACACAGGAACCATGCAGAGTTGTTTAGTTAATTGAAGAATGGGCAGGATAACTGAGATAGATACATTTCAGAATTTCCCCATGCAGTCGCGTACGGCAACTGTGCACTTACTAACAGGCTCAAACAGAACCTGTCTTCTGATGGGCTCCAGAGAGTTTCTGCCTGTACAGAGCCAGTCTGAGTTTTGTGTCATTTCCATGGTGAAATTCTGTTCCTGTCCTTTGACAGGGACTTCAGCACCTGTTCAGAGCCACTTGGCCCGAGGTTGTATTTTGGAACAAAGACTGAAATTAGAGGGCTGGGCTCTTTCCACTGAAGACAATTTAAGTATGAATGTTGCATTAAGCATGTCAAGCTTTCTGTTTGACTTCTGATTGCATACTACGGCATCAGTTTTATTACAAGTGCTTTGTTTAAATTTTGCAAGGTAGTCGAAGTTTAATCTCTTGCTTGTAAAACAACCACAGGAAATTACCCTTACTCTTCACTTGATGTATGTGTTCATTGTTTCTGAGGGACATGTGCTGGATGGCACCATGCAAGGGGACTAAGAGGAGTGTAATTAGTATTTCTTCAGGCTAAAGTGCAGAATGCAAAGTTAAATGTGGCTGTTCTGTGTCTCTAGGTAACAGTGATTACAGAACTGTTTATAGAAGCATTGATTATAGAAAAGCCTTGTGCTGTGCCTCTTCAATTTAGGATCATCCTTACCTGTGATTCATCATTATTAACTCGTGTTTTAAAGGAACCAGAAATTATTATTAAGTCATATTTTACAGGAATCAGAAATGATTCAGTTAGGAAACTTATGATTGAGCACAAACATGACCAATCTGATGTAAAAAATAATAATATACCAGTGAGATTTACCTGCAGCTTTTGCACCAAACCCTGCTCTTTATATTTCAACTTTATTAGTGTAAGAAGAATTATAAAGGATGACAGGCTGTGTCTGATTTTGCCTGCTCTTTCCCACCTGGATGCTTGAATCGCTCAGGGACAGCAGTGGCGCCTGCTTTCTGAGCACACAGGCACACGGGTGGGACCCAGAGGGGACTGTGGATTCAGCTCCAAATCTTTTCTTGGTTCAGGTCGAAGGAGATACTCCTCGGTTGTTGGGGTTTTTTTTAGCTTAACTGCCGATAAGATGCCACTTGTGCAAATAGTTATCGCATAAACGGTGCTGCTAAAAACAGTGAGATTACTTCTGTAGGCGCTTCGAGAGTGTGCCTACGGCGTGAGTGGGTGGTTTGGCAGCCCTGTGGAGGACTGTTGTGGGGTACCGTGCGCAGGCATTGCCTACACCATAGGGCCTCAGAGACACCTTGTGATTCAGAGCAGCGTTTTAGAGTTTTAATGGAGGCAGTAAAGACACCCATGGTAAGCACTGTGATGTGATAGTGTTCCATGAATTGCCACAGTTTCCCAGTGATGCCATCCCTCATTTTTGCTGCTTGTGTGAATGAGAAACCTTTCTAAAAATTTAATATTGGCTTTTCCCTTATTTTAGTTGCAGTAGCTGGCCTTAATTAATTTCACAACTTGGGTCTATGTTCTGTGATTGGCTGGTAGTCCTAACCTTGCAGGAAGGCACCAAACCAATTTGGAGTCATTTCTTCACAGTGGAGAAAGGGGGCTTTACTCTGTGCTGGAAAAATCAACTGGTGGCAGCAGACTGTATTGTTTACTGTATTCTTGTCCCAATATTCCTGGGTTTTGATTGGCCTAGTGTCCAAACTGGAGGTCACTGATCATGCAGAGGAGGCATTCATCGACCAAACATGACAGAGAAGTAAAGGCAGAAGCCTGTCTTGACACAAAGGTGACAGTAAACTGAGGTTCTCTTCTCTGCTTAACCACAGATTTTTCTATGGGATCATTCTCCCACTTGGGAGACTCTGGGTTGGCAGTCACTGTTGTGGCCATCGCTCCCCACTGCTTGTGCTTGCTGCTCAGAGATCTGCTCTGAAGCCAGATGTCATCCATATCACAGTGACCCCAGGGCAACAGCATAACAAGTAATTGTTGGACGGTCTGTCCCATGAACAGTATTAAATGTTACTGTCTTCCACATTTCCTCTTTGGTTTGTTTTCTGCCATCTTGCCAATCTGATTTATCTTTTTAGCTCCTTGTTGGCAGCATGCTTAATTTATTTTTTTCTTTATTTTCCTTGCATTTTACATTATTTTTCTTCTTTTGTTATCTCTCTCTTCATGCTTGCTTACTTGATTTCTCTGTTCACAGTTTCGTCGTCATCTGTGTCTTTTGAGCTTTTTTCCCTCCATTGCCTTTTCCCTCCCTCCCTCCTATTTCTCCCTCCTTTTTTTTGGTGGTGTCTTAATTCTGCCCACCAGTTAATTTCCTCCTCCCCATTTATCTTTCTCTTATCTTCTCCCCCTAGCCCCAGTCCTATTTCTCCTCTATGAATGTCATTTCTGCCCTTTACTGCGCAATCTCTTCACACACACCAGTAAAAGAGACACAGCATGGGTACATCAAGGCAGGACAGAGCTTGTTCCAAACTGGCAGGGCATAGCTTGTTTCATGTGTGTTATTGAAAATGCAAACGCACAAGAGCAATGACTGTTCTCCCAGTTCTTTTGCTGAAGGATATATGAAGAACATCAAACACCTTTGTGGTCTTTTAGATCCAGACCATTTTCAACAGCAATCACATGAGTCGACAAGGGGATCCCTAAGGCAAATCATTCTCCTTCATCCCTACTTTGAATACGACTGTTTTCAAGGAGGTGAAAGTTTAACAGAAACGCTATCTATCTGTACGCGTTTCAACAGTGGTGATTGCAGTGATTACGTGCTGAGGGTAGTACACTGTGCACTCTAACAGCATAGCTAGAATGTCCTTTTTCCTCTCTTGCCTGCCTTAAATAATACTTTCTAAAGTGACAAGAGGAAAAAACATATGGTCACGAGAGGATATGGCTGACTGGTTTTAGCAAAAGCTTGAAGAACATTGTGCCGTCCTCTTGGCTTGTGATAGGCTTAAACAGTGCACTGGAGTTCATGGTGCTTTTACAAGACTGAGATGTGGGGCACCCCTTCAAGTACTCTACCTACTGAAGTAAGAAGGAATTTTAGGAAAATAAAGAAAAGAAGACATCATTCCCTTTCCCAGGCTGTGGGTCACACCTGCATATGCTCCCTTTCCCAGGGGTTAGCATCTTTGTGTGTTCTGTCTAGCTTTTTCTCCATGACTAACTATTCCTTTCATCATCCTCTCTTTTTGCATGCCAAATGGGCCCTGTAATGCTGTGAATCACAAATCTATGAACTCCCCAGCCACACACAACTCCTTTTCTGGTTCATGTCTCCTGTATATTCAAGAACAGTTAGTCACACTTTCCCTGTTTTCCTTCCTCTGCTCTCCAGCTACAGAAGCGGATGGGTTTTGTAACCGTCCAAGCTGGTACAGTCCCCAGATAATTTCTGTATTTTTTCCCTTTAGCCCTAGAGCATGAATCATCTCAGAGACAAAATAGATTGAATGAAAGGAATTGCAAAAATCCCGGGTGCCACATATGCATCCTGGCTGGTGTAAAATAGCTTAAACAGCTCTGCCCAGGACCTGGGAAGATGCTGGGGAGACCAGGCAGCTCCAGTTAATCTTGTTAGGCAGTTCATAAGGGCTGTAACAGGAGGTGTCGTGTACTGCTGGGAAAATCTGCCAAGCAAAGTCTCTGGAGACCTCCTGTTCATGGATGGGTGGTGTCCTGCATCTTCACTTCTTGCGTGTGTGCGATGTTTGTTGGTAAATGAAGTTGTATTAAGTTTGGGCAGGAAGCTTAGTATTTTGTCCCATCAGCATTGCTGAGACTTTGAAAATAATGTCCATGAATAGCAATGAAGTGTTAAAATGTCACATTACTTTTGGAAAATATAAATAATTTTTTCAGACCAAAACCTTTGATTTCATTGATTTTAGAATATTTTCTTTCTGATTTATTTGTAATTATCCTTATGAGTACACTGTCATTCATATTTTGAAGTGTAATATTGATAAAACTGAAACACCGAACCTTCAATTTCAAAGTCATCCTGTTGAAGTAAGGTATATCCATCAGTTTAAAATTACTTTTTTTTTAAGCTGGACATTTATTTAAAACATATTTTTATACTAGGAATGGTTTGATGAGTCAACATTTTTTACAATTAAAAGCTTTTCTTTTTTGAAATTTTCCAATTGGTTCCTCCAGTGCCTTTTTGTGACTGATCTGTCACTTAATTCTCTGGCTTAGAGAGAAGAAGAATGGAAGAATCTCTGACTTAGAAGAATCATTGGCAGAACTTACGGGATGTACAATATCTTAAATTCAAGCAAAACCGAACATGAAGCTGATATAGCATACTGCTATTGTTTTATTTCCAAATTTTAAAATAATAAAGGAAAATTTGTAAAAGGAAGGAGGATGGATTTTATATATTACCCTTCTATTTGTTTAATCCATTTTAGTCAGTACGGAAGTCTATCACAGTTGCATATTAAAATGTGTCACTGGACTGTTGCTTGATATAATGCTGTGAAACTACAGAAATTGAACCATAAAAGATTATTCGAGACAGATACATGTTATTATAGATTTTATTTTATTCGAGGAATAGATGGTTTTGTTTAAGCAGCTTCCCCACAATGACTTTTATTGCATAATCTGGTTCTATTTGCAAGATAAGTCATATTCCCTTGACAGGACCAGATACCAACTGCACACACTGCTGTGTTCAGTATATACCTTCCAGCAGCACGTTACAAAGTTTTCCTGTCTATAGTTAGATGATACATATTTAAATGCTTAATGCACATACATAGGGGTATTGCTCTCTTTCTTTGCAAAATGCTTTCTGTATAAATGCAAAAGGATTTTCTGTTTTGTAAAATGATCCCTTGCATTGGCAGCAATTACCGTTAATTGCAAAAATTGACTTGCTGGCCTGGAAAGTGAATGTAGTGGTGAAGGCACAGATCTCAAATTCTAGGAATTCATTACAAAGAATAAATGGGCTGTTATACCAGCAGACCAATTCATCAGTCCAAAAGACAGAATTTTAGTTCATATACAGCCAGTGTTTTATCCATGTTGCAGGCCACAGGTTATCTCTATTCATTCCTATAATGGGGAAATATTTAAGGTAGGATGCCAACTTTGGAAAGTTTTAGTTTTAAATTTATTGGTGTATTTTTGTTCTGTCTAATGAAAATACTTTTAGGATTCATTGGTTTCTGAAGAATAATAACACAGTGTAACACTACTAGCACAAAGGTAATGCCAGATTTAATGTGTTCAGGGAAATTAAATGTAGCTACTTTGTATGTCACAATGTTAAATTCCTTCTTGTCTAAAAGGGATTAATGGTCTTAACAAAGGATTCGTAATAATGGTTAATGATTTAATAGGACACAGTCCTTCTGAACCAGTTCAAAATTGCAACTTGTTGGGAGGTACGTGATATATGGGTGTTCCTGCTGCTCAGCCTCTCCCTGCGCAGTGGGTTGGGTGGGAGAAGTGAACCTTCTGTGGCACGCAGAACAGTGGGTATCATAAACGTGTTGTTTCCTAAATAGGAAGATGGCTCAATGGTAATTTGAAAGCTGATGTACTGTGCTCATGTGACAGAGAAGGTAAAAGACTCTTGTGGAGAATGCGGAGTGGAGAGAGCTTGGCACCCTTGAGAGGAGAAGGTTAGTTTAAAATCTCCCTGTCAGCAAAAAGACTTATTAGGGATGAGTGAACTTTAAAAGCTTTGGAGTTCAGGTCCTGGGTGATTTTTCAAATGGTTTTAGCATTCCTTTCAACTGCTTTGACTACAGCCATCCTTACAGTACCTTTTCAGTGGAGTCGTCCTTCGAGCTGCCTAGCATAGCTGGGGAAGGCTGGCACATATGTCTGTAAATCCCTGGAATAACATCTTAAGAGAAATGGTCAAAATGATCAGCTCACCTTCCACAAATCCCCTCTGGGTTCAGCGCTGTTGCTGCTTCTGGTTCTTCATAGTCATACATTCCTGATCTTGCCATGCATTAAGGATTACAAGGTGTAGTGGAGGGAGGCAAAGGCAGATTTCTGCCCCTGCGATTACAAATAACTCTTAACCTTTTCTCTACTCCCTGTCCTAAGCCTATTTTTTTCAGTGAAGGAGAACTTCATCTGTTCAAAAGCCAACCAAGCATTTGAATACTTAAACCTGTGAAGAAAATTTGGTCTTTTGATTAAATTGAGTTCTCTATCAAAAATGTGAGTTTTATGAAAAATATACTTTCTAAGTAAAATAAATCACTGTAAAAATAAAATATTTTAGCCCCTGGGAGTTGTGATACTGCCAGACTTATATAGTTGTAGTGCTATTGCTCCATTTCTTCTGTTCTCGTTATGTGTCAGGTGCTGTGGTTGCCCTGCTCTTCTTGTCGTGGGAGGTGGACAGTCGCTGTACACAGCAGCATCCCAGGCTCCCAAAAGGAACAGGGACCGAAGAGCACTGTGTCTCACAGTAGCTTTCTGAGAAGCTCAAGGGCTTTTAACAGTGATACTAGCTCTAACATGGCACTGCAAAAATGTTCAAATTAAAACATTATGAGTTTTGTGTGAAATCTTTTGTTCTCGGCTCAAAGTTGGGGGGTGTTCAGTATCTGAATTGCCACCAAAAATCAATCAGTCTGCCAAAGAAACAGTATCTTTTAATTGTTTTTTCAGTGAGAGCTGGGGCAGGGCAGCTCTGTGACTCTGTTGTTTTTTCAGGGTTTGGGCATGAAACTTCTTGTCATTTCCTGGAAAGCCAAACCTGCCTGACTTCGCTTGCTTCTGATACGTTTGCAAGTAGAAGAGATCTCATGCGCTCTGGCCCCAGGGCATGCCATGCCACTTCTTAGGAAATGCTTGGTTTTCCATTACAGATCTCTGTTTACAGTGTTCCAAAGTGACACAGTACTGGGAAATTTATCAAACAAAACCAAAACCAACTCTAAGGCTAAACAGAAGAGAAAGTGATTGCTGCCACTGTCCCTTATGGTACTTTGCAATAACCACTTTGCAGTGCTGGCTATGGACCACTTTGAGCCCCTGTGTTACTTGTTTCTTGAAGGTTTTTTTGTTTGCTGAAGTTGGCTTGTATGTTCCGTAAGTAAGACCCTGCCTCTTCACAGACCCGTTTTATGCTTATTTAAATCCTGCATCTTTTCTGACAGTGGCAGAGGGCCGCTGTTGATGTATGGTGTCACATGAACAAAAGCCTTTCCTGCTGTGTCTGGACTATAAGTCATTTCATGGGTGCAGAAAACTTCCACATTTTAATCTCTCCAGTATCTGTTGGCATTTCAGCTGTATTTCTTCTTTATCCTAGAAAGGTCTCCCAACAGAGGGGAAGACTTCTCGTGACTGTTGTTGACAGATGGTTGTCTTTGTTTATGAGCTTGTTCCTTGTCTTAATTCATGTACTGGGAGTTACTTCACTTTTACCTCTCAGTTTGAAACCATGATATTCATATTCTTGCTACCTAAGAAAACTTTGAAAAAGCAGAAGTTGTTAGATTGTTTCAACAAACAAAAAATTGATTTTCAGAATTGTTTTCTTCTGCCAGACTTGATAATTTTGCATTGCTTTTGTGGACAGAGTGATGGCACAGGATTTTCTGCAAAGTATTTATAGACATCTTGAAGGAGAAAGGTGTTTTCAGTCTGTGTGCACATTCAAACCATGTTTCCCTTGGTAAGACAGACCAGTCCTTCAGTGTGGTGAACATTTGCACTTGCAGAACACATTCAGCACCTCCTTAACTCTAAGGCAGTGCAGTGGGTTCAGCCCACCACAAAATGAAAACTTACATTATCTTCATGTATACACCAACACATTTCATGTAGTCTACTGGAAATCTGCTAACCACATTTGGTGCACTGTGCTGGGTTTGAAATGGCAGCACTTTACTGTGCATAACCAGACCCTACATTCCCTTTCAGTCCCAGATTGTTCAAGTTATTACTGGGCCATTTTATGGCCCTTTGTGTGTTCTGGTGGAAGGGAAGGAATCATAAGACTCATTGCTTCCTTCAAATTAAAAACCATGTTACAGGAGAGTTAAGAAGCTTTCCACAAGTGGGTGGAGAGAGCCTTAGAGTTCTTCTTATTATCATCCAAGAGATAATCTTAAAAGATGTGTGACAATCTTTAGTAACCTGAGACCCAGACTATCCAAGAGATAATACAAAAAGATATGTGGCCATGATGTTTCCCCACCACTCAAAAGGGTCACCACAAGGACATAGAATGTAGGTCTTGGATCCTTGATCTGTTTCTTAGCTGCAGCAATGCAGAACCATGCTTTCTTCTATTTATTTACTCATTGATTTGTTTTATGGAGATTTTTAATTGAATGAAGGGGCACCATTATGCTCAAACACCGCTTCAAATATTAGCAAGTACTTAACAGTGTATCATATGAACTGACTGTTAGAAAAATGATGCTTCAGAAGAGGCAATTTATATCATTCTTTATAAAAAGAAATACTTCCTGGGAGAATGGAATTACAGTAATTACAATTTGAACTTGCCATCAGTATTTAAAATCATCAAAAACATTTGAAATTAACACTAATTGTACACAAACAGAAAAAATAGACTTTTTTAAAAGATACTGATTCTAGTGAGACTTTGAGAAGACCAGCCTTTGAGTCTGTGTTTCATACATTTGAGAACTGTGCTGAGCACACAGCAATGGAGTTGCGCACAGCAGGGTAATCAGTACAGCAGGAGGGCTCTTGACATCTCACCTCCTGCCATCAGGAGGAGGGATCAGCCAAATGAAAAACGATGCATTCATTCCATGTGGATGACAGTAATGCCCAGGTTGACAAGGCCCTACTTATTTCGCCTTTCATAAATATTTTTATAACAAAGACATTCCAAATTCCTTCACTGAATGTAGTCCTCCTAGTCCTCCAAAGACAGTCAGTTAATTTTGGTTCCCTCTGCATTTCCTACAAGCTATAACAAGGGGCTAGTTACTGAACGCTATGGATTTATACAGTAAACTGCTGAAAGTTGGAAAGCACAGCTTTAAAAAAACAACCCAAAACCAGCTTGTGGTTCTTACTGAATTTTGGATTAAACACAAGGCAGGAATCACTGACACAGCCACTGAGACCATTACCAATGCTTTGCCTCGGAGAGAGAGCAAGCACCTTCCAGCCCTGAGCTTCTTCCCCTAATTTTAGGAAGAAAAATGCTATTTTACCACTGTTGAAAGATATCAGACAAAGCCCAGTTTTGGCCAGAGCTGTACATGAGCAGCATATGGCACTGAGGAGCTCGCTGCAGGGAAAGGGGGAACCTTTGGGACCTGGTCAGTCTTAGTGAGTCAGAAGGAAAGGGCAAGGTGGGCTGCTCTGAAAGTGCCACCTGCCTCTGGCTGCATAAGTAACCCCTGTGCGACCAATTAGGACACGAAGGATTTGCTTTTCAGCTTGTGTAGAACCCCTGATTTTATTTATCAGTCTTGTAGCCTTCCTTTCCAGCATGTCCAACACAGGGTCATGAGGGCGCTTCAGGAGTACCTAATGCTTGCATCCTTATGCACTCAAATTGCAGCTGCCGGTGTATTCCAGTTCAAATATGTGGGGGTACGCTAAGGCCACCTTGACTGTTATTTGTATATATTTATAACTATTTTATTTTTTTTAAAAAAAGGCTACATATGAAGTATATGAAAGGAATGTACATGAAGAAGTATAGTTGTTCAGTGAACACCCAGAACACCCAGGCTTGTATATGAAACAGGTGACTATACAGTGGCCTATAGTAGTAGTTGGTAACAGGACAGCTACTGTACAAAACAACTGTAACAGCATCTGAATAATTAGATACGTTAAGACTTTAGATTTAAGTTTTGTTTTACTATTGCATATGCTTATTTCTTTCAATTGGAAAAACACTAATTTTCAGTGGCAATATATATATTCTAATTTCTCCAACAGTATTTCCTTTTTTGTGTGTTGTGGGAAAATCACAACTGATGAGACTTAGCAAATGTGTTCAAGGGATAAATACAGATAGTACTGTCAGGAAGTATGCTTAAATCTAATAAGCAGTATTTAGGACTGAGGCTTTGGTTTATCGTAGGAAAAGAGAAAGAAGCTGCTTATGATAACCACAGAAAACATACCTACCGCTATTCTGTAATATATTTCTGTAGCTGCTTCAAAATAAACTGCAAAAATCTATCAAAGATGTTGAAAAATCTTGTGCTGCATTCCCTGGAGAAAGAAAATTTAAGACTGTGAAAGCTTCATGAGCGTTTAATAATAGTCTTTTATATTCTTGAATAAGCAATGGTGATGATGTATTGCAAGATTAATACATAAATCATTAGGAAACTTTAGTCATTTTAATACAGCAAGTCTGTGTTTTGCTTAATTCACTGATTCATCCTAAGGCATACATTGAAATTTTGTGTGGCCTTTCATTAAAAACCCCAGCATGTCACCCACGTTTTGCATCACTTGTCTTTTAATGGAGCACATAGCAATCGTGTTGTTCCGCAGTTTGATCGTGGAGCACTCTGCCCTCCAGGCAAATTAACACACTGGAAATTGGGGAGCGTGGTGATGGGTGCAGGGAGGATGACATGCGCAAGACAAGTGCAGTGTGAAAGAGGTTCATGTCAGGAAAACTTCACCGCTAGCACTGGCCAGGTTAAATGTAGCTGTGTGTTGGTCAGGATGGCCACAGGTCCTCTGAGCCTTTTGTTGAAGCAAGATGTGGCAGGGACGGGAAAGGGTGCTGTCACTGCGTGCTTCTTTCAGTCTGTCTGTATCCGCTTCCTCCACATGTGTGCATAATGCAAAAGCAACCGTTAATGAAAGAGAAGAAGCCAGAGAACGATGCAAGAGCCTGTGCATAGGAGGTGTGGAGGAAGTGGTCTCTGCAGAGCAGCAATTTTGTTTCACCTATTACCCAGTGGGTACCCTGAGCAGACTTTATGTTCTTCACGAAGCATGGTATCACTGGATGTAAATGGGAGACCTCTACAGAACATAGACCAACTAAAGCCAGCCAGAAAAGAAACCAGAGTAAGGCTGGCTGCCAAGGGAAGTGCTAAACATGGATCCAGTTTTCAAACTTGGATAGCAGCTGAGTCCATATTTAAACACCTAATTAGCTGCTGCAGGCTCCAGTTTGAAATTTGGCTTCTCATTACTTTTTACAAGCATTGCCCCAGCATGCTAGGGAGAGTGCTGCTGGAGACAGCACCATGGAGATGAGTGGTAAAATCAGCTTCTGGTGGAAAATAATTTTAAAAAAATAATTAAAAAAAATTAAAAAATATCAGCAAACCACAAAGCACTCACTAACCCCAGAATTGAATACTTACTTGTTTTGTTTTGGCAAAAATACAAAACAATTCCTTTCTCTTCTCCTTCCTAATTTTTGTAATGACAATTCAAACTTGTCAGTCTATGTCAGAAAAAATCTAAAGCCAAAAATAAGAATTTATGCTAAAAATTATTCAAACAGAAAATGCAGAGCCTGCCTTATCATGAATCTTTATTCTTTGATATATAATCAATAAAACTGTATTTTAAAAGGAAGGAGAAGAATTTGTATATTGCTGCTCTTCTTGGCTGGATTTCAAAGAAGCTAATTAAATTCTGTCTGCCTTAACTCCTCCTGTAGTTTCCATTTAGTGAGTTGTGCATTGCCCTATTTTATCGGCACTGACTCAGCAAAATGCTATGGAGGGACATCCCCCAGGGGAGACTTTTTCCATGATAGGAAGAATAGTCCACAGACAGCCCCATTCAAAAAAGGGGGTGAGCATGAACTTCTGCAAGCTACCAATGCAAGGAACACCACTTCTTCCCACTGGACTTCTTCCCACCATGTCCTTGCTTCGTTGTTCTTAGCTGCTGACCATGCACAGGCCTGCCATGCCACAGCACCTGCTGTCTGGCATGGCTCAAGCCTGGTGGGCAGTATTCATTGGGATGGATCCCTGGGCAGTCCCAACACCAGTACCTCCTAGCTCTGTAGCTGACTGGCCAGTGCGTATACACCACTGGGAGCTGGGAGCTACCAGTCTTTTGCCTGACTGGCCACTTAGGAGGCAGGGTTTCTCTACTTGAGAGTCTGCCTGCCTTGCTGTGAAGCATTGATACCCTGTGTCCTCAGGGGTCCAAGTGTCACAGGCACCTCACGTGCACTGGTGTGCCATCACAGTTTGTGCACTTCCATTTCAGAAAGGTTTTAGAGTCTCCAGAAAATAAAAGCAATGTGGAAATGCATAATGCCAATATTATTTCATTTAACACATAATTATACTTTCATTCAGTGTAGAAAATGTACATACAGAGCGTAGAGCACCAAGAGAGGCTAGATTTAGATGCATAGGCTTTAAAGCCACTTAATTTCATACATAGGATGAATACATTTTATGGTTTTAAACTGAAGGAGGGTAGACTTAGGATGGACATAAGGAAGAAATTTTTACGATGACAGTGGTGGGACAATGGCACAGGTTGCCCAGAGAAGCTGTGGATGCCCCATCCCTGGTGTCCAAGGCCAGGCTGGATGGGGCTTTGAGCAACCTGGTCTGGTGGCAGGTTGGGGGGTTGGACTACATGATCTTTAAAGGTCCCTTCCAACCCAAACCATTCTGTGATTCTACATGTATGTGCATGGGAGATGCAGTTGTGGTACAAGTATAGGAGCTTACATGCTCCAATTTTTCTGACTCGTAAAGTCAAGACTGGATGTAACAAAATCAAGTAAGCAGTGCTGATTTTTTTCCCCAGTATGTCATTTAAACAAAATGATTCTAATAAGATGGGGTCTCACAAACAAAACAGTTGTTCAGTGAAAGTCCTTGTCAGTTCTGCATCACAGGTTATTCCTCTGTCTTATGTAGTCCATTGATGTCAGATTCCTGGAAAGCAAAAAGCACACGCAGAGAAAATGGGAATAGAGCAGGTAATCATTGCAGGGATTCTGCCAAAAGTGTATCTCTGTATATCCCGTTTTATATCCTTCATATCTGTAGTGTGTTACTGAAGTCTGATTACCCACTGCCTTGCAAATCATTTGCATCTCCGCACTGTGATATAAAAGGCTTCCTCACTGATTGGATAGTTTTTTATATCTTCTCAGTGCTCATGTTTCTCTGACATAGATATCTATGCAAAGTACAAGGCTTTTGAGGATCCGGCCCTTGTAGTTCATGCTTCATTGCCACAAGGTAAGTCAAAACAGCACTTGCACAAAATGTGGGAATGGGAAGTCATGGGGAGCATTCACCATCCTCCTATCTGGCATCTGAAGGTTACTGAAAGCCAACTAGACCCAAGCAGAACAAGTCATGGTCTTTCCCAGCACCACTTCCCTGTGAGCTGCTTGCCAGACAAGATCACTCTAATTCAACCCAGGAAGCTTGTCCTGTGCCCCAGCTTGTGTTCTCTACTGGTGGGGGAATGGTGGCACTGATGGACAGGTGCCAGGGTTAGCTGCCAGCTGGCTGCAGGGGCGGTTTCATGTGAGTGCATCTTCCCATGGGTAGCATGAGCTCTGCCCCGCATGGCTGCACAATGGGAAGCTCATATCAGCTGAGGATCTGGTCCTTCAAGTTAAAAGGGTTGAAATATGCATGAAGCATAAGGTGACATTTTGAGTGTCTCAGATCAGAGCACGGACGTTACTGAATTGAAAATGTAATGATGCCAAGTCACTTTTATATTCATGCAGTGATTGTTCTTTATTCTTAAAATAGTCCATTTTACCCCAAGGCGCAGGTGATATCTTTATGGTGATGGAGCTAATATCCAGCATGGTACAGCTCAGGCCATTGGTTGGTGGAAGGGCTGTTTATGATCAGCTGTCCTTTTTTATTCTCTCTCAATTTATACACTGCTTTTGTAGCCTGTTTGTTTGTGGTTTGCTTGAACAATAGAGCAGGGAAAAAGAAGAAGAAAAAGAAAAAGATACACTGGAGATTCAGTGTTGTTGTCTTTTATTTCCTGTAGCTGAGCTGTATGATTTACCATTGTGTCTCCAAGTCTCTGAGTCCTTTCAGATAACATAAACAGTTACATTGCTTTAGTAGCTTTATACCTCTGCAGAGAGTCAGTCTGTTTGCAAGCAGCCAGGGCTTTCTGTGGTGAAGTGTACAGGATATTATAAATAAGGTATTCATTGAGAATGAGATAACAAAAAGAACTCTGAGATATATTTGCTATTCATTAAAAATAAAAGCCTTGCACATAGTGGCAGTCGCAGAAAACCAAAAGCGAGCTTTCAGCAGAGTGGGAGCATCCGCAGCATGGGCGTTTGCTGCACTAAGGGTGAAGGTGTAGAGGATGGAGTTGTAGCTGCAGCTGTCAAAGAGGCAGGACAACAGCTAGAGGGAAGGAGAGAGACGGGAAAGAGAGATCTGCTCCTGGGTAGGTGCCCTTCTAGCTCCCTCCAGCAGCAGTAGCTGCTGCCCCAGGGACCCTAACCCCTGATCCCCATAGGCAGCAGCAGCAGCAATCAGTGCTGCTTCCCCAGGTTCTGGCAGAGGCAAATGGGATGGGGACCAGAGCAGTTTTGCTGCCCCCAGGAGCCCGTTGCTTTAGGCTCCTGCCTGCTTTGCCTATGAGCTGTCTGTAATGACAGGAATTACCTTTGGTTCTGCTAAGCACAAAAAAGGTTAGATGAGAGGCTGTAGTAATTACAAGAGTGAACTGTCATGGCACAGGAATTTGTGGAAGTGATACCAAGGCCCCAGTCAGGAGGAGTATTTTAAACGACATACCTGCTAATTTGCCCTGGAACTAGCCTGCTTATTAAAAAAAAAATAAAAAATAAATGCTTCTGCTTACATGCAGTGAAACCCAACTTATCAGTAGTTCCTAGAAAGCTTGACTTGAAAGGCAGGCAGGTGCACAGGGCTCTCAACAGATAGTATTTTGCCGTAACTCCCAGCATTTGTGTGCCTTCGTCGCACCTCCTGTTTGGTGCAGACCCAGCCAGCCGTCTTTGCTCTAATGGCTGTGTGTGCCATAACTGTGGTTACACTTGCAGCTGCTCTCCTTGCCCCATCTTTTTATCCATCTCTTTTATCTGTGTGTAATCTGGTGTGTCACTGGGGCAGGTGCAATGATTACCTTGCTCATTTATACTGTGCTTAACACAGGAGCCTGCACCAGAAACTAGTAGGTCCTGCTGCAATACAAATAATAATAACCAAGAGTAGTATGATCAGGCTTGGATTTACTGGGTGGGAACAGGGTATGTATGTGTGGGAAGAGGGCAGTGAGGAAGGGTAGAGTAGTTTGAGGTGACGATATCCTGGAGGGTGGTGCCTCAGCCTTTCCAGTTTAAATAGGTTGACATAGAGGTTCTGGCAGGTAGTGTGTAATGTTATTTTAATTTTTTTCCCCGCCATAAATCAGACTTGGTGTCTGATGGAATAATCACCAGAACTCCAGCAAATAACACGCCTGCCAGTGATAAGCTGTTTCTTCTGATGACTCAACACACAGCTGTTTGTTTGCTGGATATTGCAAAATGCAGGACGTTTGATGTTTGTGCAGTTCTGTTTTCCTTCTGATTATTTTCATGTGCATCTCCCTTTCTCTTTCTCTCCTGTATACAGATGTTCGTATTCACCCCATGGAGCCTATGCCCAAAGCAAACTTGCCCTTGTGTTATTTACCTATCAACTACAGCATCTTCTGACTGCAGATGGAAGCCATGTGACTGCTAATGTAGTAGACCCTGGAGTAGTGAATACTGAGCTCTACAAGCATGTGTTTTGGGTTGTAAAAGTCGTTAAATGGATGACAGCCTGGCTATTTTTCAAGGTACGCATTTTTTTTAAATCATTTGGTTGCCATGCACCTGCATTGTGAGAGCTGTAGCCAGCACGGAACTGAAGTTTTTTTGGAGTTTATCATAATGTGTAGTATTTATTGCATTTCTCCATGTTATGATAAAGATGAAGACTTTAATAAAGATAAAGATAAAACTGATAAAGACAGGCCTTTCCCAGAACAAACACTTATTTTAAATGGAGGGAGTGAGGTCTCACGGTAAGGAAAGGGAATGCCTTTCACTGTCTGTGCCCATGCACTGATTACCCCTGTCCTGACCTATCCATGTGCCTGTGTGCGTGCGTGGGGGCAGAACACCATCCTAACTCGGAGCCAGGATATGCAAAATGTTCCTTGGAAGTGTCTTGTATGTTCTCTTAATGAGAAGCAAACATGATCTGTCTACACAGTCTACATGTATGCAGCATGTTATAGAGAAGAGGGCAAAGGGAAGAAGGAAGCTGTATAAAAATGGTGGTGGGAAGTGGCCATACTCCAGACTGTGTGGCTCCAGAGACTCATGCTCGGGGAGGTGGGACAGTTTTCCTTTAATTTTTTCATCCTAACACATACTTGTAGTGGTACCTGATTTTCTATTATCTATTTCTGGTCACAGCAGGAAACTTAAAGCTGTTTGATAAAACCGATCCAGAAGTGGGGCAGACCCAGTTACAGTTAACTTCATTAACTTTTTATAGTGGTATAAGTGGATCAATCTGAAATCAGTTTCGCTGCATAAGTGCAATCTCCTCATGCAGACAAGCCTTGGGAGGCCTTGTGCTGAGAAAGTGTACTGCTTAGAACTCTTTCAGAAAGGAGTTTTGGACTAAGTGAATGGAACCTGATTCCATTAGAGAAAATTAAATGTCCTAATTAAAATAAAGTATTTTAGATCAAGGGGCATGTCCCACAAAGCAAATTAATTTTAAACTTTGATATGGAAATATCACTAGCTTTAATTTTAGAAATGAAACTGGAGGCTGGAAGAGTGGCTGTAAAATAAGATGCAAACAAATAAACCCATATTTAAAAAAAAATAATAGTATCTTCTGAGTACACCTTGAATATTGCAATAAAATTGTAATAGGAATGCTCATAATATGTAATGCATTCTTAAAGAAGAAGAATGCAGCTTTGCCAGACCGTATATATTAAACTTGTTTTGCCTCTTGTGATTGCCATTTTAAATATCAGCCTTAGGTGGTGGTGTTTTTTCATTGGACTTACTTCACCTTACTAACATAACAGTTTCATGTAGATATTTAGCTTGTGCTCAGCGTTTACTCTAGAGCCACAGAATTCTGACAGAATGTCTCTGTCTGAGTGTGAGAATTGAGTCTCTTGTTCCCAGCACTGAATCTCACCCAGTTTTATTGGTGCCCAGGGAGACATTTTTGTATTATACTGACCATGTTTAGACACTGAATGAGATGTCACTGAACACACATCAAATAACTTTGGATCTAGCACAAGAAGGAGTCTCATACTTACAGCTCTAATACTAATGCTGCTGACGTTTCCTGATCACTTCCTATTCTTTGGATGAGATACCACTCTAAAGGAATTCTACCTTGCAACAGGTGAGGGACAGACATCCTGACTTGCATGGAAGCGCCATGTGTGTACTGCTGAAAAGCAAATGCATCAATTGCTTTTTGAGTCAAAGTAACTTCAGGTTTGGATAACTGAATGCCTCAGTTATCAGGTTGAGATGTTCACATTTTTATGTAATGTTCGGTGTGTTTTTCCTATAAGCCAAAGGAGAAGGAAACTCTTCCCATCACTCTTCCCACTCTCCCTGACTTCTGAGTTACAGCTTCCACTTTTACTCTTTGCATATTGCTTAGGATATGTTTATGTATTTGGGACTGACTTTGCCTTGTTTTCTCACATTCAGGAGCACTTCATCACATAGGTATGCCCTGTTCGACTCCGGCAGAACTGCAAGCTGGCACTAAAAGCCTGCCTGGCAGTTTTAAGAGCAGTGTACCAAGGGCTGTAGTACCCAATGTTCAAGCTTAGGTGGGTCTTGTGTTGGTCTCATGCACTAGGGTAAATTTCCCCTGAGAAAAGTAAGAAAGCAAGTACAAGAAAATGCAGTTGTCTGATAATATTAGCGGATAGTTGGTATTATGGATTTCTTCTCCCCTGGAATTTCGTTTCTGAGTGCACGTATATGAATCTTCCTCCTAGTATTACAGTAGTAATGCAGTGAAAATGAGGTGATAGCTCTATAATCATATTGGCTCAACTAACTTTTATTACATTGAAGTATTCCAGAGTGGTTTCTAAACGCGTGCAGGAAATTGCTTCATCCATTGCAACCTGGTGCTCATGAGAGCCAACACAGCCCAGATAGCTCCGATGAGGAAATGCATCATGGATTTATCATATCAAATTCCCTCAGGAGAGAGCCAGAGTTGTTTGATTTAATTCCAGAATATTGTGGCAGAGCCTCCACTACCTTTAAATGCATTTCTGCCAGCACTGGTCCCAGTTGCATTCAAGTCGACTGCAAGCCTGGCCCCCACTCTCTCTGGGCTGCTTGTGTTTGAGGCAGCTCAGTGTGGCAGGCAAGGTTGTCAGCTCAACATCCACCTCAGAGCTGCCTCAAGATATTTAGGTACTTAAACAAATAAACTACAGTCTTGTAAATAGGCCATGATACGTACATATAATTTGCTCAAAGTATTAACAGCTTGAGTTTCTTGGAACTGTGAAACATTGTCTTTCGCTTTTCATATGTAGCTCAGAAAAATCTCTGCCAAACCAGTTTGGGGTTTCTTTTCCCACAACAAGCTGCAGTGAGAGGCACCCCTGCAGAAATAAAACAGGCCAAGCCAAGGGATTGGTGACAGTCATAAAACTGTGAAAAAAATGCCCACCCTTTAAAAGGGATGGTTTAATTCCCTCTCAGCTCAATTCTTTCTCAGGAAATTTATTGTCTGCTTCAGTACGCAGTCTTTACATTTCCATTTTGTAAATGTTTTCTCTACATTTTTAATAAACAAGAATGGCACCTGTTGCATGCATGACAGAAATTATGTTTATTCCTAAAAAAAAAAAAAAAAAAAGAAAGATTTCTACCCTGTGACTTCTCAGTAAATAAAAGCTGGTGAGCTGTCATAGTGCTCTGCAGAGTGCAGTGAAATATGTTATCCCCTAGGAATTTTTAACATAAAGTGATCTTCTTTTTGAACAGATGAAGTCCAACTGGTAAACAATAACTAACTAGTAAGATGATAGTAGCCTAAAAAGACATTCATTGGGCATCAAATTGCAATTTAGCCAACTGTGCAACACACCAGTTTTAGTGATGCATACTGTACAAGCTGGGAGCCAGGAAGGTACCATTTCCCTCACAAGTTTTTCTCTTTTGCTACAGATAATGAATATTCATTCTTAAGCCAGATGGCCTCTGCTTGTGACACAATTAAAATGCCTTAGAGAAAAAAAACCAAAAAAGTTGAGTCCAAGGGCAGGGATTATTCTGCTTTGCGTGACTTCATTATGCCATTATACTAGAAACATTTCCCACTTAGCAGTGTTGTAAACTTCCCCAAAAACCTTCATGACAGGCTTGGTGAATGTGTCATTATCAGATATAGAGTATTCAGTCCTTTCAGCCACCTCAGATTGCTATTTAAGAAGGAATTGTGGACGGAAGACTACGCATCACATGTTGTCTCAACTGTCATTTCCAAAGACATAGTGCCACGTAAGTGATTATTGACTGACAAACTGAAAATGAGTAGGATTAGTGACCCTGCCAGCCTGTAAAAAAGAAGAGAAAGGCTTCAGGAACACAGGCTAGAAATCAGCCGGTATAAACTAGTTCATTTCTTTCATCTGTCAAAATAGGCTTAACTCTAGTGTAATTTTCCTATAACATTTTTAAAGAAATGCTTTCAGTCTGTAAGTGCTGCTGGAAAACAAAATCTAAAGAACCTGGATTCATCATTCATGCCAGAGGACATAGTCATGCAGGTCTCATTGCAGCACTTCTTATTCAAACTGTCCCTTTGGCACTAGGAACGTAGAAACTTCATTTCAACCTCCCCCCCGAGGTGTCAGAAGACAAACACATCACTGCACAATAATGCCAGCTGTAGAGAATGAGAATAATTAAATTCTACAGCTGAAAGCAGCAATTCATCAGCATCAACATCTTCTGTCCATGTGAGTGTGTGGTCCTCATGTAAAGCTAGTCTGGAGTATTCTCACAAAATGAAAAATCCTTGCAGAAACATGTTATTGACAGTTAAATTTTACAAGAAGGTTTTCAGATCAAAAGTAGCATTCTGGTCAGAATTAGAGAGAAGGGAATGGTCTACTTTATTCCAGTAACTCAGGTCTTTAGACAGGTCCCATTTTTGTACACATTTGTAAAGGGATTTAAGCTTCAGAGCCATAGGGGTCCTTTTTTTTTATTCCATCTAATAAATATTTGATTATTCGTACACCCATAGAATGATTCTAGGGGGGGAAATGGAGGGACTTACCTGAGAAGAGTAATGAGCAATCTACTCGTGAGCTCCCAAACCCTGGTGATCCGAGTGTGTTTCTTGCGTGAGTCCCTGGACTTGGGTAGGCATCCAGGTCCTGCCTGTTATGGGGTATGTGGATGCAGTGTGGCTTCTTTATTTATTTTAACTGCTGAATAAGAAAGCTTTGGAGCAGTCTTTTGTGTCTGTCCTGTTAGGATCAGACCCCTCTACAGTAGGCCGATTCTCAGTGCACACGTAAATAGCATTGGAACCTGGTCTCCACTGAATCTGTTGTTCCCCTGTGTCCCAAAATATCGTTACCTTTATCCGTGTTTTCTCAGGTCTAAGTTTATTTAATGTTTACTTTAAGAGACACATTGAGAATTGCTAGAGAATGTTTTCATGGCAGGAAAGTGAAGGATTTGTTTTTCATGCCTTGGTATACGGCATGCAAAGGGGTAAAGATACTACTAGTACGGGACAGCACAAAATGGGTAGGATTGATTTGGAGTGCATCAGAGGGAATCAAGGCTGCTGAAGTTCTTGTTTGCAACTCCTATTCGGAGCAGCTGCTGGTGTGATCTATACTCAAACCACACCCAGGCTTCCTCTTGGAGGGTGCTAGTTGGAACAGGCTGAAACACAGCCATGGAGCAAGCAAAAACTAAAGCAGTGTGTGCAGTCAGAGATCCATCTCATGCCTTGTCCTGCAGTTTTATTTGTTTGGTTAAAAAAAGGAAAGCACCCCTTTGTTTTTCCTGACAGTGTGAAATGGGAAGACTATCTCACATCTTTCAAAAGAGTTCACAAGACAAGAAAACTGTCTCCATGTCTAACGCTGCCTGCAGGATTGACCCTTTTTAACCTGGAAAATAGTCTAAAGAAATGCAGGTTAAACCTGCACTATGCGCTATGTAAAAACCTATGCTTTCTCTATGTGAAATTGTTTTGGAGCAAAACTTTTGGATAAGTGACTGAAATGTTGTCGTTATCATTTTGCTGGCAGGCCGGGAACATGCAGAAAACACGTATTTGTACTGTGTAAGAGAGGGTTTAGCCCTAACTCCTGTGTGGTAGGATTGTTGATTTAACTTGACAGCTCGGACAGATTACTTCATTCTATCTGAAAGGAATTCAATTCATATCCAAAAGAGTGAAAAAAATATTCTCTGTATTGCTGTAGGAGAGAGTAAGTAAACAGTTAAGAAATTGTGAAAATATATGAGCCTAACCAGTGTTAGCACATCAGCACCTATCATCCTGTAATCTGCAACTATTTTCATATTCAGAACCCACAGAGTTAGTTAGGAAAGACATTTTCCATCAGCCAATTTATTCCTTGCCAACATTTCCTAGCAGTACTTTCCTATATATTTGGTTAATACCTTTGTATGCTAATCTATTCCCAGTCAGACTTGTTGAAAATGGAGGAAACACAAAAGGAGAAGATAATTTGCCGTAGACCAAACACATGCCAGGGACCTGGTACCGATTACTGTCAGTTTAAAAGAAGGTAACCACAATGCTGCTAATAAAAAGGTCTCAAAAAAGAGGTTGAAAAGTTGGGGAATTAGAGAAAATCTTGACATTTCAACTAGACCATTAGTGTTTTACTTTCAATCCATCGTCTTTATAGTTAGAGGTTATAGCATTGCACTACTGTAATTCTCCCTCGCATGCCTGGGAAGTTCTACCTCCATCACTACATAATTATAATTCCATTTTCTTTCAGTCAGGTAGTACAACACTGTTGGAAACTTGAACCCACTGGCAGCAGAACACAGGGCAGCCACTAATCTTTCTCACTGTTGTATATTTCAGACAGCTCTTTGAGAGAGAAAAAGAGCAAGAGAGAAGACCACCCCAGCCCCACTGAAATGACCCATTCAGCAAGGGTGCAAACAGGAGTTACAGGCACTTTCTCTCTCCCATGTGAAAGACCTGTACACTGAGTTAAGGAGAAAGACCACCAACTAAAATAAGGAGATGCAGAGTAGGAGGTTGTGGAAGTGCATATTAATACATACATACATACATACATACATACATACATACATACATATATATATACACACACACACGGACAGTTTGCCACCAGGTACGATGTGCATTATAGATCAATCAATATTTCTCTGAGGATGACCTAACTAAATTCCTTATTCGTTTGCTACTTGTTAGTAATGCAACAAAACAATGCTTATAACATTTATATTGCAGAGCCCCATCACCTAAAGCCCCTACTCACTACAGAAAAATTAACTTTAGGAGGCTTTGGAGATTTACAGGCACTCCTTTTCCCCTCTGTGAATGTGACAGTCCTTAATTTACCAGCAACCCAAGAAGACTGAAAAACCTTTCAATGTGAAGTAAGGAAGCTCTTCCACGAACAACATAGACACAATTTTTAATGGTTATCCTGAGCTTTGAAAGGTTGACAGAAAATTCCAAATTCTGCCAAGAAGCTGACGCAACACCCCTTTTCCAGTGGTCTGAGGCATCTGTGCCTGGAAGCCACCTCTGACATATCTCCTAGTTCATAAATATCTGCAATATGAATGCCTGCATCAGAGCTGTTCATCCAGTGATCTCCTCGTGGTCCCTGCTAGTACTGGATCAGTTTTATCCCAAGATAAATATCTACAGTTGGCCAGGTGATTCAAGTCCTTCAAGTGCCAGTTTGTCCCTGTGTACGATGAAGGGATCCTCTGGTGACTAGCTCAGCTATAGATGTCTGTGCTGTATAAAGGTATGAAGTTGGTTGAAATGAATCCCATCCCAAGGTACAGGACATTAAATTAGTTTTATTTTAAACAACAGCACAGGAGAGAGTAGGAACTGGAAAGGTGTGTTCACATGTCTGGGGCACAGGTAATCTCTACTCAAGCTGGTTTTTCAAATGGCAGCTCTAAGTTCAGAGAACCAGACCATTTCCCGTACAAGTGGGAAGTGTGTTCATGGGCAGCCACAGGTGAGGCAATCCCAGTTACTTATGAATTTTATTTTTCATATAAGTTTACAATCCATTGTGTGCTTCCACTACTTATCACATATATATTATCATGCATTTACATGGGTAGTTATGTGTGCTCCCTATATGTATTTATAATCGTGTAATGTATATAAAAAGAGAGAAGCTGAAAAGCAAGCATTACTCACTATTTGAGGAACAACTGTAAACAGCAAATACAATTTTTAAAATAACAGGATCATCCAGCACCAAATTTGTGATTTTTGAGAAGTTTCAATTCAGAAATCACTTGAATAACTCTGGCTTTACTAATGACCATAACAATTACAATTGCCAGCCCCAAACATTCATATCTGCATTTTTGGGAAGGGTACTGAGATACTACAAGTTGTAGTTCACATGTCTTGTTTTGTTCTTGTTATGTTCTCAGCTAAATACATGGGTTTTGGTGGATTTTAGTAGGTAAACATGAGCAGGAAATTTGGTGCAGTGGCTCTAGCTCCCATTTTTTCTAGAAGGTACTTGATCCTAGATGTAAACACAAGTCATTAATACAATCTGTCCAGAGTTAGTGGAGTCTATATGTTATTACATATTTAAACATTCTCTTTAAGTTGGGTCTGTGAGTCTCTTCAGGGCAAATTACTACATTTTTTTGTTGCCATCTCAGCACTGGAAAGGGGAAGAAACCACAGGAGTGATGTTACCACAGACCAGGCGCTCTGTGGGGAATACAGAACATATGCAAAAGAGGATTTGAATGAAACCTGAGCAATGTGCAATAAAACAAGAATGAACTTGGACAGCTTATCATGGATGGGATTTATAGTGGTATTTGTGTGGCCCCATCATGCTGACCTACTTTTCTGTCACTGGAATAGGAAGGAGGTGCTGCTGCTGGTCCTAGGCTCAGGCATGGTCTGAAAAACTGAGTTGCTCCCAATGTCTCTTAATTACTTGTCAAAGTCTTGGAGCAAGCCATCAACAACCTACAAGCTTAACTTACCATCTTATTAATAGTTTATCCAATTTAGTACACACGCTATTTCTTGAATGAACAGCAGGGACCAGAATTGGTGCCCTGTGCCTGGCGGCCCTGTGTTCCCATGGCATTGCTGTGAGCAGCGTTGTGCAATGTCTCCCCAGCTGCCTCACGTCCCTGCAGCAGGCAGCAGCATGCTGAGGCTGAATGTGTGTCAGGAAGAACCGTATTGATTGACTTATTCGATATCTTTGCCTGCCAAGCCAGGCTCTTGAGATGCAAAATGTAGTCTTCCACAGCATCTGCCACTTGTCGCATACTACCCTAAGATGATTGAAAATGTAGAAAGGGAAAAGATGTCCCATTGTTTTTGGAGCTCAGAGTGTTGAAAATAAAATTACATGCTATGAGTATATTTTGACAGGTGTGTCTGTTCTAAAAATGAAAAGGCACTATGGGGCAGGATGCTTGTTTTTTCTGTAAGACTTGCACATTGTCCAGGTACAAAAGCTATTTTTATGGCTGCCCAGCCTGGGAATGTAGTTTGGTCATTTCTCAGAGAGGAGTTCAATTATCACCAATGTCATACATCATGACCAGTAATGACAACTTAGGTCCCCGTTTTCCTCTGCATATAAGATGATGACTTCCATTGTCATGAAGTTTTTGGTACTTCATCAGTGGCTTTGCACAAGTGTAGCTGATCAGAACCTGCTAAACAAATAAGTAAGACCCAAACCTAAAAGCATCCAGATCCCAATCTTATTGTGTATTCTTGTAACAAGGATTATCTGATTTGACTTCGCATTCCTTATGTGGAACACTGTCCTTATGTAAAGCATTTTATGTCTGATCCTGCTCCTCAGAGGTTCTCTTTGATCTGGGGCTGGCCTTTTATTTTTCTTGCCTGGTTTAGGTTTGTGGCACGTGTCCTATTTTATATGCCTACTATCTGGGGAAGTGTATTGAGGCCGGCACAGATACACCAAACCCTAATTGCTTTAGAAGGCTTGCAGATCTCCAGAGGTAGTAAGTATTTCAAATGTTCATAATACTGGATTCAGCTGGTATTGCTTGAAATCCATTGCGGGTCTGGAAGGCAGGAAGCAGGGACTTTCACACAGTATTTTTTTTCCTAAATATAGTTGCCCTGTTAATATTATTTTAAACACACTCAGTGCTCATTTTCGGTTTTCATGGTGTGATGGTTTATTTTCCCCTCATATTGGGGCAAGTCTGTTTCATACGAACCACTGTTTTAACTGCAAAGTATATCCATCACCCAATGCCTTGGCTGTATAACTTCTTCTGTGAGGGTTTCAATCCACTCATCACAGCACTGGGTCAAAGGCAGATTGCTATTGAGTCATCTGTTTCCAGCTTTTTGAAAAAGTGATAAAATACAAAATGTGTTTGTGCTCAGGTACCTGAATTTGTCATCTCCAGGTCACTACACAATGGTTTACTCAGAGGAGCCAAGGGGATTGATTATAAAGCACCTCCTGTTCTCAGAAGCAGCACTCATACATGTGATGTGCAATCTGTCCCATGCTCCCCCGGATGGAAAGAAAGCATTTGCAGCATTAGGGTCATTAGACTTCATAGATGTAAGCAGGTACCATCCCACCCAAGGATGGTATCAGTGCTGTTGCTGTTACCATAAAGACAATGCATCTTTTGTGAGTCGATTTCAGTTCGACTCTGTAGAAGCTCTAGGCAACAACTTTTTTTTTCTTCTTTTTATTGTCAGGTTATGTCATAATACCTAGCAATACCTTTAATCAAAATAAACAGGAGTAAGGTGGCTTTTAAGGAAACAATTTTATCAAGATAAGAACGAATTTAAGCAAGCTGACTGGAAATTTATTTACTTTGAGAAAGTGAGAAAGAAGTAAGTAGAAAGAAGTCAGACACTTCTTTCTCCTAATTGGAATCAGACTCTGGAAAAGGCTTCCACAGAGTGGAAGTGAAAAGTATATAAGAAAAGTGTTGTTTTAAAGATGGAGTTTAAATAGGTGTATGGAGAATATCAGCTGATAGGATATCTGCAAAATTGGGAGATCAGAGATGTTCCAAGGAGTCCCTACAACCTCCCCATTTCTTCTGAATTCCTTTTGTATTTAGAATCCAATTTTTTGTCCTCAGGTTTATCTGGTTTGTTCCCATGATGAAAAGAAAAAAGGAACTCGGTCTAAGAGTCCAAAAGTTAAGATTTCCCAACAAATACTAATTCTGATTTTGAACTTTTAGAGTACTTAGCAAATCCTTCTTTAGGAAAACCTCTGGTGAAGATGTGCCACTTCTTGCACTCACCATCCTTGCCTTTCTAGAAAACATTTTTTCCAGTTGTTTGCTGATGAGCTGTGTTGAACTGTGCTTCCAACAGTTCTGGCTTTTGGTTACAGGAGAAAAGTGAACATGGGGCTGTGGTTCAGACTGAAAAGCCTTCAGTGAAGATGAGATCTTTTATTTTCCTGGTCAAGAAATCTGCATGCCATTAAAAACCAAATTAGCTAAGTTACACAGAAAATGGAGATGTAGAGATAGTTGGCATAGCTGTCCAGTTAATCTCTAATCTGGGTTACAGCAAAATTCTAGAAACTGGTCAGTGCTGAAGAGACCCTTCCAGCAGAGAGGCCAGGCAGCCAGGGCCAGCAGCATGACCGATGTATGAGAGACCATGGCTTCTCCTGTGTTTCCACAAGTAGCCCAAGCCATTGCCTTGGGCCTTCCTGACTGACTGGTTTGCATCTAAAGTACCTTCGAGACGACTAACTGCAGGGAGGCTTGTAGCCATGCTGGGAGGCAGCCAAGGAGTTCCAACTGACAGTGTCCAGAGTAGACTAACAAGAGTTTGCACAATGAGGATTTCCATTCCTAAAATGTCCAGAACAGAGAGTTTGGTTTAGGATTTTGCCTGAAGGGAAGACAGGTATTCTTACCTTCCTGTTTTGTGATGGCAGATCAGCCTCACCTGAATTGGTGCTTTTGCTGCTATTTGCTGTATTTTTCTTATGGAGAAATTATACAGTACATTTTAAAATTTGAATTTCGTTTTTGTAGACTTATTTATTTAAACCATTATGTGGTATTTAGGAGGGGGCAAAGCTGGGTTCTTCACCTCTCTTGGATGGGTCTTTCAAATCAGAGCAATAGACCTGCTGCAAGCTACTGATCATGGGTCTGTTATGATAGCTAAGATGTGTCGATGCTTCAAATTACCGAGTTAAAGCTTTGCCCTCTATTATGAATGGGTGTCTAGGTTTAAAAATAAATCCTTTGGGTTATACCAAAAATTTGAACTGTCAAGAAAGAAATGGTGTGATGAACCGAAACATAGGTCTCTTAAGCTGCCCTCAATTTAGCTGTATTTCAGTAATCTCTCATTCACCTCTCATTGCTGTCAGCAGCCCATAGGGGTATTTTTATAAATATGATGGAAATAGCTGTCTATGAATCATGTCACTAAGATGCATGTGGTTTTGCCGCTTCAGGGAATAAGTAAAGAGTGTGTAGTTTCTCTGGTGAAGAACACTGCATTGCTGGGTCATTTGTACCAATTGGTATTTCTTCATGTAAACAGATTTCTTGCATAAAAAGAATCTTTATTTTTATGTGTGGTAGGTGGAAGTATTTTTGTTAAGTAAATGCATGTAACTTCATTTCTTGTTTTTATATGTTGTCACTGTCAACATGTATTTCTGTAAAACTTTAGTCAACAGCAGATATTTATTAACAGACCTTTCCAAGTATGCTGTTATCACAGTTGTATAGTGCCTTTATCATAGAGAAACAGATGTATCTAAAATGCAGGAGCTTGCAATAGCTTTCATGTTTTAGAGTCTCTGCTAAAATCTGTGGAGACTAGACAATTTTCATGGTAAAATATCACTTACCTTCAATTATTTTTTTTATATACAAAATTATTTTAATAAAAATAATTACCTTTTAAATAATTTACTAAACAAAAATGTAGCCTACTCTAGCTTTGCAAGTTGAATGTATATTATTAAGTATTTTTCAACGATATTCTTTCACTCTTGATTTCAGCCACCTGCAATACCTAAGAATTTTTAGGAAAGATAAATAAATAGCTCTAACAAAATGCAAAACTGGTTATTTTGAAAGACTGCAAGATCCTTTCCATTTGACCTGCTGTTTGTTATTGTTACTGTAGATTATGGATGGGAACACCTGTGATTATCCTCTGGTTAATACACTCTTGAATTGGAAGAAAGGGCAGAGCTGTGGTGCAGCTGGCAAATAGCCAGCTAACCTCCTTTTCAAGCATTTAAAACACCTCTTCCAGGGGGCTTCTTAATGAAAAATACATGGGGATGGCTCTTCTGACAACCCATGGAATATGATAGATGATAGTAACCTTTTTTCTAAATGAAACTGGAAAACTGGGAGCTGGCAGGCCAGTGTGCTCAGGCACACAAGCTTTGGGATAACAGCTTCCTTTCCTGCTCCTTACCTCATAAATACATTTTTAATGTTTATTTTAAAATTATGTCCATATGTACTGGGCTATATTCTCATCTCTGTTTTTTTGAGCCTTCTTCACTCTTTATAGTTTCAAAATAGTTATATTTGTACTTATTTAATATAGAAGCAGTTAGTGCAGGCCAGAGGACCGTCTAGATTTTGTGTCCTTTTCTATAAAAAAGCAAACTACGAGTGTGAGCAACTCTGTACTACTTGCAAATGAGATGAATGCTAAGAAAATCTTCAGTCTTGTTGTGTAATTTCTCATACTTGCCTAAATAAGAGGAAAAAATCCTGAGTGAGCTTTTTTGAAATGAGTTTACATGTTCAGAGAAGGAGTTAAAGAGCATACTTGGCTCAGGCATCTACTTTTGCTTAGGGAAATATTCTCTGTAAGAACGTGTACCTTGGTGCTATTTTGTCTTCAAAATTCTCTTTGTGGTTATGGCGGGTTTTTTTCTGCTGTGGTCTTCTACAGCTATTTGTAAATTCTTCATAATATTAATTTAGATTAGAAGAGGAATATGCCTGATTTTTCAAGAACCAAATTGCTTTTCTCCATCTTATTATATTAGCGATTAAAAATTACTGCTGCTTTCTTCTGCAGAACTGTAGTAAGACAGGCAAATCTGGTTATTTCTAGTCACAGCCGGGTATTTTTTCTTTAAAAATCTCTCCCTCTTATCAAGTGCTGCTGGTAACTGTTGTCAGGTATTTGAGTAGCTGCGCTCTGGTGGCAGGTGTGAAGTTGTCTGTTCGTTTTCTAAGCAAAGACCAGATGTTTGTTCTGGGCTAAGCAGACTGATTTGCAGTTAAACCTAAAGTAAAGGAACATAATTTCAGGCTATAAACCAGCCATGCCTCAAGCCATATGTAACTCAAAAAGAAAAACATGAGAGCCAGAGGTAATCAGCTTCTTTGCTTCCCTGTACATCTGCAGTATTTGCTTATGCAAGTGAAGAATGGATGGTTGTTCTCTGTGTTAACAGAGGAGAATTCAGATTTGTACCTTGGACTAGTTCATAGTTTTCCCTTGCTCTAAACAGAGGTCGTGATAAAAAAAAGGCAAAAGGCTATATTTAGAGAACTGGGCTGATGGGAACTCATCAGTTTGCTTTAGGAGCCCGTGATAAATCTGTCTCCCTGGGAGACTTCAGTGAGCACTGAGGCACATCACCTCCAGCTCTGGCCACCTCATGTACTTCCACTTACTCTGAGCTGTAAACCATTGCATGCTGAAAAAGAAACTGGGAAAACTTTAAGAATTTCATGTCCTGCAGTGTTATACTGGGCCCAGGAGAGGTGAGGTCTTAATTGTTTTGTGGCTGACAATGTCTTGTACAAGAAGGAGCTTTGCACAGAGTCCCATGGCTACAGCACTCCAGAAATAGTCATGCCACTGCTGCCTGTTAGATGTATCCATCAGAAGTCTAGCTTTTGCATTTTAAGCTAGTGTCTTTAATGTATTCACACTAACCTTTAATACATTCACAGTATTACAGGCAGGAAAAGTTACACTGGGACAAAGGATCAAAGGCAAATATTGATGAAGAAATTTTAAATAATGTGCAGATCTCTTGTGGGCATTGATTCATGTGCTTCATGGTGTCAATAATTGTTTGTGAATTGCAGCCATTTTTTCCTCTGAACAGAGCATTACTCTTGAAATATAGTCATTGATTAGTCTTTGATTAGCTCTGTAGTAATTTTCATGCATCAGTAGTTCTGATAAAAAAAAAAAAGTAGCACTTATTTTACACCAATGTGTAAGACCCATACATTGTTCATTAATAACTGAAAGGAGTCTTTAAACTATTTTCTTTATTGCAGAGACCACACTGACATTTTTAATAGCCATACATTTCAGGATAAATGGAAAATGTCTGAAGGGCTTTTTATTTTCTTCAGGTTGGTTTTTGGTTTGGTTTGGTTTTTGTTTTTTGTTTGTTTTTTTTTATGGGGCAGTTGTAAATGTTCTGCTGTCTCAGGACAGGGCTGCAGTAAGAAGGACATGTTTGTCACTTTGGTGCTAATGTGATTTCCTGTTTTTCCTACTGTATGACTCTCCATTTTATCCCAATTGTCAGTAATGTGCCATTTTTTTATGATTAAATGATGAGACCTAAGACTCAGCAAGGAGAAAATAATTAAAACTATTTGTTTCAGAGACTGTCAGCAGCTATTAGGGATTAGACAAATATAAATTAAGGGTGTTTTTCCCCAAGCCATGTTGCAGACTTTGCAAAGTTCACAAACAATTGTAATCCTCTTTTATTGAACACAGATTTAAAAGTAAAGGTCAGTTATGTTTAGGTCAGTTATGTTCTGGTCAGTAAGGATTTATGTAATTGGTAAAACCCAAAGATTTAGATTATTTTTATATAAAAACTGTGCTGCTTTGGAAACCCTTGCTTCTCAATTGTGGCTCCCCTACAGAGCTCAGGGACTAAAAACTAGACACATCAACTCAGCAGACATTTGTAGAGCAAAGAGGGTTTTTCAGCTTGTCTCTCCAGATGCAGGAGCTGCTCCTGCCCTGGGAAGGGTCAGGCAGTGGCTGGCATTGTGGCTGATGCTGGTGGCCTCTGCACCCTGAGACCACCCCCACTCACACTCCTCCCCTTGCAGCCCTACACACCCAGCAATACAACATGCTGTCACACCACCGTTTCGATGCCCCTTGTGATTTTGCTGCAAGAAGAGCCTTGGTTTCTGCCCAGCTCTAAGGGCTTAGTACCGCTTGTAGACCCACTGTTTCTCCTGTCTTCCCAGATATGGCTGGGTCAATCCATTGGTGAGATTTTACCTAATATTTCCCTCTTCTTTCTCTACTGTCAAAAGGCTTGTGCTTGCTCCTTTGTTCCAGAGTTGGTAAGAGCCATCAGCATGCCCCAAGAGCTCATGTTTGAAAGCTGCTCTCTACCCCTTTTTGGTTTCTGAAGGGGTTCAATGACATGGATGGGTGAGCCAAGGAGGGTGAGTGTCGGTGATACACTGGGAACCCTCCTGCCCTGAGCTCCTGAGGAGACCCTCCTCAACATGGCATATATGCTGCAAAAAGGACCTCATCCAATGGGGCAAGCAACCAGCGCACTCAGTGAGGTTGCAGGGAGGGCCTGGCAAGTGGCATTTAGGAATTCAGGAGGAAAAGGGAATGAAGAAGAGCTGGGACTATCTGCGAGTGTCGTGGGGCATGGTGGAAGGGCAGGCAGAGAAAATGAGTGAAAGTTTAGACTGTAGATGTGCTTCGCATGCCACCTAGAGAAACAGGGTCCTGATCTTGATTGGAACAATTCAATTCCACTGTGAAGTACATATTAAAAAACAATAGGTGGCTGGAGAGCTGTGCAGACTTGCAGGTAAAGAGCAGAATTTTAAGCAAGCTGCTGGGCGGGCGGGGGAGGCGGTGGGGAGGGCTGGGACAGGCAGCCTGCACTGGCACTCAAGCCTCTGCTCAGACCTCAGCCTGCACTTTTGCGAGTTAAAAACAGTTGCTAAACCACAGCACAGTTCTGCATTAATTCAACAGGAATTTTTCCTGGGAAGCAGAAGTTTAATCATCTGGGGCACAGCTCTTTGCAGTGTATCTCTGCGAGCGCACCGGCGGGCAGGGCTCATTGATTGGGCTCTCAAGGCAAACAGGCAGGTGTAGTGAAATGGCATTGCCAAAGAGCGAAGTTCAATACCAGCTCCCTAAACAAAGTGAATTATTTCAGCACCAGATGAGTCTGTAACATGTATTGATCGAACCACAAAACCTCCCGGTATTTGTTTCTCATTCTAAACAACTGCTCTAACCTTTCAGTCAAAAAGCCCTGTGAATACAAGTGCAACAGAAACTCTCCTGGGGCACTTAATAAAAATAAAAGGTTAATTCTCACTGTGTTATTTTGGCTATTGATAGTTCTGCAAGTGTAGGTCTCTGGCTCATACCTACCTACCTATGCCCTTAATCAGTCCAGTATCAAAACCCCAGTCAGAAGCTCTCTGCAGAGACAGGAGCTATCTGAGAATGAAATAAAAGGAATATGTTCAGGAAGGTTGTTGGGATTTTTTACATTCTTGCCCCACAAGTTCTTTTTCTTTTCCTTTTCCTTTTCCTTTTCCTGTTTCTTTTTCTTTTCCTTTTTCTTTTTTCTTTTTTCTTTTTCTTTTCCTTTTTCTTTTTCTTTTCCTTTTTGTTTTCCTTTTTCTTTTTCTTTTTCTTTTTCTTCTTTTTTCTTTTTCTTTTCCTTTTTCTTTTTCTTTTTCTTTTCCTTTTTCTTTTTGTTTTTGTTTTTGTTTTTGTTTTTGTTTTTCTTTTTCTTTTTCTTTTTCTTTTTCTTTTTCTTTTTCTTTTTTTCTTTTTCTTTTTCTTTTTCTTTTTCTTCTTCAATAGCAGACTGGGGAAAGACTTTGGCTATAGAAGTGATTAAATGTTTTTCTTCTCTCCAGTTTTTCATTGTCCTCCTTCAGGTAATAAGATTTGACTAATCACTATGGACCTAATTTTTGGAACTTGAACCAATTCTTCCTGCGACACAAACCAGGGCAGTCGGTTTAGACATTCACACAGGACTGTACCTGTACAGCAACGTGACACTTTTGCTGTGACTTCTGTTATCCAGCAAAGGAAACAGGAACATGGGAAGGATGATACCTGCCACCAAATCCACTCCTGGCCTTTGCAGGGGAGATGTTATTCACAAATTAATGGCTCCATCTGCTACCTTAATGAAGGTTTACAAAACACCTTAGAAATCAGCCTGTATATTAAAATTGACAGGTTCAGTGTATAGTAAATCTGGGTCTTGCTATGTACTAGGACTTAACAATCTTCAGTACCTCCCACTTCACTGCTTTCCTTTATCTGTTCCCCTGGCAGGAACTGCCACCTTTTTTTTTTTTTTTTCTCTCTCTGCCCCCTTGCAAATTGATAATATCACCTCTCCCAAGGCTAATATCCCCCTCTGCACTACAAGTACCAACCTGCCCTTCTTTCAGACCATTTAGCAGATTAAATGTGATGATATTGAACTCAGGAGTAATTGTTTTCAAGATGGAAGGTTTTTGCTTCTGTTTAAGACCTTGGGAAGCATTTGTGTGGCTAAGAGTTTGCGTGTTTGCTTTATAATAAGCTTTGCAGTGCAAGATATGATGACTTGGATCTTGTCTGACATAATTTTAGAAACATGACTAATCTTATTGAAATCAATGGTACTATTTGCCTGTCTAAAGTGATATATATATATATATTCTTTGCTGCTTTTCTGAATTTAAGCCATCAGTAGGTTCCTTGATGGACAGTAAAGACCCCCAGGGCTGATTGATTTAAATAAAGGGATTTAAGTTACAGAGCTTAAACTCACTTTCAGTCTACACAACAAAAAGCTTGATTTGAATAATCAGATTCAATCCTCCTTTGCATTTGCATTTTTAGTTATTTTGTTAAAAACCGATTGATTCTGGTGGTTTAGTAAGCACTGAGAGATGTTGATTTGCACCTGAATGTAGCCTTTGCCTTTAAATTTAGTACTTCTGTTAGGTAACTGAGAGGATAAGCTACTTAGAGAGCTTCATAATCAGAATCTATCTGTGATTTCATGACTTTAGTGTTCTGTTGTGATAGAAAATGGGAAACAGCTGTTTACAAAATGACTAATTTCTTTCTTCACTCTTTTTACAAGCTGCTTCGAGATGAAATACGAGTTTAATTAAAAAGAAGGGAAATGTCATTTTTACAAGATTTTATTACTTAAACAGAAATACCTTGAACTTATTTAGCACATTTCTCTCATCAAAACCAAGGATGTATAATCTGTAATTACTGACTTGAATTAACTAATTCTGATTACTGTATCTATCAGAAAAGATAGGATTAGAAAATCTGAGCTGCCTTCACCTATTTCTGTTCTTCACTAAAACAACTATAGAAAATCAGACTACTCTTCTTGTTTTCCATCTTTGGAGTATGCCGCTAGGGACAGACCTGAATTAATTTATTAATTCAGACCTTGTTTATATCTTTTTGTTTATCATTCAAGATTAAATGCTGAAATTGCCAGCAACTAGAATAAAAGGAAGCATAAATTTGCTGAATAAGATTCCTTCCCTCCCCACCACTTTTGCCTGTCTTCCAGTTTGGGCTTTCACCTGTCAGCTTGGGGAATATTGCAAAACTATAATTTAAAGACAACAGCTATCTAGAAAACAGAAAACCAGACCTGTGGACAGTGCTAAATGCTATTTGGTGATCTGCTTGAAACGTCTTCCAGCCAGCCAGCACAGCCTCTTCAGGACTATCACATTTCAGTCCTGCAGAAAGGCTTGGAGTCAGCAATAAGGAAAAGGAGATGGAGGCTGAGACCCAGAGCAAGGATAAGCACTGTGAGGCGGTGTCTCGTTTTCCATGCAGGAGCTTTTTGTGGAGTAGACCCACAGGAGCTGTTGCAGCCCAGCTAGCATGCCGCTACAATGTAGCCATGAGATATTTGGAAGAAAGTGTATTTTTGTTTTCACCTTTCCCATCTTCTCAGGTGTATTTTCATCTTGCATGCTATTAATGCAGAGATGTAGCACCCTGTAGTCATTTTGCGCTTTAGTGTTTCTGGTCCCCATCTTTGCTAGTGCAGTCACATGGCCTACTTGAGTCCTGGAGAAGAAGTGTCCTCTGCTGACCTTACCTGGTGATCCAGGAAGGGATCTGCACCTTCTTACCTGAGCCATCTGGTTTCAGCAAGTGCCTCCAGCGGGCAGGTGAGAAGCCTGGGCGGGCAGCCAGCCTCTCCAGGCCCCACCACCCTCCTCAGACCACATGTGGAAACAACCCCGCTGCTCTTTGGGGTGCAAAACGGGGGTTGTAGCAATTTAAAACAGAAGAGGCTGTGAAACAGCCGCTGGCCTATGCAATTTGGGGTTATTTCATTTTGTCTATGTTCTGTACAGTCTTTATGCTTTTTGATCTCACTGGAGTTCATAAAGGTTTTCTATATTGTGGTTATCTTTTAAGTATTTAGGTGTTCCATGCCTGTTCTGAGTGCTTATAAGCATTAAAAAACAGTAACAGTCCTTATAAGAAAGTTGTGAAGTTGGAGTTGTGATAGTTTCCATTTTCTGAGAAGGGAAAACAAGATTACGTGACTTGTGAAATGTTAAAGAGTAAGTAAAAGAGTAGAGATGATGGTAGAGGGCTACAAGTTAGAAGTCACCATATATCTTATGCCTGAAGTCATGTGTTTTCAGCAAAAGCCAGCAAAGACATTTTACTTTGTGTGAATGGGCAGGTAAATAAAATAAACTGTTCACAAGTACCTGCACTCAAGAGCATCCTCTTCAGCACTTAGAGCCTTGCTGTTTCTCCTGCTCTGGAGCTGGTAAAAATGCAGCTACCATTTCAAATGCAAACACTTCTGTGTGATTTTCTGTGTTTTTTATTTCGATTGCCAAAATCTGGCATCATCTGAAAGAATTCAGCAAACTAAAGCTTACCCATGTACTGGTATAAGATAATGCATAGAGAATGAAAGCTCTAAAGCTTTCATGGATGTTTGTTGTTTTAAGTCCTCTTTAATTTTGATCCATTCACCTTTTGATTCATATTTAAATTGTGTTTTGAAGTAAAAAAATTGGTCATATATTTTTAAATGATGCAGATATTCCAGCCACTACCTATCAAAGAGGTTGCCTCTCGAAGAGCTTTGTTGGAGGGAGGAGTAGTCTTACACTCTTACTGGTATTTCTCAGATAGTCATAGTTCAAAACTACTAATTCAGTAGAATTAAAGCCTTACATAGTTAATAAAAAGGTAAGGACGGTTTCTTAGCATATATCTAGCATGGATACTCAGCTGTAATTGAGTATTCTTACATAACGATAGATCAGTCTGTATCTGGGAATGAGGAAGATTATATTGAATTGTTCACATGATACTGTAATTATGGCCATAAAGCTGGTAGTAAACAAATAAATTGTGTATTTTCCTTTTACAAACACAGAAAAGGAGTAACAGCCTAGTGCACAAGGCATCAGGATTAAGGTTTAGGAGGCTCATTCTTTCCTCATCTCTTCTCCTGACCTGTGCATTTGTTTCAGTAAACCACTTGCCTGTCTGTAAATAGAGGTGTTGCAGAAAATCCCAGATTATTTGAAGATATGCAGAACAATTCTGAGTGGTTTAAGTCTGGCATCCTCAGCAATCGGTAGCTGCGGGACATCACCTGGTTTCCAGAGGGCTGGTTGACCAGAGAGTCACACTCCCAGAAGAGGCTTCAGCATTTTGAGAAGTACGCGTACTCTCTCAGCTCTCTCCTCCTGTTATTGCCTGCCTTATTTCCTAGAGACTGGATGTTCTTCCAGCAAATGACTGTCTCTGGCTGGATGTTTATGCAATGTCTGGGGCAGCAGCCTCCTGTCTATCAAATTTTGCATACTGCTGCTGAGCTGAGTGAGGTAACGAGTGTAATGTAATTGGAGTGGCTGTAGCGATATCTCAGCTCTGACTTTGAAGGTATCACTGTCTGCTGCAAAGCAGGCATGAGGATCAGCCTTCAGGCAAAGTAATCTTCCTCAATGCACTTGACAAAATCAACAAAGGACTTGGTTATGATTAATTACTTTGACCCAAAGTTTCAAGTCCCTGCTTAAATCCAGTTACGTAAAGTTGGGTTCTTGTTTCCATTTTGAGAATTGCTTAAACCTAAACATCATTCTTCTAGTCCTCCATTTCAACAGTTAGAAAATGCAAAGTATGGATCCACAAACACTTCTGCTCAAATCACTGAGGTTATATTTGACTTCTAAGTGGGATGGTTTGAAGTTAAGACATGCTAATTTGTTTTTGTAGTATCTACAAGTGAGTTCGCTGCTGAAGCTGCTGTCTGAAGTCAATTGAGATCTCTTCAGTGTGGCCCAGAAAGCCAGCCAGCCAACAGGGGCCTCATTCAGCTGCCTGATAACACAGGCATCTGATGCTATTTGAGATGACCCATGATGTCCTGCTTAGTCTGAAGCAGCTGCTTTGGAAGTGGAAGGTTCAGAGCTATGGCTGCTGTCTTCCAGAGTAAACCTTTGATCATGTTTTGAGTCTGAAAGAAGAGCCGTACCAGGGTTTCAGAGTAGAGCTGCTTGGTGATTTTCCAGCAAAACAGGTTTCTCAGATGGCATTGCTCTGACACAACGCAAAGCGAAACCTGCCACGGTTGGCTCCATTAAACGACTCATGGGAACTCAGGCATTCAGACAATGGTCCTTGGGCTCCCTGAGCAACCTGCTGACCCTGGCCATCTTTTGGGGACAGTTTTATTCTTCCATGGTCTACTTTATCTATAGGCTTCCCAGCCACCTGTGTGGAGGCTGATGTGAAGATGAGGTGGGGCTTCCCAGGTTCTCTGTGTAGCTGGATTGTTTTGAAAGGTCATTCAAAAAAATTTGGTTTCCATAGAAAGAGAAGAAGAGATCCAGGTTTTGATGCTCCTTGTGTCTGTTTACCAGCTATCTCTGCTTCTGTTCTTTACAGCATCTTGTACAAGGATACTCAGGGAAAAGCTTCTCTTTTTCCCAGAATAGGCATGAATTATTCATTTTATAAAAGTTCCTTCCCTTCAGCATTTTAGTATTTTTTTTAGTTTGAAAATTGCCTTCTGTTCTCAATTTATCAGTGTTTTGTCTTTTATTATATATTCGTATCTTTGATTCAGAAATTATTGCTCTGTAGCCACAACATTGTCAAGAGAAAGGCTTCACATTTTAACTCAGCCATTTGTTTGTAGCTGCTGTCTCTTTTAAAGAAGAAACCTAAAGATTTTATTATGAAGTGAATTTATTAAAGAATTCTCTTTCCTATGAGTTGGGGATTGAAGAGAAATTAATTTGGTGGTGCTGACTGAGTCTCTAGGGAGAACTGTATATTCAATAAAACATCTCTATCTCTTTCTGGTGTATAATCAAGGCAGAAATTGGATAGAAAGAGAGTAATAGTGAGCTACATGGGAAAGAATAGGAGAAGAGAGAGAACCCAGGTGGAAACTGGGGATTTTGAGTTTTGAGAAGGCAGAGATCTTTGACAAGCTGTGCTGCCAGACATCTCTGGCAGCTTTGGCTTCCTAGGGATCTGACAGTTGGTCCTGGCCATGGGTCTTACCAGGACTTACAGTCGGCTGTTACAGCCTCATTGATGAAAGCTTGCCGAACACATCCTTATACCTGCGTCACAGTTTCCTTGCTAGCCTTTGTTTTCATACTCAGTGTTTCAACTAATCATTTTTCGGCCGAATTTTTCGAAGCAACGATCACATCAGGAGGTCTAGACACTGCAGAAGTTACACAAGAAGTGTTGAGCACATGTAGCCCGTATCTTCAGCAGCAGGCAGTGACACTACAGCAGCTGTTGTTATTTCACCTCAAGAGTCTTGCACCAGAAAGTAACCTGGTTTTGAAATGAGTCGGTCGTTCACAGATCATAGTAATCAGCGCTCCCTGTAACACAGGTAATTTATTTCTCACAAGTTGTTTGCATCAATATTCATGGGAACACAATCCCAGCTACTCTGTTTCTGACAGTTTTCAAACTATTCCGTGTTGCAGTGGCTTTGTGTTTGCCTTTGCTCTTGAGAGTCAAGCAGTGCACCAAGGGTGGCTGGGTGTCCCCCCTCCATTAGCTGCCAGCAATTAGATGACAGACTTTGCTGTACCCAGTAACAGTAATTTCATGTTCTCATTCTTGTTGCTAAGCCCCACTGTGTATATGCGTAGTACTGTTCAGGGATCCCAGATGATCATTGTCTTCCCTGAAGAAAGACAGAAAAGGCACTAAACTGTATATGCAGAGATTTTAGTCCAGTCAGTAGAATACTAACATTTTCAAAGCATTACCAGAATAATTAACATGGAAAAAAGTAAAGGAATGCTGGCAAAAGTGCCTGAGTACCCAGGCCCAGCAGATGGCCTGTTCAGTGCTTACTGTGTCTTCCTAGTTGGAACCTGGAAAATATGTTGGTAGCCAGAGACATGTCTTGTCCTTACCCAAGTCAGGAATGGCCTGAGGGAAACTCATCCATTTAAAAAAGTGAGGCTAAAGAGCAAACACACTTCACCCTCATGCCAAAAAAACCAACCCCTGAAAGCTCCTTGAAGTCATCAGCCCATGAGCAGATTTCCCATATGAACTGACAAGTTCATGACATAATGGATGTGAGTACATGAGGTAGGACCTTCCCATCATAAAACCAGTGTCGGTGAGTGTTCCTACAGCAGTCTACTTAATGTTGCTGATGAGGGGCATTCCACCAACACTTAATGTGTTCTCCATCACAAATTGTATGGATAAAGGTGTTTTAACATGTTCTTCCTCACTATTAAGCCATTTGCCAGCATACTAGCCAGTCCTGATGCACAGCTGCCTGTTTGACCCCTCAGTCGTATCCCTCAAAACGCAACTGCAATTTCAGTCTTTGGGTTTGCCAGCTGCTTCCTGCTCTGTCCTCTTTGCCCAACCTTCTCTCCTACCATCTCTCAAGATGGCAGCATCCTGAAGTTATAAAATACAAACCAAGTATAATCAGCTGATTGACTGGGGTGAGGGGAAGCTATTCCAGAGTAAGAACTCCTCTGATACCATAGGTTGTATCACTACTGCTTTTTCAATCATATGGCAAACTGTGTCAACCGATGCAATTGGAATTATATGCATGCTGCCCATGTGAACTGTTCATCACAGTGTTTAAGACACAGCAAGGTTCTCACTGTTTGCTGGTAGTTAACTGAAGATGGTACTGGGAAAAAGAATGGATTGCAGAAGAGGAATTATAGGAGCTTGTTAGTTTTGTTTCTGTTCCAGTTTTCTGTAGTTTCTGATGTACATACCATACTGTCTACCCAGGATGCCGAGCTATGAATTCAGGTGAAGGTGGAACTGGATGAGTACCTGGATTAATAAGAAAAGTGCCACAAAGCCATAATGCACAACTGATGCAGGCGCATCGTTTCCAAAGAGTTAAGCTGTTGCGCGTGTTGTAGACAAATGAAAAGCATGTGACATTTCATAGAGACATGGCTATAGGGCCTGACTCGTCGGCTAACACATTTTGTGAGCATTAGCACCTAGTATTGACAAGACTATATGGCACTTAAAAATGCATTAATCGAAATGCATTAACTGGCAAGTCTTAAAAACACAAAACTAAACCACAAACCCCCTTAGTATGTGTCCTAGCTTTCATAGAATAGAATATTTCATTTCATGCTGAAGGAAAAGTATTCTACATTAATGATTTACTATTGGTGAATATTTTAAAAAAAAGAATTAGTAGAGCTTCTGTAAAAAAAAAACAACCAACATATCTTTCTTTGGGAATAGGTAGTACTGAAATAATGTCATTTTGTGTACATAGACTGCATTTTGCTTAAATCAGCTGGTCACATGCTATCTTTTCTCTCCTTCCACAGCCTACACATGTAATAAGCAATATTTCAATCTGACCTTTATTTACTGTTGAAGGGATATTGCAATCAAATAGTTAATTGCAAAGGAAAGTGAAATACATGATCAATACTGTAACAAGCAAAAGGAATTGCACATGCAGAATTTCATTAGGAAGAAGTTAAGCAGAAATCAGTTTTACTTGGCTATGACAAAGGTATCAATTACAGTTGCTTGGATACTAATAATACAATAATATGTAAACAAAAATCCAATTTAAAAAAAGTTCAGCACAAATAAGTTGGTAACTGAAGAGAGAAGAAGCATTGTGCAGTTTATGGGAATCCCTCTTGTCTTAGGACAAGTCCAGCCAAATCATGAACATGATGTTACGGATTCTATATGTGTGTGTGTGTGTGTATATATATGTATGTATATGTATATATATGTATATATATTATTCTGTTATTGTTTGGGTTTGGGTTTTTTTGGGGTTGTTTTGTTTTTTAATTCTGGCAGTGTGTAGAGTATCCTCCTCTGTGATTTGAATGATACTTATCACTGCCTGTCTACCTGCAACTTTTGGTATAATACTTCAGAATCTCAAAGGTGGGAACTTGCTCCCATTTGTATAGAGCATCATGACAAACATCCTGGGGTTTATAGATCAAGGTATTCAAGTGCTGGCTGGTGATTTCGCTGGCTTCTTATCAGGTGCTGTCCTTCCTAGAAGGCCATTGGCGTCACAGAATGGGTCAGATGTGTTGCTTTGGACAGTAGTCTCCTGCTTGTGGTAATTTTCCAAGAGCTTTGTGGTTTCTCCTCATTTTTTGATGGGCTATCATGTGGTAAAAGGAGAGCTATGGGGTTCCCAGGAAAGCTGGCAACTAGGATGAGGCTGCCACTGCTGGAACAAGTCAACCTGCTCCCTGTCCACTCATGAATTGCTCCAGTGGTTGCAACCTGTTGCCAGCTTCTTTCTTCCCAAGAGGTCCTCAGGTGCTGGTACACAGGCAGGACATGTATGGATGTGTCTGTGTGTCTCTGTGGGCTGCAGTTTAACTATGGGTGTGTAGTAGATCCAAGACTTTGGGAAAGAGCCTTGATGGTGTATGGGCAGGTGGACATACAGTGCTTTCATAGTAGGTATGAGCATGATCCAGAGATGGAATCACAGCAAGTACTTTTCTTCCAGCCTCTCAAAACAGGTAGGTCATCCACCCAGCTGGAAGGCCAGGGTACTCCTGGTGTAGAGTTTCCCTTTTACTTTCATTAAAACAGAAAACACGCCAGAACAATGAAGAGAGAGATCCTCAAGTAATGGAACATTAAAGCTTTCAGCATTAATTAGGCACTAAGAAGATGGGATAAGACAATTAATTAATCATACATATGCAACTCTGCTCCCTGTTGCACTGGAAAAATTGTTTTCCTTTAACTGAAATTATTATGCACTAATTGCTTAATGTATTATAGTGGGGTTTTTTCCCTTATGTGTTTAGATAATTGCTTTTAGCAACAGGTGATAGAAACTAAATAGGAATTTTTCACAGAACCTTCCACTCAGTGTATTAGATATGGTGGACAGGATTAAAAACAAATTAAATCTTGGGGCAAGTTACATAAGCTGACCTTAATGGATGGTGACAATGTCACTGTGCTTATAGACTGGTCACAATGTGGCCATGTAAGTGCATTTATTCATGTCTAAGCCTGTTCAATATTTTCTTTGTATTGAAGAATAGAAAACATTTGCTACATAAAATGGTTTGGTAAAGGTCTACTAGGGCTGCATGAATAAAAACAATAGCTGACTTTCAACTTGTACACTGCTTTTATTTAAAATATTTAATATTATTTGAAATGGAATGGAATGGAATGGAATGGAATGGAATAGAATAGAATAGAATAGAATAGAATAGAATAGAATAGAATAGAATAGAATAGAATAGAATAGAATAGAATAGAATAGAATAGAATAGAATAGAATAGAAAGACTAGAGTATTTCAGTTGGAAGGGACCTACAATGATTATCTAGTCCAATTGCTCACAAATTTGGGACTGACCAAAAATTAAAGCATGTTGTTAAGGGCATTGTCTAAATGCCTCTTAAACACTGACAGACTTGGGGTATTGACCTCCTCTCTAGGAAGCCTGTTCCAGTGTTTGGCCACCCTCTTGGTATAGATCCCCTCTGGTGGGGAGCTAACCTGACATATCATCAAAAAATAAAGAACCTGATAAATACTGCATATGATAGAAGAGACTTCCCATTGAATCAGCAAAAGCACGTAGCATTTCTGATGCTGTAGGAAGATCCATACAGACCAATGTCTGAGGCTGCAGAGAGCCCTGCTCATAAGAACATAATCACATGAATTCCACCCACAGAAATTTTTTTTAAAGCATTTCCGTTTTGAGCTGTTGTTAAGATTTGGTAGTCATCGACACTGACATTTATGCTTGTTTGTGCTGGGGAGCTGGAGAACTCAGGAACATAACGTCCAGTGAACCATCACATGAGCTAATGGTTTGTCTGTGTCACTAAATTTTTAAGTACAGCAGTATGTTAAAAAAACTTTTGGTTTCTTTCTGTCATCCAGAGTGAGTGGTATAAAATATGAATGCTTGCATTCATCATTTTTCTGCTGCTTTACAGTATTAAGGTATTTTATATTGCAGCATAGCTGATTGTGATAGTAGCCACTATATGAGCATGTGGAATCCAACTTTTTGGAGTCATCCTGATCATGTGAAGAATTATGCACGCACATATCTTTATGTTGTTTACATAATGTACTGGATGGGAATAGAACTATTTTTCATAATATAAAGAAGGGTGAAAAAGCAGTAGTAGAGTATAAAACTAAAGTAAATAGGCACATTGTGTTTCTAGATGGTATCTAACTGTCCAGTCATCTTCTTAAAAATAAAAAATATTCCAGCAGTTACCTGAACTGACTTTTTTTTATGTACTGACTGATGCTTTGCTGAGAGAACAGCCTGTTGGATGGCTGAGTTATCATCTTATTTCATTCAGTGTTATTTGGAACATGACATGCTGCCTTTGTGTGGTAACTGGCAGCAAAAGCTGGCTATTCCGTGGCCGCTGAAGGAAAGCACAGTGGTACTACCACTCCTTGCAGCCTGTTGGCATCAGTTTTCCTTCAGCTTAAACACTTTTGATCAAGGGCTTGGCATGGAGTGGAGCATTCGTATTGTAGGGTATATTGCTTCAGCAGTTCACTTTTGGGGGAACGTGCCTGTGGTCACACAGGGGATGGATTTCCTTCACAGATGCTGAGGGTGCTCTGCCTGGGCACCAGCTGGAGAGGTCGCAGTTTGGGTAACCTTGACTTATTGTGTGATTGTGTGACATGGCTCTAGTTTATTTGTAAATGAAACCAAATGCCAGATGCATCATATAAATAAATTATTTTTAGTAAGTTGTATTTATGCACAGTGAGAAAACAGTGTTGTTTCTTTTTAAAATATCATAACCTTGTCACAAAAAGCTTCAAATTACTTAGATTTGTATTTTCATTAAGGCACTGAGTAACCTGTTCAATACTGTCTCTTTCACCAAGTGAGTTCTTTAGGAAAAGGCATCCTGTCAGGTGCAGCGGACAAAGCTATGAGCAGCACTGGCACTGTTAATGACTCAGAATGACTGCAAGGACTGTACAATGATACATTATTATGTAGTAGGCGTTGATTAATTATATCACTGATAAAAATGAAACATATCAAACATTGTGTTTTAAATATGTCCTTCAACGAAAGAAAAAAAAAAACATTTAAATAATTTCAGTGATAGCTGTGTGATCCTTCTGAAGGCAAAATGGAAATGTTTTGCATATCCTCAGGATGAAAGGAGTTATCACTCTAAGCTATTAAATTTCATTTAATACTCATGGTCTGTCAGACATTGCAGATCTTTCACCATTTTGCTTTACAACACTGCAGAATTCTGAAAACTATTGGAAAATGTAATTCCCTGGTTTACCTGCCTGCTGGGATTGAACTACGGAATCTTAATTTGCTGTTGTACTTTCCATGATCCTTTGCTCGTGTCATATTGTTGTAACAATGAACACATTGCACGTACAGCATAGCCTTCATCTTCTTAAGGCAGAGTATAGACCCTTTCATCCCTGCAAAATGAATAATTAAACTAGGATTATAATATTTGTGTTTGCTTTTGGGTTTATTAGCTCTAACTGTGAAAACTAAATAAATTATTTTGTATGCTCCTCCTGACTGGCTCCTGAAAAAATGGACCAGAGTTTTCCATATATCTGTTCTGTGGCTTTAATCTATCTCAAAATAGCACTGTTGTGGAAACAAAGTCTACTTTGCGGGTTGAATAAGTGGCATTTTTATCATTGCCACCATGAGGTTTGCATAAGAACTACAAGTTTGATGCAAAACTAGGGAAGCTGATTGTCATTGGTAAGGTCCCATGGTGTAATGTAATTATTTTATTATACCTGTCTCATCTGAATTTGTTATGTTTTTTTTGTTTGCTTGTTTCTGCAGACTCCAGAGGAAGGAGCCTCTACAACCATCTATGCAGCAGCGTCGCCTGAGATGGAAGGAGTGGGCGGCTGCTACCTTTACAATGAGGAAAGGACAAAATCTGCTGACGTAGCATATGATGAGGAGCTGCAGAGAAGGCTCTGGACAGAAAGCTGCAAAATGGTTGGGATTTCTGATGAATCCAGCAGAATTCCCTAGAAGAAGCCACTTCCAGCTGGGTAAATGAAATACATTGACAAGCATTTTAGGTGAATTCTTGCAGCATCAGTCATCATCCTGGAAATCACTGTTCAGTCCCAAAGGCAAACATGAACAGCTCTGTTCATCACTTGAACCCCTAGTCTGCTAGGGTGTGGGGGGAATATTCCCACAGAAAGATGTAGTGGTTGGTTTTAAATCTAACCATCAGTTTTGTAAATCATGATGTTTCAGTCTGTGATTAAAATACAATCTTTAACCTTGTGCACAGTTGAGTTTTCATTTTTTGTTCAACAAAAGAAAAGACATTCCCTGGTGAGCATGTTGTGTCTGTGGCGTGTTGAACTAAGGCACCTTTGTTACATACAACTAACTCATTTCTAATCAGTTTTAAAAGTTTCAGCTTTTTTCCTTAAGCTTCATTAATCTTTAAGACTCTTTATAATGAATGTCAGCTTGTTCTAATGCAGGCATTTGGCATTCATGATGATTATGTTGTTTCTATCACAACATCAGTTTTATGTGTCAAGTTTTATCCAGAGGTATTAACTGAAAGTCAGAACCAAAAAAAAAAATGTAAATAAGGTCTTCAGACAAGATATTGAATTCATTTGTTTTCAGTTCGAGTGCAGCTCTCCATTGAAGGTGAGCCATAAGTGTAAGGAAGGGATCAAACATCATAACGGTGACACTGGTTTCAGCAGAGGATGAAGTCGGCCTGTTGTCTTGGCTGTGGGCTAAGATTACTTGTCCCCTTTTTTCCTGGACCCATGTAAAGTTGCATCCACAACTTCATGCATTTTCTTTGGCAAGGAGATTCACTCATCTACTGCTCGTTGCATGAAGAATCACCTCCTTTCATTGGTTTTGAAACTAGTTTGTATGAATCCAAAAACTAGAGTTCATGGTTTGGAAGAGGCAGCAGACAGTTAATGCCAGTCCACTTTTGTCACATTGCTAATGGTTTGGGAGACTTCCAGCATGTCCCCATTAAACTATCTCTTTGCCGTATTGAAGAGTAGCTCCTGCCTACTCATCCAACTTACACAGCAGCAACAGGATATTTTCCCTTTTGTTGTATTTCTTTCCTAAAACTTCCTAACAGATTCCTAACAGCTGTTTTATTTTTAAATTTATTTTACTTTCTCCGAGTGTGGAGCTGATATTTTTTCTGAAACTATTTTTGGTAAACCTAAGATTTCTCTTCTGAGTGGCATAGTGGTCAGTTCAGACACCATCAGTTTCAAACATGCTTCAGTGTGTACAGTTCAGGGAACTCTACCTATGTCTGCCGAAGTGAAGCTTCAAGGATGATGTCCACATCCATGGAGTAAAGAACAAGACAGACATGTGGCAATATAAAGATAATCTGAGTTTCTACAAGCTCAAATAAGTAAAAGAAAAAAAGAAAAAATGAAATATAAATAATATATAATATAATAAATTAAAAAAGAAAGAAAAAAAGCGCATTGAAGATGATAGACACAACATTCTAACAGCGAAGGTGATAAACCACAAGAATAATTTACCAAGAAACTTCCCCTGGAAGTTTCAGTCAAGGTTAGAAGTCTCCCCAAAACATCTAGAAGGCTCCTTGGAGACCTTATAGCAGACTTCCAGTGTGGAGGGGCTCTTTATCAGGGAGTGTAGCAATAGGATGACAGGGTAATGTTTTTAAACTAAAAGAGGTAATATTTAGATTAGACATTAGGAAGAAATTCTTCACTGTGAGGGTGGTGAAGCACTGGAACAGGTTGCCCAGAGAAGCTGCGGGTGCCCCATCCCTGGAAGTGTGCAAGGCCAGGCTGGATGGGGCTTCGAGCAACCTGGTCTAGTGGGAGGTGTCCCTGCCCATGGCAGGGAGCTGGAACTAGATGATCTTTAAAGGTCCCTTCCAACCCAAACCATTCTGTGATTCTATGATCTTTCCCTCAGTGAGAGAAACTTTCCAGGCATGGATTCTGTGACTAGGGAGCATAAAGTCTTGCTGTTAATAGAGTAATCTCTACCCTGCTCCCATCTCATTTATTTTAGGTGTCATCTGAAAAAAAACAGCATAATCTTATAAATGGCCTTGCATTTCCTTTTTGAAGATAGACACAGCCACAGCAAAATAGACCGATAGGTGGACATAAAGCTTGTATTCACTTTGGGGCACTGGAAATCACTGCATGGCAGAATTAAGTGCAAACACAATGTTGTGCTCTTATTTGCAGCAGACTAGAAACAATACAAACATGTTCCTGTGCACTGAACCCTGACTAATATCCCTTTTGGGCTTTTTAGCTCAAACCTGGTAGTTCACTGTCCGTTTCTCCAGCCTTTGGTTCAGAGAGAGAACACATCTAACTGAAAGGAAGCATGCTAATATGTCCAGAAACTAGCAAGGAGATGCAAAGACAAAAAAAACATAGTATGAACAAAGAAAAGCAGATGAGAGCAAAAATAATAAAAAATCTGAAGGAGAGCATATCTCCTCTCAAAATTAAGTCATGCATGATTTATTCCTAGCTCCTCAGAGTTAGTATATACAAGGGCTAGCAGCAGGAAATTTATCACTCAATCACTATAGCACTTTCTCTGTACGACTGGCTGAGGTTGTTGGGTTTTTTTAGTTGGGTTTTTTTTGGTAAGTGAACGTAGTGCTTGTGAAATGTGCCAGACTGACACTCTGGGAACTGAATTCCTCTGTTTATTCACGGATTGTGCACAGGATGCAGTAAGCCTGCTAGACAGCCAACATTTTGATGTTGCCATAGCATTCCCACAGAACATCACTGCTGCTACAAGTATGTCCAGGATTACTCAAACTAGATGGGACCAAATTACCTTCAATTTTGACTCTCTCAAAGCTCCAAAATATTCACACAACCAGTTTCAAGTGGCATAGGGATTGGTAAAATAGCAAACACTAAAGAGAGCTACTCACACTTTCAGTGTAATCTGAACCACTTTGTTAGCAGTCTCAGTCCAATGAAATCTGTTTTAAACAACACTGAAAACATGGTTTGTGACAACCAAGAACACAGATTGTGTCTGCATGAAGCAGGGGGAAAAGTGTCCTAAAACCAGGGATTTTTAGAGCGGTGCAATGCTATGAAGATAAACTTGAACTGGTTGCAAAAAGAGTTCTCTCAGGAACTAAAGGCAGAGCTGTGCCAGCTCTGCAATGTCACATAAGCACATGAGATTGTCTCGAGAAAACTCCAGTGTTGTCACAAAGTGCTGCATGTCACTGGGAGCACTTGCTTGTGGTACTGCTGCAAAAATCAAAAATAATCCTTAGCATATCTATTTAGGGGGGAAATATATATATATGAAGCATGTAGAAAGAGGACAATTATTTTGCTTCACACAGAAACGGTAAGAGCTGATTTCACATTTTAAGGACACAGAATGTCTGGATATCTGAGAAACCCTATGTTTCCCTTCACTAATGACGTGTTTGAGAGAGAGCCTGAGCCCTTGTAGCAGTTCTATACATATAAAAAAAATAAATACCTGAGAGCTTTTTAACCTTGCAAAGAAAGGCAAAACAAGCTCCAATAATTGTAAATTGAAGTTAGAGAAATTAACCTTCCAACATGAAAGCAGATCCTCTCTCTGTGGGAGTAACCACATATCGGAACACATACACCTGATATCTGAAGATAAAGAAAAGATGCCTCTGAAAAGATACCTGGCAAGGAGGCCATGTAGGCTGCTAAGCAAGGTAGGTCAGTCACAGTGAAGTCATACTTAGATTCTGCCTCATGTCCTGAGTGACAGCACTTATTTTGATTTGTATGAGAGTGACCCATTGCTCATAACTTCTAAAATGGGTATTTCCATGCTAGTACTCCACCCAGGCTAATGTTTAATTAAAAAATCTGGGTGACTTTACCTAGTCTCAAAAAGGCACACAAGATCTGCAGTCCAGTTCAAGTCTGAGATCAACAGAAGCATCCACTAAAGGCCACCATGGGCTGATACTAGTCCTTTTGGTGAAGGAGTAAAACCATTTCAAACTAATATCTTATTCTTTTTTTAAAAAGGGTTGGGGTTTTTTTTCAGCTCCTGTGGGGAAAAAAAATCTTAAAAAAGGACAAAAAAGATTAATACTGTTTTGAAGTATAGCACACAAAAAATGGTATAGCTCTTACTGCAATGAATGTAGTCATCTAGGAATTTGATAAGACAATGTTTTTTAAACAGTGAACTTGCACAGGAAATAAATAATGTGCTGACAAAGAGCCGTAAGTTTCTTAGAAAAAATGTTAACTTCTTCATTAACCAACTAGTTTATTTGTAAAAAGACTTGGTTTGTGGGGACATTAATTAGGTACTGAAAGAGTAAGTGCTGTGATTCATGTGTGAATACACTGTTATTTGCACGTAATAGTTACATCCTTGCTTCCAGTTCAAAATTGATGTTAAGCCTAAATGTGGAACCTCTAGCCACACTTTCACAATCATATTTTATAAATATCTGAACTTTATAGTTCAATTTTTGCACAGCTATCAATTACTTTAGTACACAGTGAGAAGTGATATACCATAGAAACAAAATACTTCATTATTTAACATCAGGCTTCTTACTGCCTCTTCTAAATGCATGATAGTGCTAGTCGTAAATATAACACATGGCAGTCTTAAATCCGCATCCTTAATAAGCTATCTACATGCAAGCTTTGGCTCTTGTACAGTTCGGATGTTAGGCTGTCCTTAGTCATTGTATGATGTGGTTTGTGCTCCAGCTCCCTCCATGGAAAGACAAAATCGGATTCCAGTGAAGTTAACATGAAATCTGTCACAGATAAGATAAGACACATGATTTTAAGAGAGCAAAGGCTGACTACACTGACCAATCTGCAGCAGTTGCAGAATTCAGTGCAAAAGGTGAAGTGTATTGTACGACGTCAGGCCAGGCAAGATAAGCCATTATTATGAACAATTTTTGGAAGGTAGTTTTATTCCTTTTTAAAGCAAACCCACTGTGTTTTAGCAATCCACTGTGGTAATATCGAGAATGCTGTGACCATTGTCAGGAGGAAAACGGACAGGTGGCCAAGAGTGCTGTTTCCAGATGCAGGTAGTTAGTGGTTCCCATACCGTACCCATCAACTCTTGTTAGCATCTCTCCCTTTGGAAATGGACCTGAGGCAAGAGTTCCCTTCACACAGGAAATCAGGAAGAGGCAAAAAGTAGCAGTGATCATCAGTTATTTAGACAAACGCTGTCTAGTTTGAAACCAATTGCCTTAAAGTGAAAGATTTCCCAATCCCAGAAAAGGAAAAGGAGAAGAAAAAAGAAAAAGGAAAAAAAGAAAGTAAAAGTGAAAAGGGCCCAGAAACAGGCTATGGCACTTTTGGAGTAATATTAAACCTGGTCACCTCTCCACAGACAGAATGCAAGCGGTGTTAAGATGGTAAGCAGGCTTATGTCCTTTGCAGAGACCAAAGACCCCTCAACCTTTAAAATGCTTGAACCCTTAAAATGAGCTCAAGTAACATCCCTGTTAGTTTGCAAACAAAGGGATCGGTTTAATCTATTATTTACCTTCCCTTTTCTGATACTAGTAACAAGATTTTTTCCAGCTTGCCCATATTTATGGAATCTGTAATTTAGTCCATATTGATCTGCATATATTCAAGATCTCTGATGTATCTAAGACTTTTTTAACAATACTAAAGGAAAAAAACAAATTTCTTGTAAAAATTACAGGATAGCTGAAGGCCAAATCCTGCATTCTTTTCTCAGGGAAAACTTCCATTGAAGACAACGTTGGTTCTTTACAAGAAAGCTAATGCTGTGCTCACAAAAGTTAATGTAAAATATTTGCACAGAACTTTTCTCTTAACTACATTGTACAGATGTGCTGAAGTTAATGAGACATCCCAGCATCGCTGTAGAAAGACATGTGAAGAAGCTATAAAGACCTGTTATCATTTAAATTTGATAATGCCTGAGAAAATTATCTCTGGAGCAAAAGAGCCTTCATGCTTCTATTGATATATTAAAGCCCTCTCTTTGTCTCAAAGAGATTAATCTAAAAAAATGTGCAATCTAAAGATTCCACTGATAGGGTATATTGAGAAAAGAGAATAGCAGTCATCTCACTTAAAATAAATCACCTAAAAGCAGGACAGATAGTTTAAGCCAGTCAGTTAGGCTCCGTCTGTGGTCAGTAAGTGTAATACTTCTGTGGGACAATTCCTCTGACCTATTGAGTGTGAAATGAGTCATGATGGCATCTCTCTGGCCAGAGAAGGAAAATTGACAAGTAGTCTCAGGTAAATGTCCAGTGCCTGTATGTTGTCAACTCTTGTTGGCTCAGCCAGCTCTACATGCAATCAAACTGCGTAAGAAAAAAGGTTTCCTTTTCTGCTTGGTGTCCTCCTCTCTGCCCCGCCCCCCCCCCCCGTTCATGTTTTCTTAGCTCAAAAGGCACCATAGCAATCTTATGGTTTGATCTTCTGGACAAAAAGATCAGCTTGTTCTGATTTGAACTGGATTGCCTCTTCTAGATAGTCATCAGTCCTTGTTTAAAATTTTCCAGTGAAACATAGAGTACCTTGGATATATTCTTTCCAGTCATAAACTACCCTGAGCTTACAAGCCAGAGCTTTATTTCACATCTGAATAGGAGTAGCCTTTTAGCTCCCAGCTATTTGATCTAGTTACACTTTCATCTGCTGAGCTGAAGAACCTGTGTTCTGATCCCAGTGAAGATGGCCAGTCAGGGAAGAAGTCATCTCTTGGTGTATTTTTAATAACCTAGCTTGATTAAGTTCTTCAAATCTTTCATTAGAAGTTGTGTTTTACATCTTGTAATAATTTTCCAGTCTCTTTGTGAATCTCATCCAGTTTTTCAACTTCCCTCCGGCTTTCAAGATCTCAACAGCTGAATATACACAAGTGATCTAGCCTCAATAGTCAGCTTATTTTTCCTCTGTTCCTACACCCCAAGGCAATGTGGACCTTCTTCCCTGAAACATCATAGAGGAGCTTAGATTTGGAGACTCTATAAGCCTCTTTCAGACCCATAAATACAGCCCACTTCATTTGTTTCATGATGTATGATCTAATAGAAATCTGAATGCTTCTTTTATTGTGATTTATTTCCACTCTTAAAGCCCTAAATTTGCACTAAAGAGTGCTTGGGTGGATTTTGGAGCTTTTGAGTCAGGAAGTGCAACAGGCATCAAGAGTCAAGGCACTGACATCATGAAAACATGCCATAGTTCAGCAATTAAAACCATAGATAAAGTATTAAGTAGTGACCTGCCTTATCTAGAACATAACTAATTTCACCAGATCAGTAATTTCCTTTGTTTTAGAAAATTTTCTGTTATTTATCACTCTGACAGAATCTCCCAGAAGACGTTTCTTTCTCATCTCAGCCAGGATTAGCTGTACAAATGCATATTGCTCTGCACCTGTGAGGTGAAGAGATCCCCGGCAATTACACAACACTTCAGCACAGTGCTGAAGCTTCAGCAACTTAGCAGTGATTTAGAAAAGGAGATTAGGGTCTCAGAGATATATATATTTTTTTTAATCTACTCCTAATTCTTCATCTTCATTTTTAACTTCTCTATACCTTTCATATGCAACTTCTCTATGCAACCCACTGTGTAGGTAGGTGACTCTCCCAAAGCTGATGGAAACTGGTTTTGTTCTGTGCATCTGCTTGGCGCAACAGTTGTAATCACAATATGGTAACTCCCTCTTGCGCTGCTGGGTCTTATTTTCCTGGACACTGAATTCAAGCTGCAAATTCACAGCATCTCCGCTTGTTAGGAGAAGAATCATTACAAACTGTTTTATGGGACTCTAAACCACATTTCATACCGCATTTACTTAATACACAATTGCTGTTACTGCATTTATCAACAGTTTTCTTGTAGAGCAGAGAGCATTTTACCACCAGCTCATTCTCTGGGAAATGCTGAAAAGTACAGCTGTCATCCTGCATCTGAACAAAACCCCAAGATGCTGGTATTTCCTGGTTCTGAAGTATTTATTCTGGAAAACCAAAAAGGTCTAATCAAACAGTTAAACTCAGATAACATTAAAAAGGAAATAGAAATATTAATATCAAAATTTTAAAATACTCTGTTTTTCAGAACATGAAAAATAGCAGCAGACTCATTTTTTTTTAAATACCTTGTAAACAGAAAAAATATATTCAAGATTGAAGTGTTCTGGATCGATATGGCTGTGTTTCTCATACCATTTCACTTTAGACAGCATTTTGCAGTGAGATAGGTTTTTTTAAACAAGCTCAAGGAAGAGGATGTTAGTGAAAGGCATGTCTTTCATTCTGTTCTAAAAATAAAATTCTACATCTTAAGCAATTGTGCTTTGAAGAGATTGTTCTTTTGACGGAGGTGACTTGGTGACTTGAACTGTAAGAGAGGATTTGTTGCACAGAAATCTGCCTTCCACATCACACTGCTGTGGCCAAGGAAGACCCACAAAGGAAGGTACAGCACATTTGCTCAAATTTTTGTCTCCTCTCCCTCCACTTGTTTCAGATATGGAGGCTGCATGAAAAGAAAACAGAAGGAAATCAGCAGCAATGTACTTCCATTGCAAAAGTGCAAAAATGGAAGAGCAGTTATCCAAATCTTCAGCAGACCAAGCACTTCATATCCATGATGTGTTCAATGGGATTTTTTTAGATCGGATATTAGGAAATATTTATTCACTGAAAGGGTTGTCAAGCACTGGAACAGGCTGCCCAGGGAACCGGTTTTGTCACTGTCCCTGGAGGTATTCAAAAGACATGTAGATGTGGCATTTAAGGACATGGTCTAGTGGTGGGCTTGGCAGGTGTTACATTCATGTTTGGAGCAGATGATCTTGAAGATCTTCTCCAACCTAGATGATTCTATGATTCTCCATATCAGTTTTGAACAGGGCCTTGAAGAGTAGCTCTCAGGGTCACAGGACTTGGGAAATTTGGTCTCATCTGTTAGGAGCTGTGACTTACCTCCTCCTGAAATGAAAGAACCTTAGTTCCCGTGCTTGTTCAACCATAGTTTCACAATCGGTGGTGACACAAAGTAGCTGCTGTTTTCGGTTCAGCTGAAAAGGTTGAATTCTGGGAGTTGCTCTTTTTAGAAATATCCTCTTAATTCATTGACAAATTTTTACAAAACCATTTTTATTTTATTTCAAAGGCTCTGAGGTCAGGAGGGACTACCGCAGTCATCTGAACAACAACCTTCAAACCTGAATATCTGCAAAACAGTTTTATGAATGTTTTGATGCTGCAAATACCTTCCTATCCTGTGTTGTTCTAAAGCAAATGAAAAGGTCTGGGTAATAGGTTAGACTGACTTTTTTCCTTTCCCTAAAGTTAATAAAATCTACATGACCTAATTCTCTTGAGAGCAGATGTTTTGGGACACTGCAGTTAGACTATTCATCACATCAGTTCAGCAAAACACATTAGTATAATAGTGTGTGCTTGAGCATATTCTTGTAAGTAAATTGCTTTTAAGCACGTGCTCACATTTCAGCACGTGCTTTACCGACTCAGGGCTACAGTGTGATGTGTTGCACATGTGGGACAGGTGACAAAAGGGTTTTAAAATCACACCCTGGTAGGTATAATACACAGCACAAACTGGAGGGCTAATATTTATATGTAATAAAGACCAGGTCCAATGGTCTCCACATTTCAGTTTGTCATAAACACCAAAACTAACCCTAAGATATGTTTCAACTTTAAGTCTTTTAGTTTAATGCATTTTATCGGAAAAATCGTTGTGTCTGCATAATCTCCAGAGGAAAATAATAGAGACATTAAAATATATTTTTAAAATAGAAAAACAAAACCAACCCTATATTGTGGGACAAATAGTCGTATACCGCAAGTTCAAACCATACATCAAAGCTCACTGAGGATAACAGTTTTGGGAGAAGACATGGGAGAATGATATCCTTGTCAGAGTATTATAAATACGATGACTCTTATGTGCCAGTACTTGATTATGTACAGTGCTACAAGACAACTCAAAGCTCTGCACTTCTTTACAGGAACACGAACTGGAGTGGTAACTGTGTGTCAATGTAAAATTGTTTGTTTTCATGAATGGAAAATAAAGAAATTCAGAACCACTTAGATTTCAGCTGTTCAAAAAGCAGTTGATTTGCTGAATACAGCTGAACACTTGTATTTCTTCCTATTTTTCTTGCATTCTTTTTCATTTTTAATAAGTCTTTTGTTAGTCAGATATGATAAAAAGCTTTAGATCAAACCTCTTGAGGTAAAATCCAAAACTCTGGGGAAAAATAAGAAAGATTAATTTGTTTAGCTTCTAAAAACATAACCACTTTGCCAAGAGCCTCCAGCTGGCAGGATAGAAAAATTGTCTCTCCCAATTGCAAATTGCCAATTCTAAAATGGCACAGCAGCAGCTTTCCACCCTGATTACCTACAGCTGGCTTGCCTTTCACATCCCCTCTGCTAGGCAAAACAATAGCTTCCTCTTGCCACCTCTTCCATCTACCTTCTCCAAAATGCACACAAAGTTATGAAACATGGTTGACAATTACTTGTGTATTTGAGATGAGCCTGCACTGTAGCTGTCAGGAGCTCACAAACAGGAGTCGTCCACGTCAGTCTCCAGACCAGCAGGCACAGCTGTTGGAAGAACAGCCAGGCTTTTGGCTCACAAGCCCTTCCGTGGGTCTCAGAAAAATACAAGTACTGATCTTAAGACTAATTGCTCTTGGTTTAAATTCATTCTGTTTATCAAGTAGGTAGCTCAAGAGAAAGGTTGATGAGCAGCTATGGGCCTGAGGGAGTCTTCTTGGCTGAAGAAAGCAAGAACTTTCAAACCAGAGGGTGGAGATAGTTGGGCGGAGGAAACTAAGGGGTGGGATATGTTTTCATGGGATTTAGGCAGCCTGGGTGTTGCTTCAGATGAAATAAAAATTTTAAAAGCTGCTCTGTAGGTGTTCTAAAAACACAGTGATGCTGGTGGGGCAAGATGTGGGCAATGTGGCATGCAAGTGCTCTTAGTAGCAATGAAAGTAAGCACGTGCTTAGATTAAACATGGGCCGAGGTGGTGCTTGGGACTGGGGGAGGCAGCAGGGCTGGCAGCTCCCTGCTGCAGGTGAGTGTGTGTACAGGAGGCTGCAGAGGCTCAGGCTTGCTGCTTTGCTTTTCTCCTGGATCTGTGTCTCTCTGCAGCCTGGTAGATCTTCAGTGCTGGCTGTGAAAGAGGAGACTGCCCACCCAGCTAATCCCTCGCTGTTTGTGCTACACTCCTGGAAAGATGGAGATTAGTTGTGGGAGGGAGGATGGGGGGGACGACCTGACTCACTCCCCTAGCACTGAAGAGGCAGTATGGTTGGTATTTTATGAACAAAACAGTCCCAGTGCCTGTTATGGGGGTCCTAGCCCTGCAAGAGGGTCTTACAAGAACTCAGAGTACAAAACACAATTCAGATTGTCAGAAGATTTAAGCATGGATCTCCGTAGTTCCCAGGTAAGAGAGTTCATGTAGGAGCAAAGCATCAACTGACAAGATGGAGAAGGTCCCAGTCATGCACAGCAGCAGAGTTCTGTGCACCTGAGGGAACCGCAGGTGAGACAGGAAGGGTTCCAGTGAGTTAAAGCCCTCCTAAAGTTAGATGAGTCCTGAGCAGGAGTATTTTTGGTGGGATATTTTGGTATTACAGTGTTCATCTCTGTCTTATTTTAGAGGTTTTGTGTGTTTGTTTTGTTTTCAGATCCGAACCTTGCTAATTCACATTGGCTAGGGAGAACCCGGGGAATGCCCTGCTGGCACACAGTGCTGGAGCAGCCAGATCTGAGATACTTTGCTCACCCATGGGAAAGCAGAACAGGTCAGTGGCTGATAGAAGGCTGAAGGGCACCTGCCTGCCTTAGGCATCAGATATCCTCCTTAGAACATGGAAAGGAATACCAGGAGACACCAGGAGCAATTCAAAGTGACAGAAACATCGCTGGCACAAACATGAAGCTAACACAAAAGCCAAACTGTTGCAAGGGATGCCCATTGTACTCTTGTGTGCGCCTGTTCCCCTCCCCTCTTTCCTCCAACAGAGCATCAGACAGCTGTAATTACAAACAGCACCTGTGTCAGGTGAGAACCAAATGTTAGGTGTCTAAATACATCCCAAGCACAGTGGGTACCGGAGTCTCTCTTTAAAATAGCCCAGCATCTCTTTCTCTCTAGAGACACTCTAGCTCTTACCTACAAACGCCATGGGAAAAGGGACTGTTTAAACCCAAAGAAAGTGGTGGCAGGACAAAGACAAACAATTCAGTGATAAATGAATTAGGCTGAACAGCAACAGAAGTTTTCTTACAATCTGGGGTTACATCCCAGGAATAGTTTTAACAGGATTAAGGGGATTAAAGAAATTGATTTTTTTTAAAAAAACTGGAGTCCCATTAAAACAGGGACAGGTATATACACAGCAGTGGACCTGAGCAGCTTCATTCAAACTTAAATTCCTTGACACATTTAACATCACGCATTTCTAGACAGTGCAGTTTGCCTTCTGGTGAATGCTGGTTATCTGTGAAGACTGTTGAAGAGCTTTTAGGAATGACAGCCCTAGGCAAGCCTGCCACCAGCAAAGACTTCTTGCACTGACTAGAATTGCAACAGAAAGGAGAAATTAATGAAGGCTTCTATAATAAGTGTAATTCAGGAAGCAATTAAGACACTCTTGCTTTAAACCACAGCAGAAAGGCTTGTGCTGGAGCTCAGCATCCAAGTATAACGAGGGAACCGAGGAATCCCCTACTGCTGCTTTGGAGTTCTCTCTCTCTTCAAGTGAACTTGATCTCTGGCATGCTAAAGGGCTGCTCTTGAACAGATTGCTGGGTGTTTCCCTGTTTCTGGTGATTTTTCATTCCTTATACATGTAAGCAGTCTGTAAACTTTTAAGTGGCAAGTGTCTGGATTAACCTTCCTTGCAGTGTTCCCAGCAGCACGGACAGCTCTTCTCAGTCGAAAAATAAAATAAAATAAAATAAAATAAAATAAAATAAAATAAAATAAAATAAAATAAAATAAAATAAAATAAAATAAAATAAAATAAAATAAAATAAAATAAAATAAAATAAAATAGAAAAGAAAAGAAAAGAAAAGAAAAGAAAAGGAAAAGAAAAGAAAAGGAAAGAAAAGAAAAGAAAAGAAAAGAAAAGAAAAGAAAAGAAAAGAAAAGAAAAGAAAAGAAAAGAAAAGAAAAGAAAAGAAAAGAAAAGAAAAGAAAAGAAAAGAAAAGAAAAGAAAAGAAAAGAAAAGAAAAGAAAAGAAAAGAAAAGAAAAGAAAAGAAAGGAAAAGGAGGTGGGGGGCAGGCAGGGGGAGCAGAGTCTGGTAAGAACAATTGAGTTCAGCAGCTCTTTTGAGTTCAGATTCTGGTTTTGAGTGTTTAAAATCCACGTCTACACAACACAGGTTTTGACACATTTGTCCTGACCACATCACAGGTCTTTCGTGGCTAGAAGCTCCCTAGCACCCCTACATAATGCTGTGTGGGCCTGTGCTCTCTCTTCCAAGAACTGGGGAAAATTCCCATGGTTAAACTCTTCAGCTTTCCTACTGACTTCAGTTAAGCGGTTCTGAGGATTTTTATTTGGCTGATTTCATATAAAAATACCTCTTCCTCTCCCACACTTTACGATACATGGTTGCTTATTTTCTTGATATTGTGTACTCAGAAATGACTGATGGGGTGCAGACAGCAGTGAGCCAGTTGTGCTGCCAGCAGGGACTCTGGGAAGCTCAGACTGGCAGGGAGCTCCTGGTGTCCCTGCACACTTTCAGTAGATTTCTTGCAAGGGTGAGGGTAGTGAGTTATGAGCTGCTACTTGTCAGCACAGGTCATATGAGCTCAGAAGAAAGGATATTTTTTGTAGACAGCCTTTGCCATTTTAACTTTTGCTGTGGATGCAGGACAAGAAAGCATGTCTGCAGGCATAAAGGTAGAGACTAGCAGTTCAAAAATGGCCTCAGGAGTGGACATGGGAGTTTGGGTCATTCCTGATACTGAACAAAATAGGTGACATTTGGGAGAGAGAAAAATGATGGAGTAGCTTGTTTTACATAAAGGCTTCACTTCTGTATCTGACTTTTACATGAACCCAGGAAGGCTGGAGATGCTCTTACTGCATCCAGGTTACCTTTTCTAATGCAGGAAGCACAGGGTACAGAGACTGCTCTCCTGCAGTGTCCCAGTATCACTGCAGGGCCAGAGCTGAAGCCTTGAAACAGAAATGCTTCAAATAAAGGTGTTCTGTTAGGATGTGAGGTGTCCAAACCGATCCACTTTTGAGAGGGGCTTTACTGTCTGTGCAGGCACAGCCTTGAAAGGGATGGAGGCTGTGTTAAGGAAAAAGATCTGGAGAAAGCCAGAGGATACAATTGAAAAAGAGTAGAATGAAGGGATTAAACTTCAAAAAATCTGTGAGAGAAGAAATGTTAGTTCCACTCACCCAGCTTGCTTCTGAATTTTAGGATCCCAGTGGAACTGTCCTCTGAACTTCAGTAACTCCATTGCTCACTGAAGAGTCAGTGGAGAGCAGGACGAGTCTTTTCAGTTTCCCAGAGGGATATCGTGTCTGGCCGTGGTTAGGTGCAGTAGTTAGGTAGACAGGAGCTTACCAAGGGCAAATTACACTAGGAAAGTTGGAAAAGGCAGAGCAGAAAAGAAATAAACCAGCTAAGGAACATAACAAGAGCCAGGACAGAGCAATTTCTAACACAGTGGGATAATGAAATATGAATGATGCAAGCTATGGAGGAGAAAGAAAATCTTCAGGGAGAAGACTGACCGTGAAGAAGGCAGCTGCAGAAGAAAACAGAATATAATCCTGGCTAAGCAGCTTGAAGAAAATGGAGTAAAAAAGCAGAAACCTTCGGTTTGTTTTGAAAGAATACTTTAGACATTGCTGCCTGGAGAGCAACACCTTTTGCTTATCACTATTTTAATGCAAGAAGAGAGTGAGACATTCTCATTATTCCCGACCTGTTTGTCTTGGAAGTAAATTCATCACATGTTCTGTTTGCTTGGTGCATTTGTAAATGACTATCCTGATCTTCTAAGCATAATCTTTGAAAGAGAGGACTGAAGAAAATTCTCTTTGGATCTGTGCCTTTGAGAATGAGAGAAAAAATGAAGCCTCAGTGACTAACGGGCATCTAGTTAAACATGGTGAAGCAAACAAACTACAGCCCAATGCTGGGTCAGTTTGGTCTCTTTTTTAAATTTCAGTTTTAGTTCAAAACACTGATCCTGAGATCCTCTCCTCCAATTTTCTGCCACATTACTCCACCAAAATAGCTTAGAAGTTCCTCAGCCACCTTGAATTATGTGTCTGCCCACGTTCTGCTCTCAAGCAAGCCAAAGTTCTTGGTTTCTTCCTCTCAGCCTGAGTTGAAACCACTGAACCTGGGAAAGGAGTTTTCCTCTAAGACTTAAATAGCAGCTCTGCTGGCTGCTACCTCTATAAACAGGGGAGAGAAGTGGCACACAAGTCACTTTTAAGAGCACATATTTCTTTGTCACAAACTGAAGACTTCTGAGGTCAAGATCAGACACTCAGCTTTTAGGCAGGATGGATCTCACTCTAGGTGTTCCTTCCAAGGAAGCAGGCAGGTAATCTCAGAGCAAACCTAGTGTATCTTGACAAGACCGAGAAGTATGTGATTTTCTGAGAGGGACTAGGCTGCCTGGAGAGGCTTGGAGCTACTTTAACCTGGGCTGGACAAAGCCTGAGCAACCATATCTTGTTCAGAAGCTCATCCTGCTTTGAGCAGACAGTTGGACCAAGTGAGCTGCAGAGGTCCCTTCCACCCTGAAGGGCCTGCTCAGACTATGAAGTCTGCATGTCTCTGCAGAGTACCCTGATGGCAAACTGTGTCCTTCAGCAGAGAAGAGAGGAGAGGAGAGGAGAGGAGAGGAGAGGAGAGGAGAGGAGAGGAGAGGAGAGGAGAGGAGAGGAGAGGAGAGGAGAGGAGAGGAGAGGAGAGGAGAGGAGAGGAGAGGAGAGGAGAGGAGAGGAGAGGAGAGGAGAGGAGAGGAGAGGAGGGGAGGGGAGGGGAGGGGCGGGGAGGGGAGGTTGCAGCTGAAGACAGAACTGAAATCAAACTTCCGTGCACCAGGGAAAGCATAGCTTGGGGTGGACTCATTCAAGAAGAGAAATCCTAGTTTCTAGTTTGCCACAGCTCTCTTTTTGTATCTTATCTTCAATCAGTTCATTAAGTCTGAAGCAAGGAAGGGAAAAGTACACTAAGAACAGTTAAAACCTAGCCCATGGTTCTTGAACTTTGTGTTAATAATAGAACAGGACATCTGTCCTAACCTTTAGTCTTTAGTCTGGTTGAGACATTCTAGAGTCAAGGCTCTAAGGACTTCAGCATTATAAAAAAAAGGTTAGCCTTGCACTGCATCCACAACATAAAAGAAATCTGGCAGTATGACTTTCTCATCCTTTTGAAGCAAAGGGTAAGAGCATTTAACCTTCAGGACGGTCTTCTGGGCTGCATATCTGCAACAGAGACATCTCAATGCAAAGCTGAATAAAGTACCTGGGACATGAGGCTCAACAGTTCGTTTATGCAAACTTTTAGATAGCTCCTGGCTCAAACAAACTGTCTTTTTTGGTTCCCTTCATAAGGCACCAACTTTTCCTTATGACAGAGGCTTACTCAGAGCTCTGGATTCAACTCTGGAGGACCAAGGACCTCAAAATTGACCATGAGGCACCAGGGTCTTTGATCACACCTGCACCTTGGGGCCTGACTTCATGTTCTCCATCCAAAACCAGGGATCTACCTCAGAGGTTTCTGTTAACCCTTTCCCTGTGGAAGGTGCTTCAGTGCCAATTGCACCAGTCCTGCTCCTTTTTCTCCTGTATGACCTTCCCATGCTATTGCAACAAAATCCATACTGTGTCTCATCATAAGTAAGTTCATATTTGAATCTTATGCTGCAGTATAGAAAAACTGTAAGAAAAAGGAAAATAAATTAATAACACACAGTCTTATAAATTTTATGAGCAGAATCAGATCCTTCCTCTTTTGCAACAAGGACAAAATCCAGTTTCTTCGGAAAAAATCTTTGATGATTAAAGAGTTGTTGGCAACAAAGCCACAGAGGCTAATTATGAGTTCACTGTTGCACTTCTAGTCGCTGTCATGGATAGTTGGCAGGCATCAAGGAAAGACTGTAATATCCTAGATTGGGAAACAAGGAAGGAAAAGATAAGGCTAGAGTCTGACCTGTCTTATCAATTTATAAATGGTTAAGTCCTTCCATGGAAGTGGATGAAGCTACACCAGTGCATAGTCTGTAACTGCAATACTATTTTCTGTTTATATGGTATGTATAAGCAAGGGAACGTAAATCCTGAACGACACAAAACATGAAACAGTTCTTTAGATGAGTGCAACACAGAGGCTTCTGTATATCGTGAGCTCATTCTTTTCTTCCTTCTTGAAGTCATGAAAAATGTTTATATATGGAAATGACATAAAACTGCAATTATCTTCCCTATAGACATACCTATTTTGCAGGAACATATCTGTTCCTGGCTATTCCAGGCTATGTGCACCATTCTATGTCTAAAAGACGATGGACCCTTGTTCCCCCACAGCAGGTTTGATACTCAAAAAAGGTTTTTTGTTCTGTTACAGCCATGTGTGACAGTAGGGCTTTCTATTATGAAGCTCTTTAAAAAGACATATTGCTATATTGCTTCTCATTTATGAATTCATAGCACAGACGTAAGGGATGAGACTGGATAAAATACATGCCCACAATGGGAGCCTTCTGGCATAGCAACAATAGGCTTGTGAAAGAGCTGAGCTGCCTTAAAGGTCCAATCTCATGAGAATAGCAGCCTTCAGCCTTTGAGGAACAGTGGTCTATTCAGGGTTTCTTTTCTAAACCTGTTTCTCCTTTTATGCATGTTCACAACATACTGTTTTTCCCTCAGAAATAAAATGCATGGAGAGGAAGGGGTGTTCTTTCACTGTTGGAAGAAAGGCTGAACACCTACCTCTGGGTGGATACTGAACAAGGACAGCCATATCTGTATTCCAGTCATGTTTCCTTATTGTCTGTGCCGTCCTCCCCATCTCCAGAGCACGGGAAACTGCTTAGGGGGATGTAATTCTGTTTAAAAGTCTGTCACTGTGAATTACTGAGGAGAAAAGGCAAATCACAGGGTAGCATAACAGTACTTTGGTGCCAAAATAATACTAGACCTTTGCGGTGTCAGGAAATAATTTGCAGTGAATATCCAAGTTCCCCTCTATCATTTTCTTGAGGCTAGAAACATGTTAATGTCTTCTACACAGAGAAACACAGGCTGCATGTTAAAGGCACATTTGGAAAGAGAAGCCGGCACTTCCAGTATATACCACTGCCAAATTTTAGTTCTTAGACCCTGAGTATAAACAACTGCCTCGCATTTGACATGATCAGGTCTACCTGTTCTGTGTAAGGTTTCCACCGGTGATACAGCAACTGCATTTGGAGTTTGTTTGCCTCAAAGTTGTTTTTTTTTTTTCATCCCGGTTCAAAAATTGCATAACTATGTTGCCTTCATGAAACAGGATGTTTATAATACAAAAGCAGATGAGCCTGGGGTGCTTTGGGAGACTGTAGGTCACATTTAAAATAACTTGCATGTAAAATTATTCAGCAAAAAGCAGTAGCCTGAAGTGAGTCAGTGGTTCAGATACTCTCTGGTGTAGTTAAGCAGCCTAGGAGATTTTGTTACTGGTCTTTTTAGAATCATCATTGATCCTTGAAAGGAGACCATGCCTGCTTGTATTTTCAAAAGTTCTATTCAGGAAGGTTGTCCCTAAGAAGTTCAGCGATATTGCATGCTAATCCTTGGAGGAGGGCAGGAGCAGATTGGAAGTCAAGAACACAAAGTAAGGAATATACCTTATGCTGGCTCTCTGCACAGCAGCAGATTTCATTTCTACAGAAGCCTTAGAAGGGAAAACAGATCCAAACAAAAACCCACCTCCCTTGTCAACTGAATAACGATTAGAACTAAAAGTCAGTTCAAGCCAGTAGAGAGACTGCCCAGAAAATGAAAATGTCAGCAGTCTATTCAGATGGACAGACTTGGCCAAGACTCACAGATTCCTTATGGCCATTGGATTCCCTAAAAATTTTGAAAATTAGGCTGCAAACTCATTAAAGAGAAACCATTTCTTTTAGATAAGGTTAGCAGTGGTGGCAGAACCATCACCCATTTGCCAGTGCCACAATATCATTTAAATTTACCATTTCAAGTAAACTGGTACTACACCATGTGAATGAATTTTTTTTTTAAAAATAGGATGGATGCAATAATTTACTTGTTGTTTTTAAGTGTAAATGTTTAATTTGAAGGAAGTTCTTTGTCTCCACATAATAAAAGTGACTGCTCCCTCCTAATGTTCAACAGAATCTAAATTGGATTCATGTTAAATGATTAAATTTGCCAGTGAAATTGTTGCCTTTGAATTGCCTGCTGGGAGTCTCTCTAAAGACTTGTGTTTTGACCTTCTCATGTCCTTTCTGTCCAATCAAAAAAAAATCCCACCTTTTTTTACTGTCAAATTTACAAATTAAGCAACTTTGCCACAATGCATGCAATGCCTGGCTGAATAGGGCTCTGATTAGCTGGCGGTGTCAGGGCTCACCATTACAGTACAAAGAAAAGAAGACAGTTTAAAAAAATCTACTTCTTGCACCATTTGAATAGGGATAAAAAAGTCAGTAAAAAATGGTCTTCCCAAAAATTGTAAAAGCTTCTGGGAAGTGAACATTTTTTACTGCACTGACTTTTTATTATTATTATTTTTTTTATCTGCATGCTCTTAGTTCAGGCATTGGGAAAGAATGCCTTTTTAAATAGTTTTTAAAATTACCCCTCTTAAGCTTTTTCATGCTTTTTCATGCTTCTGTCTTTGAATTTTTCTTTCTTGAGGGGAGTAAAGAGTGAACGCAGAAGAAGGGAAAATTGAAGACAAATATATTTTAAAATTTGAGGTTTTAAAAATGGAAACAAAAAGAAATGACATATTAGAAAAGCAGCTCTTTTTAAAATAAACCCACCTTTGCAAATGCACTGACAAGAGTGAACCATCCTTTGGCAAGCCCTCTGCATTAACATTTGCTATACTTGAAAAAATCTGGATTTTGCTCTTCAGGTGTTTACCGAAATCACTTAATTCCATAACTATGACTTTTCTTTGTCATTCCAGTTTTCCATTTTAGTTACCCTTGCTGATTTTATATAAATCATCAGCTTCATGGTTTTCAATTAAATCAATACTATCCACAACAGCTATGCATCTACTGCAGTTCTTTGATGGGCACTTCTAACAGCGTTTTATGTTTTAACATGTTTTGAGCAATATCCAAAATGCTTTTGCAGGGCTGGTTGAAGCTAAGTAGCTTTATAAATAACTTTATAGGAATGTTGCATGGAATAGAAGAACATTAAGCACAAGAAAGCCTGAAAGAGAAAATTATTTTAATTTGTGTCTCAAAAAATAATTTCAGGCCTCCAGAAGCAGAAATTATTCTACAGCTCAGAAACAGGCTGCAGCATTTGGAGAAAAGCACAAGATTGCAGTCTAATTATAAAAGGCTGTGCTTGTACCATTTTCCCCATTTGTTACCATCAAAATCATTAAACTAAATTAATTTAGCATTGTGCCATTCCATCTTGTTAAAATCTATGTCAAGAGAAAAAGCAAGAGAATGAAGTAATTTGTTCCCATACCTTATAAAGATGTTGCTACATTATTTCAAGTGGCGCAGAAGTCTCTGGCTTACTGGTGAGAGACTGCAGTGTTCTGGGTGGCTGCAAACTGCAGAGAGCCCATTAGCTTCTGGGGTCTAGTCTGTGAGACACAGGTGTGTTTATGCTCTGTGAAGTCCTTCACCGTTGCATCACAGGGCCAGGAGAGTGACGTGCCCCCCACCCAGGTGCGCAAGGCAGAGGGTTCATGGTTTTATTGCTGGACATCCCACCTTGGGCTGGCGCGGTGCTCTCAGCAAAGCTGGGGGGACACAGCCCAGCAGCTGCTCTCTGGAAGGGAAGGTGTCACCGTGCCCTCCCCGTGAACCATGCAAGCAAGCTGAAATGTCTGACAGAAACGTCGGGGGGAAAGTGGGCAGCAAAGGGGATGATGAAAGTTGAAAGCAATGCGATATTTTACTTCTGCAGCTTTCTCCTGTCTCTTTAGGCTGTACAGAGACATGGCTACCCAAAGGTGTAGGAAGGGAGCTGCCCTGGGGTCCAGGGCATCCTCTGCCCCAGGTGGTGGGAAGCCAGGGACCAGCATGTCCTGGCCAAAGGCTGTCAGTGCTAGACTACCGAGTGAGAGGCAACTGTTCCTGTTCACATCCCACCTCTCACAGAATCAGCCAGGTGTCAACAGTTCCCCTTTCTGCTCTCCCAACCCCTGTCCCAGAATCCCAACATTCAAAGAGACCTATTAAGAGGAGGGGTCACAAACTTGCAGATTCTCAGAGGCGCCCACCTCAGACTGGCTGGGAAGAATCGACATCCTGAAGAGATGCCCATCTGCTCCCTCTGCCCCCAGTGACTGGTTACAAATCCCCTTCTTAAACCCCTGTTGGAGGCTGTGGCTTGATCATAGTGGGGCAGGGGCTTCCAGGTCTTGTTGACCCAGCATGAGTAGCATTTGTTGCTTATTTCCATGCTGGGCATCGGAAGACTAGAACACCTTTTTGACATTGAGGTGCTGGAGCATGCTCAAAGGAGGATGACGGAGCTGGTGAAGGGTCTAGAGACCAAGTCTTGTGAGGAGCAGCTGAGGGAGCTGTCGGTGTTTAGCCTGGAGAAAAGGAGTCTGAGGGGAGACCTTATTGCTCTCTACAGCTGCCTGTAGTGAGGAGGGTGTTGGTTTCTTCTCCCAAGTAACAAGTGATAGGATGAAAGGAAACTGGATATTAGGAAAAAAATATTCACCAAGAAGGTTAGACAACATTGGAACAGGCTGCTGGGGGAAGTTGTTGAGATACCATCCCTGCAGGTATTTAAAAGATCTGTAGGCGTGGTGCGTAGGGACATGTTTTTGTGGTGGACCTGGCAGTGTTATGTTCATGGTTGAACTCAATGATCTTAAGGGTCTTTCCTAACCTATAACATTCTATGGTTCTGTGGTTCTATTTGCACCATCCCTCTGGTCACATCAGGCTGATACTCTATATCTATATCTATATATCGTATACTGTACGAACCTGGGTTGCCTGTAAAACCAGCCACCTGTTCTCTCTCTTACAACGATGAAGAAGCGTGGTAGCTCTGGAATTTTTACAAGGTTGAATATTCCCACTGAGACAGCCTCTTAAATTACAGGCAGTTTCTATTTAATCATTATGTTTAAATATCTTTAAGCCATCGATGAACACAGATTTTTTCATTACATTGTCAATGGGCTAATAACCATTCTGAGTCTGTTCCCTACTTGTGCACATTTTGCCAAATAAAATGTCAACTGTCGCTATTTGGCCATTTTCAAATGCAAAGGCAAATGTCTGCTCTTGTAGGCAACATGGTCAGGAAGGTGTCTTTTTTTTTTTTTTTTTTTTTCTTTGGAGGGGGAGGAGGGAGAAGGTGTGGATAGCCATCCTTATTCACTGATACAGGAGTGTTTTTCTGAAATGAAATTTGGCTTTCCAGCTCTTATGAACTCTCTTTCATAAGACAGCTAAAAGATTCCTCATAAAAGACAACAAGCCTGTGGAAGAAAGGTGATGGGATTTCATTTTTCCTTTTTCCTTTGGTTTTCCAGCAGGAATATTTTTGTCCATTCTCCTATCACCAAAGAAGCTTGTGCTGAGTGCTCTGTATGTGACTTGACTATTATTCTATTATTTAATTGGTGTTTGTTAATAGCCGTAGCACACATTTATTCTTTCTGTCTGAAAGAACCTTTAACAATTGCCCCAAGAGATCCTTTTCTGTAAAGCACCTCAGCACATCTGAGCTCAGCATCCCCAGTTTGTTGCTTCACTGTGCTGGCAGCATTTGATAACTCTGGGCTCTGGGGGAGTGTGAGGAATACAAGTCCCTTCCCCATAACAGCAGGAACGGGGATCATCATCTGGGAAATCACACATCTGCTAATGCAGCTGGTAGGTCTTCCCCCAGCCACATGGGATGGCAGGAATGGAGCTCTCCTGTCCTGTGAAATCAGCTCCTGGCATGTGGTCCTGTTCTTACCCACTCCTCCTCATCATCAACCTTTCTATCGGCTTTTCACTGCCCCGGTTTCGCAGCTTCTCCCCTCGTATGGTGACACCTTTGCTTTGCCCACAAACAAGGCTAACAGAGGTAGCATCTACACACAGCTTTAGCCAGACCATAACTAAGATTTCTTATTACATATATTTAATACAACATACACAGGGATGTATGTTTATTTGTCATATTACCCTGACATATGCAAAATAAACCAAAGGGCCCACGGGAACCTTTTTCTATAGCAATTATTCTATTTTCCTTATCCTTCTGCCATCCATCAAATGATAAACTCTTTGGGACAAAGAGAGCTTAATTTTATTTGCCTATTGGCAACAGCAATCTTCTACATGAGGAATGAATAAATAATCTCTTTTTTTTCTTCAAGAATGAGCAATGGAGTTTCTTTTTTTCCTTTTCTTCAGAATAGAAACAACAAGGTAAAAAAACCCCTCCTTTGCTTCCAGTAATGCCTCTGGAGAGCTCCTTCAGGATTAATTTCAGTTTGTGGGAACCTCTAATAGAGGGTGTTTTTCTTTACCACTTCAAGAAAAAAAGATTATTGTCATAAAGGGATCTTTCCTCTGCAATTAGAAAAACATATTTTAAAGAATAAACATATATTTTAAAACTTCTTGTTGTGAGTAGAGTTGAAGATAAGTTAATCATCTTGAATTCTCTGTCTTTCCTGCCTTGTTCTAAGAACTTCATCTCCCTCTAGATTAATAACAAGACAAGAGTTAGACATAAGATAATTTACCACATCATTTATTTACACATTTTAATGAAGCAAAGATTATAGAAGCATAACAGAGCTGAAGTTTGTTGTCAGTTGGGTTGGGAAATGTATATAAATTCCAGGAACAACTTAGTCAGTACCGACACTATTTTAATTGTAAATGGAAATTATGCAGCTAACAAGTCGTATCCTGTCTTTTCATTGCTCTTGATCTGCAAAGCAAGAATCCTAGAGGGCATAATGGGAGATCTCATAAAAAATACTTCTGAGAAATAAAACCTGATGTGTGATTCTCCTGCTTTAGTTTTTACTGCACTGCTGCACTAGCGTAAAAAAAATAAAATTTGAAGCCATTTTAATATACCTTGATGATTTCATTTTCTTATTTTGCAATCAAGTAGCATGGACCATAATCTTGAGTGATATCGAGTCATCGCCAATTCAGTGGAAACATCATCATTCAAGTACTTGATTACACACTTGACAGCAACAGGATCAGTTTGGAGTAAAGTTGTGCTGACCCATAGCTGCCTTTGCAATGTTTATCTATAAGGATGGGGTCTCTTTTAAACGCTTAGAGGAATTTATTCTACAGAACCAAACAGAGAGAAAGATGCAGGAGCCACTTATGAATGAGCAGATGAGACATGCAAATCTTAGAAATGTTTTGCACAGTCCAGCCATAGAAGGGTAGAACAAGGAAATTCAGATATCCTGCCACCTGCTTCCAGCACTGCTTCTCTGTTTCACTATAAACAGTCACCAAAAAAAGAAAAAAAAAACATCTTTTGGAGCATTTGGAGTAGAGAGGGAGTGAGTGCCCAAACCATGAGGCTGGGAGCCATCATTTCCTTGTGTGGTTGAATGAACCTTGGATCCTTTTCTCCAGGCTGATGTCCAGAAGAGCACACAGCCTTCTGATATGGATGCTCTTCTGGGAGGAGGTCAGTATGGGCTGGAAATCACTCAGGATGGAGTGGGAACTGTGCCAAGGCATTTTGTAAGGTGGCTGTGTTACAACACAGAACAGGTGGGGCATGAGTCATCCTCTTTCCCTTTGCATCAAACAGCATACCTGCAGCTGCACTGGATACAGATCCACTGTGGGGACATGTTTTGGGAACTCTTATGGGACCAGTCCTTCCAGGATTACGGGACAGGGGAATGCCTGCTTTCTGTACTGCAGTTTAGTTTAGGCATGAATATAGCGTTGAGATGCCCAGTCCCATCAAAAACAGGGCATTTCTGGACATGTAACAAGGCATAACTGAAACACACAAGGTGCCTCCAGGGTTGCCTGGTGTTTTTCAAGATCACAAATTTGGATGGTACTGTGCATCTTGCCTCCACATTCCTGTGTTCAGGGGAGTGTGGTGGAGCCAGCCAAGATGTCTGTACCTAAGTGTAGACATGCCCTTGTATACCTAGGGAATGAACAACCTACAGACAGTCAGCATCTGAGAAATCTTCAGAGGTTTTGTAGCTGAATGGTTTGGTGCCTACGCTCTCCTGCGCATAACATTAAAAGCCCTGTGTTTACTGAGGGTCATTTTTCTTTGGAGTCCCTGGCACAAAGTAGCTCCTCTTTAAGCTTTTGCCCTCTCCTTTTGATTTCCCCAGGGACCTTCTTCTGTGACAAGTCACTGCTCATGGTGAGATAAGTTATAAACGAAACCTATGTACTATTCTAGACTTGTAAATCCAATAACAGACAATTCTTTCTATTCCCTGTTTCCTCTACAAGGAGGCAAAGATTAATTAACCTTCTTGGCCGTTTCCTTAGTTAGCATTTCTATTTTCTTATTAGCAATCAAATAAAAATGTCAGCTTTTTTTTTCTTTTTTTTTTCTTTTTTTTATGTTTTGTTTTGTTATTCAGGTAGGAAAGGGAGATAGGAAGATATGAAAAACACATATTATGCTTTAGTTATTCCAGTCTATATCATCAACTTATATGAAGTCAGCAGAAATCCTGAGGCTTGCTCTTTCATTTCCTCAGTGGGAAAGTTCAAGTTTAAAAGGAGTAAGTGTAGGTCTTCCATGATACTTGTGATTTATCGGTTTGTATTTCCCCTGAAGTTATCCATCTGAATCTTCACAGCCTTTCCAAAAAATCATTTGGATGACCCTGGGTTTACTTACCACATTCTTTCCCACATTCATCACCTTCACTCCATGTCATCAATTCTTTGTTAAACCTTCTGAAAAATGCCATCATTCCCTTGTCCCATTTATCACATCATAATTAGATTTGGGAGCCCAAATCATATGGGGTTTTAATCTTTGTTATCCATTGTATCAAACATTTTTCTGAAATTGAGATCACACTATCAAAACTGCATGTTGGGAAATGTGTCACACGCTTTTTCTTCCATGCTGCTCCCTATGCATGGCAGAAAACTTTATCTGCAAAGTGAATTCATTGTCCATATGCAAATTTCCCCTCAAAACTTGTCTCAATTGCAGTGCCAAAAGTCTGACAGTCAGGCAGCTGGCATGTTGTAACTGCTGTTCTTCATTACCTACCAGACTGCCTCTTATGTGTTTTCTCCATCTGTTGCTTGTAACTACCTTTGGTCCTCTTGTTACCGATCATGGGACAGACACTGTCTATTTGCACATAAAATTCACAGTAGAGGTCTGGTTCCTATGTCAGTGCCTAGCAATGTCTTACCCTGGCAGAAATATGCAAACAGACTTCAAAGCAAACTGCAACTGGATAACAGAAATGCATTCAGCTCTTAAAACATGTACATTGCCTCTTATAAAAGTGTATGCGAAGTGATGTGCTCATGAACCCCTTTTATGAATATCTGATAAGCTGATTGCTGTGGTGCTTAGAAGCCCTCCGTTGAATTAGCTGGCATTCAACCCTCTATCAAGGCATTCTTTCTCTAAGGTACTGGTATTAATGAATCAAATATCATCTGAAAGAAAGAAGATGCTATATACTACTAAACCCTGCATATTCCAATGCTGTCGTTATTTCAGATACTGTATTTTCTTTTCAGTCTCATTTCTTGTGCTCCATAGGTAAGCATCGCATGTTTCAGCAGTGGAGTACCATTTGACAAAGCTGTTCCTCATTGGTGTTTAAGCCAAAGCAAGCAGATCATGATTAATGCAGAAGGAAAAAGCTGCAATTCTATGGCTACAAACATAGGTAATGCACAGGTTTTAGGGGGTTTAGTAGATTATTAAGATGTGACAGTTTTAAAGTCTGAGAGTTGAATGAAGCAGATGGAATTACAACCTGAAAGCACAGCTATAGCCAGGGGCCTTTCGTAAGGGTAGCTATTACAAATATACATGGGTATGAAAAGCAGCTGCAGTTAATGGTCAGAAATGTGGCCAAAGAATCAATAAGTATTTATTGTTTCCATTATTGTAAGTCTAATATTACAGGACAAATCTAATGAACAAAAGAAATCATGTTCATCTGCTTTCCAAAGAAAGTAAGCAATTTTGGGTAAAGAAATAACGGTAGAAGGAGGTGATGAGCAAAGTAATCCCACTGTTTGGAGTCAGTGTTCTGAGAAACAGCAGAAATTCCTTATTGGCAAATAGAATTTCCTGTGCATCTTGAATTCTCTAACCTTCTAGCTGTTATTCCCCTCAGCCTTCTCTAAGGCTGGCACCCCCTGAGATGTCTTCCAGCTGTGTCCTCACAGCAGCTCCTATCAGGCAGCTCTCCATGAGTTGTCAGCTAAAACTCTGCCATTGTAGCCATTTGGCAGAGAATGTTTTGCTACCTTTCTGGTTTAGTTCGACTTTTCTAAAGAACCACCAAATGTGGGTGAAAGACCCCCGGGCAAAAGAAGCCAGTCAGCCCCCTCTTCCCTGCCTTTGTACGTGCCCTCCCCTGCCTCCTCCCAAGCCCTGACCACATCACGCCCTGCTGTTGAGGTTGCTTTGAGTAGGAAGGATTTACAGCAGGCTTGGCCAGAATATCAGTGCCTGCAGCCGGTGCTGAGGCAGAGGTTTAGCTGGGGATGAGCAGTACACTTCCTCAGTTGTCTCTACAAATGCTTCTGATAGATTTGGCAATTAGAGATGGGTGATAAAGTTTTGTTGACAAGCAAAGGAAATGCTGACTTGTTCAAGCTTCTAATGGGAACATATGGTTGCAATTAAATGTTTTCAAAAGGACTCCTTAGGGCAGGATGGACTTCTGGTAACAGACTGTGACAAATGGTTAGGACACTTCCTTGAGGCAAGGGAACTGGGGGTCCAAGGCCCTGCAGTGCCTTACATATGGAGCAGAACCTGAAAATTCTGCCCATCAGGCAGGTACGTGGTCTGATCTGATGGTTGCATAGTCCCTAAAGCTTTCTGCTGGTGTATAAACTGATGGAAAGTCATAGTCTATCCACCTTCAAAACTTGAAAAAGTCTCAAAGTGAATCTGTACCAGCTGATGGCATTTTATGTAGGACACAGAATTGCTCTCTGTCCAAGTCTGAGCACTTCAAAGGGTACGGTAATTTGTCAGTGATTTCTCTCAATGTTGTTCCAAGGCATGAAAGGTCCTTTAGACCTGTATCTTTCTGTGGCAATTTGTCCATGTTTTTGATACTATTAGGAGTTATTTTATCTTTGGTATTTCCTCATTTCTCAGAAGAGACTGTTTTAATGACAGTTTCCACCTTTCTCTCTAATATATTGTGCAAAGTAGCTTTTATTTCAGCAGCTCAGAAATGTTCTTCACTGAGTGGTCACTTCATAATCATTCCTATGGTTCCCAATATCTTCTTTATTACTTATGCCCAATGATCCTCACCAAACCAAGAGGCAGAAGAGTATATGGAATAGCTAGCCCCTAAGCAGCTTCTTCCCCACTGGAAGGCCAGCCACTGCATGCAGATTTAAACATTATGCTGCAGATATTCACAGAAAAGGGAAAGGAAGCATTAACGGGCTGTGCACAGTGAGGGCTAGGAAATGCTGGCTGTCATTAAACAGAAAAAATATTCAACTAGGAAATCAGTGTCATTTTACCATGCTAACATCAATAAATAGAAATTAATGAGTGACATGCCTGTGGCCCCTTGCCCATTTCACTTGTGACCTTGATCCCTGATTTATGTGCAAAATTGATTGGGCTGAGCTCACCCACCACCAAAAGGAAAGAGAGCACAACAGGTAGCAGAATGACAGCCTCAAGAAGTTGTTTGTAGGTACCTTTTTCTGCACTGTTATGTCAATATGTGTGTTCAAAAGGTGTTGCCTTTCTTCCAAGATGTCCACTACTGGCATAGCCAGAACACATGATTTTATCAGAAACAGTAATGGGGACCCAATTCTGCATGCTCTAGAAAGCATTTGAAGAGGTTACAAAATGTATTGATCCTGATGGATGTCCCAGAATTTCATTTACAAACATCACTTCACTGCACACTCCTCTTGCCTGTGGAACAAGGACTTTTGAGGTCACAGAGAAACACAGTCCTCCTTTATAACTGTATTTTACTTGGCCCAGTATAAGTGTCTTCAAAGTTCTACTCTACCACAGCCCTTTGATGTGTAATGTCACATTGAAGAACATATTCTATAGCTATGCCTTGAGCTATTGTGTCTAATAGGCTTTCTGGTGGCTTTTCAAAAACATTAAACATATGTATGGTTTAAGAAGATTCACAGGCAAGAAATCCAGTATTCACATCCATCCCCTACTAGGCTCAGCATGAGAGCATGAGACAACTTCAAAGCTTCCAAATGCAAAATTCAAAAGTCTCAAGAAAGTTTTTCCAGAAAACAAACTTCTGATCAAGCACTTTCCCTGGATCTTCTGAAGTAGGGCGATACCCAAAAGAGAGCAAAATCAGCACAACAACCCTTGATCACATTTCTCTGGAATTTGTTGGGTTTTTTTTCCTCTGACTTCATGTACATTAGTGCTCCTTTGCACTTGAAAGCTAAATCACATTCAAACAAATTATGAATTCAAAACACAGTTACTGTTTCTGAATCATACCATAGGTGGATGCTGCTGTTCCAGAGTGACTGAATTGCTCCTGCTCAGCTGCAAGCTGAACCAAGCCCAGGCAGATTAAGGCACTCCAGAAGATATGAATGTGTTTATGGGAGCCACAGCTCCTATTTTTGGGATAGGAAGAGTTTTGATTGTGTACCATCAGGTAAAGGAAATTTGTATTCTCAGTGTCAACTTTTTCTTCCTCTTTTAGCTGAGCTATGAAAAACCAGGGAGGGAATTCTGCCCCCATAGTTTAAGTCCCTATCTGAGATCCCTTACCAGCCACAGTCACAGAAATAATGAGGTGAGGAAGACAACTTTGTGTTCTCCAGAGACAGCTCCAGTCTGTGTCACTTAGTGTTTCATGACTGCATTGAGAACTCGGCCACCTCCAAGGGGGTGATCTAGTCTATTGAACTCCAGTGACGTCCACAGAGAGTTTACAAGAACCAGTAGGCAGTGCCGACTGCATCCATATACCCAGCATTTTTTCTGCCCAGCCTTGTTCTGAGATGGAAGGGAAAAAGTATTGCAAAACAGGAATGAAAGTAGCGGGGGGGTTTGGTTTGTTTGTTTCTTTGCTTCTTTTGTTTTATTTTGGTTTGGTTTTGTTTTGTTTTGTTTTTTTTTAACAGCCCATGGGCGTCACCTCACATGCCCTGAGATGATCCTGAACTGTATTGCTAGGACATAGGCATATCTGGTGCTTTGGTCCTCCCTCCAAGAACTGCTAGTTGTCAGTCCCTGATGGTCAAATATATGCACTCTCAAAAGGGCTGGGTCTGGAAGAACAGCGTATGCCCAACCTTAACCACTCAGTCAGGGTCTCTGATTTAGTTGGTTGGTTGGTTGGTTCCACTGGGACTCTTAAATCCCCGTGCGTATGGTGGATTGGCTTCTGCTGAAGGTTTGAAGGGTGCCCCATGGCCTGCTGTCTGGGGGTCTGGAGAAGTGACCTCAGTACTCTTTGAGCAGAGTAAAACCTAGAACTTGCAATCAGTCAAGGTCAGCTGAGTTGCTGCTGGCTACCAAAATTATTTACAGTACTGACATCATCTAACATTTTGGCCTTTTGTCATGCATTATATGTGAAGTCCAGGTACTTGTTGATCTAAATGTAGATTACAAGAAAACTTTTGCCATGAAACTAGCGGACACACCACCAAGAGTACACATCAAAGTTTCGTGATGAAAATCCATATCCAAGAAGCTTCTGGCACAAAAAGGGAAGTATTAATTGATTACTCTTTTCTAGCATTAGGCACTCCTGGAAAGATTGTATGGCTTTGTTGAAACTCACACAAAGACACAAGTATGTAAGCTCTGCAAAAGTGTATGGAGCTTGACAGGATCCTACTGGAGTTACTGCAATATACCTTCAGAAATCAGCTGTCAAAAAACAAGAAGTGCAAGGAACCCACTACATCAAAAATATAATTTCTTGATTTATTTCTAGTTTCTTCTGTCATGACAGACGATACTTGATCAAAACAGATCTTTTGTGATTTTCCAGTTTTAGTCTTCATAACTAGATCTTACAATAAATTGCAGAGGATATAAACTGGGGAAAAAAGACCACTTCATAGATAGCAGGAAATGGAGTTTTGGATGGAAGTAACACAAAAATTAGTTTTGAATTATTTCATCCTTTTAGTATTTTTATGCTAGTTGATTCTGTATTCTTTTTGTTTTGCTAACTAAAGCCAAAAATCAGGGACATGCAAAGTCCAGCTAAACAGTGTTTGTGAATTTATAGGTATGAAAATAATCTGCAGTCAAGAACACATTTGTTACTGGTGGCTGAGCATTTCAATTTACACCTCTGTGCTTTCCTCAAACTATTTCCACTGAGTAACCAAGACCATCACAGTGATATTGATCTCTAACTTCAAAAAAAACCAGCCAACCCTTATTTATTTCTTCTATTTTCTTTCTTTTTTTTATTTTTATTTTTTATTTTCTCTTCCTGTTCCATTTCTCATCTACCATTCTGCATTCTTCTAATGCCAGTGAGGTTAAACACTTAAGTACCTGAGCCTTTTGACAAGACACTTTCTCAGAGAAAACCAAGTGTTTGTGAAAGTGGCTGATGTGTCAAAACAAATGTACTTGTAGGAACGTGTTGGCTGTGGTGAGTTTTGAGTGGAGTAGAGGTATAAGTTTCATGTGCAGGCTTTGTTTCTTGATGCTCTGTTTTGGAGAGGCCAGGTTTTCTCAATGACACTGGGGAAGCCTTCCCTACATATCACAGCAAGTTGTCTGCAGCTGGAGCTTGCATGCTTTCCATATCTTCCTTCTGCTGAAAAGCCCAAAATTTTAACTTTTCTTTCAAAATTAGAATATTTTTTCAAAATTTTTCATTTTTTCCAAAATAAAAATCCAACACTTAAATTATCTCCATTCCAGATACTACAATCTCCTTTTCCTCTACCATTCATTTCTGTATGTTCCCATGGTAGAGCTGATACCCATTTCACTGATCAAGTTGGATTTAAAAAAAATAAAAAAAGAGTTGAGGAAATGCTGATTGATGCTGTGTTTTTCTGTGACTAATAATTATACACCAAGGCAATAAATAACTTTTAAGTATTTGTATGAAGAAGCATAAGGAAAAAAGAAAACCTAGAACTTTATTCTAATGCCTCCTAAAACTATGAAACTAAATGACAACAGATCTTATTAAGATTTCAAAAATCTGTTGGGCATTTACTTCAGAATTAAAAGAGAAAACAGTTATCTTAAACAGAAAATCTACTCCTATTCTACCATGCACTGGAACAAGATAAAACGAACAAACCAACCAACCAGTGGGAATATTTCAAGCAATGTCTTTTTGTTGTTGTTGGGGTTTTTAATTCTTCTTTTCCATAAGGTAATACTAACACCCACAACTTTACTCCATGGTACCGCTTACTCCTAGGAAATACCTGTTTAATATCTGTTTATCTCAATATGATGATCCTGTTCAGTTCCCCGCCTCCCCCCCCTCCCCCCAATGTCTCTTGAATGAATTGCAACTGTCAAAGTAATGAAATAAATGGGTAAATATTATCCAAAATAAATGATTTATCAAATTTTAACTTGATTAATTGGCTGGATATTTTATGTATTAATAGATAATGAGTTGGTTCTGGGTTTAGTCCCAGAATTTCTGTTTGTACACCTTGAAAGAACATATAATATTTATTTTTTCCAGACTGTTTGTTTTAGAGAAAAAAAATAAACAAACAAGTATTTTTTAGCCTCTAAAGCCCTGAGTAATATTGCTTTCACTAGGAAGAAAATACTGGCATGATACAAAAATTTTTCCATAATCATCTGCTCTGAAAAGCAAAACCACCACATGCATCCTCTGATTTCAGGTGTCTGAAGGAAGCAGGGTTGCACATTGCTGTCCCATCAGGCTGGGTCTCACTGGTTGACCTTCCACATCTTTCATACCTATCTCCACCAGACACAGCTATGTCAGCACTCTGGTGCAAGCCATCCACAGTTTGAAGAGTACATACAGACCCCTCCAGTGCCTGCGAGTCCGTTCCCAATCCTTTCTAACCTGCTGGAACTCTCCCTGCTCCACTAATGAAAGCATTTTGCAAAGCTGTGTGATAAGGGAGACAGGCAGCTGCATGAGTTGTATCCAGACTTTGCCCCAGACAGGACAAAGCATTCACTCCAGTCCCTTCCTGCCTTCAAACATAACGTGTTGATGGTGAAAGCAGAGATGCCCTGCCGCCTTGCTCTTTCCTCCACAGGCAGAGCCAGGGAGAGAAGTGCCATCAGCCAGTAAAAAAATGAAAGCTGCGCACAGACACAACCAAGCGTCAGGTTCGCTCAGCATCATCTGATAACTCCATGGAACAGGTGATCAATATTCATCAGCATCACAGTTCTCCTGCTAGTGATAGTTAATAGGCTGATAATGCCATCCTCCTTGTAGCCAAACCCCATCAGGGACCAGACAGCTGGAGCTAAAGAAGAAAACTTATCAGATCTGGCAGGAGACAGTTTAGGAGGCTAAAATTAACCTTGGACCGTTCACAGAAAGAACTAATTGTTTGTGACTGCTAGATTCCTGCCAGTGGCAAAAGTTTATTGCTGCACAGATCTTAACCTGACACTAGTTTTTCTGCAGCAGGAAAAAAGAAAGAAAATAAAGCGGTGAAAAAAATAATTCCAGGGTTCTTTTTAACCCCTCCCCCACAAAGAAATATAAATTAGAGTACATTTAATGAAAATTTAAGCTAAAGATTAATGCATTTGTGCTATAAAGATTCAAGTTGCTTCAGGACTCCAGAACATATCGTGAATTCATGAGCTTGACAGAGCCTTTATCAAGAAAAATAGAAGGGTCTGTCAAAACCCCCAAGTCTGCTGAATTACTCTTAGTTTATTAAAACCTCCAGTGGTATAATTTCCTCCTCTTCCACTAACAGCAGTACATAAGCTGGAAGCTGTTCTTGACTGAAGAGTCATCAGCTGGAGCTCATGAAAAAGGAGGCAAATAAAGAAGTGGCATAACCAAAGGTGATGGTAGACTTTACTTCAATATCTGAGGATATGCAAGAGAGGGAAGATGTAACATTTGGCAATATGCTTGAGTCACAGATCTCTTGACTTTCAGGCATAGTGATGTTCAGCAAATGTACTGTGTAACAGAGCTACAGAGCAAACTCCAGTACAAGAAAGTGAACCTGGAAACACATGTCTGTGCAACCTGGTTCGCTTCAGAGAAGAAGAAAAAGAATTGGTGAGAGCACAAGATAAGTCAGCAAGTGAAGATGACAGCACATTTAGTCCAACAAAAAGAGAGGAATGGACAGCCAAGGAGCCCTTGGTAGCTGGTTTAGAGAAAATGGAACTTATGCCAAGAAAAGGCCCTTGTTACAAAAAAAGAAAATTAAAATCCCACCACAGGAGCTGATGTAAAGAACACAAGAACTGAGAAACAGGATGGGAGCTAAAAGGATCTTGAAAATAGCAGGGAGGACCCTAGTGAGTGTTCCTGGTGTCAGAAAAAGAACTTACACTGAAGTGGATCAAGGTTGTTTACACTAGGCTAGAATGATCAAAGAGGATGTTTAAGTTATCTCTCTGGAAGTCATCCCATTCCCAAGAGAAGACTGTAAATGTATAGCAAGAAGAATTAAAACCAAACAGGGATTGGTTATGATAAGGAAGATTTGGCTTCCAACCATAGATAGGCAATCAGGTAAAAACTGTTTTTCTTGAAAGATGCACCATGAAGGTATCTGGGATACTGAGGCGTGGCTTATAAGTGAGAAATGGAAGAGTGGAAAGTGATCTGGAGACAGTTCTGAGTCACCACAGTGTTAAAACCTAGCTGAAGAGGGCTGAGGTGTATGAGGATTCAATAGAAGATTAGATGTTGGAGGGTCTGTAGGAAAGGAAGTTAAAAGAATATGTCCTGAGACAATTTGATGAACCAGTGATAAACCCTGAGGGTTGTGTGGATTTCTGTAATGTGACTGTAGAGATGAATAAATATGGAACATTATGCTCTTAATGAGACATTTTAATTCCTAGCTGTATATCACCTGAGACTGAGAAATGTGAGAACTGCCAAAAGTTGAGCTGAATACACATCATGAAAGATATTTATGCAAGTAGAATAAGTTCTTCATCCATAAGAAGCAAGGAAGATGGAGGAAATTAGTGTAATTTGTTTCAAACTAGAAGATTGAATAGGAATACTTTAAAGAAAGCAAGTAAACCATTAAGTGTGTTTCCTTGTCTTGTCCAAGGAGCATATTCGGTACCTGATTTCTCTCATGATTCTCCCAGAAGATCTTTGTTAGCTGGAAAAGCTAATTTAGCAATACAACTTTCAGTGTTAAGCTAAACCACTTCCAAGAGTGGTGTTATCTCCCCATCAGAAGAAGCATGGGCAGAGGTGCAACAAGCCGAGTTTGCAAACAAGGGTCTAGGTCTGTATGTGAATGGCAGAAGCTGTGTAAGGCTGGTTGAATTCTGTTTCTTCTGCCTCTCTCACATGTAAAGCATACTGAAAAGAAGAAAAGCAAAATTCCAGGATACTTGTTCTTGGGGTAAATAGACATTTGAGACTGTTACTCTGCCAGCGCAAACATCCCAAGTGAAAGAAATTTGACTAGAATAATTTCTTTTATGACCCAGTCAGCACAAGCAAGGTTACCTGGCAGAGAAAGGTAACTGTGCATTTATTTGCGTTGGCATACCTCCAAAACCCTTTCCCATTTTGGCCCTTTCCAGCACTATTATTACTTCTTTCCACTACAAGCCACAGCACAAAGATCATACTAGAAGGTGCTGCAGTAATAACAATAATTCCCTTCCCAGAAAGAAATATTAATATTATATAATTATGTTAGTACATGTATTAGGTAATAATTAAGGAAACTTAAAAGAGTTCTATAATGGAAACACTTCAATCTAGCTCTTTAACACTAGTGTGCAAAACAAAGAGATAACAAAAGTAAGACGTGGAGTTAATTAATGTATTGATAAGTCAGAAGCAGAGATAACATAAATACCAGCCTACATTCAGGACATGAGTAAGAAACATTCCATTTATGTATAATAACAGACACTAGGATTTTTATCTAAACAGAAGACCATACAGACAAACCCAGCCATACAGAAATTTTTCTTTGAAAGAATGAAAATGGTCCAAAAGACCAAAGACAAACACTGAGAAGGCAGACAGAAAACACAGCAGGAAGGCATGGACATCAATCAAACTTGAATGAGAAACATCAATAGATACAAAAAGTAAATTTAACGCCCTCTACCATCCCTCCAAGCTAATAGAACCAATATTTCCACCTGAAGAAATTACAGTCAAGTAACTACTCCTCCCCAAAAGTACATCACTTAATAAAAGCAAAGTTCACTGGAAATATTTTTGTCTAAAATTGTCTAAATAAAATTACTTCAAATTCATGTGATTCTGATGACTAAAAGTCCTTTAATCAGTCTGAAATGTTATGAGGAAAAAAATCAAAACAGCATAACAAAGCTCAATATTAAAAAAACCCAAACAACTCCACCCTCTCCACCCCCTCCACATCCCCCAGCCCTAAACTAAAAAGCAGTGTAATAAAGGAGTGAAACCATAATAGTGCTGCCCGTGAAAGCAACTGTCCCTTGGCTATAGTTTCTATGCTTGTGAACTTGTAGCAAACCAAAGAAATCAACTTTTCATGAGTTCTGGTAAGCAGCAAGATATTTAGATGTCAGGCACTTGGATGTAAAACCCCCTTTTCTTCTGAAAGTTAGATCTGCCTCTTTATTGGTGGGAGTATCAAGAATTCTATCCTTGTGAAGAATATTTTATACTTACAGCTATGAATATGACTATGTTTGCCTTTCGATTGGTACTCCAATTAATTTGGTTTTTTTTCCCCCCAAATCAACTTCAATTATTTTTCCAACAAAGTTATCAAATCAAAACAATGTAGATGAGCAAAATATTTAACCAAGAACACTTTTAATAAAAACAAAGAACTAGTTTTATAGTAGGTACACCACTGAACACTCTTATTACTGGACTATATGAGATTATATACTATTCTCATCCTCTTCTGCTGGAGCTTTTTCATTATTCATTAAACATTCAATAGCAAAGGGAGTATGAACCAAAATACAACCCTCCCTCTTTCCAGGCAAGCATTCTAACATTTTAGAAGACATTTTATTTCTTTCTTTGGCCAAGAAGTTTGGCCAAGAAAACAGTTTACTGTTTCTTCCTGTTTCTTCCTCCATTTTGCCTCCAGGTTTATCTAACTAATGCTGTACATTTTTTGGAGATATGTTTAGAAAAAAAAAATCAGGATGGTTTCTTTCACAATTTTTGATACGTCATTTTATTTGTTCAAAACTATTTGGAAAACTTGACTAGATTTTTAAAATAACCTTGAATCAACCTAGATAGTACTTTCATGGCAAATCTTAAAATCACATAGTTCTGTTCATGACAACTCATTTTTGTTACTTATGTTATTTTCAATACTGCATCCAAAAATTTCACAGCTGCTCCTGAAGGGGAACAGAACAAAAATAACCTTAACAAGTTAATTTTGAAGTGCTCCTCCCACAAGTCTATATACTTAAATAGTCAAAACTGAATACTTAGCTACATAACAGTGTCAGGAAAAAAAATATTACCGCGAAGCAATGGAGAACAGACGGTTTTCAAAGTATGTATTACATTGTGCATTGAAACAACTTTTGTCATTTTTAATGCCTGCTGATTCCTGCTGGCTGCTCTATACCTGTGCTAAATGACAAAACTAATGGCGAGCAACTTGAGACTTTCAAAGGCCAAAGTGCCAAGAACAGGTTGCCTTCATTTTCTTTATCATTCATTATTTAAGTGGCTGCTTGTAATACTTAAATGGGTCAGCCAAGTCATAGTGTTCACCGCAGAAACTCATTAGTGCTCATTATCTTATGACTGCTACCCTACCAGGCAGGGCAAGCGGGATGTGCAGTGTACCAAGGAGGATGTGTTCAGTGGCAGAGACAGCAAAAAAAGAGGAAGGAAGCTCTTTACCGCTCGAGAGTTGCTCCTTTCATCCTGTCAACAGTTTCACAGTTGCCCATAGGTCCTTTGCTATTAGAATAATCTACTGCTCCTTCCAGGAAATAAATACTCAGATAATTTGGGGATTTTCCCTGTTTTTGGAATCTTGAGCTGTAAAAAAGCAGGGATTGGTCAGCAGCAGCGGCAGTTTCTGGTTGCACGCTCGTATTGATACCACAGAACTCTAGGCTGTTCATTTTGTGATACTAGTTCACATTTCCCGTCCTGTTCCTCCTAAGTTCTAGAAGACAAATAGAAAGCAGCCTGGCAACACCCGAACAGAATGCCTCAAGTGGCATTTGTTTTCTTTTTACTGGGTATGTCATTTGTCCTGTGAGTGAATATAAGGTTACTGAAGAGTATCGGCAATTCAGACCAACACTGCACCAGCTAAATATTTTTTAAGGTTTTAAGCACTCAGCAACTTTTTCTTTTCTGCCCTGAGCTCCCTCAGCCATTTGAGTAAGCACAGACTGGCAGGGCCAGGGCTGTCTCAGGCATGCAGCCGATAGCTACAGCTGGGTACGGAACCAGTCCCAGCTACTGCGCAGCACCTGGCTCCTGGCCTTCAGCCTCTAATTACAGTTTGGCACTTAAACTTGCAAATATTGATTGGTGAAGCATTTTATGATAATCATGTGGAAACATTTAGCTTCTCGCTCCTTAATGATGTGACTGGAAACATTTTGTAGCTCATTTGGCCGTCCTTTCATCTTGGCACTTGGAGGCTTCATCTTCATACAAAGAAGACCATGCTCCATAGAGGCCTTCACACCTAGGCTGACTGCCGCCGACCATTTACACAGATGCCTGATGTTCTGCAAAGAGTTCATTTTGTTCTGGCAAGCAGAATGACTTAAGAGCGTAGAAAGATAACTATATGCTTAAACACATAGATACACATGACTGGGCTCATGCACACTGGGTATAAAAAATGGAATGAGGGTTATGAATACAAAGAGGAAAGAGTGATAGCAAAATATAAAAATAAGAACTAAACACATTACAATTTTATAGTACTTTGGCTTAGAATCACACATGCTTTTCTTTTTTTTTTTTTATCACCTAGGATAATTGTATACAAAAGCTTTCATCATGCTGGAGACGTAACCATACTTCAGTGCAAAGACCGTGTTACCTCTAGAGTAGTCTCATTCATGTTGGTTTGAAATCCTTCTGGGATATTTTGAATCCCACAACAACATACTGCAGAACTAACAGCACTTACTTGATATTTATACTCTGATAGCAGCAAAGGAGCACAAAAATAATAAAGGATTTATTTGTGCTGGGAACCCTAGCAACACCGTCCCCATCTCAGAAAGGTTAATCCCCTGTTTCATCACATCCTGATGCCTTGCTGATAGTCCCCACTGCAAGTGTTCCTGTGCATCTTCTGCAATTTCCTAAAGACAGAATGTGTCTGGTTTTGAGGCAAGGGGAACATTTTCTTAATTCAAGTGACAGAAATTGAAATATAAATCAATATAATTCTACAGGGCAAACACCCCTTTTTTGCGTGTGTTAAATGGATTTCAGTAGAACAATGCAAAGAGCGATACAGCAAGCTGCTGAAGATAGCTGGGATTAAAGAAAGGTTTGAAGCTGTTCACATGAAATGATCTAAGCAAAGACTAGTGACTAGTAGATTTTAATGATATATTAAAGAAGTAGATGAGCTTTGAGACAGATGGCTTATTCCAGAACTTTTATAACATGTCTTCATTTTCTCTGCTCTATTTTATACTACCAATAAAAAGAGTGGGGTTTTTTTAATTGCACATTAAGCTAATGAGTGTCAGGAAACATGTCTTGTGCTGCATGTTACTCAAATGTGAAATATGAGTTTTCTTTGTAGTTTTGCTTTAGTGCTAAGCACTTATGGAAAATTTCTTGAATGTTGAGATGCAGGATCACAGCTGGGAAATGGCTGCAAAAAACTGAATATATCTTCACCAAATGGCCATGAAAGCCACATAGATATTTCCTCTCGATTTTTTGTAGCTAAAAGGGGTACTTAGATCCCTATTTTAGGAATCTAAGCCACCCTCCCTTCATAGCTACAGAGAGCGGTTGTATGGCCATCCAGCTACAATGGCGAGGGAAAGTTTTGAAGAAGCTTCTATCTCGCTGACTACAGAGCCTAACACTGGATATTCACAGTACAATGTGTAAGTTATCGACAGCGTATGCTTCATTAAATCAAACCAGGTTTTAGTGATTCTACATGCAAAGTCTCAAGGACAGGGGCACATTTTCATATTGTTGATTTTCCATCCTACCAAGACTACTGGGATTTCAGCAGAGGAGCCAGTGGTCCACATCCACTTTGCTAGTGTACAAGCTGCAAAACCTCGTCCTCAGAGACCTCCTCCTGCTGCTGCTTCAAGTGGGAGTTTTGCCAAGGCAGCCTGGCAACCTAAGCTTTTTGTGTCTTTACCTTAGCCGGTTTGCTGCAGAATGACAAAACAGGCAGTTCAAAGGATTCACCCTGCCAGCCAAAGGCACACACACAGGTTTCCTTGCCGCAGTGGAAAGCAGAGGATTTTTTCCATCAGCTCTGTCTGCACAATCAGTAAACAAGAGGCTCTGGCAGCTGGCATCCCTGAGCTGACTGGGATGGCCCTGGAGACAAGCAGAGGAAAGGCAGAGAGTGCCAGGGCAGACTGCAGGTTCATACCTGTTCTAATTTACTCCCCTGAGTTTCACAACAATTTCAGCAACAGTGACTAGGAGAGCTGCACAAACATCTCACTAAGGTATGTTTTGATTGGCCTTTAAGTTTCACAAAACTTAAACAGCCCTCATTAACCGATCCATACACAGCAAACAGTTAGCTTTGTGTATATACAGATTGCTTCTTGCGTGTCCAGGGAAACGGTGTGTCGACATTTAGATGAATGTTCAGATTCTTTTCTGTGGAGCATGAAGGGAAACTAAATAACCCAGTCATAATGGAGATAGGGGGATTTTTCCATTATTTGTGCAAACATTTTCATCTGAATACGCAGTGAATTCGAGCTGATCTTTCTCTCAAGCAAATCTGTTGCCTTAAGAAAAATAAAGTGCTGTGGAACATGCAGTATATAGAACTATTTGTGTCATACTTTAGAAACCAAAATATTGTTTTCATATTTGGACGTGAGGTATGTCATAATTACATTGCTGTTAGTACTAAAGGGAGTTGACAAGTAATAAAACAGATTTTAAAGATACCTTCATTAGAACATTTCTGGTAACCAGAATTGGAAAAAAGTCTCCTCAAGCAGCCAAATTAAAAAAGAACACAGGAGAGCAAGAGAATTTTTAATTATTTTTTTTAAATTATTTTTATTTTACTTTTAACAGAGAAAACTCAGTGTTTTGTTTCAGGTATCCAAAGCCAGTTCTCCCTCAGAAACATCTAAGATCCTTATACTATCTGGCCCTGCTAGCCAAAACTCAGGTCAGTGAAATGGAAATTTTTTTCTGTCACTAAGGTACTGTGCTGGGTCTGGGAAGAACAGTGTCTTTGACATGACTTGTTATGTTGTAGACTAATGTTGATGTGAATGTGACACAGTGAAGACATCCAGCCTATTGTATCTAGTCTAAACTAACACCTGAACTCGTCATTTAGTCTATTAGATGTATCTGGAGGTGTGCACCAGCTCTGGGGATGCCTACCATCTCAGCTGGTAACAGAAGGAGCCTGATTGACTCTTCTAGAGGATATGTTCAACTTTTTCAGCAACATAAGCTGTTGGAAATTAAAACGGCCCTAAGACAATTGACATGGAAGTATGAAGTAGGTGAAATGAGGTGAACAGCAAGAGAAAAGCTCACGAGTTTTGGTGTGTTGCTGATGTCAAGCTGATAAACTACAGCTCAATTTCTTTTTATAAGACATGGCTCTTAGTGCATAGGAGAGATAAATATGCACTCATTTGCGTGAATACCTTTTATTAACTGCAGAATGATACATGGAGGTCATCTAGATGTGGATCTGTACAGGTGTTATGGCACTCACTCCCTAGTGGTTTTGGAGGGCAGGACAAATCCAAACATCAGTATGCAGCAAGCAGCTCCAGACATGTTACACTCATGTTCTCCATATAACAAGATAATGCAGTGCCCATTCTGTTTGTGGCAATTCTCAGAAATAATTAATTAAAGGACTGGAAAGTTAATTGGGTTCTCTGGACCTTTGATATTGGATTTCACAACAGGCTTTATTGTGAGCATGTTCTTTTATCTGTTAAACCACACCTTTACATATCCTACCATTCCTGTTCTGCTTAGTTTCAAGGCTTTGGAGAGATCCATTGAGAACAACATCTAAAAAATATCTTCTTTTTTGAATATCAAAATATCAAATATAATATCAAAATATTTTTTTAAATCTCTTGAATATCGAAAATATAAAAAATCCTCTACGCTCATTGATTTTTGCTAGATATAACTCCCAACACCTTGATTATCTATATACTTCAGATAAGAATTATGTTTTCCCAGTTACACAGAATTTATTTCTTTGTTATATCTGCCCTCCAGTACAGTCTCCCCGGCAGAACAGCTATGACAGAACATCAGCTATACAAACCTTTTTCTTTTATACTATACAAAGGAATTACTACACTGAAACTTTTTGATTTGTAGAGATACCTGATCTAATTTGATACAGCCAATTTATATTGATATAAATAAATATCTACTTTGGCATCTTGTTGGGTGTTGTAGCACATCCTTAACCTCTCCTTATCTTTGTTTCACTGTTGTCAAGACCCAAGCGGTCAAGTTTAAAACTCTCTGTTAGCTGCAATTTATCTTCTAAGTTCTGGCACAGACATAACCTTCAAAATAAGAGGGTTGTCTGTGCCTACTCAATCCTTAGCCTTTTACAGAAGAGGCTCAGTTTCTAGCTGCAGCAGTTGTGACTTTTGTGATGTGCCTGACAATGGGAATAGAAGAGAGAACATGAAAAGTGCCATTATTAGACAAATACGTATAACACCACACGACCATACAGTGGGCAGGAAAGTAAAGTTTTTGTAAATAGCAAAAGGCATAGGAGCTTAACTAGTCAATACAAGTGAAGGCGATCAAACTCTCTAAAGCCATTTTTACTCTACACTGCAGTTTGACTATATTTGGTTTGCATGCTCTGCATTGCATGTGACAGGGCAGCAGCGGCTGAAAACCTAAAGAAAGAAGAATGTTACTCAGGTATTAATTTATAGAAATGTGCTGGGTCTGGCTGGGATGGAATTAACTTTCTTCTTGGCAGCCCATATAGTGCTGTTTTGGATTTAGGACCCAAACAGTGTTGATAGCACAGCGATGTTTTAGCTGTTGCTGATCAGTGCTTGTGCACCATCAAGGCTTTCTCTGTTTCTCACTCTGCCCCCACAGCGAGCAGGCTAGGGGTGGGCAAAAGGCTGGGAGGGAACACAGCCAGGACAGCTGACTGCAGCTGACCAAAGGGATGTCCCATGCCATATTAACACCATGCCCATCAGTAAAAACTGGGGAAGGGGCTAGATTTTCCAGGGTAGCTGTTCAGAGACTGGCTGAGCTTATCTGCTAGTGGGAGGTAGCGAGTGATGGTCTTTGCATCACTTGTTTGTGGTTTTTTTTCCCTCTCTTTGCTTCACTTAACTGTCTTTTGCTCTTCTGATTATCAACTTGATCCCTCTGTGGGAAAGTGAGGAAGCGACTGGTGGGTGCTTAGTTGCTGGCCAGGGTTAACATCAACCCTCTACAGCGTGGCTGTTCCTTGTTTTAGAGAAGTAAAAAATAGAAGACAACAGCCTAATTACAAGTCTAAGCTTTGTAACTGTTGAAGGCATCATGCTTGTTGTGGAATCATGTCACCTTAATTGCTGAGTATAAATGTCAAATACATTTAAAAATAAAGGGGTTTCACTCTTTTCCTAAATCCAAATGGTACAACTGTATGTCCTGGTTTTGGCTGGGATAGAGTTAATTTTCTTCTTCGTAGTTGGTGCGGTGGTTTAGATTTGGTGTGAGAACAATGTCCATAGCACATGGATGGTTTTGGTTGTTGCTGGGTGATGTTTATACCAAGTCAAGGACTTCTCAGTTTCTCAGGCCCTGCCAGCCAGAGGGCTGGAGGGGCACGGGAAACTGGGAGGGGACACAGCCAGGGCAAGTGACCAAAATTAGCCAAAGGGATATTCCATACCATAAAATGTCGTGCTGAGTATTTAAACTGGGGGTAGTTGGCCAGAATCAGTTAAATGCTGCTCTGGGACTGGCTGAGCATTGGTCAACAGGTGGTGATCCATTGTATTGTGCATCGCTTGTTTTTTTTCTGCCTTCCCTTTAGATTTCATTCCTTTCCCTTTCTCCCTCCTTTTCATTATATTTTCCTCCTATTTTATTTTATTTTATTTTAATTATTAAATTGTTCTTACCCCAGCCCTTGAGTTTTACTTTCCTCCCTGATTCTCCTCCCCATATTTTGCAGGCGTGGGAGCAGGAGTGAGCAAGCGGCTATGCGGTACTTAGTTGCCAGGGTTTAAACCATGACACTGTATAACTACAGTGACAACCGGTATTACCTTATATTAAAAAGGGCATTTTATGAAAGGATAGAGGATGTGAAGACCATGTGTATGCATCAACTTTATCCACAGCTTCAATTTATATTCCATATAGTATATTATTGAAATAATAAACCCTGTGCACTCAATTTAGCAACTCTGACACCTTTTACTCCCCTGGCATTTTTCAAGCTGGAAATCTTTTTATAGAGCTCCCATCCCTTAAAGTTGACAATCGCAAGTCAATGAACCCAAGACGTTCAGCCAGAGGCAGAGAGCAAGGGCAGTAGCAAACCCTATTCCAGAGTACATCTCTTCCCATTATTCCAGGGATTGGCAAAATTTTCAAAGGAGTGAAAAACAACCACCAAATATACGAACCTTGCAAATGTACTCCAAAATCCTTGCAGTTTTTCAGATTTCCCTCTCTTAACAACTTCTCCTCCCACAGCTTTCACAATGAAAAGGGCAAACCTCAGAATAATCTTATAAGTACTTACATATTTGTGGATTCAGTTTCATCTGAGTGAGGACTCTCCACAGCATGAAGGTCTAAAAATATACCTCCTACAGAATTACACAATGTGAAGAAAATTCACAGAACTAAAAAAGCAATATAAATCAAAGACTTTTTAGACTTTAAAAAATTCTGAATTAGTTGATTTGAAATATGACATTTTTGTGCATATTTATTTTTATTTTACCCAAACCAGTTGAGCATCCCTAATTTATACCACAGAAGCAGCTGGCTTGATTAGTTTGCTTCATGCACAATGCAGTTTTCTTCCCCTTCCAATGTGTGAAACAACTCAGTGATTTTATGTTCTCCCTCCCTTACTCTAAAAGTACCAATGAAAATATCTTCACCCTGACTGAGCAGATAGATAGTTAATTTTAAATTAAACAGCTGTGTCCAGGCACAATGCGCATATATTTCTGTTGCATAGCAAGTGACTTGTAACTGGAATTACCAGTGTTTGGGGTTTTGACCTCCAAACAGTTAATTAACATTTATCTTAAGTGAGTAGTATGAGACTGATACTGCTAGTGATAATGCCAAAAGGTTTGGTAGTTTGAGTCCAGTTCTCAGTATGTGAGGATGGCAATACTGACCACTGTGTAAAGGAGCTGAGAACTTTATTGAAGGTTACAGCAGAAGGGAGATCTTGGGAGGTGTAGAGTAGCTGAGCACCTGCTTTACTTTCACTCTGGATAAAAAGCTTTTTGGGGCCCAGGAGTCTTTGCTTTCCCTAATCCGTAATTGCAGACAAACTTTAAAAATGCAAGTTAAAAAGCTATTTAGTAAGTCATGCAGGACAGGACTTTGAATATGGGACCCACTCCATGTGATAAACCAACACTAAAAATGGTGGGGTCCATGATGTGTTGCTCAGGCAACCAACAGGGACAGAAGTCTCCGGCTCAGGGGGAAACAGCCTTCTGAAGTGCCTCACTTCCCCTGCTGCAAAGGAGAAAAAAGGACTGCTGAAGGCCTCACCTCCTCGGCTGAGGCACCCAAGTAAGTCAGCCCAGCTACTGCCCTGGAGACCTTCAGCCACCTCTTCACATGCAGGTAAGAAAGGACTGGAAGATACTGCATCGTGAAACTGCAAAAGGGTAGGAGAAAGTTAGATACCTCAGGTGGACAGGATGGTTTCTGGCCCATTTTTCCTTCCTGCTAGGCTGGTTTATTCATTCCTAAAATTAATTTCTGTAAATTGCTCAAGAAGCCAGTGGATCAAGTATGTCACCCACTTTTCTTCTTGCCATGCACAAATGAAGTTTACCTTTAATTCACCTGTATGTAGTGTAAAGTAGTTTCACAATGACTGGCCGCTAACCAGTACTTAATTCAGCCATGTAGAACTGCAAATCATAAGAACAATGCATCATCATTTATGTAAACCAGAAAATCCAGCTCTGTACTAAGAATTCAACCTGTCTATAAAAAGAATTGTCCACAAATAGCTTCCCCCCTCTAAATGCTTCTACTCGGTTGGAGTTCTTCAAGGACTGGTTCTTTCCTTTCATCTTTTGAAAGTTCAATGATGAGAGCAAGGTCAGAAGTGCTATCAGTAGTCCAAATGATGAGAAAAGCTTTGTTGTGTCTTCCCTCGCCTTCATTTGTATATACGTTCTTTTTTGCAAACAATTCTCCAAAACAATGTATTTCTCTGAAAGGAGTTACAGGAACATGCTTATGTACCTGGTTACTCTCTGATTTCATTTTTATGTTTTAAAGGTCTCACTTTCAGGTTAATTTAAACCAATTTCAAGCAGCAGTGCATTCTTCTGTGAAAGAATGAGTGGCATGTGCTTTTACGTTCAAAAGCTAATTTCTCATTTATTGGCAGATTAGTTAGCAAAGGGATGGCTTAAAGAATGTAAGGTGTGTAAGGTTTTTGAAGTAAAGTTTTACAGCCGCTGCTGGATTTTGCGAATACCTTAAGTCAAGCAATTTGTGTTTGGCAAATGTTGTATTTGCCTCCAAAGACCAACAGGCTGACCTTCCTTCCTTCCTTCCTTCCTCCCTTCCTTCCTTCCTTCCTTCCTTCCTCCCTTCCTTCCTTCCTCCCTTCCTTCCTTCCTTCCTTCCTTCCTCCCTTCCTTCCTTCCTTCCTTCCTTCCTTCCTTCCTTCCTTCCTTCCTTCCTTCCTTCCTTCCTTCCTTCCTTCCTTCCTTCCTTCCTCCCTTCTTTCCTTCCTCCCTTCCTTCCTTCCTTCCTTCCTCCCTTCCTTCCTTCCTCCCTCCCTTCCTCCCTCCCTTCTCCCTTTCCTGTAATCCATAAACCATGCCAAAGTCCAATTTCCTTGCACTTCAGGCCAGAACAGCAATTTTAATTCTTTTTTTTTTTTTTTTTTTTTTTTTTTGCAATGCAGGTGAAGCTTGCCTTCAAAAAAAAAAAAGAATCACAGAATCACAAGATGGTTGAGGCAGGAAGACACCTCTGGAGATCATCCAGTCCTAGCTCCTGTGGCCAGTTGAGCCAACAGCTCTATGGAAACCTCTTCCAGTGTTTGTCAACCCACCCTTGACCACTCTCACAGTAAATAAGTTTGGGGGTTTTTTTGTCTTTAAATGGAACATCCTGTGTTTCAGTTTGTGCCTGTTGCCTTCTGTTCTCTCACTGAGTATCACTGAACAGAGCCTGGCTCCATCTTTACTCCCCAGATCAGGTAATTTTACACATGGACAAGATCCCTCAGAGTCTTTTCCTCTCCAGGCAGTCCCAGCTCTCAGCCTTTCCTCATATCAGAGATGCTCCAATCCCTTAACCACCTTTGTGGCCCCTTGCTTTACTCAGTATGTCCATGTCTCTCCTGTACAGGGGAGCCCAGAAATGGATCCAGCACATCTGATGTGTCCCACCAGTGTTGAGCAGAGGGGAAGGATCACCTCCCTCAGCCTGCTGACAACACTTCTAATGCACCCCAGCAGGCTGCTTGCCTTTGCCACAAGGGTGTGTTCCTGTCAGGCTGACTTGTTGCCCCCCAGGACACTCAGGGCCTTTTCTGCAAAGCTTCCATCCAGCTGGTGGGTCCCCAGCCTGTGCTGGTACGTGAGGTTATTCCTCCCCAGGTGAAGGGCTCTGCTCTTCCTTTCGTTGAACATCATGAGATTCTGGTTGACTCAGTTCTCCAGTCTATCAAGGTTGCTGTCATTATGAACCCAGGTCTATAATTTGCTTTTCAGGTAATTTTAATATATAATGAAGCAAGTTCATGAACTCAGATTTAAAAAAACCCAATCCATATTAATCACAAAGAGCAAAAATTAATTTTTGTTTTAACTAGAGCTGCTCTTTTAGAGAAGTATTCAAATGTAATTGCCATTTCCCAGTAATGAGTGAAAACAAACAAACAAAACTCTTCCATTCCTTCTGGGCTATAACCCTTGATATCTGTGAAAACTCAGATTTCATTTTTTGCTAAGAATCTGTCTAACTTTGATTTGCAGTTAGCAGAATTTAATTTTTTAGATTGAAACACTATGTATTTTCAGACTTGAATTTCCCATATGGAAAATCTAATCTATGGTCAATTGTTTTTTTCTTGAAGTCTCCTTTCCAAATATATCTTGTGTAGCTTCCAGCTGGCACCCCAAATGGGTCTTCATCTATGGTAGATCCTTTGTCACATCTGTGCAACATGCTCGGGTGTTTTGAGACTGAGCAACACTTCATACGGCACTAGACACCTGTTCAGGCAGCTGAGTTTTACCCACAGTGTGCCTACACACAGTTGATCAGTTAATGCATACATCCACTCTATCATGTTAATCTCTTGATCATAACATTGCATGAGAAATGATATTCCTCTAAATATTTATCTCTGTTTTTTTCATAGTAATTTCTTCCTAGGCTAGCAGCTGTTATCCTGCTTGTCCTGCAGTCTTATTCTTTTTCTTAGCTTTGGTTGTACACTTCAGTTGGTGCTGAAATTTCCACTTTACTGAGCAAATTAGAATACCCCCAAACCATGTTCTCATTATGGTTCCAATTTTCTCGGTCTTTGAATATCAGAAAGCTGTATAATAATATAAGAAAATTGTTTTTATGTTGGCTTCCAAAGACTAGAAGTACCTTATTTTAAAAAATGTCCCTTTAAAGTGATTTACTTCTTATGGTTATAGGTAGAGACATACAAATCAACCTTCTAATGAAAGGCATACTGCTTTCATATCATTCAGCCTCCTAAATGATTTAGTGCAGTATAATGTTTCAGATGCCTTACAGAAATCTAAATATGTCAACACCTTGTGTAATCTCGTTCTGTTTCATTTTCTGTTCTGCAGTTAGAAGAATTATATAGTTCCCTGTTTACTGTACGTTTTGTCCTTTGGCTTTGATTTTGTATGTACTTAAAGAAAGGTACATCAGCATTAGGACTGTCAGACTGATGCAATCATACAGATGCAAGAGATTTATTTAAATGAAAGGAAAAGTGGATTTTATCCTTGCTGATGCTAATGGGCCAGTACATCTGCATGAATCATAAAAGAACAACGTGCCCTTGTCTATATAAACATTTAGCTCAAGTCTATCAGGATGGAGCCCTGAGGGTAGCTTGAGAACAAGAGGAAAGTGGTGGCTGAAGGAGAAAGGGCAGCCAAACACAGTTCAAGCTGCAGCATCCCACTGTTGACTGTCCTAAGGTAGGAACTTGAAGGTGATTCAGAAATCATACAAGCCTCCTGAAAGGTTATCTGTGTTTGAGAATGATCTCAAGGCCCCTGCTAGCAGGAGGCAGGGGAGGACTATCTCTTTCTGCCTAGTGGGGCTGACTTCTGGTTCCTGTGGGCTCAGCAGGAGGTACAGAATACTTGAATATTTCTGAGCTGAGGGAACGTTTGTTCATCTGTCCCTGGTGTGCTTTTCATGGGTCGGTGGGGATGTGTCAGTGGAAGGGAACTTGGGAATATTGTCAAGTGGGATTTTGTGCTTCACTCATGTGGGAGATGGCTCATCAGTGTTTGATTCATCCCTCTCCCCAATATTTCTTTTTGACCAAAGATTTAATGTTAAACTCTTAAACTAATTTCAATATTGTTACATCATCATCAATACTCCTCAAAGGTGTGATTTCCTTGTGCGTGAAATTGCTGAACTATAAAAAAAATACAAATAAAACCAAAAAACCCTCACCAAAACTTCAAAACCATTACAAGCAGAAACAATACATATTTTATATAAAATATCCACTTCAGACTGCATTTTCAAAAGCGTTGTAAAATTTGGTTATCTTTGCATAATTAAAAGAACCCTTCTAGATGCCTCAAAACAGGCACTTGAAACTGAGGAGAAAAAAATCATTCAATTAGTGTTATAAGCACGTTTATGTGACAATTAATTCTATTCTAAATTTTATGGTGAACGTTTGACAGTAAAAATGTAAACTCAATTTCACATACAAATATATGCCCATATTTTTACACATATCCATTAAATTGTATCTATTTCCATATACTTAAGACAGAACATTTTACTGCTTTTCTCCCATATATTTAAGTTATTCAGTAATGGAACAATAGTGCCGTTTTACCCAATTATCTGGGTATAAATATCTGGTGGGAGTGGGGACAGGCTCCAGATAACATAAGCTACAGTACTGTTGGATGAGGGAAGCATGAAGAGAACAGATGCACAACCCCTCAACAGCATCCAGCTGTTCTTTTCCTCTCTGTTAAAATTGCAGCAGTTCTTCTAGCCAGCTTATTGCTTTAAAAATGTTTCCAGAATATCTTATTCAGCTAAGCAGGTGTTCTTCTTTAGTCCTACTGTACAATCAACCTGCATGAGTAACTGTCTAAGAATGTTTACAGGACATTTAATCAGCAGGAGATGCTTACATTTACAGAGGTAATAGGAAATCCCCTGTGGCTTTGTACCTAATTTAGTCATCTTTAAAGCTCAGTATATTTACTGTTGCAGCTGGGGACTGGTGCTGTCAAAAGATTCTCAGCATAGAAATAAAATTCAGCACCTCATTTGCCTAAAGTGAAATTCCCCCAGGTTTCAAGAAGGTGTAACTGTTCTACTAGATCAGGGAATTACGGTCCTTCTGCTCTGAAAATTTTAAATCGAAATTCATACACACACACACAAAAACCCAAAATACAAACAACAAACAACAAAACCCTAAAACAAACAAACAAAAAAAACCCAGAAAATGTGAAGATTATTTTTCTTTATGGATGGAGAATAATGAAAAGACTAGGCTTTAATACTTGATATTAAAAGTGGAACCTACATTCTCAACACGCAGATAAATAAATTCCCCCACAACTTAAAAAACAAGCACTAACATTGAAAAAAGATTGGCAAGACCCGCCTGCTATATCCTTCTAATCACACCAGATCTGAGCTGGCATGGCCAGCCTCCACCCATTAGTACCACATAAGATGTTCAATCCCTGGCTCTTCTATTTCTTCTGCTGAAATTCCACTTCTTTCACCCTCATACAGATGAGAAACGTATACCTGAAAACATTAATCAAATTGAAAAAAAAAAAAAAGTTCTCTAAGATTAGCCAGAATATATTGTCTACTCTTTTTTTTTTTTAATGTTGTGCTCAATTTTTGATTAAAGTTGCAGATATCGTATCAGGATTTGTGCCTGAATTAAATTAAGAAAGGTTCTGTAGCATTACATAATGCCGCAGGAACTGATGTGATGTCATAATGCACAGTCTGAACCATATTATTCCTGGCATTTAGGCAGGAATATACAAACAAATTGTTGTTTGTATACCCACATGCTTTGGACCGAACATTACCCTTGATGCTCTGGGGCAGCACGGTAGCTTTCATTGCTGAGTTTGCTTGCAGGCAGATTCCGTCTCTGGTGATACGCCACACTTAGTTTGATAGAATGAAGAAGAGACCAGATCACTTGGTAAAACTAAGAAGTTGATAAAATTGGGTTGGTAGTACTTAAGCACATGCTCAAGAACTATGGTGCCATTGGTATTTCAGAGAAACCTAATGGTAAACACTTGCTTAAGTCTCTGTTAGGTAAAACCTCCTGTACTATCAATAGTGGCAAAAGGGGAAAAAGGGAGCAGAAAAAAATGTACTGAAGCTGTTCACAACCTAAAGCACAAATTGCAAGATCATCTAGGGGAGGAAAAGGCCATGTAGTATTTTCCTTATCTAAAGCCAGATTGCATCACTACAAGCAGATATACCTGTACAGTGCTCTTGCCTTGATGCTATATCTGAGAAAAGAAATATTTATGACTAAAAATCACAAAATGGAGGACCAAGAAAAAGAAAATCTGATTCTCATTAAAGAGAGATCTAGGACTCAGTTCCTGAATGTAGCTTATCTAAGTTTCAGTTCGTCACACAAAAAACAAACGGGAAGCAGAATCTTTGAAAAAGTCAGCCAAAGAAGCAACTTATCATAAAACCAGCTCTGACATATGGCATCTCTATTTCCAAAAAGGACTAGAAAGTTATCCATTATAAATTAACTCCCTCACAGATGTCTCAAAGGGAACAGCTATAATGATCATGATGCTTAGAAATAATTAATTCTTTTTACAAGCTCCTGACTTCTGGATCTAAGCCTCCTTCATATGCCCTGGCCCCAGGGTTGGCTTCTAACCAAGTTCTGGCCAAAATTCAGAGCATCTTCATGGCTGGTTTGAATGATGCTAGTGCAGAGGGCAGGACTGTTTGACATAACTTTACATCTACAGTGTAGATAACATTCTTGTAGATCAGTTAAGCTCTATGTATCCTGAGACCCAAATGGGTTATTCACCCCACACTAGTTGCTATGCTGTATGTACCTGGGGTTTTTTTGTGAAAACTTACATTTCTGGTTGTAATCCTAGACTTCAGACATGTGTATCACAAAAGCTGCTACAGTGGGCACAAGCTGGCATTCCTCTCCTTGTGACTGGTCCCTGTGCAGCATTGGCAGGACCAGGCTGCCCTGGTTACCCATCCTCAGCTGCAGGGTTTCCTAACATTACCTCAGCGTGGGCAGGAGATGCTCAAGTCTGTCTGCAAAGCACCCTGTACGCACTCTCCCTGACTCTGGAAAGCCTGCTGCAAGCTGAGCCACGGCATGAACTGCAACAAAGAGTCATGGATGTGCCTTACTTACACAGGGTAAGCAATTAGGGATGAGATTGTTGCTTCTCCTTTGAACAGGTGAACACTCTTGCTTATAAAGTGCATACAGCCCTGCTTTCTGTGATGCAGAGAAAAAGTGGAGCAGAGCACAGACAGGGAACACTAAAAGTCACCCTACAGCCAGCTTCTCATTATGCAATGCTGCAGTTCTTGTGCCATAAGGGTGACTGAGCAATCTTCTAGAAGAAAATCAGCTGTGAAGAATAAAATGCCAGCACGATCTTCTGATGGTTGGTTTTCAGAGTTCCCTCTGTTTGGATTTCTGCTTTTATAAATATTCTATGCTCAATCAGTGCATTACTGGGCTTATTGTTAGAGGTGAACATGAGGCCAAAGAGGCAGGGAAGGAGTTAATTGCTGTGCTGCTACTGCACTTGCTTGCAGGTTTCCTAGCCAAGTGTTTTCTTGTATGGATTTAACTGATGTGATAAGACACACATGTCAACCTTTGAAAGGTGACTGGTGACTTTGTGTACTGCCCTGGAAAGGCAACAATTTAGAGTGATGAGGCCTGAGAAACAAAATTCTTGCAAGATCTACAACTGTGCATGCAAAAAACCTGAGGTGCCTATTTGAATAACTTTGAAGATAAAAATACATAATATTAGAGCTATGATTTAATCACAGTATGGCTGATTTCTAGGCACTGCACAGATTTGCTTACCTCTGAACCGCTGCTTTCCTCTTTCCAGGTTATACCTCTGTGAAATGAGAGTATTGTCTGACTTCCTTGCCTTAGTTTGTACTATATTAACTTGCCTGAATGCACTGAGAACCATACTGTGCAAACTCCCACGGTATAAAATAGCATCAGAGACAAGATCCCAGACCAAGTAGCTTGCAAAGAATTGCTGTAACTGTGGCTGAAACCAAGTAGATTCCTCTTACCTGGGATTATGAAGGTTGGGATGGATAATTGACTTTTTCTAGGGTTAAGATTAGGGTAGAGAAGGACAAGACCAAGACAGTTTCTGGATGTGATCCTATGAACTGCCTGGCAACGCTGCAGGGAGTGGCAGACGCATACAACTGGATGGCTGGTCATATTAAAGTTACTTCAATCAAATGTTTTGCAGGTAGATTTCTGGAAAAGGCCAAGCCAAGCTTGGATTCAGAAATACTTTTTTTTTTTGCCTCCCTCATATCAATAATAGAGTTATGTTTCCATTTCAGTATCCCACCATTTGTTGGAAGAGTCAGTGGGCAAGTGCCTAGCAGCTTTTAAGAGAGCTGTGATCCAGCAATCCCTTCCTGCTGCTGTGGAACCATGTGGTCCTTCCCTGCTCCCCCCTTCGTATCCCATGCATCCAGATGTGCTGTGGGCATATGCACAGTTCTCCCTGCAGAGGCGTCAGGAGCAGAATGTGGTCCTTCCCACCCACCTGCACAAGGGATCAAGGGAAAGACCTAGGGTGAAATTCTCAGAGACTGTTGGTTTATTTGGTGGGGTGGTGGTGTTTGGTGGGGTTTTTTTGAGAGGCCAAATGATAAAAATCTGATGTGTTTTGCTGAAAGTCATCTCTGGTAAAAGATTAGATTTTAAAGAAACACCTTTTGAAAACATTTTTCTTTTTTTTCTTTTATGTTTGTATTAAAATAACACATATGCCAATTGTAAAGAATGGAGCAGTGCACGCAGCGTGTTTGCCTTATGTTAGTGTCTGCTCGGCATTAGATATGATTCCTGTCTTCTCTGAACCAGAAGAATGAAAGTCAATGTGCTGACCATAGTGCATTCTAGGTATGCCTACCTGGAGACTGATAAGATATGGTGCTTTCCTGGAGATAATAATGCCAGTCAACAACTGAACATGAACTTCTTAACAACTGCCAGCCAAGGGGGACAGAGTATGTGCAAATGCTGTGAGCAGAGTTTCAAACCGAGGACCGATGTCTCCAGACACTTTGCTAAAACAGTGATTGCCTGAGTGTATGAGGGAGTGTATGAGTCCTGGGGGTGGTGAGCCAGAGAGGTGAGTAATGCTGCCAGCATGGACGTGTGTGCCTGTTTTGTTTTCTGCATTTAAAGTTGAAGGGACTTTTAATAAATAATGACTTGTTTTAAAAACTGGTGTCCTGGCTGCATAAGATCAGGCTGCACTGCAGCTGCTGGAAGAGTCACTGTGGGACCTGTAGGAGCCTTGTTTAGGAGAAGACTTAAAGCTGAGCAATAAACAGGCTCATCCTGGGTAAAAGCCAGAGGTGATTTTGCTCCTTGGACCTGGTAAGAAAGTGAAACATTTTGTTTTCACTTCTCAAAACAAAGTGTCCTTTGTCAGCCCACAAATAACTGTAAAAGTTACAGGGAATCTCTGGAAGCTTTATTTCCATTCTGGATTGGAAGAAACTTTGAAATAATGGGAATGAATTATTTCTACCCTGTCCTTCATCACTGAAAGCATTGTTCTGCATAGGCACCTTGGGTGACCATTTTTCACTTTCTGAAAGAGTGGCTCGCAATAATGGCCTTGAGGAGGCTTGCAGACTAGAAAAGATATGATCTCTTAATCACTGTTGCCTAGTTTCATTCCTGTGCCATGTTAGGTACAAACAGTGAGTCGTCAGAAGGGTAAGAATCAATTTTAAGAAGTAAAATACATTAAACTGTAGTCCACTAAAATGTTCCATTACAGATGAATGCCTTTTTATTTTTTTTTTTTAAAGCAGCTGTCAAGTGCACAGCAAGCAAGATGAATCTTCCCGTTTTCTGTGTGTTTTGATCAGAACATCCTCAAGACTAACATCTGCTATTACATTTTTGTGCTTGCATGATATTTTGCAGCCAGGTCACAGGAATGCTTTTCAATAGAAAATTATAATTCAAAATACATGATCATCAAGTAAAATTTAGTACACTAAATATAAAAATTACTCTTTTTTAATATATATTTTGAGAAGCGAAAAAGGAGAAATCTTGTGTTTGTGTTACAAACTTCTTCACCTATTAACAGTAGGCAAGCACCCCTCTATGAGCTTCATGTAGCTTTTCATTTTTTCTTGGTAAGAAAATCTTTACTAAGCAGAATCGTTTAGCAGCTGGCTAAATGGTCATATAATGGCAGTAAAAAAAAATTGAAGAGGGATGTTTGCTGAGTAAAACTACTTGAGACACAGGAGGGAAGAAAAGACACACAAAGTCGTAGGTGTGCTGTTCCATTTGAGACTGCATCCAGCTCTGACTCTTTGCTGTGTGCACGGCTGTACACGCAAACAAGGGAGACTGCACCTCCACCTTACTAAGCGTATGTGAGGCATCGTTAAAGTTAGTTTCTAGGCTCCCTCTACAGTCAATGGAGAAAAATAGTTACCTCTGGAGGGCAGATTCCCCGGCTTTCTTTGAACATGTATTTTACAGACTTCGCGGTGACTTGATGCAGATTTGTGAACAATGAAGCAAATTATCTGTGTGCTTGAGCACCTTAAGAGTAAAGGTAGGCGCCTGGAAATGGCCATCTCTGCTTACGTTATTCTATTAATTACTTAACAATTATCCATGTTTATTGATTAGAAAATAAACCTAATATTTTTACGTATCTGTGAAATGTATTCTGTCCTCTATGACAAAAGGAGACCTTTGGCCATTTTCAGCAATGTACGATTTTTATAGGGGTAATATTTTTTTTTATACATTAGTTCTAAGGTTTAATAAAGATTCATATATAGGTTTTGAATTATTTCATTTAAAGCCATTAAGTGGAGCTAAGTTCCTCCTCATCCACAACCGTAACAGGAGGTCTGTCTTTTAAGAATTTATCATCAATTGTCATCAGCATGGGGCAACTTACACCCTTTACGGTGCTATCTTCTCCACTGCACTGATCATCATATATGGAGAACATGCCAAGCTTCCTTAAGTTTTATTCATCATAACTGCAGATTTAGCAATTCTGCTTCAGTCACTTTCTTAAGCTATTCCTGGCTGTGACCTCATCTCTGTTGAATGGTAAGGTTTTGTTCTGTTTTTCTTTTTTTGTTTAATTTTTTCTTTTTTTTTTCTTTTTTTTTTTCTTTTTTTTTGAAAGGGACAGTGCTGAAATCTTTCCCCTTGTTAAGGACTATATTGTAGAAGGAGATCTTCAAGGAGATCTGAGTGCTATATTAATACAATAGACAAGAACGAGTTGTTCCAGTGACAAATACAAAAGATGAACGTTAGGATAACCTTTGCGATAAAGACTCTGTGTGAATTTAAATAAGAACTGAAGAGACCGAGGGGTCAGAGAAAAGGCAATGAGATAAATTTTCTCACATCAAAACATGCAAAATTGATTCTCGTTTGGAGATCTAAATTAATATGGATATTGCAAATGTGGTAACGGACTGCAAAAAGATGGAAGCAGAAAGAGACTGTTTCTGCCCTCTAAAATGGATCCTGTCAAAGTCAAGGTGTGAACAACTGTAAGTAGCTCCTGAGTGCATTCACTGCAGACAATGATAAACATTAATAGAAAGTAGACCTTGTTACAGTTACAGGCAATCTCAAAATCCAGGTTAGTTACAGTGCTCCAGATTTTGTCTCTGGTAACCAGCAGAGAACTAGTACTCTTGCAGCATACTTTTCTTAGCACTACATACTGAACAAGAGTTAATAAGTAATTGTGAAATAGAGCTTTGTTTTCACAGGGTGCAGTGATTAATGGTCCATTGCATTGTCCCACCGCAGCCACTGTGTTTTAATTAACAATGTCATGCTACAGTGGTATTTGAAAACATGCCAGTTTAAGCCACTCGTTTTTTTTTCCCAAACTTTTGTCCTTAAATTAAATGAACAATAAAACCCCTTCATCATCAGACGGGTAAGACTGACATATTTCTGCGCTTGGCTTTGAGAAGGCAGTTTTTCTGGACATTGTGAGCACTAGATCCCAGATTCATTCTTTCTGCCAAATCTTCTGACAGAGCAAAGGGAGGAACTGAACTCTTACATCAAGAACACTACAGTTTCCTGAACTGTAAAACACCCAAGAAAGCACGAACTGCTTTTCTTCTCCCTTTTAAGTTTTGTTTTTACCTTGGAGAAGTTGTAAATGCTGAAAGAATAAGTTCTTCAAAAATGATAGAGTGTAAAAATTAAAGACAGAACTTCGTTTGAAATGCCACAGAAGCACAGTAACTATCTCAGGAATAATTTGAGGATCACAGTGAAATTCTTGTAGAAAATGCATTGCATTAATAAATAAAGACAAATGATTAAGTGATACAGTACCATTAAAAAAAAAAATCATAGGAGCACTGGGGAATATGGGAACCACATCAATATTTCAAGTGCCTGTACCTACCCTATGATGTATAGTAGAAAGGAGCTTTGAATTTTACTCGATACCACTAGCAGCCATGCTCCGCTTTTACACTACTATCCACACATGTTCTAAAAGTATAATAAAATGGATGGCAAGCTCAACAACTGCCCTACACATCCAGACAGGCAGGCCTGCTCTTCTTTGCCGCATGCATCCCCATGGAGCTGTCCTGCCCTGCAGTCAGGACAAAAACATGTTGGGGAAAACCTAAAGTGAGACCACAACAGTCCTCAAGTCAAAACCTAGCCAGCCTCCCTCCTCAGGCCTCCCGCAGGAGCTGGGAACCCCAAACTACTTTAATAAAGGAACACATTCTTTTCTGGGAAGGTGCCTGGTGTCAGTGCTGTTCACAACTTGGCTTTTTCAGGGGCACATGCAGGTGTAACACAACAGATCTGTGTGTAAGGTTATAAAACCAGTAAAGTCTTTACACCTACAACAGAAATACTACAGGGGAATCGATAGGTAAATTGATAATATGTAACTCTCCCCTTCCCTAAAGCTAACAGGGGTGCTTTAGATGCTTTGTTCTGCTGCTGAATATTTTCCCACACTTTTCTGTCATCTTCTCACACATCTAACGTGAAAAAGTTTTCTCTTCCCAAAGCAGTGCTTATGCCGCCAAGATGTCTCTGCTCAGGCAGTTGAATAAATAATGCTGTCCCCTGCCTGGCTGATGAACAGCACAGCACTGCAGGCAGAGTGCAAATTGCGTATTTACTGCTGAGTCCCATAATAGTGCAGTTTTCTAATAAACTAAGCTTTACTTCAAAGCATAAGCTTTACTTACGCAGATCCCGTCGCCTACTCTGTCTCCTTGACCAACTGGAGAAAAGTCTGGTAAAAGCTATTTTGAAACAGCTCTTCTGAAGGAGCTATATTTGATTCTCCTCTGAATCTCCAGCTCCCTCTTCCCACAGATTGCCTGGCGTAGCTCCGGTGGGTTACGGCCCCACTGCCCTGCCTGTGCCCCAGGTTGGGCAGGACACCTCCACTCAGGACCAGCTCTAGCACCGGGGTGGTGTGTCCCCTTAAGCAAAAGTCTCCCAACCTGGTGACTGCAGCAGTGACCCTGGCTGATGGGGCTGCCCCATGGCTCTTCTGGTTGCACCAACACCACTGCTCATGGAGCTGGGGTGTGGAACCTTGTTGGCAGACTGATCTGTGTATGTGTGTTTCTAGTCAACCCAGATGTCACTGAGCTGGTCCTCAGGAAGTCCCCACAAAGAGGTGATGTGGGTACATCTCAGGGGGCTGCCCAGAGAAGGACTGAACAGTGAGGGCTGAGAGGGGGCCAGGGGAAGAGCTTTTTGAACTCACCGTGCTGCTGAGGCACGTCAAGAAACTCCAGTCCTGATGGTGAAGAGGCTGCCTTGTTGTCAGCTCCCCTGGATGCCACAGCTTCAGCTCTTCTATATGGAAATGCCCGAGTTGTGTCTATGCAGACCTAGGCTGAATGCGAATAAATGTGCATTAACTTTCCAAATCTCATTCCTACCATCGCTTATATGGGAATAATTTTAGCTTTCTAAAAATGTGATTCATTTAGCTTGCCTATCTGCTTTTAACACTACTATTTTCAATATAAATCTTTGGTAAGGTCACCAGGTGCCCCAGTTTCACGAGTGTCCCGTTTTCATAACGACAGAGTTGGTAAGGTGCTCTAGTTTTTAAAACTGTTGGAGAGCCTTCTGCTGCCTTGGGTGCATAATTAGTAAGCCTGTGTGAAAGTGAAAAAGGATTGTCACAGGAAAGAGACATTTTAAAGTGACAGCAAAGTAAAATACTAATTTTGGTTTCCTGTTGAAAGTGCCTCAGACTCTCCCTGATCTTCTACTGTTATGTTTTTCTGCCTTGCCAGGTTGCTCATATTCATATGTATTTCAACCAAAATTCAGGTTTAAATGAACAGTAATTTTATTCACTGCCAAGATGTGTAGCTACAGCTGTCGAGAAAGCTGTCAGATTTTACTTCACCTGAAAATTTTTTCCTAATTCGACTGAAGTAGAAATTTAAAACAGCTCATGGATCCAATGCATCTTTTGTTTTGCAATCAAAATAGTTTGTTATTTTTTTTTTTTTCAAATTAGTAGTTAATTTATATCATGCTTACATGCTAAGCCAAAATATTGGTTCATCTTCCCTAATTTCACCTAAGAGGTTAGTGAAGCTGAAGTAGTGAGTGAATGGTGCCAAGGCACATGATTGATGGTGTCAGCCCCCATTTTCCGTAGCTAGCTCCGGGTCTGCCTGCTGAAAGTCCAGCCTCCAGCTGTTGGCTTTCAGCACCTTCATGCCCATGGTCAAGTTCATAAAAATTGAACTAAAGGGATGCCAAGAAGAAAGCAGAAGTCGAGAATATAAAAGGCTGAAAAAGGCTATCTGTTTTGGAAACAGCAATGAGCTTTATTTAGGCATGACTGGACTTAAATATTTTTTTTTATGACTACCATGCTTCTGTTCAAATTTCTTCATCAGGCCTATGAAGAAAAGCATTTAAACCAGGCAAGGAATGTATCATCTGGCATTCAAAAGTTCAAGTACCCTTGAAATTATGTAAAACGGAAACCCTCATACCTCTCTTTGCCCTTTTCTTTGTATTTGTTTAACAATTGCCTTGCCAATTAAGGACAAAAATTATTAGTTTTGTGGATTTATTCTCTTAAGTCAGTTCTTTCAAATTAGCATGCTTTCACTGTCCCCACTTATATTGAGCTAATAAAGCATAATAAAGCAAAATTCAGTCCCTTTCTGCCGAAGCCATGCTTTTGTATGACTCTTGATTAAGACAAAGCCCAACAGAGAAAGCAAAATAGATCAAAACCTGCCATTCTTTTTAAATTATTTTTTTTTTAGAGAGCACTCCAGTGATGATGTGACTTCTTAAAACACATAATATGTTATAGTTCCACGTTTAAATAAAACTACATGGCTCTAGTGTGTTTCATTTGTGCACCTTATTTGTTAATTTTGGCTCTCAACCAGTCCTGCATGTCAGTTCTTCAGAGCCAAGTACTTTGAATGCTTTCTAAAGGAATTTGATTAGGTCCCAATACTGCAAAACAGACACAGTCCAGGAGTCCTGCAAGCAGACCATAAGCTCTATAAATGCATTTCTTTAAATGAAAACAAACAAACAAACAGATTGCCCCATGGCTCTTGCCCTGAAAAGGCCCAGTGGCATGCTGCTAGTGCCCATTATAACACTGCACAGGCTGTTTCCTTAAAACCTTTCATCCTCCTAAAGGGCAGGGGGAAACAGAATCTAAGAGATAAAAAGCTTACAATAACTGCACACAATTTAGCTCCCAAATGGGGCCTAACATGATTAAAATAATAAGCATCACACTGTGCTCAACAGCATTTCAACTAGTGTAACTAGGGTATAAAACATTAAACATGCCTCCAATGAAAAACATTTCAAATTAAAACTGCAACAGCAAGTGTGGGAGACCATTACGGTGTGGGATAGACTGCTGTCAGTCTAAGCATGCTGGTAAGGATGGGAAAGGTTTACTGACATGGCCAAGGACCAGCCAAAAATACAAATACAAAATTTTCATCCTCCAGAGAAAACTGTATGATGGAAAGCTTGATCCCACCATGGAAAAACTGCAAGCCATTTCTATGAATTTTTGACCAAGTCCTAAATCCTGAGGTTTTAATGGTGCTGCTTATTAGATACCTGTCTAAATACCAGGATGGATACAGCCTCTGGCTCCATCCCCCAGGTCAGAGGGCTAGGGCTGCAGGGACAGTTGTCTCACGACACCAGGCCAGCAGGCAGCAGTTTTCAGAAGGTACTCCAAGTGTTGGGAAGTATTAGGAAAGGAGAACAGGCAAAACAGCATCATCATCACGGCACAGTATAAATCTATAGGGTGTCTGCATCTTAAATACTTAATAGAGATCTCAGTTCTGTGTCTCATAGGAGATAAAATAGAAGTAGGAAAGATCTGGTGAAGACAAGAAGAAGGGCCAAAGGAGGGGAGTGATTTTAGATGAGGAATGACTAAATACACTAAGGGCTCAGCAGATGGGAATTTGAGAGGGACACAGCAAAAGTAATATGCTGACTGACCTGAGTGTCAACAGGAAATGGATTTTTGCTGTCTCTTTCTGTGCAAGAAGCAAGGGGATCTAAGGAAACTAGCAAGTGGCAGATTTAAAACAAGAAAAAGGAGACTGTTTTTCACATGTTGTATATGTAAGCCGTTAATCTTACAGCTGGATGTGGTGGAGTTACAAATTGGCATGAGGTCAAGAAGCAGCTGAACAAATCAAGGGGGCAAAAAATGCATTAGTGACTACCAAAGGCAGAGACCACGTTCCCTATCAGGAAGTCTCTGAGACACAAGTTGCAGAAGACTGGAAGAGTATTTTAAGAAAGTATTTCTGAATATGTTAATATTACTAAATAATTGTTATTGGTAAATTGTTATACTGCTTTTATGTCACCAGGCCTCTTGGACACTGCTGGAGGACACAGGGCTGGCTGGATTTTCTTGGCCTAACCTTTCTTATGATTTCATGTTGAATACACTAAAAATGGAACTGGAAAGATATAAAAATGAAGCCCGTAGCTCAAAACATGGGGAAAATACACTTGGAGATTTTTTGGTGGTGTTGTTTAAATTATATCCCACTGTGGCTCTTTTGCAACTGATCTTTCGCAGTTTCAATCATCCTGGGGGCAGCAAAAATATGCATCTCTTTTGCAGTCAGTAAGTGCTGTAAATAAATTTCCCTGCATGACTGGCTCTCTGGAACATCCACTATTGCCTTTGACAATTCACTGGTCTCTTTGGGAAAAGAAACAATTTCTGACGTACTAAGCTTTGCCTGATAAAAGCACTCCCATGGTTTTTCATCATGTGTCAATTTTTATTTTTCTGGCAAACCAAAAATCTGTTGATTAACAGCAAAATTCTCCATAATACATGGAAAGCACTGTGATACATACCAAGAAATACTTGTTCTATAAACTCATCATGAATAATGCTATTTCATCAGGTGAATTTGGTTGCTCTGGTTGCAGAAAAATAGCATGTGTCATGTGGAAAATGCAAATGTGTCCACTGTCATCAGGTTATATTAGTGTGATATAATGATGATAGGATTTGCAGCCAACACAGCAGATCTGTTGTGACAAGCAATATCCAGCTCCCTTCTGTTGCCGTTTTGAGAATGAAGGTATAAAATTTAAAGGTCTGAATGTTACTTGAGCTTAAGCAAGAATCTGTTATCAGTAGCAGAATTTATTCTTCTGATTTATGGCATAGGTTCAGGCCTCTGGGCTTTTCAAAACACCCAAATGTACTTCTTTATACTTCTTTACATTGCACTTCAAACTATGTAGCTATATTGCCTCTAGCTACATAAGCTTTTGGGTAGATTTTTATAAATTTTCTTGCTTTCTATGATAGAAATAGGCAGGTTAATAGCATCTGAAACAGTTCAAGTTACCACATTTCTGAACTAAAAAAATCTATACCTGGCCACAATGTAATCTTTACACAGTCAATAAATTTTATGATAACATCTGTCTATTGAATCTGAAAGAAGCAGAATATAGTTGGCTGTAACGAGTATTGAGCAGTATATTAGACTGGCATAAATTTTCTGATACCCATTGTTCCACTGTCATTCAGAAACATCTGAGTCTCCATTTTGATGTGAAAAAGTTGCTTCAAAAGGAGTAAAAAAATCCCAAAAGCAAAAAAATCCAGCTATCTCATTTGTTTATCTTTGCTTTGTGTCACTGAAGAATGACTTACACCAAACACTTCCTGCACTACGCCCTTTATGTCGTGTGATTTTTTCTTCTTCCATTTAAGAAAACTTAAGACTACTGTAGAAAGTGGAATTAAACCAATTTAATCCACTGATGGACTTAGGTATTTTTTTCCCTTTGGAAAAATTATGCCCACTTCTACAGAAAGCAAAAGTTATGCAGTAAGCAACTGATACTAAAAATATATATTTTTTTTCAGAGCCTAGTTCTATATTTTCCTTGGTGATATTTTTTTGGTTGGTTGGCTTGGTTTTTTTACTACTTGTATAAGTAAAATTCTCCGGAGAAGATGAAATAGCTAGCTATTGTGCCAGGTTAAAGAAAAAACTAATGTGAAGAAGTAAATAGATCTTACAGTTTACCTTTCAGTGGCAGAGTGCATTTTTCTTCTGCTAATCGTACTTCAGAAAGACACGTTTTCATCAACTGTAGTAATCCCCTTCAGTACTGAAGATGTGAGAGATACAGTACTTTTTATTTTACTGATTAACTATACTGATATCAGAAACCAAGTAGAGAAGATGAGGAAGGGATATAATGGTAGCACTTTCATAGTAACTTTTCAGATTAGAGGTATTTGAGGAGATCCAGAAAGCTGTTGACTCCTGCAACCAGTGTAAACAGTTATAAAGAATAATTTTTACTCTGTAAAAATAGTGTTGAGAACAACTACCTAGGGAAAAAAAAAAAAAAAAAGCCTGAACTTCTGCTGAAGAACAAACAACATAGCCGTCTTCAAAAATTAAATCAACTTTTGCTTCGGTGAATTGGAATTCATTGTTCATCTCAGTGGGATGTGGACTGCAAATATAACCCTCATGAATTTAATACCGGACTTCTTTAAGACAGGGATGTTTAGCATACTTGGTAATGTTTTTGACGTGCACCTATTTGTCTGGTTTTGTTTGTCTTGCTCTTAATGTCTGTTCCCATTCTTCTGGCTTGTGATTCTTCAATATATGGTGTGATCTCTACTTGACAACTGCTAACAAATTATAATGTCTTACATTTTAATGAAGCAGAACATTTATAGAATGAGATGGACAATGCCACAAGGAAAAAGAAGAGTGTGTGGAAAGCGAACTGGCTGGTATGACTGCATGACTGTCACAGGAAAATCAAGGCACTCCAGAGCAGACAGCCAAGTCTTCAGAGCTCTGAAGTGGAGTGGTGTTGTGTTGGATGGGGGACCTGGGCACCCACGGGACAAATGAATGGCACTCAGTAAGTCATTGGCCACCAGAAAGCAGAGACAAAGGCTGCATGGGAAGTCTGTATGGTCCACCATCTCCCATTTCTAAGAAAGGAATAAGAGTGCTTTAGAGTCTTGTTCTAAACTGTGACCAAAACATGACGATTCCCTGATGGCACCCTTCTGAAAAGTTGAGGTGTCTGCCCTGGCCCTCACTGTAGCTGTGCTTCTTCAAACAGGACCCTTGGGAGTGTCTCACTTCTACAGCAGAATCACAGCCTTCATACTGTGGTGGTGGTGGTCAGCAGAAGATTTTCACACCAAGACTGTGCCTTAAAACCCTAGGCAGAAGCACTGCTTGGGCTCTGTTTGGGTACAAAGTCTTAAAAGTCATGACTCAATGGAGCGAGCCCCAGACACATAGAAGAGCTATTATAGGGCTGCACTTGTACCAGATATATTCTGAAGCTCACTAAAAAAACTACAGAATGTCTGCATTTTGTAAGAAAAAATCCGTGTTGCCCACTTGGTGAAGTCTGGCTGGAAGCAACTGGCCTTTTAAGAGGACGTGTTCCTCTCAGGACACACTCCCTCAGTGTGATTCACCATGGCTTCAGATGGGTTGCCAAGGCACAGGGGCAGCTCTCCCAAGGGTGAACATCTTGGGTGGATGGTGAGCAATCCTGTAAGAGATCCTTAAGACTTAAATACCCTGTGAGGAAAGTATGACCTGAAATTTAATCTTAATGTCGGATTATACAGAGGCTAATTCTACTGTGCAAACTTTGAACTAAAAGATGTTAGATAACATAACTCTTCATAGGATTCATTACTGGAAGAAAATTACACTAGATTAAACAAAGAGATAAAAGAGAAATAAAGATTGAAAAAAATCCTTCTTAAATGGTTATTTCTCTAGACAAAGACGGCTTTCACATACCTGTATGAAAACCCTGTACAATCTCTCCCAGTGTAAATAGATGAATGTATATACATATATGTTTATGTGTGTGTATGAAACAATCTATTTGTAGTTCTTTTAAAACAGCCGGCTCAATCTAAGTGCATTGTCGTAGTATCAGTAAAGGTAAATTGACAGCAGCCTTAATTTTGCCTGGAAGTTGAGTGATGCCTGACGAACCCTTGTGGCCTGTGATGGGCCAAGGTATTAGCAGCTCTGTGTGCTGCCAGCTTTCCTCCCATGGCTGAGATTCTGGTTCTTATTTTAAGCAAGTTATGTGCAGAACTTATCACAGGGATATAATGAGGGATTTTTGTTTACCATTGCACAGCCCTCTGAAGAGAGAGGGCTAATTCCTCCTTTGCTGTAAGGGAGCTCAACCTCACCATCTGGCCATCTCACTGGTAAAAACACTTCGATTACTAAGGAATACTGCAAGTATACAATATTCAAAGTTTTTCCCCATTACATGGAGTTTTGGTGGATGGTTTGAGTTACAACCCAGTGCAGTGAGACTTTCTAGACATGCTATTTGTTTTGGTTTTAAGTACGTAAGGTGAGCAGGCAGCTGGTTGAATTTTGACATACCAGAATGTTTTCTGCCTTCTCTGATGAGGATGCCCAGTATGCACCTCTAACTAGCTTAGCCTCAAACATTTGCCTATTTGTCCAGTGGTTTCTGCACAAAACTCTAAATGTTTCTTATCTATCCACCTGTCTACCTGCTCATCATATTTCTAAAAACTGTGTCACTCTGTGGAGAATGGTTTTCAAGATTAGGATTGACGAAGTGAAAGCAAATGGGTGGCAAGGCTGTCTTCCTGATGTGCTCAACTGAGAGCAAGAGTGCAGTGTCTTATGGGAAGTACTATTAGGATGCTATAGTAAATGAAAGTACCTGGACAATAACAATGTAATCAGTGCCCATTAATTTTAGATGCTTATGTTTCATCACAGGACTCGCTAATTACTGCTTTCAGGAGCAAAGCCACAGACATTTCGTAATAGGATATATTTTTAACACTGCATATTGGAGATAAACCTATAAAGCCTGCAATCTGCTAATGGAGTTTATATCCTGGATTTCCTTTGTGACTTTATGCTGTGGCTCAGCGGGAATGCAAAGAACTAGTTGCCATTCTTTCACTCTTCCTGCCCCCTCCCCACACTACTTTTTTACTATATTAGGGAAAAGAAAAAAAAAAAGCAACAGTTGGAAAAGCAACTATATTTAAATAAAAGAATGCATTTAATAAAGGCAAAATGATTAAAGTAGTTTTTGGAGAAGGCATGTTTATGTCATGTTAATATCAGGAATGTTTACGTCATGTTAATATCAGGAACAGAAGAACCTTGGTCTCTCTGACAATTCCATCTTGGTCTCTCTGACAATTTCAGATATGAGTCAGATTATGAATTAAGACAGTGAACTGTAAATAACTGTCCTAGTTAAATGTAGTAAAGCATAATACTTAGGATCCATCTGCAGTGCTATTTATAAAGCTTGGGGAATCCTTTGCCCAAAGGAGCCCTTAGCAGCAAAACATAATAAATCTGGGGGCTGCAGGTTTCCAAAAGGAAACCTAACCTGATCCAGTCAGAAACTCTAGTCCCTTGCAGCTGACAGAGTGGCACAATGGAAACAGTGTCACTGTCAAAGGGGGATACCAGGAATTCTTTAGGAGAATTTTCCTCCCATATGACAGCCTACTTGGCTAGAGGATCATCAAAGCAGAGGAGAACGCATGAGTGGAGCTTGCTGCATTCAGGTGGTCTAGCCAATGCAATGACCTTCTACAAATCAGATGGAATCCTATGACTTAAGCCAAGGGATGTTCTAGTATCTGGTCTACACTAAGAAAAGATCAAAAAAATTTAAACTGTCTCTGTTCTGCATTTAACAGGCAAGATTAAGTCGGTCCTTGGGTAGACCCTGTGCAACAGTAGTAACTTGAAATGCATTTATTTGTGTTAGTATTAAAATTATTTTACACAGGTAATGTACTATTCATTTGTACCTTTTTCCTGGACTCACAGCTGAACAACAGGCTACACAAAATAATCAATCAAAGCTCATGAAGGTTCAATAATTCTTCAGCATTCATCATGTTATTTTGAATTTATGACTAGGGTAAAACTATTGAACTGCTCATGGGCACCTGGGAAAAAGCTTGATCTGTTAGAGTACCACTCATGTATCTTAGATGAAAGAATGAGACATAAGAAATGTGTTTGTGATTTTCCACAGCTATGTGGTACTCTTCCTAACATTAATAATTAATTTCTATGCTAAGAATTACAACGTATGCAAATATTTAATTTTTAGAATCATATTTCCACTTAGTGTTTTTTGAGAGAGAGCTCCACTGGACATACTCCTGTTTTCCACCTTGTGTTTGAGTGGATTGCTTTTCCACCATTTACTGTGGGGCTTCCTCCTGGCCCCACAAGAATTTACCGTCTTTGAAGGCACTATAGCAGAACTTATTTTCTTGATAGCATGTGGAGTCTTCTCCACTAGAACCTGCCTGCCCTTCTTTAGCATACTAATTGGGTTTGGGGTGGGATCTAATGACAACTTTCTGATACCTGAGAGAGCTTTTTGAGATGCCAGAGCCAGGTTCCTCATGGTGCTGCACTGCAGGAGGGCAAGAGGCAGCTGGCAGAGACTGAAACAAGAGAGGTTCAGGCTGGGTATAAAGGGAAACCTTTCCTCCATGAGCAGCGGAGCAGGTTGTCCTGAGAGGCTGTGCCATCTCCAGCCTTGCAGGGCTTCAAGCCATGACTGGACCAAGTCCTCAGCTGCCTGGTCTAACCCCAGAGCTGGATCAACTTCGAACAGGGGGTTGAGCTACAGACCTCTTGAGGCCCCTTCCAGCCTGAACTATCCCACAGGGACAGAAGGCCATGTCATTGCCTCGCTGGGATGCAAACACTGGTGATGCCCCAATGCAGAAAGGACATGCATGGCCACCATGGAGACTCCCATCCCCGTGTTAGAGTGGGATTGCTTCTGCAGAGTTCTGTACTGCTTGAGAGCTCCAGGTTCTGAGCTAGACTGGAGGTCATTGAGCTGAGCTGTAGTGTTTACATATAATTCCCTCTGAGCATCAGCAGGTAGATAAAGTTAAATGGCAATCTTTCTCAGAAGGAACTGGCTCTGTGTGTGCGTGTCTGTGTGTGATCAAACACACAGAGGAAAAAAAAAAAAAAAGAAGAAATAGGAATAAGGTCCTATACTGAAAAAGTGTTTTACTAATGTCTCACCTCCATAGCTCCACTTCTTCAAAGGAAAATTCACATCTTGCACATAGGCCTTTTGTTCCTTGGGTTTTAACACACAAACTAAAACTAAAAAACCCTTGCTGGTGTTCAGGTCTTCTCTACTTCTGGAACTGTTCTTTGAAGTGTATCAGATGAAATCCAGCTGGTTTCAGCTGGGATAGAGTTAATTTTCCTCTTAGTAGCTGGTGCAGTGCTGTGTTTTGGATTTGGTGTGAGAACAACATTGATAGCACATGGATGGTTTTGGTTGTTGCTGGGTGATGTTTATACCAAGTCAAGGACTTCTCAGTTTCTCAGGCCCTGCCAGCCAGAGGGCTGGAGGGGCACGGGAAACTGGGAGGGGACACAGCCAGGGCAGCTGACCTGAACCAGCCAAAGGGATATTCCATACCATGGGACATCATGCTGAGTATATAAGCTGGGAGAAGAAGAAGGAAGGGGGGACATCTGGCATTATGGCGTTTGTCTTCCTGAGTAACTGTTACACATGACAGAACTCGGCTTCCCTGGGGATGGCCGAGCACCTGCCTGCCCCTGGGAAGGGGTGAATGAATTCCTTGCTTTGCTTTGCTTGTGTGCACGGCTTTTGCTTTAGCTATTACATTGTTATTATCTCAACCCCGGAGCTTTACTTTCCTTTCTGATTCTCTTCCCCATCCCTCTGGGTGAGGGGGAGTGAGCAAGTGGCTGCGTGAGGCTTGGTTGCCAGCTGGGGCTTAACCACAACATGCTTCCACTGAATTTCCCCACACTTCAGCAGTCAGAATAGTACCTTTGAGCTCTTGCGACCTGGGACATGAGTAAAAAAGTGGAGAATGAGGCACATTCACAGTTTGGACACAGAGAATTTAATAGCTTAGAGCATCATCTTCAGCTCTGATGGGCTGCTACTAATGGCAAAGTAGGAAACGTCTAAAAGAAAGTTTTATTTGTGGTCCGTTTTCCTTCACCAAGTTAGATACATGGCTAGATTAGCTGTGAATGTTTGCCAAAACCAGCTTTTCATTAAAAGAATGTTACCAACTCCAAATAATATTTTAAATTTTGTCATGTTTTGGAAAACCTATAAATTAATTTTTACAATTTTGTAAAATCACTTAAAATTCTATAAATTATTTTTATTTTGCTGCCTGATTTCATTGTGTCATGGAAGTACTGGAAGTATTACTGTGTATGAAGTGGTACAAACAAATAGTGGGGCACTGCAGTATAAGTAAGAAACTACTTTGACTTAAAAGAAAAATCAAATATTCGAAGATTTATTAAGTAGCTGCTACCTTTGTTTTAAGATCATATTGCAATGCTACTCACTATTATAATCACTATTACTTTGACATTTTCTGGCCCCAAACCCCAGTATTTTGAAATAAAAATAATTTCTCAAACAATGCTTACAAATATCATGCCTACAGGAGTTTTCGAAGTATCTGTTATTTGATTTCTGAATGAAAGAAAAAAACAACCCCAATTCCAGCAAAATGGAAATTCTGATGGTCTATCATCACTGGTCTTGAGAATGTTGCTTAAAATACCTCTACTGCCCCTATGTAAGTGGAAATGACACTTGACATTAAAGTTGCTTCTTTATCTCAGAGTAGTGTAGTGGAAAAGAGATGAAAAAGTCTTTAAAAGTCTTGCAATTGTTTGTAATAAATGCAGGAAATGTGAGGGGAATGGAATTTGTTCTACTGTGTGCCTTAATAGCGAAAGTCCTCTTTATCCATAACCTCTTTTTGTGCAGTGTAGTAATTAGCAGTTTATTACACTGAGAACAAATTACTTCTTTCTCACTTCTAACCAGTCTAATTAAACCCAGTCATTAATGTAGAGACTCTGTATGAAAAAGATGCTTCATACCTGATCAAACAATTATTTTGGAAGGTGCTGATTCTCTTATAACTCTTCAGGATATTTTTTGGTTGATTGGAGATGTGGCAATGCCGCAGCATATTAACAAAGTAATGGAGATGAATGGCTGTGAAGTTTAAAATTATATTTCTGCTCTGTTGCTTCAATGAAAACTGTACAAAAACTGTCTTGCAGCAAGGACAGGAAATATTTGTAAAATTATCTTGTAATTCTCATTGCTTCCAATGGAGCTATTAAGTTTTTAATGGGAAAAAAATCCCTGAAATTTCACAGTACATCAGTAAACATTGCAATGTGTGCTATCCCTGTATGCACTATATCACTCATGACTGTGCAACCGCAGCTTTTATGGCTTGCTCGTTTTCCTGAAAAGAGAAAAACTAATATATCCCTTTGTTTTCTGCATGTACCTGTGAACAGATTTAACTAGAGTGTTTATTGCCATGCTTCTGCTGTATCCAAATTGTTTTGCTGTTAGGCAAGAAGACTACTTGAGCAGTGAGGTGGTTCTCTGTCACTAAGGCTGTCAGAATCGGGACCCCGGGACTGCTCTGATGGGCTGTGAGTGGGCAGGAATTAGTGCTGAGGTTTGTCTGGGCCAGGTGTAGTAGTTGCACTTGGTGAGATACTGTAGTGTATGGGCTGACTGAAATGGAAAGACTTAGCATTTAGTGGAATTAGATGAAAATGTAGTTGTCAGAAGAGGGTGGTGCTGGCCATGGTTTGTTTATGGGAAAGAATTATTGTTCCTTTCAGGGTTTCTGCACAATCAGCAAGGGTGGCTGGGAGCCTGACCGTCAGCATGGGGATTTCTCCAGGCATCTCCTTGGGGGAATGTTATCCAGAAAGGGAGGAGAATGGGAGAAGAGGCAAGATCTGCATCTGCAGAGGGAAGTAGCTTGTGCACAAATGGTCTCAAATACCTGTTAGTTACTTAGTACATCCCTGCAGCAGGGTTTCACATCCTATGGCTCCCATCTTGTCCATGTGCAGGGTTGAGCCAGCGGCACACATACAGCCTTTAGGATAAGGTTTTGATAACTAAGGTATTGACATACTCTTTCACATGTTTTTTGTTTCTCTCTCATGTTAATGAAAAAACTCACACAGGCAAAGAGAATGAGACGTAGATTTAGATGCTGTGTGTATCTTTGATAGGTTAAACAGCTGAATACCCAAACATATTACAACCAAAATACAACCAAACATATTACAAACAACAAACCAAAAACCTAAAGAAGGATGTAATCTTTATGCTTCAGCCATTAATCAAATACCAGCCTGTAGGAATTGGGAAAGGATCTCCCCTGTGAGCAAATAAAATCTCCATCCAAAATATCCAGTAGACCTTCATAGAAAACCTCTGTTACTGGTCAGTCAGGCCAGATGGTATTAGAAAAGCCATGGGGTTAAATCCTGAACGGATATACCTGTTTTTATACTTTCTGATAAAAGAAAAACAGGTATACTGCAAGGAACTATATGAGAAAAAACAATCTTTTGACAACTGATTGGTGATTTTAATTCAGTAAAGTAAAATCAAGGATCAAAGGTGTGAGAAATTTTTTTTTAGGCTGTCTGATTCCATTGCCCATCAAGGGCAGCACACTTCCCAACCAGCAGTAACTTTTCAGCTGTGGGGGTACGTTGTTTCCAGGTTCTGAATCCAGTCTAGAATAATCCTTTAAAGTGTGGGAAAGGATCAGACTAAGTATTGCTTTCAGAGGGAAAATGAAATACTCAAAAGCCAAGCACTTACCAAAAATGAAGTTGACAAATCTGTGTTGTGTTTGAAGCAGCCTCAGCACCTGCTGAAAGTGAGGAAAGGGTGATCTGAAAGAGCATGAAAGAGCAAGCTGTGACCTACTAGGTGTTCCTAAAAACACAGAAACCACACACTGGCCGGTAGCTTAGGACACTTGTTGTATAAGAAATCCAGATTTATAAATGTCACATCCCATTCCTCTGGTTTCATGTGCATGTTAAACCTCAGGGACTATTTGCTATCTTGTGATTAGACCTGTGCCCCCAGAAAAAATTCTGTTCTGCACATGGAAAATCTTAACCTTTCCTGATTTTTTCTTTTTTTTTTTGTGGTGGTGATGGTGCAGGCATGGGATTTATAAATAAAATTAGAAAAGTTCTTCACAACAGCTTTTAATTTCGATATATTACTGTTTTCTGACAGAATAAAGGATCTGACAGAAAAAAACCCCATACATAAGAATAGGTAGTTATGCCACAAATTATGCAAATGTAAGTGGATCAAGTAGATGAAATTCTGTTGAAATTTCAAGCTGAAACAATGCACGAGTGGCCAAGAATATCAGTGCGAATGGGTGTAGCAGTGTTGCCGTGTACTATATTCTTTACAGATTAAACATTGTTGGAAAGGAGTTAGGGCCTAATCCTGGCTTTGTCCAAGTAAAGGGTATGTTTCTGCTCATTTAAATAGTAAAGGTTGCCAAAGAAACATCTTAAAAAGCATTTTGCCTTCACACAGCCCCAGTTCATTCTAATTATCAGCTGATATCAGCTGATAGTTCCCACCAATAATATTATCTGAAACAAGAAATGAAAAATGAGATTTTAAATGATAATGATCAGCCTTGAGACTCATCTCCATGAGCTAGGTCCTACTTGGGTTTCTACACTGTAAGATACGAATGTGCCTTCTTTGTAGAAGGCTCCATACTTTCTGAAAGGGAGGTTCATGTGAACAAAGGGTGTTATACTTAGTTAATTAATTTGTAGTGCTATTTCCATTGTTCTGGCTTTCAAGTGTCTTATTTTATCATTTTCTCATCATACCCTCTGCCTCTTGTTCTGCATTTTCTGTTATCTGTGGATGAGGTCGGATCCTCTGAGCTGTAGCTCACTGGCTTTTCTCATCAGCAGATAACAGTTTTCAGGACTTCTAAGTGTGCGCTGCTGGGTTATTCACTGATGATACCTTCACTTAAGCTTCTAAAAATTCTGAATGTGAACTAGTCATGCAGACTCTGTCTAGAAACCTCAGCATCTTCTTCTCATACAGATGCCTGCAGCCAGGAGGGAGTTGCCATCTAGAGCTGTTATTTCTCCCCAGTGATGAGGGGAAGTAAAGCGAGTCCATTTGATCTGATTCACATAGCTACATTTTAGGTCACTACAGTCAAGTGAGATGAACGTTGCCCAAAAATTTCTGGCAGACATTCCTGAACTGCAGAAGCACTTGGTGAATTGACTGTTCTCTTTGATGTATGCTGTTTGGCTCCACTGATCATGTGGCATATTTATAAGCATAACTAAGTGCACCTCATAGACTTGGATTTCCATTGTGAGTACCATTAATTAAAATATGATAATAATTTTCTTCCATATTTTGCTATTTATTTCCAATCTGCTTTTTCTGGCCAACATTTCTACCATCCTGGGTTTTGGACCATTCATACACAAAACACAAAAGAAGAGTGAGACTGCCAAAGGGAATTCATTCAAAAATTAAAGCACACATTTCTAGATCTCTCTTAAAATATGATTCTCTCATTTCTAGTCACACTTTCACTTAGATAATACTGCCTAGAGACAGTCGAGTGCATAGATACTACTGAGGAACTGAACTGCATGAGATAATTCTGACAATGCAGATTCTATTGGAAGTCAACTACTTATGTCATGTGGCTGCAGTAGAAGCTAAGAATGTGTCCCAGAAGACATCCTCTGCAAAATGAAACCAGAGAAAAATAATTAGAAAGCGAAACTACTTATGACCTCAATTAAAAGACTACTTTAATTTTGCAAATCTCATCTCCCTGGCCAGTGAAGCTGATGAAGAGAAACATCTTCCTCCAGAGGGCAATTCAGAGCATGTAAATCTAGCTTCTCACTCAGAAGAGGTTTCTTAGGCTAAAAGACAGTTATAAACTTATTTTAGTTATAAAAATCATGTGGAGCATCTGTCCTCATGAGAAAAAGATTGTTTCAGGACTTGGTTCTGCAGTCCTTACTAAACTGGGTAGGACGTACTCCAAAGAGTAAGGTCTCAGGAGTGTGCTGGTTGTGTCAAGGTGTTTAAAAGCTGTAGATTTGAATACTAACATTCAGGTCCCTCATCACTCTTACTCACTCAGCATTTCCAGCTCTGCTGAGTAATGCAGCGCACACTTCCAGCTGCATGTTACTGCTGGAGCTTTCCAGTGTTCAGCAGACTAGCTAACGTAGCTTGGATTCCAGCATTCATAAAACTAATTGGAGGTAGATATTTGCATTTTTAATGTTATTTTTAATGTTTTGGGCTTAGATTTTGGAACATTAGACTGCTGATGCAGATAATATGTTTTATATCTGTGTGTTATGAGAGAAATGTCACCTAAAGACATTAGCTAAAATCTAGTAGGCATTTTCATCTGTTTATATGATAATATCTTTATAGATTGCAATAACGTTTTTTTATATGAGATATTACAGCAACATTTATGGGTCCCTTCCGGCAGACCTCTTAGCCTCCTTTATTAAGGGAATGATCGCCTTCAAAGACCAGGCTTTCTAATTTACTAACAAGCCGTTAGATAAAGATTTTACTATGTGGAGATTAAGAACCAGTTGTTTTGCAGGGTAAGCCAAGTGAAAGGACCATGACGCATCTTTGCATCTGCATGCCTGACTGAACGTTCCAAATCCTGTTTCCTCTCTTACTCATATCTGAAAATCTGTGTGGGCTCAGTCCAGGCATGAAAAACATTTTTGTATTATTCTAATAATTCAATCCCTACTAAATTGGTTGCTTATAAGTAATCTGTAAAGACAGCAAAAAAGCAGTGTTGGTAGGTGCATAGGATCTTGGTAGAAATACACTACACAGCCAACCACTACTCCAGGGAAAAAAAAAAGTGATTTAGATGCAAATCATTTATTTCTTTTTGCTATTTTTAAAATAATCTGTAAATTAATGTAAGCTGCAGATATAAGTAGCTATGTCATAATGCAGCATCTTTCAGCAATCTCAAATCAATTTGATCAATATTGCAAAATATTAGAATGAAATAAGTCAATGGTGTGAAAACAGTGCATTAAAATTCATTGTATGTGGGAATTTAAACATATTAAGGAACACAACAGGTTTATGATGTATATTTCTGTAAGTAAATTTTGCTAAGGTAAAGTACACCATTAGCAGAGATTTCTCAAGGGCAGGTTCTAAAAGCTTGAACTTGGCTGCTCATAATGCATTTGAAAATGCACACTAAATTTGGAGGGGAAAGGATGTAAAATGTGCACTCTAGTTAAAATTCAACATTATTATTACTTCATTGCCACAACATCCTTAGGTTTTAATGTCACTTTCCAGACAAATGCAGGGAGACATTTCCCTGCCTAAAGCACTTACAAAAAGCCTATGGCCATGAAGCTGCCATTGATAGCACACAAGGAGAATGCTGTCTTTAAATGGAGTGTCCTTGGAGACAAAGGGTAGTTTGAGGATGAATCAATCAGTTCATGAGCTGTCACTTCAAGTACTGGGAGCCTTAGACCTTAGCTTTGCTCCTGCTGATTTCTTACTGTTACCTCCAAAGACTGCAAGATGAACCCAAAGTCACAGGGAGTACAGATAAAGGAACAGAGGTGAGCGCCAGATAAAATACAATGAGGCAGGATTCAGCACACTGCAAGCTCTCAACAGAGCAAGCCATAATAAAGTATTACTGGTAAGAAACTGAAGAACAGAGAATTATGGGTTAGAGATGGACTGAGATGAGAATTTTGTTCTCATGGGAAATCTGTTTCAAATGATCTTTCCTTTCTAAATTAAAGAAAAAGTTGAAATTCCAAATTTTTCATGAACCCATAGGAAATGTCATAGCATCTTAGTTCAGAAAACCAAGATTTCTGTGTCTCAATAAGATAAAAATCATAATGTAGAACAACAAATTATATGTAAACACATTTTAATGTACATTCAAATGCAACAATCAAAGTAAAATTAACTAATCTTAATTAATGCAACTTTTATTTTCAGTTTTATCAGGGAAACATCATGAAACAGAATTCTGATCCTGACAGATTTATGGACAGCTGTCTCATCAGTAGAGTTTCAGTAGTCCTAGGTCTTGTATCAGTCACTGGGGATCTTCTTCTGAGTGCATAAGAAAAATGAGTAAGACATTTTCACCTCCTTTGTCAGTGCCATATTTGATCATTTGAGCTCTCTGCTCACAGACTGGCCAAATGTGGGCCCTGGCTGTGCTGAGAACCAGCCCCGCCTGGACCTTGTGGGACATGGTGCAGCAGGCTACCTCCTGTGAACCTGGGAGAGACTGGGACATGCTGTGCTCCTTCATGCAGCAGGTGGCGTTGAAAAATTCTTTCTTAGGGACTATAATACAATCAAGATTGATCCAGCAAAACAGCTGAATGCCAGTTCATTTATAACTACCCTGTTACTCCCGTACGCCTCAATGGTGCTATTCTGTGCTTACCCTGCAGTAAGTGCTCCCTGCAGAGGAGACACTGCTACTGGTACAGCCAGAAATAAAGCTCAAGACTATTTTTAACTTCTATATTACTCAATTTATTGTAGAAGGAGTTTGGGGAGGTCAGCTAAATTAGCCTTTGTGCATACTGCATTAGTGTTTCTGCTCAAAATGGGATTGAGGTTTGGAAGTGAATCTTCTAATTTCCCCCACCTATTGCACCTTGGTTCTTGTCCAGAAACTATACACAGTAGATTCTTATTCTAGGGTGAAACTAAACTAAGAGGATCCTAAAGCACACTTCAGTGGGTACTTAGACACTATGACCAAACTAGAGCCCATGCAAAGAAAAGACCTCTTGACCTGCATGTAGTTTGGATGTTGGGTCTTCAGCAGCAGCTGATGCTCTAGAAATTGGTTCCTATTTGCTGGACTACTTGCTACTGGATGCAGGGCTCTCCTAGCACATCTAGCCTGGCAGGGAATTCGACCCAATCCCCTTATAGATCTATGGTAAGATTTGAGGTGGAAATATGCACCAAACAATTTATGTAATAGAAATTGCTATGCCAGTTTCCTAACAACCTGGTTCTCCTCAGCAGTGTTTTCTGCATATTAATTTTAAAGCCAGGACACTTGGGGCAAAGGGCACAAGAACAGACTCCATGACAACAATGTGGTTCTTCGGAATGACAATTACAAATACATTCTTATGAAAAAAAATATACAAATATTAAACTGTTCCTTTGTTCTTAATGTCTGATATTATTTCCTAGTGGATAAAAGCTTTTCCAAATGTTATTTTTTGGTGCTAGAATTAAGTATTAAGTTAACATTTTTAGTGCTGACTCTGTTCTAATCACAAGATTTATGCCATCCCCTGATACCAATAGAGTATTCAACACATGCCTGGGTGTTTCAGTAATAGGTAAGTGCTTGTCAGATGTCGTCTGTATTTCTTTGGTAATAATTCTGAAAAAAAAAAATCAGATATTTTTTACAGAAAAAGCCTTCTATTTATTTTGTAATATATATGGAAATACGAGATATTTGTGTTTAAAAATAAGATCACAGGGAAAACTGTGAGTCTTGTACATGGTATGTACTCTCTCTGTAAACTTTGCCTTGCTTTTCTTAATTGATATGTCTTATCTTGGGTAATGTGCTTGCCATCTCATGCATCCTCTGTAAACAAAACCAGATCTTATTGTATCTGTGTAACTGTTACCTTGCCATTGTTTGTAAGGCTTCCCTTTGTAACACCATTTGCTGTCTAAGAGCTTGTAGAGGTGTTAATGCCTGAACTGGAAAAAAACACACCAAAGCTGTTGAAATCTGAGATGAGTTTTGGGGATCTAGATGATAAAATCCTTTTTTATTTGTGCACAATAGGATATGGGAATTGGTAGCACCTTGAAGGTGGAAAACTACCGCCTCATTTAACAGACCCCAATTTTATGGCAGAAATGCAATTCCATTGCTGCAATTGTGGAAGAAAATGTGTCCTTGATAATGATTCCAATGTAATTACCAGGATATATCATCCCAGATAATTTTAACTCTATAACCTTGAAATTGCAAGGCACAGTCATAAAGATCTGAGGTGAGGTTCCCGAGACACTCATGCAAAGGCACTGTACTCAAGGTAGGGGTGGAGGCACTTACAGAAGGTGACATGCAAGTAGATATGTGCAACAGATCAGGTAAATTGCTTTCTAGAATTACCTATGGGTGACCAAATAGCTTATATGTTGATATGTACACTGCAGATGACTGCAGCTAGTGGGATGAATCCAGTCTCTAAAACTGCAATCCTAATTCAGGTTGTGTTGCCCAAGCAACTCCACTTGTGTGAGGAGAGGCTGCAGAATCAACTGTTTAACTTTTGAGTTTAATACACAGTCAGAGAATAGTTTTTTGGAGGCTTTTCTATGTTGATTTTATTTGAAGGGGAGGGTGTTTTGTTATTGGGTGTTCTGTTTTGGGTTTGGTTTTTTTTTTTTAAAGGGTCTTTTATCAATTTGTGATTATAAGTTTCATATGTAACTCAAACCTTCAATTTGAAATAAATCACTATTGGGCCTTGGAAAAATGTATGTTGCGTGTTGTCTCCGCAGGAAGCTCCAGAATAGGCAAAACACACTGCACTAAATGACTTTCGGTCTGGTTGTAAGACAGGTGTGTGTCCTGGCAGAATTCAACTCTACCAGGTCATCTAATGCAGGCATGAAATGAGAAATTAAGGAATCAGGTACCCCTTCCTCCCAAGAAATGAGGTGCATTTGGGCTGATAGAAAAGCAGCCTTTTTCTGGGTGCAATGGAACTGTTGAATTAATTGCTTTGTAGGACGAAGCAAGCTGGCCATAGGTGGGACAAAGGGTAAAAACCTCCTAAGCCATAGGTAAATATCTGAGAAACCTCAGAGCAAGAGGATCAGGAATCACAGAAGGTGCCTGATCAAACCCCAAATAATACTTTAGTTATGAATGAAAAGAGACCAGGATCAATTTACAGGTGGTTGTTTATTATTATTATTGTTGTTGTTATTATTATTTCTACTGCTATTATTAATATTTTGCCTGCTCCTTATTTGCACAACACATTTTATATTGAAAATCTCTCTCCAGTGCTTACACCAAGTTGCCTCTGCTTTTGTGTCTCCCAGAACAAGCAACCTCTAAACCAGCCCTGCCCGAGGACTGAGGCACAGAAAGGAGTATTGCTAAGCCACAAGCGTATTTGAGAGGTGTGGGCATAGGACTTTGGAGGAAGCCCAAGACAAACACAGTCTTGCCAGAAGACTATGTGAGCACAACAAGTCAAGCAAAAATTTTGCAGGGAGCTTGAAGACCCGAGCTTAAAAGGCTCATAAAGCTACAAGGAGCGTTTAGTCAGCTTTGTGAAACTTTTTAAAGAAGTAGTGAATAGAAAAAAATGCAGATTATATGGAATACAGATTGTAAGGGATCCTTGAGAACTGGTAATCCAATGCTCACATGTTGCAGAACTCAGGCTTTCCAACCTGGAAGATCTCCAAGAGCCATCTACCAATACACAGTAGACTTGAAACCAAACCTGCTGATTTGCACTTTGCAATGGTTAAAGTGCCCCTGCCTCCCAGCTGCCATCAAGCTGAACACCCAGTCCTCAGCCCGTCACTACCCGTTTCTAATCTGTCCTGTTTATAGATTAGAAAAGTTGCATGATTCCCTCAAAGCAGAAGTTCTAGTGATGTCCAGAGAGATTTTTAACAACAAAGAAAGAAGTGTGGGTGCAAAAGTGAGAAAACCTACCTGACAAATATCACTTTACATAATGACTATCTGCAGGTTTTCACACGTATAGGAAGCAGTGAACATGCACAGAGTGGAATAAAACCTATATTGACATTTGCTGGTTCATTTTAACACAAGCCTGCATAGGGTCATCATAAGCAGACCTTTCTAATGACAAATCTTGCTTTAAAGTACACACATATTCCTCCAGAAAGTGCTTGTAATGTCATGCAAGACTTTTTTACTTTGGCAGTGCTCTGTGCTGGTCTTTTCTGTGAGTGGAGGCACACAAAGAGTGAGGGCATCCTAGGAAGGTGGGCTGTGGTGGAGCCCTTCACTGCTTCTATTAGCCACTCTTCCAGTTTCAGACTGAAAAGCGCACAGCAAAGGAGGAAAGAAAGAAGCAGTAAACAAAGAAACAAAACCCCAGCAACCTTCCTTCTTCCAGACAACCCCCTGTTATGTACTTTCTCAAAACATGTATACACAGCTTTAATTAATACTATATTACTCACGGAAAAGATCTATTTCTTTGGTGGGTCAATACCCAACTGCTTCGTGCCTGGCAAAGCAAACCATTTATTAATTAATGTTGCCCTGCAGTCTGTCACTCCTGTTCAAGCACACTTTGTTTGTGCCATTCTCCAGCTGGTATAGCCATGATGTCACTTACTTTCAAAGATTACTTTAAAATGAGAAGAGAAAATGTGAAAAGCAATTGAGTTAATGCAGTGTTGAGGATGTTTGAAGCAAACTCCTGAAGCATTGTCTAGTGCTACTTCTTCTGCAAGCAAGGAGCAGCTCTGTACCTGTCTATTGGGAGGTCTGGGTGTTTGGTTTTTTTCCTTTTAAAAGTTGCAGTCACTCTACATTTTCTTGTTCAAAATGTTGCAGTCCCTTAGTTTGCCAAATAGTGTTACTAACAACACTGTGCTTAGCTTTTACATGTTGCTTTTATCTGCTGGTCTGAGAGCTCTTCGCAAAAGAAGTTTGCATCATTATCTTAATTTATACATTTCTGTTTCCTTCTGATCATTTTTTCATAAGATCCTCTGTAGATGGTTTGCAGATAGCAGTGGCAGTGTTATACAATTATCTGCCTCAAGTCATTGCTTCAGCCCTTGCAATTGCTTATGCAAGGGAAGGAACCTAATGTCTGCAGCACACCACGTAGCCCCATCTGCCTTCACTGGTGGGGAATCAGATGTGTGAGGTCATCCTGTGGCACCAGCAGCTTTCAACAGAACTGCTCCGTGCAATCTGTTTTCTGAAGACATTTCATTTCACTGTCTCCCAAGCTACTGATACTAGCTTGTCATTGCAATCTGTCATTTTTATGTGGATGTTCTATTTCACTGAAGCCTCATCTTACCAGCCCTCTGATATAGCCAGTAATACCTGTGGAAGGAGCATCTTTAAGACATCCCAGAACTGAGACGACAACAAGAAGGCTAATGGCCACTATAGGCCTGTACTGCATTTTCTAACTAAAAGGAATTTAAAAGGATATATTTTTGCTCTTCATCCATTTCCGCTGTTGTCACAATCCGTGTAGTACTCTCCAGTAGAAGAAAACCTTAAAGATATGAAGATGCTGAGTAGGGTAGAGACCTTCCCTATGTTGCTGTTGGCTTTTATCGAACCCCGTGTTGTTAGAGCTCCAGAAGAAAAAAGAAAAAGGTCAGCTCTTGTCCCATGGGTAAAGGAATGGATCTTCCAATTAAATTTGCCTGCATCTTCATAGCTTTCCCCTTGTGTGTGAAAGTGCATGTGCATGTGCAGGGGGTGGCAGTCTAGAGTTATTACTGTGGGTTAGAAGTAAAGGATTAAAATGTCAAGCAGATTTATCAAAGATATGGCTTTCTGATAGCTGGAACTCCACCAAAAGCTGCAGATTTCATTGTGTTTGGAGCTGCTGCACTTAGGTAGTGCTTAGACTCTTAACTGTGCTGTAGCACACAGTGCTACTAATGCCTGATACACCTGGACTGCATGACTGACAGCTTGGTTTTGTTCTAATGGAACTCCAGAAAAGTGCAACAGGGTTTCTGCAATGTGGGTCAGGCCTGTGGTGGCCAGATGGATGGGGAGAGAGGAGAGGTGTTTGTAGTGAGGAGGCTGAAAGGCTGTGTCTGTCTGTCAGAGCAGGACCTGGAGGAAATCCCTCCTGAATCCATACAACTATCCAGCAATTCAACAGGCAAACGGTCTAAGCTGATGTACAGGGTTTAAGATTATGTCTATAGTGGTGGATTAAATGCATGGTACTGGAAACAACTGGCAAAGGGTGGCCCATTTCTGCATTATTGACCTTTCTCACTCTCTAAAAGAGGGTGGCAACATCCTATTGCCTACTGGAAATGCTCTCTGGCCTACACTAACTCCCCGACAACAGCCGGGAATTGTCTGAGAGAATGATCCTCAAGCTTCTGTGCCTGGCAATATCCCCTGGCACTATTTAGCCTACTAATGCATGGTTTCTCTATATACCCTACCAGTTCCATTGTTTTTTTATCTACTTACTGTACTGCGTAATAGTGAATAACGTTTGTGTGCCAACCTTATTTCTCTGAGGGGGAACACTCTTTTCCACCTCTGTGCAGGGACTGGCATTGCTCTGAACTTGCAAAAATAATATTTTCTAATAACTACCCTATATGAGATTAAAGTCATAGCACCCAGCTGGCAGAATATGTACCAACAGATTTAAAGGAGGTGAAGTAGAAACTCAAACCAAGGTAGATATTTGAGGTGATCATTTGTCACAGCTATAGCCTAGCTGCATATAGCCCTAGTCTGATTTTTGTAAATGGTTCAGGAAATAGACAGTGGATGACAAAGATCAGCCTGTTATGTCAAGATTTTGAGACACTGATGGGAACTGTGGTGGCAGGAAGCAGCTCTATTCTTACCCGATGCTCCTGTCAAGGTGATCACTGCACCTCATTAATGGGGACCTTCTGGGACAAAATAAAATGGGATAGAATTGTTTGCAAGGATTTGCTTCCCAGGGAACAGCACATGGGAAGAAAATGTGATATGATTCCTGAAGAAATGGAGAGGAAATAACTGTAACTATCTTTCCTCAATGTACTTCCTGAAGAAGCAGGATCTACCAAAAAACCCCAAACAAAACCAAAAATCAATTTTTCAGCAGAGGAAACATTCCTCTCTGGACATTTCCAAGCCCACACTGTGACAGGTACAGGTATTTTTGCAGGGAGCGAAACAGAAGCCATGCTTAAGTATTAAAAGTGCTTTCTCTTTAAGTTTGCTGAGCAAATATGTAATTGCAAGAGCTGTGCCATTAGCTATTACAGTGTAAAATCAGATGTGAGAGGTCATTCCCCGGCACTAACAGCTCTGGGCACACTTGCTCAATGAACTCTGTTTTCTTGCTGGCTAAATTAATTATGTGATTGTCTTTGCTTGAAATTAACAGAGGCCTACCCTTCTTCACATGAAGAGATCAAACACTCCCACGTGATTTGCAGATTACTTCTCTAAATGAGGGTCCCTGTAGAAATAATTAGGTTGCTTTAGTGTGAGATATTAATATTACCCTTTTTCAGTACAGATGTTTGGGAAGTTGTCTTCTGCTCCTCTTTTCTAAACTGAGTTTTCATTGAACTTAATACTACAAGGTATTTCTGTCAAGGAGGCTTATCAAAACAACTTAATGCAGAAGCAGAAGTATTTCAGTATAAACTATAGGTCGTAAAAATGTGGTGGTTTGAATGTTGCACATTACTTGTGAGTCTCTCATACCTGTAAAGATCGAATGTGCATGCAGGGTTGTGTGTGTGCCATCCTCAGCCCGGCGCTGTCGGCAGGGCGAGACCCTCCACCTCGATGATCCCACGGAGCAGCTGGTGCTGCACCAAGGCTGGTCCTGCCCGGCCCCTCAAGGGAACACCCTGCATTAGCAGAGGGAAATTCAGGAGGAACCAGTGGAGCATTGCTCTGGCTGGGCCCTATGAAAGGCAGAAAGGAATTGACCGAAGGACGAAGCCAACGGGACCTGCAAAGCAGAAAGGGCAGCCTAAGGCAGTGGCAGAGGCTGAAGCCTGGTTACATAAAGTTCAATGATATGAATAGAAAACAATAAAAACATTACAGTTACATTGCAACCACTATTGCTGTTACCTTTTTTCCAGGTTGTTGGCTGCTTGGTTTATATAGCCCCCACTCTGTGAGTTGAATTAGTAGTGTGCAGCAACATCTTGTGTGAGGAACTGCATTTCATATTAGATGTATATACTCATTGGTCTTGGCTGTAAAGAACCTGACCTGGATAAGTGATCACTCCTTAACTTTCATGAGACATATTTTGGTGAAGAAATTCTATTTAAAAGTTTATTGAGTAGGTGATTGTGAAATAATATTTGTTTCAGTAAACCAGACTGTGCTCTCCCACAAAAGTATAGGAGAAAGTCGGGAAAAAAAGGTTATGTTCCCCACAGATACATGGTTTCTTTCACTTATTATTCTGAGGATGCTCTTTAACCCATAAAGTAGTATGAATCCCAGGATGTCTTGGAAGGCCATGGCATTCCCTGTGGCATCACTCATCTCTGGCTACTTGACAACATCACCCCCACACTTTTTCCTTCCTTTTTCTTCTTTAAAAGGGACTTAATTAAAAAAAAGAAAACAGAAACAGAAAGTGAGAAGTAGGCCATAGAGGCAGATGAGGCTTGCTCTTTCAGATTTTAACCTTAGAAGGTATATGGTATTAAAAGAAAACTTAGATGAGCGCTCTGCTGTTAGAATAATGAAGCAAAATCTTTTCAGGTCAAAATTACCATAAGCTCATTGAAACCTTTGGAATTATGACAGCAAACAAAACTGAACTTCTGTCTCAGTTCTTGTAAATGGTTTAGTCACTGTTCCCTTACACTTACTCAAAATCCAGTGTCTTCACAGGTACAACACTCACTCTTACAGTACCTTTTTGCTCTAAATGGGATAGTCCAGCACATGTTGTAAAGAAAAAAGTCTAGTGAGCACTAACCCTCCTAATGATATGCTGCAAATTAATACATTTTTTCTGGTTAATAACTACATCACAGGAAATGAATTTTTTTTTACTGGATGCTTGTAACCCATAATTATCTTCTGATTTTGCCTTTCAGACCTTGAAATGTCTAACAGTAACTGAATATTTAGCCACTTGAGGGTCATTTACTTCCAGGGATGCACATGCCTGTGTAGCTCAGAAGATGAAATACAGAGAAGAGTGTTGAATTTCCTGCACACACAAAAAAATCCAGTAGGATTAAACAGACAAAGGAAAAACAAACTCTGGGCCTTGAGAATAGTAACAGTCACTGAAATGGTGCAAATACCCTATTAGCAATAAATAGGAGTGAGATAACATTTTAGTATTTCTGGAAGTCGGTCAGTGTTGGAACTTGTTAAGCAATGTAAAATCAATATAAAGGATTTTCCACCTATTCTTTTACATGCAGTAAGAAGGTGGAATTGTCTGCTCAGAGAACAAGTGCAGCCATACCTTACTGAACCACCCAGTACTGCAAGCAGGTTTCTGATTAACAACTATGTAGGTCCATGGAGTGAGTCTCTTGAAAAAATCCGTATTGCATGGGAATGGAAAATAACAACAATCCTTTCTCACACAGAAGAAAACCTTGCACAAACTCCAGAGCCTAAACATAACTGGTCTCTAAGCTGACGAGGCATCTGGCCCCCGTGAGCACTCCAGTGGCTGCCCCAGGCAGCGGCCCCAGATGGCAGTGCTGGGAGAGGGACCGCAGGGTGACACGTGTTCAGACAGAAAGTCAGCTGTGACTTGGGCTTTGTCATAGGAGCACTGATAGCACCGCTGCCAGGAAAGATGAGAAGGCAGGGGGAAGTGCGCTGTTAGTGTTTCCTGGGCCCAGCCTGAGGTTTTACATGCACACAAAGTCCCCACCGAAGCACTGACAACCAGTGTGCGTCAGGGCAGGAGGATGTCTTAAGGTTGCTCTGTACTCCTTTTGGGACTGTCTAAGTAGAGTAATGCACACAACTGAGCCAAACTGACACACGACCAGGCAGAAATCTCTGTATGTTTGTAAGCACACCTCTGAGTAAGTTTTTCAGCCACATCTTGCTCACTCTAAACCAGCTCAAATTTGTGGAAATGTGCAGGGGGAATCAGTGTGCCATCACACGATGGACACTTTTCCTCCCCAGTTGTTTTAACCTAAGGAACTGCAACAATGGTGTTCTTTCAATAATCAACATCTTGTGCAGGCAAGACCTGACACTCAAATTAATTAAGGAAATGCCAGAGCTCAGTGTCAGTTTAGTGTCCCCACGAGTGCATTGAGTTGCAGCCCTGTTGTGCTGATTGAGGCAAGGGGCTGCAAGGGAGCAAGCAGCGTATGCACAGATAGCGGACATCACTGAGAACTCCTGTGCTGAGGTTGCAGAGACAGCTTTAATCTTCACGTCTTCCACCTTCTGTGTGTTCGCTTGTCCTGTTTTACTGTTCTTTGGACACTGCTTTCTTCAATCAAATAGAGCTGTGACAGAATCTTTGAAAGTATTGAAGGGTATTGAGGCCAACACACCTGCTCTGGAAAGACAGGAGAGCAAGGTTTGTCTCGTGCCCATGAGCCGCACTGGGTTGCAAGAGCACGACACTCTGTTCATGGGCTGTGCTGGGGACTGGACTCATTTTTAAACAAGGGGATTGGTTTTGTGCAACTGTCCCTGAGAAGTTTTTTCTTTCTGCACCACAGTGGGCATATTTGTTTAGATGCTTCCAATAAGTAAAACTACCTGGAATAAACTATTGGTACAATACAAAATGGAGAGGAGTGTCAAAAATCCAGAATAACTGCCAAAACAATATTTTAAACATGTAAATACTTTGGTACGTTAACTGTTAGAAACACTTTCCTCCTGCTGCCAACTTTACTAATTGCTGTAATCTTCCAAGCTTGATACCAAATCTGGTTTGAAGCCTTTACAAGGACACTGAACGTTCAAGACTTCAGCTGAGCTATGTGCTGTGCTGAGGGACATTTGCAGGTAGCACCTGCTGAACGGGGAGAGGTATGTGCACAGAGCAGGCACGGCTTTGCCTGGCCGCACACCAGCGAGAGGCTGAGCACAGCAACACGCTCCTGTGGCTGGACTGGAAGTGCCTCGTGTTTCGTCAGCTGGGGCTGCTGGATGGGGAGAGTCATTCCAGTCATCCATGTAGATATGCCAAGAGCTCCAGCTGAATTTTGTCAGCCTTGAATGGTGCTGGCTGTTATGCTGAGGGTAGTGCTGTAACCGTGCCCACGTGCGCGCTCTGCACATGGTGGGAGGGTGTTTGCAGGGGGTCCCCACCTGCCTTTTACTTCTTCCAGTGGTTTTGATACTATCCTAAGGTATGAACTAATCTTTACATTGCTATCAGCTCAGCTCAGGTGGATGATTTTTTTAGCTCAGCTCAGCAATAGTTTTTGTTGCCCTGTGTTGGTCCTTCACAACATCTGAGGGTGCACATGCAGCTTGAAATTCGCCTGCAACCTTTGAACCACCATAACTGTGTAAGGGCCAGTGGGAATAGCTGCAATTCGTATAATCAGTTTGATTAAAAGAGGCCCTTACATTAATGACAGTGGGTCAGAGATGACTTTCTCTTGGTTTTGCACTGGAATATTCTCTGCTCCTGTAGATAATTTATTCTTGAAGGTGTTGGGAAGAATAAGCTTGTCACATTGTCTTATAACAACAACAATTCTGGAGGAACAGCAAAAGTAGTACAATGCTCTGGCTGGCCAAGGTATAGCCATAATGATGAATGCTGAGAAGGCAGTTTTAGTAAGATGTGTACATCTTATCTCCTGTCTCCTAGGCAACTTCCTAACATCTTTGAGAAATTGCTAGAGAGCAGCTAACATATTCTAATAGTGTGATAAGTTTTATGAAGCCAGTACAATGCAACGTAATTTTCTGTTTTGAGGCATATTGGTCTACAGTAAACCCAATCCAGTAAATAAATACTGTTAGCTAGAAGTATTCATTCCCATGTCACCATAAATAAATCAACATTATTCTCACATTTGGGATGAACACTAAGTTGAATCTATGCATTGAACACCTACATAAGCCATATATATCATTCTATTGTATATGCGTATATTTTAAATTCCTTGGAATCAATTTTCTCAATGTTACTTATGTTTTAAAAATTATATTTATAGTAAACCAACAAACTTTCATTTCTGAGTACCAAAATTCTAGCTCTGTATTTCATGACATTCAAAATAAGCAATATTTTAAAACCTGTAAACAGCAGCATCAAAAATGGAGATATAATCTTTTCTCCATATGGATGTACTAGATTAATAAATAAATAAATGCATGCAGTGAGTCTTGACACAGTTGTTCATGGATATCATAAGACATTAAGGTTGAGTTGCTATGTAGACTGTCAGCTCCCATGGCATATCTTGACACAACAGAGTGCACTTTTCAAATATTATTAGAGATTGAAAATGATCTTATTCTTTTCTTGCAGTTGAGACAAAGACAGTCATGTGAAGAATAGAAAAGCCTATAATATTTAATTTGAGTGTGGAAAATATTTCTCTAACCTATACTTCTACACATTTTATAAATAAAAACATTTTGTATCTAGAGGGAAAAATATAAAAATATTTACAGAGCAAGATGTAGTTAAAAACTCAGCAGTTCCACAAGGGCAGGAAGAAATCTATGACTGCTTTGAGAAACCTTACTGTTTTCAAGTAATAAACTACAGAAAAAAATTAGAAGTAATGCCCCTTTTAAAAGAACAATAGTCTTGCTCACCAAGCATTCAGAAGATAGAAAATACCATCTTTAAGACTGGTATTTTTGTCCGCAAGATAATAATTGCTTGGCATCAGAGATAAACTCAGTGTTAAGAGAAAAAGAATCCAATTCTTTTTATATCCTAACCCAGACTTGTGAAACAAGAATATATATCTGTACTCTCCCATACTTTCACCACGTTCACTTATCTTTACAAAGTCCTTACTTGGCAGTGAATGAGGAATACTTCTGGTGAGCAGTTTCCTTTTGGTTGTTTTTTTTTTAAATGCAGATCTTAAAAAAAGATCACAAACAGGATTAGTTGAAACATAATTTTATAAGTTCAGTATTTCTGAATAAGGACCCTGATATTTATTTAAAACAATACTGCAAAACTCTTTGCTACACAAAGAAGGTTAGAAAGGAAAACGCTCACAAGGGCTCAGTCTTAAAACTGTGCAATCCATATTCTTCTTATGGCCTAAGAGAATGGCTGGTAGCATAAGCATTATATATTGACATATTAGCCTTAGAAGGTGTTGTCATTATTATTTTTTTTTAATAGCTTGAATATCTATTTGCTAGTGGAACAGCAATAACCATGAGTTTCTGGAGAGGAAGGCTGGCTATAGCAAACAGAACACAGTTGAGGATGGAGTAGTGGCCCAGGTTCATTCTTAAAGACTGAGGATTTCTTCCCATTTGAACAAAACAGAATAAAGTTTTAGGTGTGAATTGCTTGGGGTTTTTTCGAGTTGTTATAGTTCTGTTCACAATAAAAACTGCTGATGAAGTCATGTCTGGTAGGTCATTGTGTCCACACTTCTAACCAGTACAGGTTGCTTTATCAGTAATGGGTTTAATTGTGACAGCCCAGGCTTGTGAAACCTGGGTTCCACTGCCACCACTGCTAGAAGTGTTTGTGTGCCTGCTGCCACGCACCAGGCACCAAAAATAATTGTACAGAAACTTGTAGTTTCTAATAGTTCCTGCTGGTGGCCCAAAACCAATATGAGAAATTAGCATACAGACTACTTCTAGGGACCTAAAAGAAAACATATGGATGACTAATAGAGTGAATTTTATAAAAACACATTGCATCAAATCAAACCAGTTTCTTTCTACCACAAGGGAACAAAGAGAAGAAACAATACATGTCATATACCTTGGCTTATATAAAAGTTTTGACACTATACTGCACAGAGTTCCAGCAACCAAACTAAGGAACATTCAGATGAACAAAGCAGGTGTCAAAGTCATGGAAAAACTCTACTTGGGAATTCATTGACAGTGGTTCAGGTACATCCTGGAAAGGACTGAGTAATGCTCTGCAGGTGTCAGTCCTAAGGGAGTGGTACTATCAGGTATTTTCTTTAATGATCTGGATGATTGAATAGGAAAGGTACTGATTACATTTGAAGACACCAATAAGCTTGTAGCATATATTGGGAAACAGGGTAAGAATTCAATGGGATCTTGACACACAAGGAAATTCTATATATATATAAAAAGATACTGGTTTAAATAAGGGCAAATGACAGACCATGAACTCTAGTAAGAACAATTAACTGCACAAATATGGGAAAGGGAACAAAGGACTAAATTAGATCTCTGCAGGAGTATATTTAGAATTGTTGTGAATCATAGCTTCAACAGGAATCAAAAGGATTGTGTAAAGGCACCCCCCATATGATTAATCACCCACAATGATTAATAAACTGTCATAGCTAGCAAGACATTTCAATAATCCTGCTCCTTTCAGCACTGACCTCTGCTAAAGTGCAGCAATGCTGAGGCATTGAGCAATGAAATCCAAGGAAGATAGGAGTTACTTGGATGGCTTCCAGAGGACAAAAGTTCTGGAAAGAGCAGTGAGAATGGAGAGAAGTATGGAAAACAGGCAAAGAGGAAAATTTGGGTGAGCTGGAGTATTATTGCTTGTTGCCTCATTACTTTCAGGATGGCAAAGCTTCAGGTTTCAAATTCTGAATGTTGAGTCCTCCCTCAGGAAAATGAAACTACTCATATGCCCCACAAAGTCATGTCATAGGGATTTAAAGGCTTTTCTCATCTCTCAGAACCACTGTAAGTGACAGTGAAAAGCTTACAACGTGGCCAGGTTGCCTATCCCAGTTTTTCACAATCCTCAACTGATCCCCTCCCTCATCCTCTGCCAAAAAATTGGCAATGTTCTCTTACTTCACTTTCTAGCTTTAGAGTCCTTAGGAAACTCTTATTTCACATTTTGAAGCTTTTCACAATGACCACAAAACCTAGATATGTCTTTTATGTGTTCTTTTGAATTCAGAATTTTGTGTCTTGCATCTTTGGGACTTGTGTCTTTGGGTCTTTAGAAAATGTGACAAATAATGATTATATTGCCAGCAGTGATGGATTCTGGGTTCTGACCCAGCACCCATTGAACGGGCATTCACTGCTCAAAGCGATTGATTCAAGCTGTTCCTGAGCTCAAGCATTGTGCCCAGATTGCATTCATTCCACACAACAGCCAGAACTGACTTCTCTGTCTTAAAGGAAGGGAACATGAGAGACAGAAAACAATTAAGCTTTCAGCTTCAGCTCCTTCTTCATGCTAGTTGCCTTCATTTTGCAAACAATGTCATGTGAAGCATCCAGAAATGTGAGTTACTCATTTAATCCACAGAGCATATGTAGCACAATCCCGTGTGCCTGGTGGGAAAGAGAGAGGATGCATCCTGGTCTCTTGCCTGTTATACCAAAGTTTCCAGCTAAATACCTAGGCCTCAGAAGAGCCTGTCGTAGCAGGGGTGGTTTCTATGGCGTGGACACACAGCTGGGAAGCGCCATATAAGTTTCCTAACATACAGAACAGGCGTTGGCAAGCTGTGCAGTTTTCAGTGTCACACAAACTACATCTCCCTGTTGTTCTGGTGCCTTGATTGTCCAGAGCAGGAATCTGACAGGAGGCATTTATGGCCCAGGTTTCCTCATTAAAATAAGCAAAGTGTGGGCTGAGAGGGGACTAGGGGATGGGGCTAGCTTGATCTTGTCCTGACATAGCCTTGGCATCTGGCCAGTGCTTGCACCCACGCCCAGGGGCTGGGAGCAATCCCAGCTTCCACAGTATAGACCCAACCACTATGACCTGAGTTTATCTGGAAATACATCATTAGAATGACAGGAAAATTTGGGTATGTAAACACTGCTCTGGGCATCCAAGGTTCAGACACCATCAAAATGCATGAAACTGCCATTCAGCTGCAATACCCTCTGGAAAAAAAGTCTTAAGTACCTCAACCACTAACTGCCAATGAATATCATCCTTTACTGCTAATCTTCTGTTCCTTGCTTTGGATAAGGACTGATATGCCAGGGGCAGGGAAGGGGAAGAGAGGACAAAGGGTGTGCAGTTCCCCACTGACCATCACAGCGTGACACACTCCCCTGGTTGCTTTCCAGCAGAAAAAGCATGTGCTTGTATCTCTGCCCCAGATGCCTGTTAAGGACATGCACGCCCTGATATTTTGCTCCCACGCTACTTCTAACTGCTCAAGAGTGGCAAAATAAGTATGGTTCCTTCTTACATAGCTACTTTGCCACTGCTTCAATTATCTATCTCTTCCCTCCAGGGCCACTTCACCATGGTGGCTTTTCACAGACTCAGCTTCCTCCTTTCAACCAGTTATCAGCATAATCGTTATTCAGGTATGCTTAGGAAGTCACATCAAATCCCCTCACCAACGACTAGCCACCACGTCCAACCTCATGTTTTCCCAAGACAACTACGTGTCTACAGTGCTTGTCTCCAGAGTGATCCAAGCTGCCTTCCAAAGCCTTGTGTTTTCATGTCTTCCTGGTAATTTTTTGGCCCAGTGTTTTAAAGAAACTCATCTGATGCAGGTTTAAATTCTGCCTTTGCCACTTGCGGCATATTCTAGACTTTGAAAAAAATGGAATAGATCCAGTACTTGGCACCTAGTAAGCATCTGTATTCCAACTAACAATTAATTAGGATTAAGGGTTCTTGAAAGTATATCTTATAACTGAAGAAAATAATTACCAACTATTAATCACATACTTCTTTCAGATACTTAAAAACTAATTGTATGCATTTTCCAAATGATCTGAGCAGACTTTTGAAACATTTAAATTGCATTATACCCTAGGATCAGTTGAGAAATGTCCAAGTTTCTCACAGCCAAACTAACACTTTACTGCAATACTTCTGTTGCTTTGCTCAGTGTTTAAACTAGTGTTTAAAATAACAACCTTTACTTTGCAGCACCCCAAAATGTGGTTTGCTGCTGCATAGCAAGGTGAGCAAGCTGTATCAACAGGACATTTTTGTAGATTGTAGCATTACATCCCCATGCCAGTGAACAGAAAAGAGCACCAGTGTGGGATGGCTGGGAGAGGAGAGAGCTGACCTCCCGCATCCAGTGACATCTAAAACACTTGTCAGTGAAGGGCATTGTCAGATGGGGCTACATGTCTTTTAGTTTCTACTTAGTGCCTCATAGACATGTGCCTGATGCTGTCATCCTGGTGAGAGAGGATATATCAAAACAGTGCTCCTTCCCCATTGAGAACTCTTTTGCACATTGGCCATTTATATCTTTCAAGTGACCTAGATAGAAAGTTCCCTCTGGTTTCACATCAAAAGATCAATCATAATGTTTCTGGGAATTCAGTGATGAAGCTGAGTCTCTCTGGTTAGGCCTCTAGGTCTAGGAACATACTATATTTCAAAATTCAATGTAATGAACCTAAGCATTAACATTTTATAACTTGTAATAACCCATTCTAAATCTGAAAGCTAATTAAACTAAACATACCAAACTTGCCTGTAACTAGAACTGTTTGTATGTCATTTGAATAGAAAACTTGCAAAAGATTATTTGCATATCCAGAAAAATTAACACCCACAAAAATATTCAATAATAAATAAACTTAGTTTTTGAGTACTGGAAATCACACACTAGAATTAAAAAAATGCAAATAATAATTATGTAAAACTTATTTTAACCCCAGAAGGAGACTTATCAAATACCAAATCTAAATACCAGAAAAAGAAAAAAAGACTTTTTGTATATGGGTATAGTATGCTGTTTTGTAGGTTGCTGATATCAGAAGCACATAAGGCAGTACTGTTTCTGATTCTTTAGGTACAGTGTGTGGCACTCAGAGCATTGATTCATCGTCTTTCTTATTTTTGTCATTTGTAAAACACTGTTTTTCCTCCCCCAAAACAAGTGGTTTACATGTACAGAATTATTTTACTAGCCACTTAGATTGCTGACTCACTTATAAATGAAAATTTAGTCCTCTAAGAGAATCACCAGGTTTCACTCTTTCCTTCTCCACAATGAAATCAGAGTGAAGTGATTTTAGCAGTGGGATTTTAACAGCCAAGTGGTTTCAACTTCTGTTAAAAAAAAAAAAAAAGGTAGTTTTGAGTCTAAGCTATGCTTGAAAAGAATAAATTATAATGAAGGGATTTTATTTGTGCTTGCAGTATTAAAATGTTAGGCATAAGCATTCTTCAGTCAAGGTCCAATTAGCCAGATAATGTGATAGGTAAATACTGAATGGGACCACGGTCACCACTGTTTAGTTGAAAACAGGTCTGTCGTTGCAGACAATTTGGATGCAGAAATGTTACAAGGAGATGGGGCACCACTCAGGAATACTCTCTGATACACTATTTGCCACAGTTGTCAGTATTCTTTAAAGGTTTTATGATTACTTATTGTCATAGATATTTGTGCTTAAGAAGTCAACACTTCCTGACTGCTCATCATGTGCTGGTCTTGGGGGACTCTGACCAGGAGTTAGATACTGATGTTTAGATTTAAATATTGATATTGAAAGTTAGATATTGAAGTTAGTTACTAAAGTTAGGTCTTCTGTCTCCTTTCTAAACATAGGCCTCTAAAGCAAGAAGTTTCCAAGGAAGTCATGAGCTCAGAGAAATTTCATTCTTCTGTTTTAAAAGCCATGTATCCCACAGGACTGCCTCAGCACAAAAAGAGTGTCTTGTGTCTTGCAGGCCCTGCACTGAGTGTAAGGGCACATGAATACATGAAACAAGAATTTTTAAAGCTAGTCCCACTGCAAATAACACAAAAATCTAATACACTTTAAGAAAGGTTTTTAATGCCGTAACAAGTTGTAGTTTAACCCTGGTAGGCAGCCCAGTCCCACGCAGCTACTCACTCACTCTCCCCACAGTAGGATGGGGGAGAGAATCGGAAAAGTAAAAGTACAGAAACTTGTGGGTAGAGATAAAGACAGTGCAGCAAAATCTGCACATACAAGCAAAGGGAAATAAGGAATTTATTTACTGTTTTCCATTGGCAAGAAGGTGTTCAGCCATCTCTAGGAAAGCTGGACTTCATTGCATGCAACGGCTACTTGGGAAAACAAACGCCATCACACTGACTGTTCCCCCTTCCTCCTGCTTTCCCTCATATTTATTGCTGAGCACCACATCATATGTTATGGGGTATACCTTTGGTCAGCTGGGGTCAGCTGTCCCAGCTGTGCCCCTTCCCAACTCCTTGTGCACCCCCAGGCTCCTAGCTGGTGGGGCAGCAGGAGAAACAGAAAAAGCCTTGACACTGTGGAAGCACTGATCAACAGCTAAAACATCTCTGTGCTATCAACACTGTTTTGCTCACAAATTCAAAATACAGCACTGTACTAGGCTGCTGTGAAGAAATTTAACTCCACCCCTGCCAGACACCATACAGATTGATAAGCAAACACAAACACGGAGATTTAATTGAAACAGTTTATGCACCGTTCCTTCAGGCACTTGCACTAATACGCTGTATGACAAGTATGGATGGAAAACATAATTAAAACAGATATCTAGGCCTTTAACTAATAAAAAACCATCATTAAAAAAGAAGGAGTAATCAAAGTCAAATAATTCATTATGAATTATAAACTGTTTAAGTTTGATTTCACTTTTCTCCATTTTCTTTCATCAGAATGAGATGAGACTTCTGTCAGATGTTCGAAAAAATTCCTATTACTCAGAAGCAAAGACTTGATCTAAATACCAAAGAGAAATCTCTTTGAGTATAAGTGACAAACTGAGTTAAATCTAACCTGTATTAAAGTGCCTTTAATCTGACACTTAGGAAGATGAATTTTCTTTGTAATCAACATTTGTAAAAGGAACCTTACAGGCTGTTTCATTTAAGGCCATTGTGTCCTGCATATTTGGGGCAGAACAAATATGGTGATGGCCAGCGAGTGCTATTCATGCTTGACACATCTCCCACAAACACGAATTTAGGCAGATCAAAGCACTTTGAACTCTGTGGTGCTGACTGAGAAATGATTTGCCAAATGGACAAGTGAAAAGAAATGTTGTGCAGCTATTTGGTAGATGGCAGGAAGGTAAAGCAGATGGTGGATAGGCTTGCCCTTGACAACTCAAGTGCAGCACGGGTTGGCATCTGGAATGGGAAAGGGCTGTGAACACCTACAGTGGGTTTCAGGCCATGCCCCAGGACTGGCACTGCTGGCAATGGGGATGGACGGGATGTCTCCAGGTGTTGGAGAGCCAGGCAGGGGACCTCACCACTGGCAGCTTTCCTTGGGGCTGACTGAAAAGTGAGAACAGCAACCAGGATCGAGGGCTGATCCGGCAGAGTGGTGCTTGGCAAGGGCAGCTCTATCATACTCTTTGGGTACAGCAGGCACTCAGCAAGGTAGCATCGAAATGACTTCTCCTGAGCCACTGAAGTAACTTACTGAGGCCAATAAACTTGTTGCTGTCTGTGCTAGTGGCAGGTAGCCTGGCATCCTCCATGCTCTGGCAAAAAGGAAAGTCAGAGTGAAGAGTGGCTAGGTTAAAAACTCAGACACTTTGTTCTCCTTTCAAATTATGAGCAAAGATATACTACATACCCCTGAGGACTGTGAGGGAATAGCTGATGTCAAAGCACCATCTTTTGTCTGCCCTTTTCTGTCTATTAGAGATGATAAAGCTACAAGACTAATACCCTCTCTAATGAGATTGACAAGGAAAAGTCTGGTTATTAGGGGGAGAAAAAAAACAAAACTTTGGTAATTAATCCATTGTTGCTCAGAGATTCCAGTGGCATTGCTTACAGTAACTCCTGCAGGGATACTGTATTTAGTTGGTAAAACTAATAACAATTTCATTAAGCTAACAGCTCCTAATGCTAATAATAATTCTGTTAAATCTTTATGGATATGTTTGTCCTTGTCTAACTTTTTCATTTTCCATTTATTGCAGATATACTTCATGGTGTCTTTTGGCTCAGATTAGTGTTCTGTATTGCCACAAGATCATTGTCAAGTCTTACTGTGCCATTTTAGACTATGAAATATCTGCATCACACGGTCCTTAGGGACTTCAGTAAGAGCAGGAGTAATCTTTATCTCAGTTTAAAGTCTATGGAATATATTTATCTATTTAAACTTGTGTTCATGAAGGCATTTATCTTCAGATGTATTAAAATAATTTTAAAATAACTAAAAAATAGCAAAAATGTGACAGAAATGTGACATTATGACAGAAATGTGACAAAAATCACTTGCCAAGGTCTTTACAAATGATAACTCTACCTTCCTTGTTCAGCCTTCTCCAAGCAGACAGAAAACAGAGAGCTTTTGTCCAAAATTCAGTCTCTTTCCAACTTTGATCATCTGCTCCACTCTGCAAAACACTGTAAGCTGCAATGCAGCTAGTAACGCTGTACTGAGTGCTATCGCAGCCTTTTACGTACGTGGTACGTGAGGTCTGGCAGTTTAGATCCTAAAGGAACACTTACTGGGAATGACTCACAGACTGGTCGTGAAAAGGGAGTGGGAGGCAGCCAAAGGTAGCAGTGGCCAGCTAATGCCGATGCTTCTGTGATGTTAACACTGCAGCACTGGGAAAGGTGGAGAGGCAAACCGAGAGAATTAAAGGGAATAGTCATACAAAAAATAATAGTTTTCTTCATAAGAGGTAAATTATTAGCCCTAATGTAATTTCTGCCAGTTCTCAGGACTAAAATTAACCACATACATAGAATAATTTGTTTTCCAGATACTGTGACAGTCTTAATCACCTTTTTCCAAAAAATGAATACTGGATACAGTGCAGTCATTAGCAAAAACGCAGGCATCAAAAGCGTGCCTCTTGGATGAATACTTTCTAGTGTGAAGTGGCAAGGAAAGTGAATTTTTGTTCAGTTAATACTTTAAATTTTTAGAAGTCAGACCATGTGAAAAAGAGGCAGGTCTCCAGAGAGCTCTGCCAGACAACACTGCAAGTGTGTAACATCAAGCAATGGTTCCCCTAGATCTGTACTGCTTGTTCTCTGTGTCCATACATATCTGAGAACCTGTCTGACACAGTAAGGCCTGGACTGAATAGTTTTGGTATTCAGTAGCTTGTATAGAACTCCAGACTCTATGAACAGAGGCTGATGACACCCATGTTACTGAAACCCTACAACACCAGGCATCTTCTGGGTTGGTTCACCAAAGAAACATACATGCCAGGGTGTCCCTTCATCCCTTGATGCAGGAAAGCTGACTAATATCAGGGAAGGCTGAACTGCCACAGGAACGCTTTGTTTAATCTAATCTCTGGTTGTGGAGTCTTTATTCTCCATAGCTGAATATTCTACAAACACTAAATTTACTCTTCCCCAAAAGTTATTGTATATCTTTTTCACACATCTTTATAAAGTCAATTTTCCCTTAATATCACAGTGTCACCTGCACATTTCAGTTATTTTTTAATTTGCTTTGCTGAGGAAAGTTGACATAGTGTGAGGCAATTCTTTGCTCCCACAGGAACTGTTAGTGAAGCACATTTGTACATCCTTTCCCTTTGAAAACTAAACCTTCCGATTTTTGGTGGGGGCAAGTGAGCGAGTCAGATGTGAGGAGCATTTGTGAAGACTGATGCAGTGACTGATTTTCTTTACAACATTAAATTTGACAACAAAAGATTTAAACTGAATGTGCATGTCAATAATGCAAAAAGTATCCTTCATAGGTAAACTCATTTAGATTCTCATCAGAGATGCTGCAGTGGTTTAGCACTACAGCGTTTCTGATTAAAAATGTTGGGAAAAAAGGTATTTCGTGTTATTTAAGAATGTATTTGTCAGTGTTAAGAATAGGTTTAAAATAATAAATTGCCATGGCTTTGGAATGTTTATTTGTCTGAACAATTTTGCTGCAGATTACATTTCACAGACATATAGAGCATTTCTATTTGCTGGCTTCGTACTAGATTTGGCAAGAACTACTCCTCTGAATAAAAATTCTCCAGGCAAAATTGTGATGAAAAGATACAACAGATCCATATCTGAGAAGGATGATGATAGGACTGCCAATAAAGAGCTGTAGTGGCTCAGTGGAGCCATCCTGTGTAAGTATGTTTAAATTATACATATATATGATTATATATAAATTTCATCTAAATATTTTTATTTTCTCGAAGCTACAGTGTGCAAAATAAACTTAGCAAAGGCAGGCCAGGTATTTGTTTAACCTATTTCTGGAAATAAATGTAAATAGACAGGCAAAACAAACTCAAAGACTTATGTGATGATTTTACCAAATTACATTATTTTTGCACAAGAAAGATTTTAAATCCATGATTTTAGCACTCAGGAAAAAAAAATGGTCCCGTGTGACGTTTAGAGCAGAAAGCCAAGGCAGAAATGGGGCAGAGATTTGAAGCAAAGTTCAGAAAAGAGGCAAACAGAGGCTAGGAGCTCATGGCAAGATACGGATGTAAATGTAGAGAAAAAGCCAGCAGTTGGGAGGAGGGTTGGATCATGAAGCAAAGACATGAGGCAGCTCTGGAATAGAAAGGTAGGCTGGAACAAAAGTGAAAAGAGCCACTATTCTTGCTGCAAGAAGCTTACAGGTTGTTCAGCAGGTCACCTTCCCTCCACTTGCAGGGGGACCATTCAAGTCCTTCTTTTGGGGTCACCATAGCACTATCATGGTTTATGAAGAATTATTCATCCAAAGAGATTACTAGTAGCTGTGGCCACATAAACCATATTTGCAATACTCAACACGAGAGTAGCTGGAGTGTTGAAAGAGGTCATTGTCTAGGGATAAACCCTAGGCTCTAAGGAGGACAAATGTGGAGAGATGGGCTTAAATGATCTGGTAAACGAAAAAGGCTTTCTGGCATTCTTCATTCAGACCTATATTGCTAGTTAGTAAGGATATTAAATTTGGACTTTCCTATTTTGCTTTGCATGATAGGATCAGGAGGACTCTATGAACTAGTTCTGCATGTGAATGAGAAGAAGCCTGGGGAAGGAAAATACAACCTGGAATCCACAAATATCTCCAGGGTAACTTTTCTTTGACGAAAGAGGAAGCATGATAATGAATCAATATATATATATGCTGTTCCCAAATGAGAAACCAAGATTTCATTAGACACCTTCTTTTGGTTAAAGGATAGCCTTGGAAAAAATTAAAAAAGTGAAAAAAAAAAAAAGTTTTAAATTATTGCGTTGTTGGAAGGAGCAAAAGGCAGATTAACATATATCTACAAAGTATTAAAAATCAAAAAATAAACACCAGAAAACAGAGTGAAAACAAACAGATACAAATTCAGGCATGTTAACATCTTGTGAAAAGGATTGTTTCAGATTAACCCAAAGCCTGTTGACCATGTATTGTATTTAATAGACTAATGGAACTTTCACTGTCAAAATAGGAAAGATATGTAAATATGAAAATTAATATCTTTTTTCCAAAAACAAGGAAACTGATTTCCATAGTGTTTCACTCTGTGCTTTCCCCAAAAATCTTTCACTGGAAAGAAATGGAAACAAATGGTGAATATTTCACTTACTTGAAAGTCTAGATTCTAGAAAGGTGAAATTCTAGAGAGTGCCCTCTCCTGGTTTTGGCTGAGACAGTTAATCTTCTTCCTAGTATCTGGTGTAGTGCTGTGTTTTAAATTTAGCATGAGAATAATGTCGATAACACACTGATGTTTTTAGTGGTTGCTAAGTAATGTTTATCTAAGTGAAGGACTTTTCAGCTTCTAATCCCTTGCCATGTGAAGACTGGAGGGGCACAAGAAGTTGGGAGGGGACACAGCCAGGACAGCTGACCCAAACTGACCAAAGGGATATTCCATACCATATGATGTCATGTTCAGTATATAAACTGGGGGGAAAGCTGGCCAGGGGCTACATATTGGGAACTGGCTCTGCGTCTGTCAACGTGGTGAGCAACTATATTGTGCATCACTTGTTTTGTATATTCTAACTCTTATATCACTATTAATATTATCATACTTTCTTTTTTTCTTCTTTTTCTGTCCCTTTAAATGTTTTTATCTCAACCCATAAGTTTTCTTACTTTTATTCTTCTGACATTCTCCCCCATCCCACTTGCAGGGCGGGGGGAGTGAGTGGCTGTGTGGGACTTAATTGCCAGCTGAGGTTAAACAACAACATGCCCTTTCCATCTACTCAGTTCTGATTAATAATTTACTTTTCGATTTTGTAGCTGGCATTTTATGGAGTATCATTATATATTCAACAGATATATTAATTTGTTGAGCAAAGTCAAAAATAAAGTGTTTTTTTTTTTCACTTGGATTTTATTTTAAGGCCATTGAATGAACTAAATATCAGTTGCATGTACAAAACCCATAAAAATCAAATACTGTTCCAACTACTTAATAAGAACTTGCCAAGATAGCTGTGTTTTGCACAGTGTTGAGTTTCTGCTGTGAACAACAGTATTTTCCCTTTGCCTTGGCCTGTAGCTATCATTGCTCTATGTGCAATATTGTTCTAATACTGTGCTGAAATTCCTGGAAGGATGAATTCCCAGCATGGTAGTTAATAATCTGTGTTCCATGACTAATATTTATTTGCAAATAAGATTAATTACATTCACAGTATCTCCAGTTCTACCACTCCTCGCTCCCTACTAGGAATATGATTGCAAGAACCTAATGTCTTATACATCTCTGACTAGCAATTTTGGTGTATGAAAAAAACGACAGTTTTAGAGCATCAAATAAACCTAAAGTAAACCACTTTGAAGACAGTAACTTTTTTATCTAATAAAATAATTTACCTGCTGAACCTTGATTCCAGCCCTCTGCATATGACTGATGTGATCATATCATGATAATGTGTCTGTCAAACAGCACTACCACCAAACTCTTTGTCTTGTTTCTGAAATGGCCAGGAGTTTTTACCTCCTTCTGAGGTGAAAATAATCAAGAAGATCTTGTAGACAGGTCATTCTAGTGAAAGCATATCAGCCACTAAATACAAAACTGATGTTTGGGCTGCCTTTCATTGGAACACCTGCTGCCATCTGCCTTATCAGGTTAAAAGCTTGAACTGAAGTATGCTGGTGTGGAAATGATGAAGAGCTGGCTGAGCAAATGCCTATGTTTTTACAAAGTAAGAATACAGCTAAGCTATGAATTTAAAATTTAAAAGACTCTTTAAAACATTTCTAAAAGGTGTGGAAGGCAACATAGACTGAATAGCTTATGCTGTGAGCACAAAATGAATAAATGACGTGAAAATGCATATAAACTTGATGTTCACAATCTTGGACTGGATGCCACTTTGCTCAGTACCTAAATCCCCTAATATCTGGACTTTAATTTTAACATGCTGTAAGTACATCAAATTCATGAGTCTTGTCAGTTAGGATCTTTCAAGAGAGATTTACTCTTGTTGACACTTCAAGATATAGATATATAGATATATAGATATATAGATATATAGATATATACACATGTTTATTTATATTTATATTTATATATATAAAGCACCTATCAAGTTGACACTTCAAGCGTCCCAAATTTTATCAGTACCTATTCAAACAAATTCATCTGACAATAGATAAAAACTGCTGGTTAAAAAGAGAAACTCCCTGCAGAAGTCGATCATTTCTGTTTGTAGGACACTTCAATAGACAGCTTCAGTAGAGCTTGGCTGCTCTACTTTCTCTCCATGCCAAAATGATATTTCAGGCTTGTTGTATATTTAGTGGGCCTATTTACGTATAGTGTAACCCTACAGTACTCATCAACATTTGATTTCAGACCAACTGGGGTCAGTTCAGATCACTGTGGTATGTATTTCTATTAAGATTTGGGGTAACAATACAACCTGATCTGCTTTGTTAACAACTGGCAGTTAGTATTAATGATACCTGGAAAGACCCATCATCATTACTTTGGATTATACAAATAGGTGTGTAGAAAGTGATTAGGGCATCCAGCCAGTTACACTGGAGAAACCTGATGTGAAGAAAAGCAGATATAGACAGCAGTTTTGGGAATTCAGATTTTCCAGTCATACAATGATTTTTGACTACTTCGTCTACTACCCCAAGTTTGATCAAGAGCGTTGGTACCAATCTGAACAGTTGCTGTTGGATTGCTATTAGTCATTAGAAGTGATTGGTGATCAGCAGATGTTAGTTTGTGAATAGACAGAAAAACTGATACTGGCAACAGTTTTCTGCTGCTAAAAATGTTTGCCCAATCTTGATATTCTGGTAGATAAAGTAGGAGATTTTAATGGAGGGATCATATTAGAATCAAGCTGTGAGGCACCTTCCTGCTTTCTGGAATTCCCAAAGTCTGAATTTTCATTTTATTTTAATACTTTAACAATATTATTTCAGACCTGTGCTAACTAGTGCCCGGTAGACCTATCAAACATTACATGCGAGGTGATTTTTGGAGCGGCTATTGCAGAAAAGAATCTGCCATACAGTAAGTGTCATCAGAGATATTTATTAATAACAAAAGGAAGGTCTTATTGTTACAAGTTTAGAATACCGTCAACTCATTGCTCAGAAAAGCAGTGTTCAACTTGCGATGCCATCTGAAAGCCAGACATAATATATGTAGTTTTTATTAAAGTGAATAACATCTGTGACAGGCAGAGCGGCAGACTGCAAGATCTACTGGATCAATGGAAAAATTACTTTGAAGAAATTTATTCATACTATCATGCCTCCTATGTGAGCAGGAACCTTCCCTCAGCCAGAAAGAATGTGAGATCACAGCCCCCTCACAGAAATCTGGTAAGATGTCAGAGCTGGCAATATCACTGCTGGTGACAGCTGAGTTTTGCGGTTTGTCTGCATAGGCTTCTAGGTTCAGTGGGTAGTCTGTCTTACCCAGGACTCATAAGAATGGTTCATGGTTCTGCTCCAAAATGAGGTGCAGGGTTTACACAACATCTACAGAAACCTTATTCTTTGGTCAGCTGCAGTGAGTGTCTTTGCTTCTGTATTCACGCCTCAGTCAGCACTGTGCCTTGAGGAAAAGTTGGAATATTTGGTGTGGATTTAGACCAGATGTTTTGCCTTTGACCAGGTTCCTTCATTACAGATGTTTTCTGAGGAAATCACACAGAATCACAGAATGGTTGGGGTTGGAAAGAACCTGTGGAAATCTTCTAGTACAACTCCTGCTAAAGCAGGTTCACCCAGAGCAGGTCACACAGAGTCACATCCAGGTGGGTTTTTATATTTTCAGGGAAGGAGACTCCACACCCTCTCTGGGCAGCCTGTTCCAGTGCTCTGCCACCCTCAACGTAAAGACATTTTTCCTGTATTCGGATGGGACTGCCTGTGCTGCAGTTTGTGCCTGTTGCCCCTTGTCCTGTCACTAGGCACCACTGAAAAGAGACAGGTCCCATCCTGCTGACACTTGCCCTTAAGATATTTGCAGACATTGATAAGATCCCCCCTCAGTCTTCTCTTCTGCAGGCTAAAGAGGCCCAGCTTTCTCAGACTTTCCTCAGAAGGGAGATGCCCCCAGTCCCCTAATTTGTAGCCCTCTGCTGGACCCTCTCCAGCAGTTCCCTGTCTCTCTTGAACTGGGGAGCCCAGAACTGGACACAGCACCCCATCAAGAGCATAGGGGGGGGGATCACCTCCCTCGACCTGCTGGCCATGCTCCTCCTAATGCCTCCTAGGATCCCATCAGCCTTCTTGGCCACCAGTGCACACTGCTGGCTCATGACCAGCTTGTGTCCTCCAGGATTCCCAGGTCCTTCTCCACACAGCCTGTGCTGGCGCATGTGATTGTTCATCCCTGGTGCAGGACCTCACACTTGCCTTTGCTGAATTTCTTTAGGTTCCTCTCCACCCAACTCTCCAGCCTGTTCAGGTGTCGCTGAATGGCAGCGCAGCCTTCTGGTGTGTCAGCCACTCATCCCAGTTTGATATCATCAGCAAACTTGCTGATGAATGAAATAACTAAGGTTAGTGAACCCTGTCCAGTTTGTTTTCTCTGTCTCTGTCAGATGCTTGAGTCAGCACATCAAGCAAGCCTAGGAGACCTGACGAAGTGACTCAAAATCCCAAGGAAGAAGTAATACTGATGAAAAAAAAAAACCTCTAAAGGAATTGAAAGCTCTGTTTGGATGAATGACAGCTAAATGGCATTTTTCCTCAGTTACAGTAGGTGCATGGCACAGCCGAGTCCCTCCCATTCTGACTGTTCACTAGTAACACTGCTCAGCGGATGGACGTGTTGGGAGAAACAGCCGTTCATGGTATTGTGTTGCACACAGTTCTGCTTCAAGCAAAACTTAGATACACTGATGGCAATTGCCTTGTTCTCTCAGCATGGTGAATGTCTGCAGCTGACAACCTATTCAAGCAAAAGGCAATGTGTATTGGAGGAGAAATTACCGATCAGAGTGTGGATATATTCTATTTATAACTTTCCTGTTAGAGATACATGTTCCAGGAACAGAGATGGGCTACTTCTAAATCCTGTTTCATTATCTCTGGTGGTCCTATTTCAATGCTCAAGTCCCTGGCTGAAGAATGAAGTGTTATCAGAGTGAACTGCTGCTTGTACAAGTTTGTGTTTTTTTTAACAACTGCTGTCTCTTACTTCCCATGGTGTAACTCCCAGAAGCAAAAATGGATAGCAACTTCCAGCCTGTTTTCCCAAGATTCAAGATTTGTTCTCAAAAAGAACTTGGGCACCCGTATGTAACAGTGCCATCTGGTGTTATCAACAATAACGATAGCATTAAACTTGGGATGTTTAACTATTCAAGGGTATTTCAAGCTGATAATACCGTGGGTTTGACAAAAACATTAGTTCTTTGGGCAGAAAGCAGATTTCTTGTTAATTTCCACTTTAGTGTGGTGACTAATATTTTGTAAGAGCTTGCTTCTTCTCTTTGAAAGCAGTACACAAATATATGGATAACACTTTTCCTTAACTATCTTGAATATTTTGACATACTTTAAAACACTGGTAGTGTCTTGACATGTAGAAAATAATGGTACAAACTTACAAGCTAATTAAATAGAAAGAAAAAGGTTGCATGTATGTGACAGAGACAGAGAAGACAAAATGGAGGACATGGTATCAAACCTGATTCCTTTTCAAATTAGCAATAAATTCACTGGGTGCGTTACTCTTTCAGTCAGGGTGCAGAAGGGAGAATGGAGTGGCAAAAATTTTGCTCTGCTTTTACCAAAGCAGTAGCTGTATGAACCAAGAAATTGTCACTGTGTGTGGAAGCAATTTTTTTTAACCAGTGAATACTACCTTCCACTTATGATGTTTGAAACAGTTCAAAAGCTGTTTACTGGTGTATTTATAGCTGTGAGAACATGAATTATTATATTCAAATATTATAAAATTACTACTGTCTTTTATATATTTTTCCTGAAGGAAACAGATCAAAAATGGACAGAAAGCAGTCAAGTAGGATGGATACTTCCTTCACATAAAGTGTGATTTTTGAATCATCAATGTAAAATTACAGTAAGCTTATCTGTAAGTATTACTTCTTGAGCTGCGATCCAGTGCCAAGGTTGTATAACTCTACAATTACACTGGAAAACCTCACAGATAAAATAGATTTCCATAGAAGAAGCTTTTTGTTGAGCTCTGGGATTATTCTCTTTACTTTGACTTAGCACTGGGTCTACACCCTTTCCTTTGGTGACAGAAATAACTGATGGATGCTGGCTATGCTAGCAAGAACCCATGCCCTAAGGGTTATGAAGGAGCTCCCAGGAAACCTAAGAGTTTGAACTAAACCCCCTTTAAATTAAGCTATAAACAGCTGCTTATTGTCTGAAAGAATTTTAATGGAGAAACGAATTAGCCAAAGTGAACTTCAGGCTGTCAGCTGGTCATGAGTATTCCTGAAGGGGAAAAAAAACCAAATAAGCAAATAAAAAATCCAAGTTCCTAGGAAGCCATATCAGGGTTTTTGGATATCTTTCAAAGCCTCTCAGCTACTAGGTCAGGTGAAGCCTGTTCTAGAACATGCCAGGGCCCATGGCCATGCAGAGACTTCATATCCTCACAGCAAATCCTTGTTGCTAGCATCCCCCGGGCTAATGCAAGATCAGCAAGCTATTTGCAGTCCTGGTTCCCTCTTTTTAGTGTTTGACAGTTTTCCCTTTGGGCCCTGGCTTTACATTTAGTACACCAGCACTTGTTGGCAATGGCAGCTGGGTCAGTACAAAGCTGAGCTAGGGCTTTCCCAGCTAGGAAGTTAGGGAAGGAGGACATCCACCTGCTCAGGTCTGCATTTCCTGTCCTGAACATGGAAGCAACTGACCCTCAGCTAACACCCTTCTCCCTGCTGAAGACATCCCCTGGGAGTGTATTTAGGGCCATTCTGCAATTGTGCAACACCAGGTCCAGTATCTGTATCATGGCAGCCAAAAACACCTGAAACAGGGTGCAGTGAGTGGCATCAATATCAGCCTCAGGAACTCCTGGTACTTTCTGCACATTGCTCCTTGACGTGTTCATCTGACTGAACTTCAACTGAATCCCTAATGAGATTGCCAAGTGTAACAGTTTTTCTCAGCTACACTTCTAAGACCAATTGAGCAGAAGTAGCTGCAGCAATCTGAAAAAGGGAAATAGTCTAGACCAATATTTCTGGGTTCATATTTTCCTCTGTTCAAAAGAATAAGTGTAACTTTCTGCCGCAGACTGAAGAATTCCAGCAGAACTGCAGTGTATTCTGCAAAATCAATATTAATCATTTTCAAATTGTTTGCTTGTTGACTTTCTGAGGACAGCAAGAAATCCTTAGGGCAACTTATGCACAGCACAAACAAAACGTTCTACAACAAGAAAATATGTTTGGTGGTTTTTGCCTCTTACATTTCACATTTGACCTTTAGAATACTGTTGTCATTTAGTCACATAAAGGGCCAAAAATTGTGATGAATAACCAATATCTAATCTGTAGTCATGCTTGTGTTGTTGAATTCTGAAACTACCTATGAATTGCATAAAATTACCAATATGCTGCTTTAAACATTTTGTTACCTTATTTGTGACTTCTTGACTACTGCTAAGGAACTGTGAATGATACAAATATGAAGACAAAGCATACAACATTTGTCCCCAAGCACAAGTCAGTAATAGAAAACAAAGTCCAGACATGTAATTTGGGATGGATTATTCTTTCCAACAGACAAGCTATTTTTATTTTACTGAGCATCCTCAAAGAGTTCTTATTTTATCAAGACTCCTCTCATGCTGCTTTTACAATGATAGGATATTCATAGCACTGATGGGATCCTAGGGAGAGAATTATTTTGCTCCTGTTCTGTGAAGATCCTCCTTCAGATGATTGTTGCAAAATGAGAGTGCTACTGGAGTAGTTAAAGAAAATACAAGCAGTCTGAGATTTAATCAATTATATGAACATTAATCTAATCATTGTTAAGAAATATAAAGCATGTTAAATATTGCTACTAAATCTATCCTTCCCTCTGGTCCTGGCATAAAACCTTGGTTGTTGGCTACCCTGGTTTTTTTGGCAATATGCTAGAGTAACAGGAGCAGCTATTGCATCACTTAGCCATCAGAAACTGGAACTTCACCTGCCTTCTGTGCATCCCTCTGAAGGCTGATTTGGTCCTGAAGGGCAATTTGTCTGAACAGCAATTTCACTGAGATGAGAAGGTTTACTGGGAGTAAGGAGATAAATAGAGTAAACCTAAGAATGTTTTGTTTAATATGCCTACACTTGTATTTTGTGCAAATTAAATGAGACAGGAAGATCTTGAATAATGCTACAGAAAGAGAATACTAATACATATATTTTCCCCAGAGCACCCTGTGGCTCTGATCCCAGAATCACATTTCTAACCTCCACGTTGTACTCAACTATAGACAGAAACTATCTCTGCCTTCCTTATTGTCCCCCATTTGATTTTCCAGCTTTTGAGACATTAAGGCATCTAACCATTCTTATTCAGACATGGTCTCTTCATTTGTGCTGTGATATGTGAACAGACACATAAGCATGCACACATCATGCTCACATGCAGAGCTTTGAATTAATGCGTTTATTTGCAAGTCTATTTATCAGAGGACATTAGAATTTTTAGTTGTCTTTTGGTGGTTTATCAAATCACTTAATAAGCCCAAAGAGGCTACATTTTCAGAGCATCTTTGTATCAGGTATGGTAAGCCATATCTATTTTTGCATTGACAACAATGCATTTTCTTCCACTGGTCAGAGTGTTTCTAGAGCTTCTTCTCACCAATTCACTTCACAGTTTTCTTAGATATTATCTCACTGGCAAGTCTATGTTGTCTGGCACATCCATGTAGAGGTGTTACCTGGGTAGAGATGAAAAGGTTTCAACAAAGTAATTGAAGAATAACAGGGGTAACTGTTGGGCTCCTGTTTTTGACATTTTGGCCATATCTTGTCTTTCTGCTTTTAAATTATTTCAAAGAGCACCTTTAACATATACTGAGACAGAGATACATATTCTTTTCAAAGGATGGAATTACAGGCTGCAGTTCTATAGCTCACGGCAAGCAACCTAGAGGATTTATTAATACTTGATGAATCCCTCTCAACGTCTCAGCGGTGAGGAGAAGACAAACAACCTGCTGCATGATTGATGATGTGCCTGCCAAGAAGGAACTTTAAAGCATGATTCTTTCTTTAAAAAATCTGTAAAAAAAATCTGGTTTGAGCATGATCCTGCAGTAGGGCTGAGTGGAGATGCAGTCTCTGCCCAGTCATACAATGGAAAATTCATTAACACATGGCGTAATACAGGTAGCAAAGTGTTACAGCCTTTTGTCTCTGCCTCCTCCCCACTGACAATGTTCCCTTCGTCTCTGTGGCACACTGCTTTCCGCGGAGCAAGGTGTGTTTGCATACCTGTACCAGGCTGCAAGCTGCAGTGTGAGGCAGGTGGAGGTGGGTTACCTTCAGCTTCCCCACGGTGGGGCAGGCATGGCAGGTCAGAGGGGCTGAGCTTTAAGGGGGACAGCAACCGCCAGGGCATGCAGGAGCTGTGTGTGCTGCCCTGAAGGCTAAGAATGCCCGTTTCCGAGATCTTGAGGGTCTGGGAGGTTTGGGTTCAAAATTCCCCTCTTCAGACACAAGGCATAACTGAAGCAAACAATATCAAAGATGTATATAGGTTCCAAAACCTCATCACTGTTGAGCTAAGGAATATACAAATGACAACAAACATTATCACCACTCTTAAATATCATTTGCTCTCTGAACCTTGTGATTCCAAAGAGTCTGTTATCCTCATCTTTCATTGTTTTTCTCCTCCAAATCATGGACTCTCTCTGCCTCCCAGTGCAGCTGGTTTCCTTCCGCTCTGTTTCTTCTTGCTCTCCTCAGATGCCCTGACATATATACCCTTTGTCAGATGACACACATGGTCAGACTTACTGAGTGATCTACTGTGTTCCTGTCTGAGCCCTAGAAATCAGACCTGAAAGTTCCTTACCTAAGTGAGATGCCATATGGGCAGAGGACCACACACCTTTCCTGCAGTTTGATTGTACCAAATCGCTGCGGTTTACAGTCTTTTAGTGGAGTAAAGCCATGAAATGAGTGAAGCAAACAGACCTCTGTTTTCCTCCATATGGAATTTTCGGTCACATGGACATTACACAGAGTCCGTCATGTCAAACAGAATCCTTAAACTGCACATGAGCTCCTCAAACTACAGAGGCCAAATAGCAACTCTACTATGTAACTCATGTGCCAAGTCTACCTCGAATGGGATGCTAGTAATATATATTTAAAAGTTATGGACATTTCAACTGCCATGGGAATACTCGACTTCAAATAGGAACAGTTTCAATAAAATACAATTTAATTTCAATTAATACATCTGGGCCCATAAATTTGCTTTTTTCTTAGTTCATTTTGTTTTTGTAATCACAACATATTGGAGCCAGAAAAAAAAAAAAAAAAGAAAAAAGAATTCCACTCCAGGGCATAATGAATTATTGATTAAGGCAGCTAGATCAGTATGAATCCATATAGGAAGCCAAAAGTAAATCAGTAAATGAAAGGGTTTTAAATAGATACTTAGAAAAAGGGGGTTTGCTAAATGCTGAAATGAATATTGGACAGAAAAATACCTAATGGTCTGAATCACAATCTGTAACTGCCAGGTCAGTCCCTGATCTAAATAAATTGCAATTTAGAGTCTAAATTATGTGGGCAAATGCACTGAATAAAGAAAACAGCTTGTAGAAGAGCTAACACTGAAGATGTGACAGGATTTAAATCCTGACCATGTGAAAACATTTTTTTATACAGACCAGACAAAGGATTTGTGAAGAATAGAAAGACTGAAATGCCTTTCCTCAATAATAGCACAAAATGAATGTCCATTGAAATCAATGCTTGTACATGGATAATTCATAACCAGAAAAATGTGAGGTTCTTCAGATAACAACTTTTCTCAAGTCTGAAAGCCAGTATGTTGGCATAAAGAGAAACTTTTTTTGCATGTACAACACTGTTCTGTGTGTTGTAATGAGTGGACCAAATTCATCCTTAACTTAAACAAGTGTGACTCCTGTCACACTTAATACTGCTACCCATTCACATATAAACTTAAACATGTCTTTTAAAAAAAAAGTTGGGAAAAATGGAAGTTGTTTCATTTCATAGAATGCTCAATGCATTAAATGTTGTTCCAAATTCCCCTGAGTACAGTGACCTCTGCTGCTCTCTTGTATCTCTGATAAGTTTTCAAAATATAAAAAAAATGCATAGATTCATAATACTTTTAGTGTTGATAAATCAGAAATGAAAAGAAACAAAACTCAAAAAAAACCCAACAAGAAACCACCTAAGCCACCCACTTTATGGTCAAACTGTAAGGCAAATTTCTGTCAAGAAACTGTAAGGGGTGTTCTTAAAATTTTAATTTGTTTTGTTCCCTCACAGTAGAAACTGTACACAAAACCCCTTCAACTTAGAAAATATAAAATCTGTAATTCCAGGCATGGAGAAATCAGGAAATACTGATATTCCAGCTAGTCATCATATTCAGCAAACACCAATCTGAACTTTTGAAGGTAAAATGTAGAACAAGGAATATATATAAAGACTCCCAGATTTGTTAAGTTTTCTATAAATGTTCATACTACATTAGAAAGTTATACTTAAAATAGCTGAAGAGCTCTGAAGTGTATGCTAAGAGATCAACAAGGGTATTTCTACATGGCAGGGCAGGGCAGGGGGCTTAACAGAGCATCCACACACCTTGCTGTCCATCATCTGGGGCAGGCGATGTGCTGGAGCACACCAGCCCTCTCTCCTTGACCTAGCTCCTCGCTTTGCTGCCATAGTTGGAAAAAAGCCAGGAAATTTCTCCTAGCTAGTATCCAGGAAAGAGGGATGTTTAGAAGTCATTAGGGCTATGGTAGTCTGAGGACATCAGGTAAAACTCAGCTATGAGCTTTTTTTCTTATTATTTTAATGACATGACTTGTGTGTGGAGCACTTCAGAAAAAACGTGTTCTCAAACAGTATCACAAATGAAATTGTTTCTTGATCACAAGAGTTAAGAGGCTGCCAAAATCATACAGGGACTAATGAAAATTAATGTCTGCTTGAGAGTTTACATGATGACTGGTAAGCCTATCAGGACCAATCTTTAAGTAAATCATAAATGTGTCATGATTTCTTTAGTGATTAAATGTTTTTCTACTCTGAAAATGGATTCTGTCAAATAGCACTATAGGATTATGTGCATTCTGAAACAACACTTTTCTAGTTCTTTGATTTATATACACAATAAAAGGAGAATACATTTCTTTTAACTGCAAATAAAAATTCTCCAGTGGGACATGAAATTCAATTTCATTTCTTTCACCTTTTGAAAACTACAGGAGTTACAGGAGATCATCAGAGGACACTGTAATCAGGGGAAAATGGGATGACAAGTATCAAAATAAGATCAAGTGAAATGCCATACAAAAGAAAATCACTTTGGGGTGTTATGTTGAAAGAAAATAGATGGAAGATTTTTGGGACAAAATATTTTATCTTCAATCCTGGGAGGAAATCCTCCTTTTTCAGAAGATTTTGGACCTGAATCTTAGTCCAAAATGTAGAGAGCTTTTTTCTTCAGAACTGTTGGTCCAAAAGCTGAGCTTCTCACACGTTTACACATGGTCACATGTAAGCTTTATTGTTAGCTCCAATCAGCCTTTCCCTAATATAACAAAATTAACATGCCATGTTCTCTTTATTCTGCTTGAAGTTTCTGGCTTTAAGTTTTGTAAGTTTTGGTTTTATCTTCTAAGCTTTAATTAAATTATTACGGCCTTTAGGAAAACACAACATAGTTAGAATTCACTTTGCATAGATGAGAGCGAACCAAGTATCCCTAGGGGTCATGAACCAATTAATAAAAGCAAAACAACAACTAAACATTGCTCTGTTTGGGAATCCAGTGAATCTCATTTAGCATAGATGAGCAATGAGCAAAAGGAAATTCAATGATGTGAAGGAAATCTTATCTCCAAGAAGTTATGCAATTATGCAAATAAGAAAACAACTTCTTAAAAAGTAACTCAAAACATGCAAAGAAGCTTCTGCCTTACACCTTTATATATCATTGATAATGATAGTTCACAGTAGTAAACCCAATACTAACAATGATGGATAAGATAAAGTGCATGTAAGAAAATCACACTATAAATCCTTTCAGGCAAATTAAATTCTGAGAATGAAATCAATAAAATGCAAGAAGATAGTAACATAGGTCAGCAAAATTAAGGGAAATAAAAGTACTCACACATAAGAGGGAAATAATATTTATTTAAATCTGTGTTATGGAGAATCAAATATCTGAAACACTCCTCAGTTATTTTTGAGAGTTTCTAGAAGGGGCTGTCTGAAATCCTTTGCCATTGAAATAGTGCTAATAAAGAGGTATGCTTAATTTGAATATAATTTTATATTTTCTTCCAGCAGCTTAACTTTCTCTCTTCAATAGCAGCTGCCTCTACCTCTTGGCATGTGGTAGGGATATTTATCTGAGTCTGAGTTACGTATTTAGGCCATAAAATTAAAGAATAGTCCCTTTTTAGCACTCCTACATGTAAAACTGTTGTTCAATTTACCTATTGCTTTCCATACTGCTGAGCAATGCTTGCAAAGCTTTATTTCTCCTTTGCATTCAGTCACTTTAAAGATGTATCTAACTGTGCCAAGCAGCAGCAATCACAGCCTGCACTCACCCGACCCTGTGCAAAGACTCATGTAGCTGTGCACTGCAGGCAGCTGTTGGGCAGCTGCATGCACAGAGCAGATGCAGTGGGCAACCCAGCCTGGGGGACCACCAGCCCCAGGGCAGCCCATGAGCCATGGGTGCTCTGGTTGTGTCCCAGCAGACGTGCAGAGTCTCAGCAGGGAGATGAGAAGGGATCTAGTCATGCGAGCGGTTTCCTCTGGTTTCACGGCTTTGGTGCTCCAGGGTCTTTTGGTTTCCATCCCTCCCTCCACAGAGCTTAAGGGCAGTTGGTTTCTCTAAGATCACAAAGTGATGGTGACAGAATGAGAATGCAAGAAACAGAGGAATTCACATGGGGGGAAATGGCAGAAGTAACAGTGAAAGTCACCAGCCTCACAAACCTTTTTCTGCCTTGTGTTGTTCAGCTGGTAAATGATGGCACTCCTCTGCAGGGAGAGCTACTAGCTTCATTGCTGAGATAATGTTTGACAGTTGTGGAGCTTTTCAGTGAAAAGTCTTCACACTTACCAGTCAGGATGGATTTTTGGGAGGTTATGGTGCTCATTCTCTCAATTTATGCTTTACATGCTGGGATGTAACAATACTTGCTATTTCTAAGAAGCTCCACTAGCTAAATCATTTTGTCATATTAGACTTAAACCATGACATCTTTAACCAATCACCTGTATAGCAAGTGTATTTGTGGATTTCTCAGGAAGCTGGATCCCCTTGGGAATGCACAGAGCATGCAAACATCAGAAGCACACCCATCTTTCCAGACCAACGCAGAGACACACCTGCTCGGTCAGACTTGACTAATTAGATCACTAAAGCAGGATAACGGCAGGATTTTACTACCAATTACCTTCTATACAACAGTGCTGGCAAACTACTGGCAAGCTCTGTGTGGCAGAAGCAACCTCTGTGCCCAGCAGATGCACAGCCATGATACAGGTGTTGAGTACAAAAGACAACTTTGTCAATGGCTTTTCTTCCAAAGAGTATCTTTAGTGCCCATGTGCAGGATCAAGTAGCCCATGGAAAGAAGATATTCATATTGGTTTAGGAACCGGCAGTAAAACCAGCGCTGTACTTTCAGTCAGCTCTGTCTTTTCTGAGCAGGTTGTATCTTCAGCTCGAAGTCAACAAGTTCTGGAACACATTTTTTCTCAGAGTTTCGTTACAATAAATGGCCACAAGTGCCTTTGTAGCTCTGCTTTCCTGTTGATGAAGCAGGGTTTCCTCACAGCAGGGTCATGGGGAACAACAGACAATTTACATTCTGCTGACAGTGTTTCTTAAAGACATTCATACCATAAAAGTGGTCTGTCCTTATGAGTAAGTTGTAATCCTGAAATGTATTCCTAGAACTGGAAAGTGTCACTCTCTCCTCTGCTATCAATGGAAAAAACTCCCTGACAAGTTTTCCAACTACCGTTGCCCGCGGTTACAGAAATGCCTCTCACTCAGCTGTAGCTAATTGCTGCCAGTTAGACAGGCAAGAAGAAAGCAATGATTTCCCCTTGTCAAGAATTTCTGAACCACAAACCACAAATATGAGCAGAACGAGCAGCTTCTAGCTTATGATATCACATTTCCTGGAGAAATAAATAAATAATGTGACCTATGTACAGATTTTTGTTGTTGCTGCCTGTCTTTGTGCCCTCTGCCTTGAGTGCTCTGCACTGTCACTTCCAGCTCCTCCTGACCCTTGATTCCTCCCATTCCAGTCTTGGGTCTGTCACTGGTAATCATCCATCATTTGAGCACTGACATGTATCTACAAGCAGAGGACACCTGATCTGTCATTGTGCTTGCTGATGAAATGTAGACGTGTTGAACACGTCACAAAAATGCCACATAAAGCCCAGACAGTGTTTTCTGTGGTAGGGATGTTAGCAAGCCAAATGTGAACAAAAGCAGAAGGAAATACATTTTTAAAGGGCGCAGTTAATTATTCAAGCAACCCTTTTTACAGCAAAAGCATTGCAAAAATATTTCTTTTCATATTTTGGAACTAATCATAGAAATCAAATTTCCTGTTATCAAATTCAAATGGATTCTTCAGGAGTTTTGGGAAGCTACTTACCCAGATAATGAGTAGGAATCATAACATATACCTTCTCTGACACATCACAACTAAAACAATACATAAATCAAGCTCAGAACAAACCAGACAAGCAGTATAAATTGAATAATTAACATTTTTGATGGTGTATCTGTCTGTTTGTGGTTATTCTACAAAAGGTTTAATTAGTTGAATATATTTATTGAATCCATTAATCATTTATAAGGTTTTGATTATAATTACAACCTCCAAAATAGCAAGTGAAAGTATATATGTATATTTTCATATTAATCTTCTCTCATTCGTGTTTTAAGTTCTCACATCTTGACCATATTTCTTACTTTTTGCTAATAACATTGTAGAATGCCTTCTTGATTGTGTCTTGCCATTGTTTTAATAAAAACATAATCCTATTGATGTCATAACTTATTTCTGAGGTTGTTAGACATCATGTCAAAGATTAGAAGGGTCTTTAATTTAAGTAGCAAGAACACAGAAAGCCATAAAAATCTAAAAACAGCAAATCTAACTTAATTTGTTTTGACAAAAAGCAAAGATGAAGGAATTAAAGCTGCAATGACTCTAATTTGAACTGTTGTAAATGTTCAGGCTTATGCTGGTTGAATTTGAATTACTTATAATCAAATTAATTTGGTTCATAATCTTTTTTGAGAACTGTAACTTCATTCGATATATTTAAGGAGTTTGATAGAAAGACTGGGATAACAGTCACCTAGCAGCATATTTGAAAAATCTAATCAGAAAGCAGATATAATTTAAGGCAAATACAGTCTTTTTGGATGGAATTAATGGTAAATAAAACTTGCAAGTTGGTTTACCTACCCAACCCTGCGCTCATGCCAGGAACACTAAATCTCTCCCTTTGGGGGTCTGCAGGGTGGAGGTCTCCTGGTTTAGTAGCACTGCACTGCACTGGTTTAGGACTAATACCTGCATTGGTGGCAGGTATTTCACATTGCACACGTATCATAACAACCACAGTCAGTACTCTGCAGAGCTTCTCTGTGAAGCAATTTCAAATTAAGCCTCAGAGCACATCAGACAGCTTTATTTTTAAGCATGGATTGTTGAAATCTTCTTTGTATCTGATGCAGTGTGGCACTTTGAGGAACAGAAACAAGGAAAACACGTCTTTCTCTTAAGTAAAAACTTTATAGCTCGTTTCTGCATTCTGGGAAAATGTGCCGTATGAGCTGATAAATCCTCTGGAGTGTTCATGAATACGTGTAACATTTGCTGCAGGGGGAGAAGGGATTGGCAAGAGTGCTATGGATGGGATCCCATTTCTTTCTGCACAATGGCAACTCACAGCTTTAAAGAGAGCTCTTTCTCGTTGACTCGTTCTCCGCTCATGTGACTCAAATGAATATATGGTTCTGATGATTTGTGTTAGGCTGATACAGTGTTTGCTGATTCACGTGAATGGATAACCACGGACAAAAAAAAAGGAGCTATCTTTAAAGATATGAGAGGTAGTGCTGTTCAATAAAGCCAGGATTCCTTTATTTCTTTCCATCCCATTGCCTTTGCTTTCTACAGTGGTGAAGGTGTAAAGATGAAGACTGGTTTGCAAAATAAAACAAATACCCTATAGATGTAAATATTGTAGTAGAAGGAAAGGTTGTTACACAATGTGAAGTAGGAAAACAGGGGAGAATAGGGAGACCAGAGGGGATTCAGCTGATGAACCCTTCAGATCTTTTGAATCTACGTCTGAAACACAGGTATCTCCTTCCAGCCTAGTCACCTCAACCCCTCTTACAGTCAAAGGTTGGCCAAAGCCTATTTCTCCCCATTCATTATAAAGGGAATGTAATCGTAACTCCAAAAATGTTGAATTACTGTAGATGACAAATATTAGCTTTTAAGTCTTTCATAATCTCTACTTATAATTAAAGAAATCCTGCTTACAGAGGTGGCTGGCAATTTAACTATATCTTTACTTAAAAGCATGCAGCAGGCATAAAAGCATTGTTCTCTGGTATCACTGTCACACTTAACAGCCCAGCCACTATGGATTCACCTTGCTTTCAGCATACGTGGGAAAATTACTTTGCAGGGTGGAAATTAGAGAAAATTGAGACCTAATAGGAGTGTAGTAGTACAGAAATCTTTTTAGGATAAAATACAGCTATCGCCTTCAGATTGGTCGGCATGCACAGAATCTACATTGCCAGAGTTCCCTAAAGAACAGACTCCACCATCTCAGCAAATGCTGGTAGGAGGAACAGAAGATGGAGCAGAGTGGAGACACCGCAGCCAGGCTCTGTTGTGCTCCCTGCAGGAAAGGGAACTCGATGGCACCACATGGCTGATAAGCTGCATAGTAGCTGTCATGCGAAGAGTCTGAGATGTCTGCTGCTGAGGCAACCGTTGTGGCGAAATTACTTTCCTTAGATGAAATAATCTTGTTGTAATACTAATGCGCACCTTCACCCCAAAGTTACTTGCCGCTGAGTTACTACTACACCTCCCTGGGCACGTGATACCAATCAGTAACAACAGTATGTGTGACTAGAGTCACTCAAGCTCCACCTACTTCTGAAAGAAATGTACTCGTCTTGGACTGAAATAAGTCCAAATGGGGTGAATTGTCTAAACTCCTGGATTACCCAACTCTGATTTAGTGTTTTCTAAGTTAGGTCAAGCTCACCCACTCTCTAAGTTGTTATTAATGAAGGGACTTCTGATCAAGGTCTTCAGCCTTGGGAAGGATGAGGAACACTGAACAGACAGTGAAAGAACACCGTTATCTGAGTTACACAGAAAAAAGCCTTCAAGTGAGGAAAGTTCTGGCTATGAGAGGAAACAGGCTGATAAGGTGTTGCAATCCACTGACGTCAACAGAAAATTAGTTGAAAATAAGACAAAAGTAAATGTGGTAGTGGGAGATTGCAAACTTCAACTTAAATAGCCCCCCTAAAAGAGGGCAAAACCCAGCTTGAGGAACATGCATGGTTAGTAGAAAAGCTCAGCAGTGCTATCTGAGGATGCATACTAATTTGCATTAGAAGCAAGAAACTTGTAACCAGTCCTGTGCATGACAAATGAGTATGCAATGTACTGTGAAGCATAAAAGGTGGACAGATGTGGGGAGCAGTAGGGAAGACTCTGTCATAACCTCTGGGAACAGTCCATGGGCTGAACCTGTCTTCTCCCCCATAGGGATGGACACCTATTGGATAAGAACTTTATCTTATGCGTGCTAAATAAATAACTCACACTAGCCGTTATTAGTGATTATAGTTCACTTGCGTATCACTTCAAGCTTGTTGCAGACAGTCCCTATCACCGGCAACCACAAACCTTGTCATGATTTTATGTTAATAAAGAGAGTTATTCTGTAAACTGTTAGTGTTAGTCCCTTGTGGGCACTAGCATCCCCGGCAGCAGGTAACATTCAAATAAAGTGGGAAGACCCGCTGAGGGGTCCCCCTGATACTGTTGGTATATTTCCCTGAACAAGTCACTCAAATCGCCCTCCGTTCCAGCAAAGCTGTTCAGTGAAGGGTCCCTATAATGGGACACTGACAGACTGGTCAGGCACAAGGATCTTGGCTTTCCTGGGGCGCTGATAGACAGATCAAACATTAGGGGTTAGGAAAATCCCGACCACCCCCCTAACACCCCACCCCCTCCCCCCGCCTTCACATGACAGCGTAATAGTAATAGTCATAACAAACTCTTTGGTATGCAGGTGGTATTAACCTCCATTCTAAAATGTACTCTGTCATTCAGCAAAAGTGGAATTTCACTTAACAGACACTTAAAATAAAATGGGCCTATGTAAATCTCTACTGAATTATGAACTGTAACATACAATAAGGTCACAAGGAATTTTTCATGCTTTCAAAGAAAAGAGAACAGCCCAATTTTCTAATTCATGACATGCTGCTGCAGTCCAACCGATACACTTGTTTCTAAACTTACTACATATTTATCTTTACTGGTCAACCACTTCATAAGAGGTCTTGATGGAAACCAGCTAGCTGTGCAGCCGTCTCACGGTACTACTCTGTCTTTCCCTAGCTTTTTACTTTTCCGTTTTGCTGCCTTATAATCTTTAATGTTTTTCCCATTCTTTGTAGTTCATCAGAAAGCATAATTAATGTAAGTGCAAGGTTACATTAATATAGTAACTGGTAGACAAGGTAGCTGGTTCAGCTTGGGTTTCTCTACACAATAATGCATTCTGTTAGAGATGTAGAGATATCCCTTCCCAGTCTGCTAATCTGTCAGTTTTTCCTTAGCGTTGGGGAATAAAGCAGTCATTCTTGTGCCAAATGCAGTTTGCTATCAATTTTGTCAGACTTGTTCCGTGAGTGTACAAGGCATAAACCTGCACTACCTCAAATCTGAGATACGCCCCTGCAGCATCTTAGTAAAAGTCTTAGTCGATAGAAAGTTACTCTCAGGATCCAGTTCAAAACACTGCTGGTGAATAAAATCATCTCAACTCCTCTGCAAGTTTACTCTGAGCTGTTTCAAGGTTAGTAAAGCCTACAGCTATTTATCTTCAGTATTTTGGATGCACTTCTGTCTCAGGCAGCAGTATTCCTTTAATTGAGAGCACCTGACTTTTGTTCATGCTGCCATGGTGACACGGCAGTTACAGGAATTAGTAAAAAGTGATCATTTCCCTCCTTCCTACAGTTTTCTTTGCCTTGTTCCACTTTTCTGTGAAATGAGTGTACCATGTTTGCTCCTGTAGTGGTTTGTTTTGCTGCACTTGAATACAAGAGGGGAAGTACCCAGCAGCTTCCACTGAAACCCACCTGGATAAGTGTTTCAAGTACTCCACTGTCTGAATTACAGGAAAAATGCTGATGAACCTTTATTTTGTTTTCCAGTTACTTGGCTAGACAGTGGTCTAGTCAAATCACTTGTCTACAGTGGTTCTCACTCATTTCTGTAGGAGCTTCACTGGAATAAAGCATGTACAAGCAAACCTCACTTCAAAGGAGGCTGAAACATCGACCTCTTCCTTGTAGCTGTGCAAAATGTGGGCTAAGATGAAAAGTTTGGATTAACTTTGTCTTTTAAAATGTGTATACAATCCTTATTAGCATATTTAGAGAGGGTGTGGAGTGAAACCTAGAGAAGCTGCTCAGCTACTTTTTACCCTGTTTCATTCCATTTTCTCATCTTAGCTAACATTTTATGATTCAATTGTAATCTCATTGAAATAATGTTTTTGAAAACAAGTTTTTAAATCCCTTTTATATTTGGTGAAAATTACATTCTGATGTTTCCACAATATATGTTGATTAATTTTTTTCATTGCAAAGCTATGGCAACTGAAGAGGAAAAAAAAATAAATTAGTAGGAGAAGGTAATCTGCTTATACAAAACTGAGAATGTTAAAGTTAGCAACTCAGACTTTTTCCCATAGTTTGCACTCGCTGGTCAAACTCTAGTAGTCTGTCTTTAGGACACATCAGAAATTCTTCCCAGACTAGTCCTAAGGCTTCTGTTTTTCTATTATATTTATACATTCCCACCCTTGGTCTTCATGGCCTCGGTGGAGAAAGCCATAGTTTGAGACTTTCCCCTGTAACTTAAAACAATATCCCACAGGTTCTCAGCTGTATAAGAAGGGAATGTACTAGGTACATTAGCAAGGGACTTTGACTGAAGATGGGCTAGACTGTGAAAAATAAAACAGCAATACTGATATAAAAGAGATAACAGAATGTGAATGAAAATAGCAGCTTGACTTTGAATAATCTTAACTGTGCACAACATCGTGTGAGACAACACAGTAAATTATCTTTGGTCAGTCTAGGTGACTGCTATGATGGTGCACTATGGAGGCGGAAGCAAATGTTCTGAAGATAGATATTTTCAGAGAATATAAATATTAAATAGATATATTCAGAAAATAGATGCCAGCAGTAATGCTGCTATTAAAACTTTCTAGTATAGGCATGGTCTTAAATGGCATACTGACTTCACCTCACTACTTCTGCACCACATTTTTTTCTGACAGACCTATTTCAGCAATGTATTTCTGCTTTATTTTTTAGACAGAGAAGGACTGTAAAATGGGTAAGTGACTCAACTAAGACTCTCTTAAATTATGTGGGGCTATAAAAGTTACTTCCCATAGGATTGTTATCACTTTGTAAGACCTGACACTCTTTCTCCATAAAATTAGGAAGACACTGGTAATTACAGATCTGCTTAACAACAGCAGCTCCACAACCTGACCTGAAATATTCTACCTGTGATGTGCTGGGGACCAACAGCTCTTCAGAAAAATCACTACAAAAGGGTAGGAAGTGTCAGTGTAAACCTTTGGGTTAAATCATAAACCAAGGAAGCAGGCTGGCTTACAGGTCTCATGCCTTCTGCTTCTGTCTTTTAATTATTATCTTTATTACTATTACTTCTATTACCATTACTACGGTGTAGAGTACTGATGGTACTGTAAATACTGTAAAAACTGTAAATAAATTAATCCAATGACTTCTCTGAAGTTTGTTTCGTGTACCCTTTCTTGAATACAGCATCAGTAAACATTATTGTATTAAACTAGAATTAATGGCTATTTAAGTGTGGGCAGTTCTGTCCTTTTCTGCAATGCTTTAGGAGTGACAGAGCCAACATTTTAACCAGCAAGCCACTAACTCAGTATCTAAACACTTGCATACTTGAAAATTTATGCAATTTCTGTTACTGTCCACATGACATTAAATTACAAACTTAAGAAAATAAGATCTGTGAATGACATCTTTAAATGTTGATACATTTTGTGCCTCACCTGTAGTGCTCAAAAGCTCATGCCATGCTGTTGACTGCTTTAATTTATAGGGAGGTAGATAAATGGAATGGATGGATTATGGAGATTAGCTACTTGGATATAACTGAAGCCCTTGTTGTCTGTTTAATGTGATAGTCTCCTTCCTAAAGAAATATGAAAATGACAGCACCTGCCCTTGCTGTTTGTTGTTAAGCTCATCTGCATTTTTTCAATTATGAAGTAACTCATCCTAAAAACCCAAGGGAATGTGAATTATTAACTGAGCTAAGACACACTTGTACTAAAATCTAATGGGAAATCACAAGATTAATATCAGCTGTGCAATGAATATGGCTTTTGAGTTTTATTTAGAAAAGACAGAGACTGCTTCTTGTATATGAATACACAATTTACTTATAATACACTGGTTTAATGCATTGAATTTTATATAGACAGCAAACACTAGTCTATCTAAACAATTTCAATGATTTAAAAGAATTTATAAAGATAATTAGACAATATAAACCAAACCCACTTTCTTATACATGAAAGGTACTGGCTTTTGGCTATTAAAATTAATAAAGATAAATAGACAGTATAAAATCAAAATATTATATATGGAACGCACCAGCTTTAGACCATGATGGTTGTTTTTCAGAAAGATTAAATTATTTCTATAAATTTGAAGCAAACAAGACTTTTAACACTACTAGGTTTGAAATTGTTCAGTGCACTGCACTGGTCTACTGCATTGTTGTGTTTCTGGTGACTAAGCTCACCAACTTCGGATGGGTAAGACCATCATTCCGTAAAATCATCAAAGCAGAGCTAACCCTGGTCTCAGGATTACCTTATTTATGTCAGTATTGGTGTTTTACCTTGGAATATTGGTAGAGAAGCCGATCACCTATGTTTGTTTTGTAACTCAGCTTCTAAACAGAACTGGAGGAGTCTGACCATCAGCGCCTAGGATGTTTGTACATCCAAAAAGTACAATGAATTTGCAAAGTTTTCATGTTTTCTTTGTAACGCAAAATTAAACTCAGTGGAAGTGATTTTGTTTAGCTGCTTTTTCCATTTTAAAATTTTCAAAATATTGATTTTCACAAAGTCCAAAATACATGCAAATTAGAGGCATGCACATTTCTAAGTACATTTTCAACTACCTTTTTCAATAATGCTTTCAAGAATGTTTTGTTATAGTGCTTAGTCAATTATTTGAAATCTTTATTTCCAATAAAAGCATCTTATAAATAAACAGAAAAAAAACCTAGTAGAGCCTGATCCTTTGCAGTTTCATATTTGGACAAATACTAATTTTATACAATCTCATCTTTTCTGTCTTATTTTGAAAATAAATTCTAAGGAAATATGTTTAGCACGAAGTTTGATGTTACTTATTTATTAAGAATCCCTAATTATCAGTAGTGGAAAATAATCACTCCATAACTTAAAGTTTCTCATTATCACTTCTTCAATATCGCATATTATTTACTGTATCTGTGCCTTTTTAGCCTGAGCAGGGTTTACTTTCTGTATTTTAGATGATGGAGTACTCCAAAAGGTTTCTTGAGAAAGACAGTACCATTAGCAGAACTGGCAATGCTGATTTATAATAAACTCTACTAGACACTTAATACTGAAACCCTGTTTATAGAAACTTAATTCAGATCTAAGGGGACAACTGCCAGCCTCAGTGGTCACTTGGAAAAGGGAAATGAGCTCTGCATGGCTATATTGTATAAGCTGGTGCTTATGTGACACACCAAGTTGTAAAAATAGGTGCGGTAGAGAAGATGGGCTATAACTTTTTCTCTTTGCCTGTAAATTAATATCTGTGTGACTGGAGGAAGACCCAATGGTAGGTGGAAAGAAAGTAAGTAAGAAAGGATTAATCCCTAGGAGTTTCATCTTGCAAATACTCATGCAAAGAAGACGACACTCACCTCCTCTGACCTTAGACTCCTGAATTGCCATTTCCATAGGACCATATGGAAGTCAATTGCCCTTGATTTCAATACAGTCCTTGGACTTTGTACAATATGTACTGATTTACAGGCACTTACTTGGCTGTTTACTCCTCATGCTCCCTTTAAATCCTACTAATTTCAGTCTGTTTTCCTGCCACAATGCATGTCTCTTTCTGTGAGATTCATTGGAACTGGACTGTGCCATGCAAGTCTCTTTGGTTTTCATTTTAACCCTTCACAGTGTTAAAAAACAATTACCTTGCAGTCATCAGTCAAGGCATTTCTGAGGATATTCAAGTAAGGAATACATTGTGAATGGATTTAACAGCAGGAAGATGAACCAGTGTGTGGGTTTTGCCAATGTGTGTTTAAAGCTCAGGTAGTTAACCATAAAACTTATTCAATGAAGGATCATGCGAGGTTGTATGCGTGTTATTATGTGGAAGAGTCGTTGCTTTGTTCACACCCACTACAACATCAACTCTTACTATGAGCTAGCTATAAAGGCAAAATGAGTCTCTTGAGCTACTTTTAGCTGCTCTACAAAATGGAAAGTATGTGTGCATATACATATGTGCATACTTATAAAGTTGGATTATTTTTTTTTAACTGGAGGAAATGGCATAAACTTCATAAAGTAGTAAAACAAAACACAAGCAAAAGGTTTACAATGAGATGGGTACATGCAATGTTGTTCTGAGTCTTCCTGATGGCACACTGTGTCTAGCTATAGAAAAGATGTTCCAGCTGAACCATAGCGCTTGAACCCAGAAGTGATTATTTGCTTTGGAAGGAGAAAAGTATTTCCACTTCAGGGACTATGGGATATGGTCCTTTGGTTTATGCAATATAGGAATCTTTCTGACTTTCAAAAGCACAACTATAAGCTCTCAGCCCTGTTTCAGGCAGTGGAAAATCATCCGCCAAAGTTAATGCACTTAGGATTTCAAGGCAAAGAAATAGGAAAATACAAATTGGCTGAGCTAATAACAGATACTGGAATATGGAACAACAAAAAAATATCAGTGAGAACTAATGACTGCAAGAGTTAGTGAATGACAAGTTATTGGTTGAATCCCATTTAAAAAAACGGTACAAACAAGAAGTACCTAAACACTAATTTATCTTCATTTCTGCAGCGTAGTTCCTATGAGAAACTATCTGTATGTTAAGTGGATCCCTACCACTATACATTTTCCTGACATGATATGTGTATTTCATTGACCTCTCATCACTATCTCTGATCTTTCTCTATTTCATTTCAAATCAATCTGGTTCTTTCAAGAAGTTGTTTTTCTGTTTCTGCAAAGATGACTTCAGCAGGGTCCAAAGCAAAGCTGATCAAAGTAACAACATACAGCTCTTGCTGATGACTTGCTATGTTTAGTATTGCAAGTCAAATTTCCAGTGCAACCCACAACTGAAGAAGAGAGCAGTACCTTGTAATCTTTTTGAGTATCAGTGTTGCATGTGTTATACGGCATAGCGTGCTGCCTTCCCTGTTCTTGGTTTGTATCACACTCACCCATACCTCTGTGAGACTTTGCATATGCTGTATGAAACATTGCAGCAGTTCAATAAAAACTCCTTCTACTCTGATTATACTACAAATTTCAAAGGTATAAATACATAAATTATGTACAAAAAAAGATGAAGTGGGATGATTAAATCATCTACTGTATCCCATATTTCTGTGAGATATATAAATACTAAACCCTTACCAAATAAACAACTTGCCTAATTAGTAAAAATCCAGCAACAACCCTATTGTTTCAATTAAATAAGCTATTTTTCATTTCCCTTCTGAAACCATCTTGCATAAAGTGATAGGAGTAAGATGCCAGCTGCATTGCCCTCTTGAGAAAATCTGTGAAGGTTTTACCAGCATGAGATGTGATCATTCTTCTGCGGGTGCTATGCCTACTGAAACCCATCATTAGTATTTCTAAAGTGTTCCAATTAGACGGTGTCAATTCCAGTTATTAAAGCTTCTCCTAGTTTCAGCTTTTCAATAAGGCCTTTTTTGTGTTCCCAGGCAGGAATTGGGTTGCAGAGAGCAAAGGGAATTAGTTGGTTTGTTAAATGTGTGGTGATGGCTGCTATTTTTTGAGACCTTAAGTAAAACCTAGGTAAGCTGTTTATACTCCTAGCCAAGTGTCTTATCTGTTATTTAGGCTCTTTCTCATGCCCCACATCTTCTCCTTCCAGACTTAGGACTCTTTATGCAACATGACCAGACCCCAGGAGAAGAGTTAGAAGATGTTTTCCTGTTCTACACCTTGATGTAAGAAGCATTGCTACTGGTTGGGATTGTGGTTACAGTTAAGAAGCCAGGCCTCCCTAACCCTGGAGCAGGGCTTCACACAGTAAACTATGATGTGAGAAGTATGCGTTGTCTTCTCAAAAGGTGACTTAAGGGGAGAGTGTGCTTTTAGTGATAAGTATTCCTCAAAAAATCCAGAGACTTGGTCACAGAACTAAATACACACCTGAGAGTGTCACCATGTACTTGCTTAGCTCATACAAGAAAGCGGTTCTGGGGCGAGTGCAAATGTAATGCTTTAATCACATAAGCAATGCTTTGGCATCTCAGGTCATTATCTGGGATACCTTGATGAGGTAAGTGGAATATTTAGGATCACTCTGGTGCTAGAATTTCACTCACATGCCTCTAGAAGCCACTAAGTGCTCTTTGGACCTTGCCCCAGCTGCTTAGCTTAGCACAGAAGTGAAATTAAGTGAAATTGCTCACTGTGAATTATTTACCAACAATACCTTTAGGAAATGTCACTAAACTTAAACCACAGCAGGAGAGGTGCACTATAAAGAGGCAGATTTTCAAAAAAATGGCAGTTTTATAAATTATAGTCGGAAGAGAAGCTCCAGGCTTTTATATGCACTATCATATTTAATTCTTAGTTTGGCTCCTGCTTTTCGAGCAGTATACCAATTTTTTCTGGGCAGTCATAGCTGCACTTTTCTCATGTGTTTAGCCATCTGGGTCCTGTGGTGGCATATACAGAGTATATCATAAGAAAGAAATGCCTGGCTTTTTCTCCAGGCTGCCACATGCAGGGCTGGTGAAGCAGCAGAGGAAGGAGCAGTGTGCTGGAAATATTTGTAAAACCACTGGGCAGCATTGCTTTGTGGTGCTGAAGGGATATGCTGCAGCTGGAGGAAAGAATTAGCTTCTTTGGAAAAGAACAAAGAAAGGAGCTGACATTTAATCGGCAGGGAAGAGAGGGGGAAATGAAGTAACTGTGGAAGGGCATGGCTGATATTTTCACTAACAATTCTGGCAGTAGGCAATCTCATCTGAACAGTACTGCCTCCATTAAAAGACTACTCCAAGAAAGCAAGGGAAAAAAGCTACTATGCAAGACATTAGCAGGGACCCAACTGTGGCAGACTCCAGAGTGGGATGGGTCCAAAATCTTGATCCATGCATGCTAAGGAAGTGACGGCTGAACCCACAGCCCTGGCGCTCAGAGGGCTCGCTCTCCACACGTCCCTGAAGGGCACATTTCTCTTCGGCCACAGCTCAGCTGTTACAGGTTAAAATGTCCCATGGGAAGAGTAAGAGGCTCCATACGACTAAACTTCTGAATGCCCTGCTCATCTATTAGACGTACTAGTGCAGTGTACCTGATGTGTACCTGATGAATCTCCAGCCAGGGCACCAGATGACATCCTTCCTCTATTAGAGAGTCACTGGGGAGCCTTACAGAGGCAATGAATGGGGCTGTCTAATTACAGACAGCCTTGGATCCTGGTTAGTGACTATTTTTGCTTCTCTTAGCAAACACCCTGTGAGAGATAACTAGCATGTCAGGCAGTAACATGCTCCTGAGCTGTGACTGCCACAGGCTCCCATGTTCCCTGCTGGGAGCAGGTCCCCTATCACAACACTGAACTGCAAATGCAGATGAGTGCACATTATGCTTTGTATCTACATGGTCTCCAATACTTTTCCATTTGCAGACCCTAGATATGGCAGGCTGGTGTATCTGTATTTCTACTTGGTGAATTTAAACCTCCTGACACTAAGCTGCCTTCTTTTAATCTGTTCTTTGATGAATAATTTAAGTCCATTTTTACAACCACTTAGTGAACTAGACCAGAGTAGCAATCTGGCTGAAAACCAGCCTGCTTAAAGCAAATCAGTCAAGGCAGCTCCTCATTCTGGTTTACCAAGTAACCACATAGACATTTGTGCCAGAACACTGCAAATGGTAATTTGGGGACAGAAATGAGTGGCTAGGTTGCTTTTTCGTTTTGCCAGAAGTGCTGGCTTACAGTGATCTAAAGCACGTGCCAAACTGAAGCCTTTGTTGACTGTTGTGCAATGCCTTCAGCATAAGTCCCAGACTTGGGACTTTTTTAACCACAGCATGAAAACTACTGCCCTAAGCATAAAACAAAGCAATGGCGTGCTCTTGTGCTGACTCTGACTCCCTGTGAGTAAAACATGTTGGGATAAACTGCTTCTCTGGGGTTGTTTGTGGTGGATAAGGCATTGTGTGAGTACTGCCTGAGTTGTACTTAGTGGGTGCAGCTTGTACAAGAACTGTTAAACTCAGCGACCCGTGCAGCCAAAGAATTCTTCCAAAAGCATGATTTAATTTGGTCTGTTCCTCATAGTGTTGCTCTGATGTGTTCTGTGAAGGACAACCTGGGGACGTACAGTGTTCATAAAGTGCTCTTTTGGTAGCCATTCCAGAAAGCTTGGAGGGCTATCTGCTGAAAACTGGAGAAGGCATCTCAGTACTATGTAGTTACAGCCAGAGACACCATGGTGGTAAGGCAATCCTGGAGCAGACCCAGGCTTTCAGAATTACTTATGACCACCATCCACAGAAATTCCTCCTTTCTCAATTTCTGAAAAGCAAAAATTATGAAAAATGCTTAGCAAGAAGTAAAAGACTTTGTAGAAGTAACCATACAGGGTACTTAGCCTTGCTAGGTTCAGTCCTGAAGAAGCGTAATTTACCGCCAGCTCTAAACCACCACAGTTGGTGTGCTACTAAATGACCATATGCCTCCAAAAAAGACACTTGTACAAGTTGTTTATGACCTAATTCTGCCACCCTTGCTCATGTTGCCTGCTGCTTTGGTCCACCAGTAAACCCATCCCCACAGACTCAGGGGGCTGCTCACAGAATTAGAAGCTCCTGTTTTCCCGATGGGTCAAGTCGACAGAATCAGGTTTTTAACAGAGAACAAGAGGGAAGAATGTTTCCTCATTTCTGATGCATTCCTCAGTTTAAGTGTGTCAACAGATGGAGTAGGGATTAGTTATAAAATAATGTGGCCTCTTAGCTTATGTAAAAAGCAGTCTTGATGTGCTGGGGATTTTCTGATAGCTCATTAAATGTACTCATGCAAACTAAAGGATGCTTACAGTGTAAGTAAAATGCTCATATTCAGTGAGTGCTTGCCTTTGATAGATAATGTCAGGGTGATGTATACATGTTTAGAGAAACATGCAGAGAAATGTTGGCAAAGAAATAAAATCTGTTATTTGTTCTTTATAATCTAGCCTGAAATTCTAGCTGTTGATGTGCAGCAGGAGTTACTATTGCTCACTACGTGTTTCACATCCTGCTGAGGCCTTTTGCAGACTGACATATGTTCCCTCTCCTTTCACTCTGATGCAGCAGCCACGTAGCTGTGGCTGGTGTGCCACACAGTGCGCGCTCTGTTCCTGCTACACAGTAGGGTCCGAGGTGCAGGGTGCATGTTGCTGCAGCTCAGGGCTCACCCAGCTCTGCGGATTGCACTCTCAGTGTGCTCCTTGCCAGACTCTGTCAGACCAGGGACTGAGCTCTGAGCTGTGGTAGCTGGGCAGGCCAAGAGCCTCAGCCTCTGAGGATATAAGGTAAAATGCCAGATCAAAATTATTACTTTTACCAGTACAATATGTACAAATTATAAGGGTCCAAATTCATGGGCAATATTTAGCATTAGGCATTCCTACCATGCTGACTATGTTGCTTTCTTTTCTTCTCCAGCCCCCAAGTGAGCGTGCTGCCTTCAGTTTTGCTCATAGGGCTCTTTGGGACTCCTTATGAACCTTATGAAACTGATACAGGCGAAAAATGTCTAGGGAAAGGCAGGGGTTTTCTATGCTTCAGCAAGATAATTTCCTTGATTCAGCTCACAAAGGCAAACACATTTTAGATCATTCTGTAAGGAAATAAGTCCTTATTCTCAAGCTGCAGAAACACTAGGATCTTACTGCTCTTAACCAAGGTAACAGCAGTCTATACAAATGCTGCTTGCTCATCTCAGTGCTGTAATTTTTTAGCTAATCTTCAACTCGCAAGCTGACTACTGCACAGAAGCACTATTGTTGGCCTGCTATGCAGATGCTGAACTGATGGTACCAGGATGTGTTCCCTTGGTTAGAGGGTTTCTTCTGTGCTTCAGGATGTACTACAAAGATGAGAGTCCTACAGTCCTCCACAGCAGAGTATTTCATATGTGAGGCATGTGTTGCAGGGCTAGGAGCTGGATGAGTTGAGGAGTCCTGTTAGCTAGAAGGCACAGTTCTGTCACCACACAAGCAGTCAGATCAGTCTGGGTTTGTGGCAGTACCTGGGAAGACTTTTCCCAATAGGCATCTTCTGAAATTTAATATAGCATTGATACTGTAACTTAGTATATATCTTACATTTGCTGGTTGTCTTCCACTATTCTTGGGAATGCTAGAAATACTCCAGTGTTCAGGAAGAATGGAGGAATACCAATAGAGTCTTCAAATTCATAAAGTCCATTGTTAATTCTTTTTATCCCTCATATATACACACTGATTGAACTCAGTAAGTTCCCTAATTATTCTTTTAAATAACAGCACTTGACATTTTCCCTGAGCACCATGTAACAAGTTAGCTTTACAATAAGAATTGTGTCATTAATAGATTAATAGCTTCAATAATGCCTATAGCAGCATTAATGGGATGGGTGAACTAATTTAGGTAAAATGGATGGGTTTTTGCTTTTGTTCACCCATCTTTTGTAACTCAGATTTTTAAATGGTTGAGTAGGACACAGGAAAAGACAATTCTTGCCCCCAATTCCATGTATTTTCTCTTCCTCCCTGACATTTTCGTTTTCATCTCTAATCTGGTTTCTCCTCCTTCTTCTTCCTCTTAAGATCTATTTCTTCACAGGCTTTTACATATCCTGGTGGCTGGTGTACAAGAGGAATAGCCCTACTAATGCTAGTATTTACTCAACACTTCCTTGCGTGATCATTTAATGTAAAAGAAAGCATAAACTGCTTCTGTCAGTTAGTTTTTCAATTTAAGAGTTTATGCTGTGACCCTAAAAACTATGTATGATGTTACATTTGAGGCTACCTTAGGAAATGTCATGTGCTTACACTGGTTCTCTGTGAATTCCATATGAATGCCATGCAACAGTCTGTCCTTGTATGTTGCTCTTACTTGTTCCTCCTTTTTATTTAGCATATCTTACAAAGCCAACAGCTACCAAGTAAAAACTACAGGCAGACTTCTCATAAACTGTAACTATTTTTTCTGCATCACATTATTACCGAAGTACTTTTTATATTTCCTGGGTATCAGAAACTCATTGCACGCATGTCAAGATTTAGTGATGAGTTATGCATGCAGCTTGCAACAAACAGGATACAGTCATGTCCAAACAGACAACTGGAAGTATAGGTCATTGCAGAGATGGGATTTGGGGCTGGGATCTCTGTTAGGTCTGAATAACACATGGGGCTGACAACTGCTTCTTTTTGCAACCAGCAGAGCATAGTGGCACATGCGCATGCTACCGAGCTGAGCAGATTAATGGGATGCTTCAAAAGCATAGTGTAACAGCCACAGTTTAAAGTGTCTCCTGGATATCTTGTCAAGCTTCTGCCCGCCTGCATATTAGTTTTTGCACACTTCTATTAACCCTATATTGTACTCCGAGCAAATGGCATTGCTTACTGGAAGGATGCGGGTAACTACGCACAGGACTGGGTGCTGTAGGAGAGTTACAAGGAGAGTGTGTTCACAAACATATTACGCTGAAATGTGCTCTTTAGGGAACAAGAAAGGTGCTTCTTCCCACCGCCCTGATGCCTCATTTTGTGTATTGCTGAAAGGTATTTTTTCAATGTAGAATTTCTTCAGGAGGAGTTCAAGTGAATCTTAGTCATCATGACTCAACCATGAAGTTTATAAACTCATTTCAGAAATGTACACAATTTCCCAAATAGCCTCCATCAGTCTGTGCTTACTGTGCATTCCTTAGAAAAGCAGGTATTTCAGGACACGGCGGGGGCCCTGAGGACACCACCAGGCCTCCCTGGCTCCAGCTGCCTGGCTGGCCCCTGCTCACACCCCACCACCCCCTCTGCCCCCCTTACCCCACACAGTGCCCTGACCCACAGGCTGTCACCCGCCTGCCAGTGCCCGGTGACAGTCTCTGCCATGGGCCCAGGTGGGGGTGGCCCACACATAGCTGCTCACCAGTGGTTTGGGGCGGTGGTGTCACTGGTGTTCTGACAGGCCGCTTTGTAACAAGGCATGGTGGAGGTTAATTAACAGAACAGCTTTTTCCAAATGAAGAAAAATCCTCTAAGCGTAAGAAATAAAGATGTTTTTTTGTGGCTGGCAGTAAAGCTTGAGCTCTTCTGCAGCTTTTGCTGTGTTTATGTGTATATATGTGCATATATATGTATAGATACACATATATATACCCCCATATATAGGTAAGGTATGGATTTTGATGTGTCTAACAGAGTTTGCATGAGGATGCCAGCCCGTCCATCAGTCAAGGCACTTGTAGGCACCATTTCCTCTTTTCAGCAGCCTGTTCTCATGAAACATATACAAGCCTTTCTTTTATTTCTTTTTTTTTTTCTTTCTTTCTGTTTTTTTCACCCTAAACACTCCTTCGCCGAATTTGGTTCCAAGTCTCCAAACAGCGGATAAGCTACAGCCCACACACGCGTTTCTGTGCATGGCTGCCTCACCCTGGGCTACTCAGGAGCCAACCCACAAGTCAAGACCAATTCAGCAATACCTACCATGTTAAAAAAATCTGTTCTCTCTAAATTTGAATAAAACTGAGCACTTCTCCCACACCTCCATCCCCCCTACCCCCAGATAATTTTCTGGTGAGACAAAAAAGTTTTGATGAAGAGTGCTTTTCCAAAGGAAAAGGCAGCTCAAATACTCAGCCCTGGAGGAAGCCAGTGAAGTGCCATGTGCTGTCACTGGGGGAAGAGAGACAGCCCTTACCTCCCAGTCCTGCTGCAGATTTTAAACACATAAATAATCCTAGTGCCTGTAACAGGACTGCTGCCATCTCTGCACTGGTGCACTGAGGTGCTGGTTGTAAAGTGATGGTGTGTGACAGTCCCTCAGTCTGTCAGATACGGACACATCCATCCTTTCCCCCAATGTTTGTTTGACTTTGTCTACTTAGACTGTACATCTTTTGAGGTGTAGATCAGCTCCAAGTATTTCTTCAAAACAGGAGTCTGTTCCTGACTTTCTACTTTCATCTATTCGCAATTATCATTAGGCAAAATTTTTGCAATATCATACTACATTTCATAAGGTTCTAATAAAATTAATTCAAATTCACTTTAATTAAATTTACCAACTTTGCCTGCCATCTTTATTACCCTTAAACTATCTTTGGGTGTTTTAATTTCAAGTTATTATTGATCTTCCAGACCTAGGGACCAGAAGATATTTTCTCATGCTTTTTGTAACTGTTATGTCTACGTAATACATGAAAGAGGCACCAAATGTTAAATATTGAGAATAAGCATGAAGAGCTGTAGTTACAACCTTACTGTGAATTTTCCCTAGACAAAGAGGATGAAATTGTAAGAGTATCAGAATCCTTCATTCTGACTGAACTGAATTTCCAGGTTGGCCAGTGGGTAGATCGTGCAGCATGAGATTTCCGTGTTATGATGAGATTGAAAGACTAAGGTTAACAGCAAAGCTGAATCCTTCAGGGCAAAACTGCAATCTTCTTGAGAATTTCTTCACTCCAAAGAGGAACTTTTTCTGCATCATTAAGCAGAAGGGAAAGCTTCATGGCTCTTCTCTGGAATATCTGAAGTCAAGATCTTTTGTTATATTGCAAATATATGCACAATAATGCACAGGCTGTAAAATCCGTTCTGATTGCTGGTACAGGGAAACATATGGTCTTGAACAGCTCACAAAGAAAATGAGCAGAGAGAAGCAGAAAAAGCTCTTTACAGCACAGAAAAGAAAATGACAAACAATAATTTGACACACTCCCCACCACCACCCATGCAGCCTTTTAAGAAAGTTGACAAAACATTGGCTGTATTCTATTTTTCTGTTTTCTTCTTATGTGCAAGTTTTGGCTTCCTCTGGGAGATAGAAAGAAAATATTGTCATAACAAAGGAGATGGGGAAACATGGGGACTAGCAAAACAAATCTGAAGGGTTTAAATGGATGTGAAATGCAGTTCTCCAGTTAAGCGTCATACAGCATTTAGACATCTTTATTGAAGTCTTTTGTAGTCAAGCCAAAGCCCAGACATAAATTCTGATTATGTTTTACATCAGGAATTAGGATAGACATTATGGATTGGCTGTCTCTTAACAAAAATCTTGAAAGGAAGAACAATTTTTTGATAAGGAATATTTTATCGTGTAAAAGTTTGAATACATGCTACAGAAATACTTGTGCTAAAGACAAAAGACTGAGTCCTGGAGCAGCCTAGAAAGAAAGATAATTACAGATAAGAAAGCAAAAGTGAATTGTTTACATACCAGTGTTTCTAGGGGTGGCAGGCCTGAAAAATTAATGTCTGCTATCAGCATCTGACTTACTGCACAGTGAAGCAAGTTGAAGATACACATAATCTGAAAATATCCAAGCTAGCTCAGGAGTTAGAAACAACACAGGCATGTCAACATATTCCTGTACTGGAAATGCTTGACCTTATCTTGTAGATTAATATAAGTATTATACAGCTCACGCACAGCACTGCATAGGCTTTTAGCTTCTCCACAGCATTACATTGACTCAAGTATATCATTGTTCATCTAGCCCAGCTCATAAGACCAGAAGTGTCCAAAAGTCAAGAGACTTGACGTGCAGTGAGAGCTAAAGTATCAGGATACAATCCTGTAATGATGGGGGATAAGAAATCTCGAAACATTAAACCCTGGAGCTGGTGGGAGGGGATGGGGACTGCAGGTGACAAAATGCTACAGAATAAATGGAGCTGGGCAAGCAAGGGAGTATTTCCAAAGGAGAAAGCACAGTGTGGTAACAGTCATCTCAGGTTTGACAGCAAGGGATACATCTTTCTGACAGGGTTTTTTTCCACCCAGCAACAGAAGGCAGGAAAGACATGAGGGAACCTCTTCAATGCCAGATCTCAGTCAGAAACAGTGATGAACTGTGACCTTATCAAACTTCAGGAAGTTATGCACCAGAAAGACTTTCTCAGAGCAGTGAACATGTCTACAGTGAATTAATAATAGGAGAACACTGCGTAATGTCTACCATTAGGTAGTTATTAAAATAATTTATTACTTTTTAAATGCATCAGCCTTTCAGAGAAATTACTCCTCTCACCTCTGAATGTGAAATTTCTGCCTTGTTCCTAAAGATTCAACCCTGATAATACAAGATTTATATGTAACAGATATTGCAGCTTTAAATACCAAATCTTCCCAGTCTGCAAGGCTCTTGAATGTTAGAAAAAGATAGATCACTTATATCTGTTTTTTAAGGAGGCTTATCTCTCTAAAACATAGGTAGGAAAGTTATTAAAATTATAGGAAATATAGTATGTGCACATATAAGGAAAAATATGTAATTAACACTACTACTAACATTATGTAAGCATTTTAATAAAGTGCAACTCCAGCAACTTTTATACAGACCGCACCTCTCATTTGGTAGGAATTAGATAAATGAAGATGTCAGCATTCTTTTCTAACCATCCTCTGTAAAAACACCTCATCTACATATTCTTTGTAACATGCTTGCACTGTATTATTCATCTGGTTAAGGCTACATACATATCATACTCTATTACTAACACTATTCATGTCAATGAGTTCTGAAATGTGTATTTTAAAAAAATAGTAACAAGCAGAGATGGATTTCAGCTATGTCTTATAAAGTCTTTTCATATGAAAACATCTACGGTTGTTGGTTGTTTTAATGTAACTACATTAAACTACATTGAATGCACTGAATTACAAAATTATCAAGGGTTTTCTAGTTTTGTGTTTTGAGGTTTTTAACTACTCCATTAACAGACATTACACACCCTTTTCACACTAAAGCCAAACCACTATACATTTTACAACTGAGGTTCTACCTTGGTTCTTCTTTGTTATAGCAAATAGCCTGGTGTCTGTTGTGGGAGCTAACTTTCAGATAGATGTCTCAAAAACTTAACTGTGGCTTCTTCTATCATAGCCATTCCAAACAGAACACAAATAACAGATGCATAAACACAACCATGAAGCTTCTCAAGAGAAGAGTGTCTTTCTCTGAGAATAGTGCTGAGATTCTAGGACACTGGGAGTTAAAGATGAGACAATCTCATGTATCAGGAATCTGTTTGGATCATTTTGGAGGACCTTTATATTTATTCTTTTAATTTTCCTCTGCCTTAGAAGTCTTGGTAATTGCTTTAATGGTAACTAATACATTCATTTCCCTAGGCAAAGAGATCAGAAAATAATTAAAAATAGTTTGCACTCATGTTTTTAAAACCTTTGAAATGTTTCTTTAGAAAAGGTGTTGCTGATCTTGAAGCACCTGTTCTTCATAAGACAAATCTGATTAGAGTCAAATACCTGAGTGTGTTTTAATATGGGGATCATTTTGAACATGGACTTCAATAGAACATATATAGCCACATGGGAAGACAGGAATTGTTCACACAATGTCTAAACTGAGTAGGGATGCTGAAAGCCAAGGATGGGTTGTCTTGGCAGAGAAACTGTATGACTAGAAGACTCTTGCAGGTGTTGTTACATATCAGTTTTGACTTTGACTTTATTTAGAAGTATTTATGAAATGGAGCAAAAGCGCAGGACCATGCTGACAGAAACTGCTGCCAACACAACCTTGGGAGACATTAATGCATACAAGGATGAAGAGGTAGTAAAGAAAGTTTTGTATGACCCTGGAATTGTAGGAATGGGGTAGAAGGCCATGCATTTAGGAACTAATAAGAAGCTTGCTTATAAACCAGGAGGAGCTCCTGGTTTTTGGAAGGCTGTAGAGGAAAAGAAGAATTTGATATATTACTTGGCCATGCAAATGACTGTGAGCAGCTAACGAAATGTGGCTGTGAAAGCATCAGATGTGATCAGGTAAGTTTTCCCTAGTAGAGAGGAAGCAGCACCAACACATCTGCACCAGGGAAATATGTATAGTGTTATGTACACTCTTGAAAAGGAGAATAGAGAATTAAAAATTCATCCACTCTCAAGCTGTTGCCAATACAATTTTCTAATTGGAATGAGCTACGAAGTGAAGCAATGGAATGACTTTCTATTATCCTGATACTGGCAATACTGAAGTTAGATTCAAAAAGAGGCATCTGTCCTATCTCCTCACTCATAAAAAGCCTGAAACATCTGGGGTTTACAGAGTGTTGCAGGTGACCGTGGAAAATCAAGATATCAGCACATTTTTGATGAAATAGTACATATGGCACGGTATTCCTGTTAAATCTTGGCTTGATATTTGGTTTAGTCAATTTCTTTCTAGTAGTGGTTCTTTTTTGCTTGTTAATTAGGGCACTTTCCTGGCTTGCAAGGGCATGCATGTAAGCTGTGATGTGTGGTGTAAGGATCTGAGCTCTCAGAGATCAAAGTGGTAAAGCCACATGAGAAAGCACAGCATTGCTCAGATCCCAGTGCAAACACTGGGTGTCTCTGCACTGGCCCTTCTGCCCATCTGGCTCTGCTCTGGGTACGTGCAGGCACTCTGGCTTTTTCTGATATATATATATTTATTTGGTAGGGAATTTACCAATTAGGATTTGCAAACAGTAACATCCATCTGTGAGCTAGCCCTGAATATTTATACACTTATTTTTCTCTGAATTATTTTTCTTAGAAACTGGGATGCCTTCAGGTTATCGTTGGTTCTAGTAGAGATAGATGGCCTGAGGGATAACAGACAATCTGTGTTATGAAAAAAATTTAAGGATGGAGGATAAAGACAGAAACAAAGATACTTATTGGATCTCGTAAAGTTCCAGAGAATTCTTACTGGGTGACAGTAGGAATATACAGTAAAATGAACAAGTTGCTGTCCTTCAATAAAATAACCAATGACAGCATTGTGACTGTTTTACCGTTTTTGATGAAGATGTGACTTACCTCTGATGGAGCAATGTAGAGTTCCATGTTCTACAGAGGCTGTTGGTATGGCCACCCCTGCCAATGAGCATTGTCTGCTCAAAATTATGCTGAAAAATTTGAGTCAGCAAAACACTTTTTCCCGATGAGATGTTGGGACAGACAGATGTCAAAATACCTTTAAGGAATCTGAATTACAATTCTTGGATGTCTGATCTAGCTGGGATGAAATCTCTGCTGAGATATACTCCAGCTGGTCAGGAAATGGTTCTGTATATTATTTCATTTGTAAGTAGAACTCAATCATTTTTTTAAACCCCCAAAATATAAAAGACCAACAAAAAAACCCCCACTTTCAGTACAGAATTTTAATCAATAAAAGGATGGATGGATAGACTGATATAATCTCAGTCTGTCTTCAAGTCTTATACATTACAACAAATAAACTCAAATTATTGTTAACAGATACGTAAAAAAAATTACGCATCTCTCTTCTAAGTCGGGGAGGTGGAAGGAATATTTTTTCATCCTGTGGAAAACAAGCCATTGTACCAGCATTTCATATCTCAATAAATTCTATTTTCCTTTAGTTTAATATATTTCTAAAAATACATATATTCATGGATCATTGATTTCCAATTCCCTTCCTTTGACTCTGAATCAGGAAGAAAAAAATCTTACCTAGAACAACTTTGTTTTGATTTCAGAGCATTTTTGGCATACTGCTTTGGGCATGAAAAATTATTTCCCTTTTCTTTCTACCCATTTTCCCTGTTCTCACAGAAAGGGTCTTAAAAATCTGTCTGACTCACGTTATCACACTGCTTCCAAGAAATGTCTTGGGTCCTGTCTTCCTCAAACCTGCAGCACAGTAGCAAATGTACCACACTTCCAGCCTCAGATGAAACCTAACGAAGACATAGATGTCTGCCAACAAACCCACTGAACTTTCAAATATGACATTTCCAGGGCACGAATCAGAATCAGCAGTTAGAATGCTTACATCTAGAAGGCCTCTGGAGGAAGTCTGGAGGGCTTTTCTCATCTCTGTGCAGGGGTGAGTCACTGCATTACTATAAGGCAATCTATTCACGTCCACTGAAGATGGTTTTGCGATATGGGCAAAATCAGGGTGGAAGGAGGCAGATAGCTGCTTGAAACAATGAGGGAGAATCCTGGCATTCTGTGGGGATATTAATTTTATTAATTTCCTTTGAAGATATTTGGTTATCAAAATCAAATTAATTAACACATAAGGAAATCAATTTACTACAGTTTGCTTCACCATGTGCTGTGAAAATAAAAAATTCCTTTCCCTAGTGTTTAATACATGTCTATGAGATCAGTTAGATTATAAACCAATTTACTTCCATGTAAAAAGGATCAAATCCTAAATGTTTCTAATAATGATGATTATTTCTGTCCTGCTATGATCAAAGAGGTTTCACATTTCCAGAAATCCTAGGTATAATTTATATCACCAGTAAGCAAAGTTGCAACTACCTTTAGAAGACACATAGAACAGAGCTGGCACAAGTAGGACAGGAGATAATATATGCCCAAATGGTAAGATTTTAACTTTAAGGTGTTACAATAAGTTATACATTCTAAAGATACAAATATTAACATTAGGCCTTAACTTTTCACTGGTATTGCATCTTCTTTGTCAGACTAGTTTCAACTGTTGAAATAATCCTTGGAGAAATAAATCAGTGGGCAAAACGTGGAGACAGCAATCAAAGGCCAGGATCTATTCACTTGTCCTATAGTTCAATAATTAGATAAGTATGAGTCAATAATGAGCAAGCTGTTTATGCTTTTCATCAGTAAAGTATACAAAATGTGTTGATAGATCTATATGTCTTCATCTATACCTATCAGAAAAGATTATTTGTTCATCATTGAACTACAGCTATTAGACTGCATTAACAACACGAGAACAGTTTGTAATTTTCTCATGCTAATGAAAGCTTTAGAGAAGGAAATGCAGAACAATGTGAAACATCACAGGAAATTTGATGTATGCAAATATAATTATTTAGATTGGAATCTGGCCAGACAACAGAAGCGCATATACACAAACACAAGACCAACTCTGTCCAAAGAACAATAATTGAACTTTGAAAAAGTGATAGCTACAGATGAGTTTTTGAAGCTATGACTAACCATCCAGGCTTTATTTTCACAGTCTGTAATTTTGTCTAAAACTCTGACTTGATTTATAACCTGATTATCTATTCATACCCTTTCATTAACTGATGTGCTATTTGCCATTACATTCATAAAACTTTTCCAAAGCAGTGATTGAACAAAGCTAAACTAAACTAAAGTTGAATAACGCTTGACAAATGCCACCTCAGTGAGTTGTGGAAACAAAGAGCTGAAACTTCCAGGGAATAACTTGTAGTGAGTGAGGGGGGACTTCTCCAGATCTGTGCCAGTTTGCCATGACTGAGAATCTACCATTTGATGTGTCCAGCTCTGGGATTCTCAGTACAAGACAGACATGGACATACTGGAGAGAGGACAACAAAGGGCCACCAAAATGATTAAGAGATTGGAGCACCTCAGATATGAGGAAAGGCTGAAAGAGCTGGGACTGTTCAGCCTAGAGAAGAGAAGGCTCAGGTGGGGAAGTTATTAATGGAAACAAATTCCTGAAGGAAAGGTGCAAAGGGGATGGAGCCAACCTTTTCATGGTGGTGCCCAGTGGCAGGACCAGAGGCAATGAGCACAAACTAAACCACAGGAGGTGCCCTCTGAACATTAGAAAATATTTTTTTTACTGTGAGGGTGGTTGAGCACTGACACAGGTTCCTCAGGGAGGTTGTGGACTTTCCCTCTTTAGAGATATTCAGAAAACTCTCTGGCCATGGTTCTGAGCAACTGGCTCTGGGTGTCCCTGCTTGAGGAAGGAATTTGAACAGGATGAACTGCAGAGGTGCCTTCCAACTTCAGCCATTCTGTGATTCTGTGATTCGTGTCCTAAAACACGTAACACACAAGTAAAAAACATCAAATGTAGCATTACAACAGTTGGCTACAAAATGCATAGGAGCAAAGTTTCTTTCACAAGTCAGATAATACGATACAGAAACAGTCCAAGGAAGCTCTTAGACAGACTCGCAGCAATGTCAGAAAAAAGAGAGGCATGAAACTGAGACACTAATGGGGACAAACTATAGAAGAGAATAGTGCCTGGATCCTCATAGTGAGCTGGTTTCTGGTGCAGGGCCCTGCTAAATTAACTTCATGTCTTAGACACCAAAATAAGTTTAGTACCCATCTTTGCAAGCTTGGTGCTTAAGATAAGCATAGCATGTATCTTCAAATGATATACATAAGAGTAACTGGATCCAGAAAGCAGCTGTTTCCCATTATCTGACAGCTGAGCCTTCTGGATAGATGTTCACACACCTAACACATCTGCAGAATCACAGCACCAAGAAAATGGAGTTTTCTTTCAAAGCAGAGGTGGTGGTGTTATATTGCCCTTATTTATTACAAAATAACAGTCTGAGTGCTTATCCAGAAAGTGAAAAACTTGGATCTATCACCAACCTTAACTTGAACAGCTCCACATCCATTTCTTTCACTTCCTACCAGAGGTGTCTGTCAACAACACTAGTCTGAATGAAGGCACTTTTCAAACCTTCTGTTGAAACCCAGGCCACTGTGTAAAGAATTGAATGGAAATGACAACTGGAAAATGACAGTGAGGGTGTGATTCAGGTTAGGTGTCCATAGTGTAGGTATCTCCATGTGCATGAGGTTGCTAAGTCAATGGAGCCCAGGTTGCTCTCCAGCTGACCATGTGTATGTACCTGCTTTAGCATTATCTGAGCAACTCTCCATAGCAGCTGGATCTCCCCTGAGTTTAATGAGATTCGACACCCCAGTATTTCATTTTCCCCTTAAGAGTTTTAGTTTCAGACCTTCTCCTGAAAGTATGCCTGGACAAAACTTCATACACATGCAGATTCTTATGGCTGGCACTGGAACTCCACAGACACTCTTATTCATGATTGATAGGATTGTGAGGAGAAAGGGGGGAAAGGCTATGAAGACAATAGCAAAATCAGACAATAAGTACACCAGACTAGTTACAAGATTTTGTGATGTTTGGGAGGGCAGCTGGCACAGAGTAGCCCTCCTGCACAATTCTCTAATGGCAGAGAGAATGTCTTTGCCTCACTGCTCTGCAATTCTGCTAAGAAGTGGGACTTCATCAGGGGTATGAAGCAAAATTAGGGAGTACCTGACATGCAGAAGGGAAATTTTATATGAAAAGTGATATGAAAAGAGGTGAAGGGGATGACAGACAGAAGTTTGGATGATCACGGTGATATTACCAATTGTGAACAGCCCTTCCATAATTGTTTCAGTTTCCTTAACAAAATCATATTTCTTCTTCCACCACAGTGAACAACAAAGCCTAACAACTCTTTCAGTTTTAAGCAAAAAAATATTGTAACGGGTAGAGATTCAGTACATTCAAACAGACAGAAGCCGCAAGGAATATTAGGTTCTCCAACCACTGTCACTGACACTCATCTTTTTGGTTAATACCAGCTGAAGCACATGACAAGTAATTGCTGGCTGCTAGTACTGAGCTGTTCTGTGAGTTAACACAGCAGGAAAAGTAGCCTGGTTCATCAAGAAGGTAACTTGAAATTAGAGGCAGGGAGTTAAGAGTGCAGTGCATGAATTTGGAGCACAGGGAAAGTAATATTCCCTGATGGCAGGATAATGTGCTAACTCTAACATGCTGTCAAGTCGTTAATGGGTTCATTGATTCTAAGGCTAGAGAGGACCATTACACCCTCTAGTCTCACTTGATACAAAACATAGTCTACAAAATCTTCCAGAAAGAAGTCAAGTCGTACTTTGAAGACATCATGGGTGGGAACCAATCACTGTCCTTAGGGTTCACTTCAGTTGTTAATCATGCCAGTGCACTTTTAAAATTGAGCCCGCCACTTCTCAAGGGGGTCACAATTTCTTTCAATGCCTTTCATCTCTGTATAGAGAGCTCTTACTGCCTGACTCTTTTTTCCTTACCAAATATTGATTTAATAGAACACAACTTGCAGTCTTTTTTTAACACCTGATGTGACTATCTCTGTAGGAAATCATTTATGCCTTCATTCTGGCTTTCTCCAGTTTTGCAGGTATCTGTTATGGGATTATGACACTATACCCATAGATGGTATTCAGGTGTCAGCCTCACAAATGCAGAGGTAGGATATTACTAATATTCTTATTTTTTTTCTTTTCATGAATACAAAAAGGTACATTTCTTCAATAGCTACACATCTGGCTGTGCCTACACTGAATTCCACAGTGCAAGCCTGGTCCCCTGATCATCATAAGAGAGAACTGTTATGAAGGACACCCTGGTTCTCCCTGTGGGGGCATATGAGTTTCTTCTAAAGGGAATCATAACAGGCAGGAGATCTAAACATATCCAGGTTTCATCGAATCTCACAATCAAGATATGGTCAAGGCACGTTTCCCAGGACAAGGACTGTAAAGACTGTAAAACTAAGACTATAGGTTCATACCATTTCATAAAACCAAGGTAACTTTGATTGCCTCATTTTTGCTGGAATTTTGTTTCAGAGTCTGAACTTTTCTTAACAGAAGTTGAAAAGAAGACAGACACATCAGGCCTTCAGAGTGACCTTTTGGATAGCGATTATTGCTGTAGATGTCATAAGAAAAGCTACTGTCTGTTGGAGGGCTGGCAAGAAAAGAAACATCTAGAGTGGGACTCATCTGACTTAACTATGTCTACATCTGAGGTAGACTCCCTTTCAAGTCAGTAGAAAGAAAGTGGCATTTTTTTTGCTTGCAATTCATCTAGCCTATCTTAAATATGTCTTTAATATACTTGAAAATCTGTCTTCACTTACTATAAAGGGAACCAAAGTTAGGTAACTCAAATATAGACATAAGACTTTAGACGGATGAGTCCTGCAGCAAGTAATTGACCCTGACCAACTTTCTTTACCTATTTTCATCACCTTGAGGGCATGCAATTATATTCTGGGAGGAAAGGAAAATGGAAGTGAAAGATCATGGTAGGAGGCGTTAAATTCTGGCACCCCTTGAGGTATGATGTCTTTGAAATTAATTTCCCTATTCTGACTTCAGGAAAAAATGCTGTACATGTTATGCCTCTAAAAAGTGTGAAGTATATAAGTTTTCTACATAATAATTTTGGGGGAAAAGAAAGGGTGAGAATGACACTAATTTCCTTTGCTGAAAATTGTTTGATTTTAAATTTTGCATGTCCTATAACCCATGGCTCAGTCCCCAATTCATCCTAAGCTCCTAGAAACTAGTCTTTAATGCATGTTGTCTGTTCAGCAGAAGGTGAAAAGAAGGTTGGTAATTTATTCGATCCAGAATACAAGACACATGTTGAGTCCTCCACTTAAATAACTGTGCCCCTGACTTCTTTTGAGCTTTGGCTCTAGTCCATGACAGGCAGAGGAAAATTAAACTTTCTTGGAGGAAGCACTCTTTCTACAAATGTTAAATTCTCAAATTTGAACTGTGAGTAGCCAATTAACTCTACATCTTGAAAGCTTACTTGGCACAAACACTCTTGTGTTTGATCAGAGTTCAGTGAACACAGACACATGGCAAAGGACCCCAAAATATTGAAATGTATTCTCTAGCACATGATATATAGAAGATAAAAATAATGTATACAGAGATGCTGGCTGTTTTTTGGCATTTGTCAAAGCCACCAGCAACTCACTTCAAGAGGGTTAGAACATGTGAATAAACCAGATTTTTTGGTAATGTGGTCCCTACATTTTAGGCTAAGTTTTGCTCATTATAAACTATTCGTTGCTTCTAGCAGACATGATGGCAGAAATGCAACAGTCAGAACACTCAGATCTCTGTAAACTGGTGCTAAGTCTGGACTACTAAAAAATCCCTGCACTTACTAGTTTTAAAAAAATCACAGTCCCAGTTCTTTCTGACATTTACAGATATCATTGTTTAACTTGAGTCTTTTCTCCAGGCTTAGGTGGCCTACGTTTCTCTTTCAGGTTTTACAGTCATAGAATCACAGAACGGTTTGTGTTGGAAGGGACATTCAGAGATCATCTAGTCCAATCTTCCTGTTACAGGCATGGACATCTTTCACTAGATCAGATTGCTCAAAGCCCTGTCCAACCTCACCTTGAACACTGCCGATGATGAGGCATCCACAACATCTCTGGGCAACCCATTCAAGTCTCTTACCACCTTCATTGTAAATAATATACTCCTACATTCAATATAAATCTACTCTCTTTTCATCTAAAACCATAACCCTTTGTCCTGTCTTTACCAAGACTACAGGTCTTGGTAAAAAGTCTCCATCTTTCTTAGAAGTCCCCTTTAAAGTATTGAAAGACCACAATAAGGTCTCCTCAGACCCTGCTCTTCTCCAGGCTGAACAACCCTAAACTCTCTCAGTCTTTCTTCAAAGGAGAGGGTGTTCCAGCCCTCTGATATTTTTTTGGCCACCCTCTGGACTCCTGTTTTCTTGCACTGGCGACCCCAGACCTCAATGCAGTACTCCAAGTGGCATCTCATGGGAGCGAAGTAGAGGGGAAGAATCACCTCCCTCAACCTGCTGGCCACACTTCTTATGCAGCCTAGGATATGATTGGCTTTCTGAGCTGCAAGTGCACATTGCCAGCTCATGTCTATTTTTTTATCCACCATTATTCCCAAGTCTTTCGCTCCAAGGCTGCTCCCAATCCCTTCATCCACCAGCCTGTGTTGATACTGGGGATTTCTCTGACTCAGGTGGCAGGACCTTGTACTTGGCCTTGTTGAACTTCATGAGGTTCACACAGGCCCACTCCTCAAGTCTGTCAGTGTCCCTCTGGATGGCATCCCTTCCCTCTAGCAAATCAACTGCCCCACTCAGCTTGGTGTCATCTGCAAACTTGCTGAGGGTGCACTCTATCCCACTATGTCATTGTTGAAGTTGTTAAATGGTATTAGTCTCAGTATGGAGTCTTGAGGGACACCACTCATTACTGGTTTCCACTTAGACATTGAGCCATTGACTATAACTTTTTAGATATGTCATCCAGCCAACTTATTATCCATTCCATTCATCAAACCAATATTTCTGTGATTTGGAATGCTGTGTGGGTTGATATCAAAGGCTTCATAGAGATCCATGTAGATGACAGCTGTAGCTCTTCCCTTGTCCACTGATGCAGTCACTCCATCACAGGCCACTAGTTTAGTCAGACATGATTTGCCCTTGGTGAACCCACGTTGGCTATCTTTAATTACCTCCCTGTCTTCTATATGTTTTGACATGTCTTCCAGGAGGTTCTGTTCCGTGTTCTTACTGGGCACAGTGAAGCTGACTGGTTGGTAGTTCCCAGTGTCCTCCGTTACATCATTTTAAAAAGTGGGCGTGATGTTTCCCTTTTTCCAGCCACTGTGGACATGCCTGACTGCCATGACTTTTAAAAAATGACAGAGTGGCTTGGCCACCAAAAAGTCCCAGAGAATCAAAGGAAGATCCTCCTTGAAAGGAGCTCATGGGAATAATAGAGTCTTTTCCCTAGCTGAAAGAAAAAGTAAATTTACTTATGTTAGTCCTAACATAAGTTTGCAATAAAGCGAACAAAATATTACTAAACAAACTCAATAGTCAAGGGGCTTCATGCAGACAGGTGCGACATCTCAGTGTTTGTTTTCTACTTGTTCCTTTATTAGAAAGGTGTCCCACTGTGTAATCATCATATGCACTTGCCATAGAAACCAAGTCTTTTATTTCTCTTGCACTGTTCAAACATGCCTTTTCAGAATAGTTTTGAATTTCACACATTGCAAGATGCTTTGTTAAACAATCGAAAGAATAGTCATGATTAAATTTGAATGTGTAGCATGTTTGATAGCATGCTGACTCAGGAGCAATTTTGGTTGCTGATTGTATATCCTCAGACAACTTGGTAGCAGAAAGTGGTTTCTCCATTGGAATGAAATTGAGAAATAAGATTTCTTTATTCCTGTATATACTCATGGTTTGGAGCATTGAATAAACTGCTTTACATGTTTATGTCTCTTAAGATATTGTGCTCTCTAAAGAAAATTAGCTTCTGTTTCCTGACAGTAGTGATAATGTATTTAAAAGTTATTCACTGACACCTGTTTTACTCTACAGCACAAAATGTTTTCTCAGCCCAGAAAGTGGAAGGACCTGCTTGATCAGCACCTGCTTCCAAAATATTTTTGAGCTTGGTCAAACTTCTATGCTTGCTGCAAGTTGAGGAGAAGGCTGGCAGAAAAAAAACATTCTGGTGGTACACCTGTTTCTGTCTTTGTGACTGAGGACTGAGCCTGGTGCCATTACAGAAAGTTATTTTCAGAGTTTCCGGCAAATAAAGCAGTTTGAAGCCATGGCTGTTTTCCAATGTAGAATAAGCTATTTATTTGGCCTTCCATTATTCTCGTTCCCCATGGCTGTGGCAGTTCATCCAGGCCCTTCTGCAAAGCTTGCAACAAGCTCTATCAGTTGGAGAGAGCCCCTCAGAGAAAAAAATGTGTCTCTGCTTTCATCAGCCTGAGTCTGAGACAAACTGTTTGACAGCATATGGCTCTGTTCGGGCACTTTGAAAATCTCCAGCTCCATTAGCTCTTGGAGCACCTGCTCTGTGGCGTGTGAATGCTGGAACTGGCACACAGCAGAAAACTGCATGCTGCTGAACCAATGATTCAGCCCTCAGTTTGGAAGATACAAAGCCAAATGCCAGTGCTACCTGTGTTAGCTGAGAGCTACCTGAAACAAGGGGACATCTTTGCAAGGAAAAGACTGCTCCTTGGATTAAGCTCACCAGAGAGAATTCCTCCTGGAATCATGCTGCTTTCAGTCTGACTTTCACAGCTTTACGGAAAACAGATCCTGTGTTTTCCATGTTTGTTGCAGGCTCCAAGAGGACTGCACTGTGTATTTCACTTTGTAGTCAGTCTCTTTTTGGAAGTAAGAACATGGTTAAATGAGTTACACTAGTTTGGACTCACTTGGAAAATGAGACAAGCTTAACAAAATAAATATAATATGTTTACTCTCGCAAAGCAAAGACGAAAATCTTAACAGGTTATAAACTCAAATGAAAGTCTTAGCAGCTAACTCTAATACATTGTAAAAATAAACTGTACCTAAGAAGAAGATTCCTAAACAGTTCCTTCAGTCCCTCAGTCATGTAAGGGACAATTCCTAGGGTGGTAAATGATACTAACCACCTGCTACCTTCTTTCTGGGGAGCTCATATCATTGAGGTGCTTTCTAAGCATATTTCCTCTCCCCCCTTTTGCTTACTATATGATTGGTTTCTGCTGTTCTCTTTAGAATTCCTTTTTGCTTATTTTAGCCAATACAAATTCAGTTTCTGAGGCAAGATCACATTTAATTGTAGTACAATTCTTTTTTGTACCATTTTTTTAGATACCAAATGCACAATGAGACCGTTCAGGTCCCTGGTGTTCCTTTGAAGTAAATACTGTTCTGTGTACCTTAAACAGAATGGTACCTTTCTTAAACAGAGCAGTCCATCTAGCTGGATGATGAAACTTCTGCCCAGTTAAAGCATTCAAGGCCATCACAGCTCTTTACAGGTATACATAAGGAGCATCCTACATAATTTCTTCGTATATCACAAGAAACATTTCATATTACCAAACTCAAACATCCTTGCCACCTTGCCTCCAGCTTCTCAAAGAGAGCAGATGTGCCATGCTAATAACACAATAGTATAGATGACAGACTGTGTAGAAGGGGTTATGACTTCATCATCTCTCATCCATTTCAGCATTCAGCATCAACTGATACAGATATAAAACCTGGGCACCTGCCAGTAAACTAATAAATAATAAACTAATAAACTAGATTTGAAGAGGGAAGGGGATAAAACTAGGCTCACTAGAGATAAGCCTGGGGGCGGCATGCCAGTGTTTGAGGGACGGTGTGCTGACGAAGTCTTTCAGTCTGCTCCACAATGTGCTGAGTACACCTGAAATGCATGCAGCACTTTAGCCATCTCAGTGGAGGTAGAAGATAGAGGTCCACACAGCAGCAAAGATGTAAGGGTTATGCATTAGAAATCATGGAAACACCTGAGAACAGTCACATAAAATTAGGGCTTCTCCCAGAAAAAAAGGTGGCAGGATCAATAGCCCAGCTGAAGTGCATCTACACCAGTGCACACAGCATGGGCAACACACAGGAGGAGCTGGAAGCCATTGTGCAATTGGAAAACTATGATCTAGTTGCCATCATGGAAACGTAGTGAGATGACTCACACAACTGGAGTGCTGTAATGGCTGGCTATAAACTCTTCAGAAGGGGTAGGCAAGGAAGAAGAGGTCCTTTCTTCTTATGCTGTCAGTCTTTCTAGAATTTCCATATGGTATTCAATGGATGTAAAGCAGTAGTTATCAAATCATGGGAAAATGCACCAATAAGTTTCATTCATGATTGTGGGATGCCTGACATTCTTTGCCTCATTGCATTAGCTGTTCTTGAGGCCTTAGAAAATGACTTGTGAGAATATTAGCAAGGCTGCTTGTTTTCAAAAGCTCCCACTGTGTAACTGAATAAATACCATGTGAATAGGTGGTGTTCAGTCAGATAATCCTAGTTAAAGAATTGTTAAAGTATTGTAATTTATACAGAGGCTATATGTGAATAGTTGTTAAATGCATAATTGCAGCAGTTGTGCACTAAAATCTGTTAGGTTTTTCCCAAGGAAAAAAAAAAATGTTTTTTCAATGCATTTTAAATAAATAATTCTAGCTTTTAATGCTAGGAATATCTTTGGTTTGTAACATTGAAAAGAGAAGCAGGAATTTCACTGTCTAAGATGGAGAAAACTCAGAGTCTAAATCTATCTGATACTAATAAGTCACTCAAGTTCTTTACTTACTAAACTGGTTTTCTATTGAGAACTCCACCAAATTCAAAACCTTTGAGTCTGACATTTGAAATCTTTGCATGGGACATGACCTTCTTGCAGTCACCCAAAGTCACAGCTAAACTCAGTATGTTCTATGGAATTATCAATAGCTGAGACAACTAGCAAAAGACATTTTTTGTGTTTCTTTGTGGTTATTAAATTAGAAATAACTGCTTGCAACCAAAGAGTGAAACTCTTCTTACTGTCATGCATATGCAGTAACACAATTGTAAAAGAGCTCCATGTGCATAGTAATGCAAAACAGATAGATACAAAGACTGTTCTGTGTGAACTTAAATTTTGTAAGGCTCTTTGATGTTAGTCTGATAGTAGGGGGGAATTACGTGCTGGCATAATTCCACTGTTTTCAGTTAAATTCTGCCACTAGAAATTTTGGCCAATGAAGCAATAGGCCATTTTTTAAATAAATTTGAGTCTTATGATAGAAAAGTTGAAGGCTCACAGACAATCATTCCACAGTTTCCAACAAGGATTCATGTTAAACATAAGTAGAATGTAGCGGAGACAGAAATACAGAATAGCAAGCCAGAAAAAAAAAAAAGAAAAAAAAAAAAAGGAAAAAACCACCCATAGCCCAATCTAAATTAGATTTAATTGATTAATGATATGTCATTAACAAAACAGGTTATTGTGTAGCATATCAGACAATTATAAATACATCAGGGTTATGGGAGGGCAAATATAAGGTCATATAACACAACCCTTAATCCTATGCTACACCTTTGGAGTCTGGGCTTATAAAACATACTCAGTAGGATATAAAGAAAACATAGGCATGTATCCTGTATTCTATTTACAGAATACAATGTGTACACTTGCAAACATCAATTACATTTATGTTTTAATTATCTTCTACCTACCTGGTGTTAATGGTAGGTCGTTTAGGGTTGACTCCCATGGGAAGTATGTAAGATGATATGAAACCTGCATGGGAAATTTAATCATGCCATGCTCACTGAAACATTCATTTGGTAATTGGTCTGACTGTGCTTGAAGATTATTTTTTAAAAATATACCAGTAGTCACCCCTGGCAAGGTACCAGATCCATTTACCTGTCTGCCTATCTAATTATTTTTTTAAGTACTCCATTGGTCTTCACTAAAAGAATATAATTATCCCCTTTTACTGTAAAAGCAAGACTGATTTGTCCATGAGAAAGGAAAGATGTCCAAGCTAAGAATTCAATCAAGTAGTTGGTTGTGGCAGGCCAGGACCTTACACGGTGCACGTGCTGCACACAGCTCTCACAGAATCCAGCCTGCCCTGCTGCCATTAGCAGTCACACAGATAGAAATTGCCTCCGTTGGTCTGTCCATCTTTAAATTCATTGTTTCTTATCACAGTTTAAAGATTTTTCTCAGTGCGTGCTTCCTGTGCATAAGGTGATGTAGGTGTATTTGAGCTTTTTCGTGCACTGGGAACAGGAGAGATGTGATGGTGCGGTGTTCCCCCAGAGATGGTCTTACCAAGCTGGTGCAACATGAACTTTCCCAGGGCCCTGTGACTCCAGATTTCCAGCAACACAGTCGCCCAGGTTGCCTTCCTGCTCTTGAAACGGCAGGCAAGTAGCAGGATGATGTGCCAGGTCTGAGGCTTTGTGGTCTGAAATTTACCTTGAGGAAAATTTTCAGGGTAAGGTTATGTGACAGAGACCCAGAAAGCCCCGGTTTTCCAACAGAGCTCTGGGCAAGTTTCCATGGGAACCCTCTCTCTGGCTGACCAGCGCTGCCCCCTTTGCAGGTCATCATTCAAAAGGAAGGCTGTTTCATAGAGAGTGCTGCTATTCTTCATCAGATAAATTGCCCTCATTTCAGTTTATTCATAATCTTTAGTAACGCAGATGTTTCTTTGCAAGCATTTTTCATACTAACATATTAACCCTGACAATCAGACCAATGGATGAATTAGTCTTGCTTAGTACAGACATATAAAGGAAATATTCTTACAGGTCCTGCAAACTAATGACGCTCATGTCAAAAGATTAATATTACTGCAAGAAAAATGGGAACAGGAAGAGCATGATAAGAAAAATTTAGAAGAGATCTACATTTAGAAATATTTGTGAATAGGGTTTATGGTAACATAAATAAATCGTCATAAATTTGTATGTTTATTAAAATCTCTAAGGAAGCCAGAAGTGTTTGTGTAGAATTTTATATTTCTTAAATTTCAGAATTAAATAAAAATAAAAAGAAATGCAGCAATGAGCAGGGTTGTGGTGGATAAACTTTAAAAATACTCCACAGGTAAACAGTACAATAAGTGAGATTAAACCCATCAAATTTGGTAAATTGGATAAATCATTTAAAAACAGTTTGGGAGAACAAGCCACAGCTGCTGGTGTCATCCTGAGTCATATAACGGCTTATTACACAAGTTGCTAGGGCATAGCAGAATGGAGCAGATGTACTGGTAAGCCTTGATGTGAAGTGCAAGAAGACCTGAAGAGAGCTCTGGCACAGAGTTGCAGAGAAGCATTTTCACATGTAGGAGGAAGACTGAAAACACTTGCAAAGAAAATACCTTGATGCTTAGATCTGCTTTTCCCACAGAGCCTGAACTTCACTATCCCTACCCACGGGAGGTGCCTGCTCTAGCTGCATTTTCTGAATAGCTCCTAGGTCCACGCTCATGTCCTGCAAACAGCAGGTTTGGAGTGAATAATAGTAAGTCAGGAGTGCATCACCTTGGGTAAAGCACTGCTAGTGCTCATTAAGGGATAAATAAGCTTCACCTACATGAGTTCAAAGATGGACTGCCCAGTTTCACTTCAGCCTTCCTCACCCATCCTCGAACCCCAATGGTGAGGGTATTATACTTGGGCACCTGTTTGAGTCCAAGAGATATTTCTGCAGGCACACGCCTTACAGATTTGTGGAAGTTCACTCAGCCAGGCAAACAAGTCATCAAAATTCCTAAGAATGGTTATTTACAAGAATTTTAAATAAATAAATAAATAAGATTTGAGTAGAACCGTGTTTTGTTTTTTCATGAGCTCTTCTTGAACATCACTTTGCAGTAACAAATAAAAGAAGCCAAATCAGCTGTCAAAAAGCTATTTATTCCCATCTGCAAATACATCTCACCAACTAACAAAAACATCACATAAGCCTCTGACCTTGTAAGCCTTGTCCTAGGCAGGAACATGGAGAATTTGTACATAAATCATACTTCTGTCTCTGAAAAATGTCCCATTCTGAAAGACCATGAAAGGTCAGAAAGCTAGCATGGAAATATCATATGATTTAGGTCTGGAGAAGATATAGATAAATATAAATGTGGCTTCTGTTTATGAAGTCTCAGGTGCTGGTAAGGATCAGTAATAGCAAAAGACACACCACCTCTGCCTATGCTCCACTGCCAGCTGATTGCATTTCTATGTACAGCTTCCCTTTCCTTAGGCAATGTAAGTGCTCCAGGCAAAAGCTTCGTTTCTTGTCTCAATGGAACCACAAGCAATAAAAAGCAAAAATAATAAATAACAAAACTCCACTCTCTATCTTCCTAAAGGTATGCTTCTGGAAATGAAACAAGTGTTAGCAATTCTATGATCAGCTTTACTGTATTTTTATTGTAAAACTTGTGCTAAAGGCTATGCTAAATTCTCTTGCTGTCTACATACAGGATGCATATAACCTTACAACCAGGACTTTCTGTTCCTGAAGTTATATGAGGCTTGTCTACATAACACTTTTCTTATTACTGCACAGTACATTAGAATGCAACTTTCAGCATATTAATAACTCAGCACCAAGTCCTCACATGGATTGTTACCTAATGATGTATGCAATATATGTTAGCCAACAGTAAGAATGATGTTCTCTTCCTACCATCAAGTGAGAACCAGATTCCCCTAATGTTGAAGCAATGATGTTGTAAGCTGCTGCTGAAGTTTAGCAACATTAGGATCAGCGAGTAATAATTATACAACAGCTAGGAATTACCTTGTTAAAATATTTCTTTAACTTATGCTTTTTGTGAAGATCTCATACCTTTGACAGCTAAGGACATTGATTGTATTCTTTGGGCATTTAACGTTGAGCAAGAATGGCAGAAAATGTATGTCAAGTATAAATGACAGTCTGTATATCTGCTTGTGTTCACTAAGATTATTGCAGCTCCACAGCTCACCAGTAACTTTTTGGTCTTTAATTATGGTCTTGATTATAATGAGCAAACTGACCTTCGCAAATTTGGTCTTTCAGACTTCTATTCCTGTCAGAGATAATAGCCAACGGGGCACTCTGAGCACTGACCTTTCCAAGGTCTTTTACAAGATACCCTAATAATGATGTCTTATAAGGTATATTGCTCCCTTAGAGATGGGATAATGCTTCCCTGCACTTGATGTGCACTTACAGATCACACAATGAATCAGTGAAGAGCAGCTATGGTTCTCAAAGTTAACACCACAGCTTTGTGCACTAAATTCTCCACATTGGCAAGCCCCAAGGTCCCAGGTGAGGTACACAGAACTGCAGCACAGCTGTAAAATGCAGAGGGATCCCTTTAAGCTGCCCACCCTCAATGCCATGATATGCAAGATATCCATACATCATGAAGAGGTGGAAACATGCCTTGTTTATGTGTCAGATAAGCCTGGTTTGATTTCAGATGAATCATTCACCCAGGGGAATATACAAGAGATAGGCCACCACTTACAAGGGTAAGAATTCCTTAATGAAAGTGCTTACTCAATGTATATGCTGCTAAAAGTTCTATGTATTACTTCCTTTACTGCCTTCCAGAGTGTTTTATCTTAAGAATTTCATTTATCTTTTCAGAACAAATCCATTCAGAAAGTGGAAATAAGCTAGCTATGCAACAGGTTAATTTAACTTTGTGTAGCTGACAGCACAAAAAGTTTCTCTGACACTTGGATTGATTATGTTTTAAAAACAAAATTCATGTTTACTACCCACTTATTGGAGTTAAGGAAGGGGAGACATGATGTAATAAGGACAAGATGAAAGGGGTTTACTATAGAAAGTACCATAAGCAGGAAAGTCTTGCAGTGGAGAATGTTTGGGTACTCAGGATGCCAGACAAGTATTTAAATTAATTCTGAACAAACTCAGCATTTCCACTGCAGAAACACAGGTTTTTAAAATACTAGCCATTTACTAACCTCTTCTATTAAAATACAAATCCATGTTATGGCTTTGTGATACAGGGTTACTTCTTCAACTCTAGATGTTAGAAAAGTTTTCATTGTGTATAAGGAATAACACAGTAAAGCATAAGATCATGCTGAAGAATGTTACACAATACAGCCATCAGCAAGGTCAGCTCAATGCCAACAACTCAGGATGAAAAAAAATTGGTTAGATGAGGAGTTAAAGAAAATAATAGCAGAATAAATATTGTGCCATTGTCGCAAAAATTATGTATTGTCTCTTCAAAAATGATGGGATATGATACTACATTTATTCCAAAGCTGCTGTTGTACAACATATACTCCCATACTTCATTTTTGAAGGGGAATGAGTAACAAATTGCAAAGGCCCTCAGCATGCCTGAAATTGCCATGTCTTATGAGCAGGCATTCAGCAAAGAAAAGTTAAATGCAACTTTCTTATTTTAAGAATCTGTAGCAAGGAGATGTTTGATATCTTGGCTGCCAGAGTCAATGAAAGGATGATGAACTGAGTCATATTAATAAGTGAGTCTAGGGTTTGCTTAGTCAAAACAGCACAGACTGGCTTCATGCTGACGCTGCAGATGTCTGGCCTCTTTCTTGTCAGAAAAGAAAGAAGGATCTCCTCCTCTTTGTGTCTGTTGATCTCTTTCTGCTCTCTTCCTCCTCCTGGATCAGACGGAAGGACCGGAGGCATGGGTGAGCAGCATGCAGTACCTTGCACACCTGACTCCAGCCAGCTCACCACATGACTTCAACAGTGAGGCACCCCTAAGTCATAACAGAGGTGAAGGGATGCCCATGTTCCCTGCTTCTCTAGGGAAAATGAATACATGGGTACACAACCATGTACCTGGGAAGAAGCGATGTGAAAATGCATTTAAACGAAATGACAGAAACTAGGAGCATCACTGCAGCCAGCAAGCCTTCTAGGGTGAGTGAGAGCTAACAATGGCAGGGTTATGTGGAAATCGTAATGGAAATGCAGGGTTCACCCAATGTGGGTAGGCAGTATTCCCGTCTTTACTTGTACTGCTGTACCCTGCACTCAGAGGCAGCCAGTTTTCCCGGAGATTCAAAGCCACTTCATTGCAATGATGCCATTTACAAATGGCAGGACAGAAAAACATCCAGATGATCTCCCTGCTGCTTTCTTTAACTCGCGGGTACTAGCTACATACTGTGTACAAGCTCAAAAAGACATTTCTGTATTTAAAAAGATTTTGTGAGTGAGCTAAGAGGGTTCAAGTGGCTTTGAGATATTTTCTGTGGATGGGAAAGCAGAGCTTCATTCAGTCATAGCATGGATGGGAAAGTTGCTTAGTCATGCTGCTCTTTTATCGAGCAATAGTGTACCTCTTGAGAAGCCATGCTAATGAAGAGATAGTGTTCCACTTAATCAACAGAAATTTATTAGGTCTCCATAGGAGACAGTCAGGACAAAATGTATTTCATTCTGGGAGTGGGGACAATTCATTATAATGCATCAAAATGACAGCAGTGATGTCTGTATTATTTGGGGCTTTTGAAGTAAGTTTCTTCAATCGTAGAACTATGGAGGGTACTAAGGAACTTGGCTGAGGTTGGAGGGCAGGCAGGATGCAAAATGCTGACATATATTGTGGCAATGAAGATATTTATTTTATTCTCAAGTCTGTAACAGAAATATTACTGTACCTCATTTGAAATGCTCTGGAGAGCTTACTAAACGTTTATGGACAGTTTCATGAGACAGTTTGGTTTAGATTTTCTGGAAAAGGTTGACTTGCATCACAAAAAATCCTCTATTTTATTGCACCAAATAACTTTGAAAAATCCTGGAAATTATTTCAAAACTTATATATAAAATAAGTTTTTTTAATATATATATATAATTTTTATATATTATATGTAAATAACATATGTATTATTTTATATATTATATATATTTTTGAAACTTGTCATTTCAAAAACTTATATGTAAAATACATATGCATATATATGTATGTATAAAAGACTAGAGAATTAAATCTGTAAACAGTCTGTAAAAGGAGAAAAATATGTAGCCATTAGTCACAATAGACTATTCTTGCCAAGCATATACTCTTAATAACTCCATAGACAGGTGCTGTTAACTGAACCTTCAAAGGATATTGGATATTCCACAAAAGAAAAGTAAAAAGATCTTGTTTGGCAAATGTAAAAAGAAGTACAATGCATGAAAGATACATTTTTGTGAAAATATGCAGCATTCCATTCCATCTCTTTTCATCATGAAGATATGTAAAATAAGACCAAAAATAGTGTGAAATGTGCAACTATATCCTTAAATTGTTTTAAATCTGCATTGCCTAAATAATGCTAAAACAAACTATTATGAAGTTGAGGCATTCATAGAAAAATGCTGTATGCTGTAGAAAGGTTGAGAAGCAGCTTGGTTTTCCTTTGAAATGGAAAATGTATTTATTTAAATTAATTCATCATCAGAGGCCAGCAGCAAAAATAACTTCAACACTTGCACAATACAATTGCAGTGAGAAGCAAGCACAGATCAAAACCACCTCTTCTTTCTAGTGAAGACCAGGTGGATCACAGCATTTCCTTCCTACCAGATGTATTTCTTCATCACCTAACCATCCCTGCTGTCAAGACACATTGGCTTTTGATCAGTCTCTTGGTTAAAATCAATATTATTAGGAACCATAGAGAATGCATTAGCTGCAGCTTACATGGATGACCCTTCTGGCTTTGTATGCTTTGGCTTTACTAACCTACACTTTGGCTGTTGAATCTCTTTGTTTAATGACAACGTGCTAATTATCCTTTATTTCTCAGCTCAGTGTTTCTGTTCTGGCACAGGCTGACTTGCTGTGGTGGGTGAGAACCGCCTTCCAGGTCGCTTTTCCCAGGAAGGAGCCGGGGGCTGTGAGGCCGTGCCCACTCTGCCAGGGGTGAGCGGGCTTGGGGCTCCCTGAGGCCAGCACCATGCACCTGTGTTGTTAGTTGCCATGGAAATGAGTGACGCACTTTACTCATAAAAGAACAGTAGCAATATGTTTATTGATATAAAACAGCAGTTTAACAAGATTTGCTAGTAAATGTAACAGTGGTTTAACAACATTCAATGGCAAGGTATGATTGATTATTTGCTGTGTAGAGGACAAGAACAGACAAAACTGTCAGGACACCCTCCTGTTGAGTCATGAGGTTCAGAAAGGACCCCCTTGCATTCTAAACTCCTTCTCAGAGGGGAGTTCAGGTGCAGCTGGATCCAGACTTAGTCCAAGATTTGGCCAACACTTTATATCTAAAGGATTTTATGTGCATAATCAATCCTTTATACCACTTAGCTATGATTTCCAAGTTTAGCATGCTGTTAGTCACTGAGAATTTGTTGCACAAAGGACATCCTCAGAGAGTAACACTGAGAGGCATCCCTGCTCAAAGGGAGACTCTGGCATGCAGCCCCCTGCCATGCAGGAGAGCTCAATGGGCCCTGGGCTGTCCACTATTTATGAGTAAGATAATTGACTTACAGTCATATTTGCATATCAGCCGTATTTCAGTTGGCACATGCTCAACTAGCCCTCAACTGCTAAGCAAAATTTACAGCCCTTAACTATTGTGTTATCTGTCTCCCCAAATTCCAACTTAAGGCAGATGGAGCCATCACAGCCACCGCTGGTAGCTATTGCTTAAGCAAAAAAGAGCGGGGCAAGCACACTGCCACAACAGTTCACAGCCCAGCTCCACCCCAGGGGTCTCTGGGGTGCCTGCGCTGGGAAAGGCCAGCTGGCTCGGCCCAGTGAGGGCCAGAGGATGCAGCAAAGTATAGTACGGCAAAGCCTCGGCTGGTCACCTCCACAGGGGTGGAGAAGGGCTTTGATGTGTCCTTAATGGGTAACAGGGGCAATGACTTTTCCTATGTTGTACTATAGCGTGGATTCAAGACCGAGGCCTTTTCAATTGTTTAGTTTGGTTAGGATGTATACTTGGGAAAACATTGACAAATAGGTCCTTCAGAGGATCTTTTGACTGCTACGACCAGTTTCCTGCTAGCTGTAACATTCAGCTTATATAATTTCTTTCATAAATATGTCAACTTCATTCTAACACTGTTTGACTACCTTCCAAAGGCTGCTCCAGGAACTTAACCATGCAGTACATGGGTACATGGAATCTCCCTTCTCATGTCCAGGTGTGTTTGGAGTAGTTTTCTTTCAATGCCTTGATTGTGCTGCATTATACTTCATTCGACCTTTTCCCTTTGGCTTAAATAGGTCTCCATCCTCCATGATATACCATATTCACTTCCCTGGCCACAGGTATACAACTCCCCACCAATACCAGCACTCGGTCTCTGCTGTCCCTGCTCCTGTCTTCATCTATTGCTATATCCTTTTCTACAAGATTTTCCTCTTCCTTTGCTTCGCTCTCCAAGAATTTAAGTGGAGGTCATTTATCAGAAGAAGTCCACTTCCCCTGAAACCCTTCCTTTCCTTCCATTCCTTGCAGAAACACACCCCAAACCCCATGCCATGACTTTTTGAAACAGAAGGAAAGTTTGGGTCATGAGTGACATGAGTGTGGACGTGTCCTTGGAAAGGCAGGGTTCCCCCTTTGCAGACTGAAGCAGTACAACAGGCTGAAGTACAAATGCAGGACAAGGAATAAGGGTCCCTCGGACTGCAAAATGCATCCCCACAGAGGGAGGGGATGGTGGCAAGTGCAGGACAGCATCAGGTGCACAGGTAGTAGAGCACAGGCTTTCCATCATCAGGTCATTTTGGTGCCCTTAGCCGTCTGCTTCTGCAGTGACCACCTACACTGTCTGAAATGACTCCTGACTACAGGCAGAAACTTCAGAAAAGCAACCTGACCCACAAGGAACAAGAACTGATCTCCTCCCCATCAAGGGCAAAATGTTTAGGACTCTCCTATTCTCTTCTCTCTGTTTACTGACCCTTCTGGTCGCTATATCTTCTTTTTAATGTCCACAATGACCAATCATACTCCTGGATCCTCCCATGATGTCTAGCGTTACTTATATATGCCACAGATTTAATGTCAAGCATTCTTGTAACTACTGTCGTGTATAAATCATACCTGATACTGGCAACATGGTTTTCCTTTCTCCTCACAGCAGTATAATATTTTTATTAGGGAATGTAAATCTAGATGACACAGGACCTTGATCTCCCGTCCTACTGGTATTCTTATATCATTAATGCTCTTACTTTTATTGGGTATGCCTGAGTTCTCTTTCAGTATTTTTTATTGAGGCTGATTCAGTATTCACCGGGCAAGAGACAGCCTGATTTTATAACATATTTCCAGGGCAGCCAGACTTTTTGAAGCTGCGCCATGTCTTCAAACCCTCACCTAGCAGACGACTATATAGTAATTTTCTGTTCTGCTTTCCTGCATCTTCTTAAAAGAGAATAGCAATCATTCTGTTCTTACCTTTTGATTATTTGCCACTCCCTCAAAATCTCGGGACTTCCCATTTCCAAGTTTTCACCTGCACCTTTACAGGGAAGCACAGATGCTGCTGACAAGTGAGTTCTTGTAGCTAACCATGCAGCCAAGCTGTCCCACATAAAACAAAATGGCCACATTTCAACTGCCGCACAGTAGCCCACTTCCACCTGAGACAGCATCTTCCAGCTCCTTGTGCTCGCCCACTTATCTCCATGCATGTGGATTTGGAAGCTGTGGCCGACTTCAGTTTGGGGCATTAATACTGAGATCTCTGCATTCCAGAGAAAATACACACTGTTGATAGTGGCTTTGAGATGATATGAGCCAATATGAGTGGCTCATATCTGAGAGTCATGGCAATCCAGTGAAGTTCCCGCTGAATGGAAAAGGGGAAATATAACCCCCAGTTTTAAAAAGGGAAATAAGGAAGACCTGGGGAACTGCAGGCTGGTCAGTCTCACATCTGTGCCCGGCAAGATCATGGAGCTTATCCTCCTGAAAACTATGCTAAGGCACATGGAAAATAAGAGCGTGATTGGTGACAGCCAACATGGCTTCACTAAGGGCAAATCCTGCCTTACAAATTTGGTGGCCACCTATGACAGGGTTACAGCATCAGTGGATGAGGGAAGAGCAACTGATGTCATCTGCCTGGACTGGTGCAACATTTGACCCTGTTCTACATGACATCCCTGTCTCTAAACTGGAGAGACATGGATTTGGTGGATGGATTACTCGGTGGATAAGGAATTGGCTGGATGGTCACACTCCAAGAGTTGCTGTCCATGGTTTAATGTCCAAGTGGAGACCAGTGATGAGTGGCATTCTTCAGGGGTCAGTACTGGAACTGGCACCATCTAACATCTTTGTCAGTTGCATGGACAGAGGGATTGAGTGCACCCTCAGGAAGTCTGCAGACAAGACCAAGCTGTGTGGTGCAGTCGACATGCTAGAAGGAAAGGATACCATTCAGAAGGACCTTGACATGCTTGAAAGGTTGGCCGACGTGAACCTCATGAAGTTCAACAAGGACAAATACAAGGTCCTGCATGTGAGTTGGGACAACTCCCTGTATCAATACTGGCTAGTCGGAGAATGGATTGAGAGTAGCCTTGAGAAGAAAGACTTGGGGGTGTTGGTGGACAAAAAGCTCAACAGGGCCAGGCAATATGTGCTTGCAGCTCAGACAGCCAAACAAATCCTGGGCTGCATCAAAAGAAGAGTGGCCAACGGGTCAAGGGAGAAGATTCTCCGCCTCTTCGTTCATGAGACCCCACTTGGAGTACTGCATTCAGCTCTGGGGGCCCCAACAGAAGAACATGGACCTGTTGGAGTGAATCCAGAGGAGGGCCATGAAGATGATCGAGGGCTGGAGCACCTCTACTGTGAAGACAGGCTGAGAGAGTTGGGGTTGTGGAGCCTGGAGAAGAGAGGGCTCTGGGGAGAAATTATAGCAGCCTTCTGGTACCTAAAGGGGGCCTTCAAGAAAGCTGACGAGGGACATGTAGGGTGTGTAGTGATAGGGCAAGATGTAATGGTTTTAGATCTGAAAGAGGATAGATTTATATTGGTTATTAGGAAGTATTTACTGTGATGGTCATGAGGCACTGGCACAGGTTGCCCAGTGAAGCTGTGGATGCCCCATCCCTGGAGGTGTTCAAGGTCAGGCTGGATGGGGCTTTGAGCACCTTGGTCTAGTGGGAGGTGCCCCTGCCCATAGCAGGGGGGTTGAAACGAGATGATCTTTAAAGGTCCCTTCCAACCCAAGATATTCTATGATTCTGAGTCTACAATTGATGAGAGGACAGTACTAAATAATTTCTTTGCTTTAAAAAAAAAAAAGCCGAAACAAACCAAAACCAAAAGCCCAGTCCTTCTCACATTTAACTTCTATTTAGTGGGATGCATAGTTATGCTGCAAAACCACTGTTGTGACTGCGAAAATATAAACCTGTCACCCAGCTCCACTTTTAGCAAAGAGATCACAGCATTCACACAACATAAGCAGCAACTTAGCACCTGCCAAGTCACAGCATCAGCCTCAGTGTGATTAGCATCACCTGTTTCAATAGTCAATAGAGGGGCCCATACAATTTTGTAAGCAATTTTCTGCTGAATTGCTCCTAAGGAAAGCTCCATGTGAAAATGTATTTCCATTGGTCTTGGGGTGGCAGAGATCCTTCTCCCAAACTTCTCTTCTGAAATCTGTGTTTAATTCAAACATCCTGGTGAGTGACCTGTAATCTTGTTGCACACCGTGGCAACCCAAGCAACCTCAGCAGATGACAAAGGTCATTCTGGAGGGTACTGTGACAGTCCAAGCATTAGGGCCATTGAAAGGGTGGTGCCGCAGTTCTGTTTGATAATATTTCTGTTTCTTGCTATCCTCTGGATAGCAGTCCGTTCATTGAACAGAGAATCTTCCTAAGTCAAAGGACAGTTTCATGTCCTCTGCAAAGACTTGAGTTCGGCCTAACACATAGAAAGATAAGATTTTTTAAGACAGTAGAGATCACTTCTTGGGGCTGTGCAGGTTTTTGGTGACAGACTGAAGGCACCATGTAGGGAATAAAGAAGCTGGGTGTACTACAGCTTGTCTGGTACTCCATAGCCCAGAAGATTAAACTGATGTTTTGCCTGCCCAAAATTAAACTGTTTGGCAAAAATATGTAGAACTGCTGAAATCTAAAAACAATTCCTAGACCTTGATATTTGCATTGTTGCAAGAAAATTCTGATTGTGTGATCCTCCACTGCCCAATAAAGCTGTCAATAGACAGCATTTTTTAATGAATGTTGAAGGCAGGACTGTAGGGTAAGGTAAATATTCAAAGCTGGAAATGATGTTAGTTTCAACTATGCCTATTTCCTCCCAAAAGGAAAAAAACCGGTGCCAGTCGTGTATTTATGTCACTTGCTAACTATGCACTTACTGGGACTGTGTTAACCTTGGCTCTGTTTCTGTTTCCAAGGGGAAATAGATGTCTAAATCTTTGATGTTTGTCTCACTTCCTGCATTCTGAACGTTTTCATAAAGTGCCCAGTTCTGTCTCTGTCTAACAAAATCCTCACTGCTTCTGATTTATTATGATATGTCTTTTAGTTGGAAAAGTTGCCATAGTTAATTATTATTTGTAGAATATTTGAAATAATTGACCCAGGTTTGTAACAAGTACGAAAATGTCACCTGAATGTAAAACAAGACACATTGCTTGAATTGCTGGATTTCTCTTTGCATCTATTCAGTCTTTGATAGTAACTGAATGTAATGGGCATTCTTGTCTAATTTTGCAAATGAAAAAGTGGAAATATTTTAATATTTGTTAAGATATAAAAATCGCTATTTAAAGGTAAGGTTTTTGTAATAATGAAAGCAGAAACTAGAACTGTTGCAATCAAAACAATTTTTTTTCCAAATGAACTGACTGCATCTGGATTTGCAGAATGTATATGAAATTCTGTGTTATTATGGTCTAGACCAGGCCTTTTTTGAGGAATAAATCTGGTGTGGTTAGGTTAAAACAGGTAAAGTACTTTTTTCTTAATCATAGTGATAATTTTGCAAATATATTGACATTGATTAAACATCTGTGTTTAAAAGTCCAAAGCTGTTAATTTGCATTTTTTTCAGGCTTATGACTAGAAAAAATTAAGTTTCCTTCAGGTCAAGATGTGAAATAACTTTCTGTTTTCCACCTTCATTCTCACACTATCATGTAAAGACCAGGAATTTTATTAAAAAAACCTAGAAATGAGTCATTAAGAAAGATAGGGCTTGCTTTGCCTTATTTCCTCATATTATTGATTACGAGACAGAAGTTATTTTGTAAGCTTTAGGGAAGGTTTGGTTTGTTTCTTTATTTCTTTGTTTCTTGGCCAGTGGTGATTTTTCATTGCACAGGTTGGTAGGATTTCAGAAATTGCTCAGAAATTAAAAATGCTCTTTTTAAAATGAAAATTCAGAACCTTTGCCTTCTCGCTTCTAAGCTGTAAGCAGGAAGTGCACTTCACTGTTTCATGAGTATTTGATTCCCTGCGTGGTGGGGGATGTTTCTTACCAGTGGGGAAGATGCTGCCAAGGCACTTTGGGAAGCAGCAGACTGCCTTCTGCAATGTGCAGGATTCACTAAGAGCAGAAAGGCAGGAGCCTGCTGGTGAGAAATGTGCTTACTTGATATTTAAGCTTTAATGAATTAAAGAGAGAGACAAGCATTAAAAATCCCAGTGGTGTTGTCTTTAAAAAAAAAAAGTAGTTTTCTTCTTTTCACTGTTCCTTCAACATCAAAAGAAATTGTCATGCACTATTTTAATAGTCCTTCTTTACTGCTTGAAAGTTCTTCCTAGCTTCTTACAAGATGCTAATTTTCAAATTCTTCCTGTTCCAGATATCAAATCTTTCAATCTAGATATTTCTCGATTTTTATGAGTTAATACCCTATATATTTTTAAAATCTTCTTAAAATGTCTGTCATTGGATATTTTCTCTAAGCTTTTTTTTCCCCTGATGTTTAATATGACTATGAGTTTCTCTTCATGACAACTGCAAAGTCTCTGTGTCCAGCCATCTTCGATGCATGAGATGACTGACAGCTTTGGCTCTAAATTTTTGTAAACCATTCAAGGGAGGAGGTGATATGATAATTAAATTCCCTAATATCAAGTTTCCTATTACTCTTTGTGGAATAACCTGTCTTGAATGACAGGCAAAGCTGGAAGGATGCAGCTGTTACTGACTTAGGCTCTTCAGCAGGGGTGAAGGGAGTTTTAATACCTCACTACTGAGTTCCTAAAACTCATTTTTCTCAAGGACTTAAAAAATTTAGGGTGGATAATTCTTTAGCCAGCCCTGTCGGAAAAACCCCGGGAAACAGAAACCATACAATTCGTCATTATTCATAATTTTAAATGTTTCTGTGGTATAAATTTGTAAATTAGATCAGTGTGATTCGTACTATCAGTAGATAGTACTGTCATACTATAAACTAGAGCTTTTGAAGTATTTATGAGCAGGAGAGAGATTTTCCAAATACAGGACAGAAGCTTTCTTCTGTTACTGCTTCGAGGATGAAATCTCAGTTCTTTTGCAATGAACACAAAGCAAAACCTGCACTGACTTCAGCAGAAGAAAGAATTCACATACAGCTCAGCAGGTGTTCTAAACCCAATAATTAAGATTCACCTCTGTGAAATAAATGAGTGCTATCACTGTCATTTTACAGATGGGAAAATTAAACCACAGAGCAGCTGTAGGATTTGCTTAGTGTGGCATGCAAAGTTGAGTACAAACCAGGCACTTTTCTCGTAATCTCACTCCTTAATAACTGGACCACATATCCCTCCTAAGTAGTGTTGAATGGACCCTTTACAGAGCTATGTGTGCCCAGTAAGTCATACACTGCTGAAAACTCTTCTGTGGCATATGTACCTTGCAACACTTCAAAAGCCTTAACAGAGTTTACATTACAGATTTTTATTATCCACAGAATTTTTACTTTTAAGGAAAGATTTTTCTTTTTAATAAGTGAAAGTCAGATGTGAACAATGGAGGTGACTGGGAGAAAGGTCTGTGCCACTGGGAGCTCAGAGAAGGTACATATAACCACACACACAGTGTTTGAGGAAAAAGTCCCTGCCTTTCATTGCTGCACAAAATGACAGCAAGTGTAACGTTTCCATTTGTCAGATGTTGTTTCCCTGTTTGCTTTACACACTAAAGTTTAGCATTTGCAGCTCATAGCCAGTAGTGACCAGTCTAGAATTCAGCATCTATAAAGCTGGCTATGAACTGACTGGTTCGAATGTCTCATCCCATGCAATTGTCTTCCCACAAATACTCATATTAGAAATTTGCTTTGAACCACACTGCAGTCTGGCCTGTTGAACACAGATCCCTCTGCTGACTCTAACCTCTTAAGCAATTTCCAGGCCTGTAATTTTCACCCCCATGAGCACAGCTATTGGTGTGGGATCAACCTGGCTTGCACTGTCAGCGGGTAATACCTGATCCTCCTTGTTTGGATGCAGAGCATTTGCTGCAAATTTATAACCAACAAAGGAAAGTAGGAACTTCTGCGTTGCAACCAATCTTATGCAAAAGACAATTATAGACAATTATCCTAAGTCAATTAAAACAGGTCAAATTTAATCACACAATAGGATGCTCCTACTTCTCTCTATTCACAGTTCAGGAAGCTGACTGTGCATGGCTCAGTTTATCAGGTGAGAGGGACCCCAGTCTTGGCAGCTTTGATGAGTTATGATCATTCTTCTTTATAGGAATTAGGTTTCCAACATATTTTTGACTCCTGACAAATATCATAAAGTCTCAATAAGCAGCTGCTCCTTTCCCTCTCCCATGTGGAGTACTGCCAGACTAGCTTCTGGAAATCCATAACTTCCTCCTATGTCAACCACCAATGGCAGTCACTACCCCAGTGACACGTTTCTGAATGCATGTTCTTTTTATCCTCTCCCAGCAGGACAACCTCTTTGCACTTTCATCTGAAGAAGTTGAATCAGAAAAAGAATGAATCAGAAAGATGAAGACAGGAACATATAGAAAAAAGGAGTGATCAAGAGAGATGAGAATCGTCTTGGATGTACTGAACTTCAGCAAGTCTGGTACAACTTTAGCAGGATGTATTTTGAGGAACTTATCAGCAGTGTGTAGCACACAACATCCAGGCAATGGCAACCCGTGAGCGTGCCCTCCTCCTCCATCATACTGCAGGAAGACACATCTCTGCTGATGACCTGGCTGAAGAAGTTGACACATCTTTCATTTTCAAGATAATGTAACTTCATTCATTCCGGTGACTTATCAAAGATGGCTTGTCAGACTACAACATCTACTTTTTCTAAGTTTTCTAAGTTTAGAACAAGTGTTGTTTCCCACTGGGCCAGTCTCAGGTGTCTTTCTGATCAGAGATGTCAAGAAAGCAAAGTTGCCAATCTGCAGGGAATGGCATTTAGAAAAGAATGTAAGGGTTTTTGAGCTCAATCCAGCCTAAGTCCTTATCTCTTCCTGCTGTTTCTTACAAAACCATCAATTCTGAGAAAGTGTGATTTGAGAATACCGAAACTGTGATGTTACATAAGAGAGATGCTCCCTGGATACTTGCCCTTTCTAGCTCTGGAGCCACCCTGGCAGCTCTGCCTGGCAGCCTGCTCCAAAACCACTGATCTCAGGAGATGTTGCAGCACCTCTCGGGTCTCTCTTTTTGCTGTGCAACAGACTGTAGGAAGATCTGACAGCCAGACTGTCTAGATTGTTCAGAAGAGACCAGAAAAAAATGGTTTCTGAATGACCCGTTACTGCTTTTAAGTAGCAGCTTAATAAGCTGCTGCTAGGGAAGTTGTTTTAGTGATACATCTGATTTGCCCACAAAAATCTGCAACACTTCTGATACATGGTACCATTGCAGTGTAACTGAAGCAATCACAGAGAAATAAAAGTGCGTTTTATGTTTGGTCCAGTTTCCGTCTCTGCAATCAACAAGTTTGTCATGACTTCAAAGGGAGCAGAAACAGGCTCTCTGAAGTTGCGTTTGCAAGCTTCTGAAGTGTGCTACAATGGATCAAATGCAAGATGAAAATTGAAGGGTTGAAACCTTTAATTAAAAAGAAAATCAACAACCAAAACCTCCAACTTTAAAGCCATAAAGAAAAGCTTCAGCTCTAAAGAATACGATCTGAAAACCCTTCAGGGATAAATTTTTGTAATTGTTAGCCTTGCACCAACGAGCAGTCACTTCCACTGGAGAGAAAAATAGAAAGCAAAACAAAAGGAAGGAACTTTCAGCTTGATTGTGTTGATTCATCATCAACTAACAATGAAAATAGAGAGGAAGGAAAACCAGAAACTTCCTAGCTGCTACAAGGCGATTCTACTGCTGACTTGATCTTCTTTAGATCCATGCAAAGAAAGGAGAGACTTATTTGAAGTGCGTTGTTGAGGGTTCCTTTGAAAAAAGCAAGTGCCCCCACAGGGAGAGAGAGAATTTATTCTTGCTTTTTGTTATCACAGTTCCCTCATAGAGGAAAAAAGAGGAAGGGAGCTGGTGCTCTGGCATGCTGTTGCACAGCCCTCAGCAGCAGCATTTCACATCAGATTGCCCTGCTGGTACGGGATCTCCACCTCCCTGCCAGGGTTGGGTTTATGGCTAAGGGAGCACTGACTGGCCCCTTCCAGACTTTCCTTCTCGGCTGTACCCAGTGAGAAAAGGATTCAGCGCAAAAGTGTGGCCTGAGCAAGGTATCTGACAGCTGACAAGTGCTGGAAAGATTTTAATACATTTGCACTGCCATTGTCTTCTTAGAGGTTACTGAATGGATTTTACATAGGGAAAGTCGGAAAATTTCGACTGAGATAAATGGCTGGTTTTACTGAGGCACTTGCAGGCATTGGCTTTGAAATCTCATTAAAGGTCTCCCATATGAAGAGTAAATCTGTTCATAACAACTACAAGAGAGATGATAAATAGCAACCTAGGTGAAAAAACAATTATTATAATAATTTCCATATCCTTTGTATTATCTAAAGACACACTTAATCATTCTGTAAACTGTTGGTATGTCTGAGATAATAAATACTATATGGAGACAGATAAAGGGACAATGATGAGACATATGTCATCCTACAAAATATACAGCAGTCAGTGTATATGTTAATCAATAAAAACACTGCTATGATGAATCTGAAAATAAGCTCTTACAAATAATTTTTCGCTGCTCAAGAAATGTATCACATCTTCCAGTATTCCAGCTTGTTAAGACATGACAGAGAACTGTCACTACATGATTAGTAATAGAGGAGGGCAATGGTTTAAGTTAAATAAAGTCTGAACCACTGTTCCTGATGCAAGCCAAATTACTGTGTCTGAGAAAGACAGAGGACATATGAGACACCTATCTCCTGTCATTCTCTGTCACATCATCCTTCAATGAAGCAATCTCCACCTACTCCACACATTCATCATCTGCCTTTAAAGCTGATTCCCCCGCACTTAACTTTCCTTTTGGTGGGGGGCATGATGACCCTCAGGAAAAACTGTTGCTGGGTCCTGGCCCCCATCAGTTTGGAGTAGGTGTTTTGCAGGAGGTGAAGCAATACTATCCTAAAACTGCAGAACCCAGCTGCACTGGGAACATGCTTATGCTGGCAGAAGAAAAGGTAGAGTGGCTGTGCCTGTGTGCCCTGGAGTGCATGTACTGCCTTCAACTGCCTTTCCAAGCCTGTAAATCTGTGTTTGCCCCCAGGACGCGCCAAACAACAGCCCAGTATGGGGATTTTCAGAGGTATTTTCTGAGAAGCTGTGGAGAAGCAAAAGGGAGACACATAATGAATTTGCTGTAGAAGATCAACAAGCACACCTGCTGAATGACTAGCTTGTCAGCACATGGATACCTTGAGCAAACGTGAGACAAGGGAAGACTTGAGATTAACCTCTAATGACAGGCAGTAAGCACAGGGGCATATCTACTTGCATTTATTTTTCTCTGGGACAGTATATAGCATGGCTGAGAAAACAGTTCAACCAATGCTGCCATCCTTCATACTATTATTTTAAGTTAATAAAAAAAATAAATTTATGTCCTTTTTACTACCTCTATTCTGAAAAGATCTTTCTATTCCTTTCACATCATTAAGAAAAAAATTCCAGCTCTCAGAAAATTAATTACCAGGCTAATTTTTACTGAACTATTTCCATTTCTTGTTCACAACCACCTCGCAGATTATGCTGAAGATTTTACCAGCTTCCCTTTGGAAATTAGTTCAGCTCCCCTTAAGCACCTTTGACAATACCGGAGCAGTTTATTTTTAGTTTATAAAGAGGGGAGAGTTGGGGAAGAGAGCATTTTAATAAGGAATAGAAGTATTATGCCAGGAAGAAAAGAGAAATATGACAAGTTTCGAGGAAAAAAAAAAAAAAAGAAAAAAAAGGAAATTGTGGAAAAACTTGTAAGATTGCACAAGTCTCATGCTTCTCTCCCCTCCAAATTTCATGGACATTTTCAAATGCTGTGGAGGTACACCCAGTTCTGGAACTAGCTGCCAGCACACAAACACATTTTAAAAGGTGTAACTGGGAAAGAGAGATCATACCCCATATGATTAAGGGCTTCTGTATCCAGCCCAAGGGATTTATAGTAATGAGTGGGTTTAGAATAGTGTCTTGTCTCATCAATGCTAGTATTTGGAGCTACATAAATATGCAAACCTCAGTGCTTCAGGTGTAGGACAGTAATCTGAAGTGCTGGGAGAACACTGTGTTGACTAAACTCCTTTGTTTGAATCCACTTTTTAATATTTTTGATCAGTAAATCTAACCCCATCCTTTTCTAGGGTACTTTCTCTCTCTCTGGGTCAGACTAATAAATTTATAACTGCTTCTACCCTGTAGTCAGACTGGTAAATTTATAATTTTATGATGCTCCACTACAGCCATCTTCTGAGAGTATCCTGGTTTCTGCTGGTTTCATGAGATTTGACTTAGCGCCATAAACTGTATGGCAATCAATGCATAGGTTTGTCTTTTCAGAATAACATAACCACAGAATTACAGTTACCAACACAGTATAATTAGTGTTATGTGGTTGTTTGGGTTTTTTTCATCTATGAAAAAGACAAACACTTCTTGGCAGAAATATTCAGTGTTTTCAGGTATCTGGATGTCTGTCTGGCAAAACAAACATTTAAACACATTTTCATGTATCAAAATAAATTATATTAATAATGACTGTCACAAATGGTGACTTGAGTAGGGCAACGTCTGGAAGGAGTTTCTCCCAAATTAAAGAACTTGCTTTGTGAATTGTTTGCATTAGAGCGGCCTTTTATATAGCTGTATTCCTATTCCAGTAGGATTACCACAAATAACATTTTCTCCTATGGAATAGAAATAATATCCATATTTTATTTTTTTTTGTCTGCCAGGGCTGAAACCTTTCTATACATAACTCTCATGTCTTCTAATCTTTAGCCTTTTCTTCTGACAGAATGATAATGTCTGATTTTTATGCCCACACATCTTTTATCCATTTCCATAATCAATCAAGTTACTGTCTACAAATATTACTGTCCTCCACCTGTGCTTGCAAAAGGCAGTAGAAGCTGATAGCTGTGGTCAGAAATACCTCATAGGAAGGGTTCGTGCCTTCACACCCTATATAATAACACAGAAGTCTGACTGCCTAGTTTTTATCCATCAAGTTTATTCACAGTCATCTCTTTCAGGTTTTTGGGTTTTGAGTGGTTCTTCCATTTCTGCACAGTCATACAATGTATTCTTTACCTTTTCCACCATGAATAGGCCATCAGCCAACGTTGGCTTTCTAGATTTAGAATAACTTCTAGATTATATCACACCTCTCAATTTATTATAACAAACCAATTATATACAGCATCATGTCAAAGAATCCCTTCTGTTGTTCAGAGTTGTAGGCAGTTCATTCCTACTCAACTTTAATTTGGTTCTACCTTTTCATCAGCTAAAATTAATGAAGCACACACCCTTTCTTCCTCCCCCCCCCCCCCGATATTTTTCCTATTTATTTATTTATTTATTTTCTCCTTCTTTCAACATAATAAGCTTCATCTTGTCCTTCAAGACAATAGATCTCACAATATCTCGAGTCTTATTTGAAAACAAAATTGCATTCAGGACCTTCTCTAGCACAGCAGTCTGATAGGAACAGAGATATTCAGCCTTTGTTTCTTCCAGCCCATTCAAATGAATAATTTCATGCAATGGCATGCAACCTCACTGCAAAGCAAAGTCAGAACAGAACAGCATCCTGTTATTACTAGCTAGTTCTTTACTGTTTCTGAAGATGGTTGAACCTCTTCCAGTAAATATTCATTTAAGAGGGACTTACATTAAAGTAAAACTTTTCTTTTTTTATGTCACATTTTTCCAAGGAAATGAAAACATGAAAATTGAATTTGTCATCTTAGTCTCTTGCCTTGTATTTTTTCAGTAAAGTACTAGAAAAACAGGCAAACAAGGAGGAAGGCAGAAGTGGGTTTGGAAAACAAAACAGCTTTTGTAAAATCAGAACTGCAAACTTTTGGCTATATAAGCAACCATTTTCCAGACCTGTGGAATAAAAGAGCTGAATATTCACAACCATATTCCTCTATTTTTTTACTATGTCTAAGAGCTTTCTCTGGACCTTAGGCAATAAAAAGGCATGCATGCTTTGTAATCCACTATATTAGTTAATTTTTGTTTGTGTATAAAATTTCATTTGTAATTAGGTGTACCCCTCAGCCTTTCTAAATGCAAATCATATTTGTTATATAAAAAAAACTCACACTGCAGTCAAAATGACCAGAAAGACAGGCCAGGTATTATTATAGTTACTTCATTTTCACTGGAAATGGTTATGCCTGGAAAGTCAAGAATAGATTTTGTAAAGAAAATCAGGCCATTCCTAGGTCTGTGACAAAGATATATATTTCCCTTTGTAAAATTTTTTTTCAATGAAAGGTTTTTGTGCTTGACTAAATTTTATGTGACATTGCTAAGAGATTTAGAAGAAAAACATGGTAAAGTCACGTGAAACTGGCAATTGCAGAACACTTGTGTGCCCTGAAAAGTGGAGAAGGGCGCTGAGTTTCCCAAGTCAGGTGCTGGCCTGGAAGGAGGATAATGCTGTCAGAGAGATGTGCTTCCTAAACCGATAAGCTGTCCTGAGAAGCAGGATGAATTAACCCATGGTCAGCACTGTGCTAACTCCTCTACCCTTGGCATCAGTGCTGGCATCTGCAGAGCATTGTCTTGTAGAGTGTAGATGCACTACTTAGCTTGCAGCTGGCTTGGAAATGCTAACATTATGCTTTTCTGGACTGGACAGGTATGTGCCAAGCTGCCTGTAGAGCTGTCTTCCTTTTGAAATACATATATACAGCCATCTCACTTGAATCCCAGAACCCTGATGTGATACCACAACTCTAGTAAGTCCTAGTTCACTCTAAATTATATGTACGTTCCTGAATCTTAACATGCCTTTCAACAAATGTATCGCTTGAAAAATTGATATTAAACCAGAAAGGCACAGGCCAAAAAGTACAGATTTTATAGCGCAGTGGAAATATTTCAGCCAACTCTGTGTTCCTTCTGAAAAATATGCATGTCTCAGCAACATTCATATCTTTTCTTAAATCTTAAGTTTTGCCGAAAAAGGAGCATGTTATAGCATTTGTGTTTGGAAGTCTGAGAATATATATGACACAGGGAGCAGCAGCTCCAGCCCACCCAAGTGTTCCTTGCTCTTCTGAAGGATTTAGTCTCCCTTAATACAACCATGACAGGACCAAGCAAGAACAATAAATTTATATAAAGACATATTAACAGTACTGCCTACCAACTACTGTATCTGCAGCTTCTAGAAATAATTCAGTCTCAATAAGCAATGTGAAACTCCGCAACTACAAAACTGTAAAAGTACTTGTGATACATGGAAATGGAAGTACTCTGCCAGGTTCCTTGCAAGTTTTCACATTGGCCCAACTGCTCTGCAAGTGTCCTTAGCCAGCAGGACATTGTCCATTGTTGCACATAGGCTGTCAATAGGTGACAAGTTTGTGATCTCCTCCTTGGCTTATTTACAGACAGTTATAGTGAGGGACTGAGGATGCACAATAAATTTCTCTTCTGTAGCCAGTCTCCTTCATAAGCTAGGACTGTAAGGATTTTCTGGGATAACTGTTGAGTGCCCCCATAATAACCTTTTGTTTTTCTTTCAGTGAATCCGCGTACCCACTCCTACCTACCGATTTCAGTTTTCCAGGCTCTGTGTAAAGTCTCTCCCAAAGAAGGAATGCATATAGGATGTTTTTACCATCTACCTTTTCTACTTGCTAAGTTGTAGCAGCTCCTTAACCTGCAGGTTGATAAAATTGTGTGTGATCCTGGTCTTGTCACTTGACACTTAGAAATCCTGCTTTCATTTTTGCCCTTCTGTTTTCCCCAAGGCACCAAGACTCTTATTCATTGACCTTATGCTTGTGTCTGGATTGTTTCCACATTCCAAATGAAAAAAAAAAAAAACCAACAAAAAACTGTAAATCAAAACAAAACAGTGTTTCTTGGGAAGAAGAGGAGTGGACAAGAGAGTGACAGCTCTCTAGGACCTTACATACAAAAAGGTATGATGTAATGTCATGAAGAGAAAACACTCTGTGTTTGGTTTTTGTTTCTCCCTAGTGGCCCACACATTTTCCATACAACTAAGGTGCTTTGTGCCTCCTCCCACTAGCATGGCATATGATAGAGTACAGGTCTGAGAAAATGAGTTGTTTAAAACCTCTGAGCCTGAATGTTCAGTTTGTCCATGCCTGTTTTGAAAATCATATTTTTCAAGAAAGACAGAGAATGTTCCATTCTTAAGATAAAGAGAGGAGTCAAGAGGAATATCTGGTTCCATCCTCCAAGCTTCCTTGCCTGATGAAGAAGCATGAACCCCAGAGTGTATGAACAAATTCAGAAAGATAAACTATTCTTCACTCTTTTATAATAGACTATCCTCTGGCTTTAGCATATGGCCAGGATATCACACAGAACAACAGTTTCTTATTATAGATTAGGAACAGCACTGAGCCAACTGCAGTTTCAAATCCATCTGCCCATACAAAAATAGTTTCTCACTGGGATCTTCCTTCTAATGCTGAACTATTTCTGCCCACAAACCCCTTCTTCCCAAATGACTTTGGAAACAATGCACTTTTTATAAAAACATTATTAAAAGGAACAGAGAGCTCCCCCTACCCAGTGTCCCTGCAGTGGCCTAGCATTAAGCATAAGGCCCACAGTCCTCCCAGATCCTGTTGGGATCACTTTATAGTGTGTATCACCATTGCATTGATTCAGTATTCTGTGAATATCCGTATGCAGTCTTTCTCCTGCAATCAGATTTGTTAGAGCAGATTGTAGTGTCTATGCAGAGTCCCTCTGTAGTCTGTGCCTTCGGCACCATTGCAAAGATCTGTGGCCTTCCCTGGATCTGCATCCACTGGGTCATTTCCTAGTTTTCCATTGTTCCCTATCCAAGACTTATGTTTTTAAGGAAAAAAATAAATTTTGTGCTAGGGTTGTTGGGGTTTGTTGGTGCTGGGTTTTTTTCCCCAATCTGACTTCTCACTGCTTTTTGTTCCTGTGTATTTTACTGCCTATTATTTTTCTCAATTTCCATGTTATTCTTCCCAGCCAGCTGAATTCCTACCTAAAAATTCTGTTTTGCATAATAAAAAAATAAATTCACCATCTTTTCAATTATTTAATCTTTATCAGCTCAAAACTAACTACATTTGCTTCCAACAGAAACAGGACTTCTGCAATTTTTCCTCGGTTGAAACATTTCTTCTGCAAATTGCCTGATGAAAATATTACCCTTAGTTGAAAAAGGAGGTGAGGATGTGGAATTAGGCAGTTTAACGTGAGTGCTTTCTTTGTTGCATTTTGAATTCAATACTGCAGATCAGGCACCGCACTGCAGCATGCTTCCCAAAACCCACAAGAGCCCAGCTCTCACCTCCTTTGTTGTAGCTGTGTATTGCTTTAACTCCACGACAGTCTATGAGGTTACACCGATAGAAAAATGGAATGGCAGATTGGAGAATCATGATATTCGCTTGATTTTTGCAAAGCAAAATCTTTTTCTAACTCAGTTCAAAGCATTCAGAATTGCTTCTAGCTATTCTCCCAAATTATTCTCTTCAATTCAGAGCCTGCCACTGAAGTACCAGAAGCAGGATGCCTTGTATACAGCTCAGCCACTTCTGTGCTCCTGCAGCATTTTAGTGAAATGCCTATGGTACATCATTCCCAGAATGGAGAAAAGCCTTTTGGACATGCAGAGATGGAGCTGTGTGAGCTGAAGTAGCTGTTTGAAGTTTCTTACTCATAGGTAAGGAACTATGGGAAACTGAGATGGAAATCAAATACATTAACAGGTTAACAGCCTATGTAAATCACAGCAGATCATCACCCATTTACTCAAGGGTATCTGTTAAAAAGTCCTTAGACTTTCAGAAAAAAAAAAAAGTCAAAGATGAATGAGAGGCTCAGAGTGCTTTTTGGTAATTAAATATTTGTCTGTATACACATTACAGATATATCAAAGAAGGATGTGATTTATGTTTTCCATTATCTGTTGAAATGGTTCTTGGTCACTGACAGGAAAACTTGTGAGTAAATAAAGGTAAATTGCTGCAAACTCTACCTTGCTTTAATCTTTGCTGGGTAAAAACCTGGCTGGATGGCTGGGCCCAGAGAGTTGTGGTGAAAGGAGTTACACCCAGCTGGCAGCTGGTCACAGGTGGTGTTCCTCAACGCTCAGTATTGGGGCCAGTTCTGTTTAAAATCTTTACCAATGATCTGGACAAAGGGATCAAATGCGCCCTCAGTAAGTTTGCAGACTACGCCAAGCTCAGCAGAACTGTTGATCTGCTGTAGGGCAGGCAAGCTCTGCAGAGGGATCTGGACAGTCTGGATTGATGAGCCAAGGCCAATTGTATGAGGTTCAACAAGAAGTGCCAGTCCTGCACTTGGGTCCCAACAACCCCACACAACGCTACAGGCTTAGGGAAGAGTGGCTGGAAAGCTGCCTGGAGGGAAAGGACCTGGGGGTGCTGGTCAACAACCAGCTAAATAAGAGCCAGCAGTGTGCCCAGGTGGCCAAGAAGGCCAACAGCATCCTGGCTTGTACCAGAAACAGTGTGGCCAGCAGGGCTAGGGAAGGGATCATACCCCTGTACTGGGCACTGGTGAGGCCGCACCTCGAATCCTGTGTTCAGTGTTGGGCCCCGCACTGCAAGACAGACTTGGAGGTGCTGGAGCGTGTCCAGAGAAGGGCAATGAAGCTGGTGGAGGGTCTAGAGAACAAGTCCTGTGAGAAGCAGGTGAGAGAGCTGGGGTCGTTTAACCTGAAGAATAGGAGACTTGGGAGGGACCTTACTGCTTTCTACAACCACTTGAAGGGAGGTGTGTGGGTCAGTGAAATGTGGGTGTTGGTGTCTCCTTCCAAGTAACAAGTGATAGGACAGACAAATTGCATAGGTCCTGTTTACAGGCTGTCCAGAGAGGTTGTGGAGACTCCTTCTCTGGAGACATTGAAAACCCACCTGAATGTGATTCTGTACAACCTGCTGTAGGAGAACCTGCTGTAGCAAGGTGTTGGACTAGATGATCTCCAGAGGCCCCTTCCAACCCTGACCATTTTGTGATTCTGTGTATTAGCATATTAGGTGGAAGGACCTGAATGTCTTTTTCTCCCAAGGGAACAAACATCCTGTGATTCTGTGACAAGAGGAAATGGCCTCAAGTTACACCAGGGGAGGTTTAGATTTGATGTTAGGAAAAAAATCATCACCGAAAGGGTTGTCAAGCATTAGAACAGGCTGCCCAGGGGAGTGATTGACTCACCAACCCTGGAGGTATTTAAAAGACATGTAGACGTGGCACTCAGGGACATAGTTTAGTGGTGGACTGGGAAGTCCTAGGTTTAACCAAGCGTTGACCTCAATGATCTCAAAGGCCTTTTCCAACCTAAATGATTCTGTGATTCTATAACTTACTCTAATAGTGATTTACTTAAGGATAAATTCTGCTGCTGTGCCAGGAACCATAAAAAAGCCCCAAAGCAGATTATGCTGACATTCCTTCAGCTAGAGGGCAACTTACAGACACCAAGTAGTAGTGCGTGTGCCCTACATTGGTCCCGTTAAGAAAGATGCAAGAAACCTGGAAGATGGAGAATTTGATCTGTGTTATTCCCCACTGAATATATTCAAGATTTTCTGACTGCAGTCACATTCAGCAATGTCTACAGTCTTTTTCAGCTGTGGATAGCTTCACTAGTCCAAAGACAGTCAACTTCAGTATAGCCAACATAATTCTATTAGAGCCTTCTGGCTTTTCTTTTTAGTTCTTTTTTTTTTTTTTTCTTTTCTTTTTAATCTAGGGCATTTAACTAATAATAGGCTTTGAAAACGACATTTTGCTGGAAAATGTTAGCTAAAAGAATTATTAAATTTTCTCCATGTTGGAACATGTCCTGAGACATTTGACAAGGTATCATGCAAAGTGCAAGACAATGAATGTTGCAGAAAAATTTCCATCTTCTCTGGGATGGTTTTTCTCCATTCAGATTTAATGTGTTAGTCTCAGCCTTTGTTGCATTTGCCTGAGTAAATAGCAGACATTTTACAAAGAGATGGCTCCTCTGAGATTGGAAGGCATTTTCCTTTGACTCCTACCCCTCTCCGTAAGAACTGAAATGTAGAGGCTTCATGGTGATTACCCAGATCTAAAAAACACTCCAGAAAAAAGTCCCAGACTTGTCAATTTCCCACCAAACCAGCTGAAAACATCATAATTTCAGCCTCAATTCCCAAAGAAATGTGGATAAACAATCATGTGGTCTGTGTACTGCATGTCAGACTATCCTTTCCCCTAGCAATTACTGACTGCAGTTACCTACGTTAAAGAAAACTGTTTTTGAGGAAAAGGCCACAGAGATATTTTATTCCTACAAATGTTAGAAAATAGGCAGTCCTTAGGTTAGTGTGGGTGGTATTCAGTGCATCAGTATTGAGACTTACATTACTTAATTTATATACTGTGAGGTTTTATATAACATAAAGAGTGGACTGGAGAAATTTGCCATTAAGAATGTTCTACAGTAAAACCAGCTGAAAATGTACTTAGATGTGTGCATGCATGGCAAATACCAGATTTAACTCAAGAACAGAGGTGGGTTCTGAGTTTGAAGGATGCGGCAAGGAAGAGATCTGTATCCCCAGCACGCAGGTGGTTAGCTGTATTGCCACTGGATTCAGCTGGGAGCAGCTTTCAGGAGGCTTCAGTTCCATGACTTATGTAGTGCTGTAGCCTCCCAGGCTGCACTTTGAGAGTTTTAAAACAGAGGTCAGGGGAGCCATACATTTAGGAAAAACAGGTAAAAACAAAGACAGCATATGTAAATGTTATCACCTCAAAACCTGTTGACATAGACCCTCCTATATGTCACAGAATCACACAGCAGTTGAGGTAGGATGGGATCTCTGGAGGTCATCTGGTCCAACCCCCTGCTAAAGTAGAGCCACCTAGAGCAGGCTGCCCAGAACCATGTCCAGGCAGGTTTTGTATATCTGCAAAGATGGAAACTCCACAACCTCTCTGGGCAATCTGTTCCTGTGGGTGAACTAACGGAGTTATTTCTTAGGTTATACCTAGATTTTGAAAAGCATGTCCGAGTTTTCTCCACAAGGGCGGTATAAGGAGGTTTGTAGCCTGTTTTGCAATAATTTAGAGTACACAGTACACAGAACCGTACTCTACAAACCCAGTTTACCCTGGATGACAATATTACAACAATTTTGACCAGTTTTTCAGTGTTTCCTATCAAATTAACTCAATTATATACCTTTTGCCACATGTCTAGCCACCTAGTAATTGTTCAGACACTCATCTTTCTCCTTTCTGCCTAAATCCAGCCATTAATGAAAGATTTAAAAGAATAAGTGAACAGTTACTGATCTGGACAAAAGCTAACAAGAATATTTTCTTAAACAGCTAGAATAAAGTACAGGGGCACTGTAAATGTCAGTCTTCTGCAAAACAGAGGTAATTACAACCAGCAAGAAATGTGCTCTTGTCCATTTGTTTTAATGGGAGGTTTGAAAGAGCGGTACAAAGTGTATGCTTTTCATCTAGGTTCTTACATTCCCTGCATGCTTGCTTTCCTTCATTTTCCTTTTTGTGGGGGACCTTCTCAGCATGAGGCAGCTCACCCTCTGCCTCACCGACTGCAGTGCTGGTGCTGTGTGAGGGGACCCTTCAACTCCAGCGTTTTCCCAGCCTGACTCCACTTCTGTTTCATCTTTCTCTTCCTCTTTGTGTCTCCAAGCACTCATAACACCTCTTGCTCCTGGGGCTATCTATATGTTCTGGTTGCCTGGAAACCATTTTTGAATGGCTACATAGGATTTAGGAAAACTTGTCTTCGATAATTCTCCCACCTCCTTTCTCATAGGGGAGTACTGTTTTAAGTACTACAAGTAATTCTTTTTAACGTTGATTCTCACTATCTTTAATGTGGTTCTTAGGTTGTTCTTTATTATTACAAACACTGCACTTACTTTTTTTGCTTTCCTTTTCTTTCATCTTTATCCTCCAATGTAACTTCCAGTGCCACAATTCTGTAATGTTCTTTTAATGGAATGCAATTGAGAAAGTCACAGCCAAAGCCCTGGAAGCAGGCTTTGTCTGAAGGTACAATGCAAAATCACAAAGAGTCTCTACTCCTGAAAATATCACAAGAGCATAAATAAGACCTGCTGCCTTCATCCAGGCTAACTTGATGTTGCTGTTGAATGAAGAGGAACTGCAGGGACACCCCCCCCCCCAGCTCTCCTGAGGCTGGGAAACAAGAAGCATGATGAGGACTTACCTGATTAACACCTGTCTGTAGAAAGATAAAAGGCTAAAATAGATAGCAGAGCCATTAATAGAGGTCAGAAAAAGGGCTCTTTGTCATCCCAATGATTTAAATGGCCAAAATATAATTCACCGATAACTTCCTAGCTATACTTGGATTTTTATGAACACCAGATGTTTTCTATGTATTGATTATCAATATTCTGATATGGAATAACCACATGTTCAGCATTGGATCTTGTAATATACCTTATTAAATCCATGGACAGAGTTCATATTTTCAAAAGGACAACATGCTTATTTCACTCTTTGGGTCTATTGAATCTGTACTTACATTTCCTATAATTCTCTGGGTCAAGTATAAAATTCTTAATATTCTTTTACTCTACTAGTAGGTTTCTAAGTCTTAGGGATATTCTAGCTGATTGTCTAAAAAAATCTTGAAAAAGAATCAAAGAATTCACTGCAGGTGAGTGGCTATTTCCATTGAACTAACACGTCTGCAGTAACGTGGATCACAAACTGATAGATTGACAGCTGAACAAATAATTGACCATTTAAAATGGCTGTGGAAATATTTCTGGTCAAGACCAAGATTACTGCATATCACTGACAAATAATATCACATATTATTTGTTGCTTGTCCTTCCTTATCATCCTAGCCTGCAGTCTGAGCTTTCCCTGCACCATGGCACAGGTCATTCCCTGACAGTCTATTATTGCAAGTGCTGAAGGGTCTGCAGACCAACAGACCTGCATGGAGGTGCATGAAAACATCTGTTTGTACTGTGTGTTAGTGCAAGTCAGGGTTAGAACTCCCTGTTCTTAAGGAACATCAAATTAGACTAACACAGTTAAATTTTTTTTCTGACAGTACTCCAGAAACAAAACTGCCATGTCAGCTGAAGCTTCAAGATGCTCAGAAGTCAGCTTTAGATTACTTTAAAAATATAGTTTGAAAAATGAGAGTGTTAGTGCTGAAACCAGAAAAGTACTCAAAGCCGCTCCGTATGACTACAGAGACCGTATCCCCACCTGGAGGCAGCTATAATTTCAAGTGAAGACACAGCACTACGAACAGTCACAAAGGGTGTCCCAGACATCACTTATGCCACCATGTTTTCAATCCTGCAAGCTCTACTTCCACAACCTACAAAAAAAATGGAGAGAATGTGACTCTTCTGTCTTTGCCCTGGGAAGTCATGTATGTCTTGCACTGCAGCAGAAGAGCAGTGAACAAATTAGCCCTTGATACAGGAGGAATGTTCTTCAGCCTGCCATCTGAATATTTAAACCTCAGAAGCTCTGAAGAATCCTTATTTCTACCACTCTTGAAGTGATTTTATTGTTGCATCATACCACTGTCTTAAAAGTGCCATTTAAAATATTAGATGTAGAATACAGCTGAAGTTTCCTAAGCTGCATAAATTCAGCTTTTTAAATTTGCACATATGCACCAGTCTAGAAGTGGAGAGCTCTTCAACAGATCTGAGAAGAATCAGTGGTCACTGTATTGTTTTGGCCTAGCTCTGTGATCCTCTTACTTCTCTTACTTTGTCCGCTAACATTTTAGAAAGCAGCTGAATGCTTAATTCTCAGTGTCCCATATGCAGGGGGAGGAGGGAGAGAGAACCATTTATTTTGCTGCCTTTATTCCCATGAGAACAACTAATCACGTGGGAGTAGAACAACAAGTTCTGCTAGGCACACAGAATCTGCTTATGAGACATCTCTGCATACTCTCGAGGTTTCATTAGCTTTAAGTGGATTTTTTCCACTCCTCCAGATCATTGTTATTTCAAACCCAAATTTATTCAAACTAGGGAAAGACACATCTCCTCAAGTATGCCAGCTTCAAACTCAAGCACAAAATGTACTGTATGCATTTTTTAAAAACATTTCAAGGATTAAAATATGCATCAGTTACAGAATGGTTTTATGGTAAATTCTTTTTTTTCATGCTGTAGGGAATGCTAATAATTAGTGTGATTTCTGCCATCCTAAGACACTGCCGAACCTGAAATTATTATGGAGAAATAATTTTTCTATACCGGCTGTCTTGCAAAAATAACCAGTTCTGTGTTTGTTATGCGATCATCTAGAGAGGGAGTAACACAATAGCTACACCCAATGGCAACTTCCTTCATTGCTATTTTTCTAAAGAAAATGGCTAGGATTTTCTTACCAGGGACTTAATCAAGGTCAAACATAAATACTTAGGCTAGTTTTAACAGTTGCATTTTCATGAAGATAAATTCATTCTTGGTTTCCCACTGAATAATCTTTCACTTTCATAATTCAAAATTTCCTTGCAATTTATCTTCTAATGCACAGTAGTGTTCTTTTGACTGGTTTATCATCTTCTCCAAGTAGTACACTTGGACCAGTGTAAAAAACTGAGCCACATATTCTCCTTACTGACTTCTTAGGTTTGATATTTCTACTTCATTGTGGCGACAAAAGTAGCTTTCAGATTATGAACCCCAGGGGGTGCTGCCATGTTACATTCTGTGTTTGCAAAGAAAACTGGAAGTGATGCTCTAATATGGGTTAGAGCTGTCTCCACTTCTGTAGAACTTCATGTTAGCCTCTGAGGCTATCATTCCAATAAACAAATTAAGAAGGGGGTAAAATCTTTTTTTTATCCAGTTTTTGGCTTCTGAATTTTAGTAGGACAGTGTTTTTTCTCGTTGAGAAGTTGGAAAATGCTGATGGAAGTTTAAAATTTCCATTTTAAGGAGAATGAAAAAACATATTACATACTTGCTCCATATATACAGGATTATATCTTGAATAGCAGTACATTTGGGAGCCTTGCTACTAATTGAACAAGGCTAAGAAAAAAAAAATAAATGAAGGGAAGAGAAATAAAATAGTATTCCAAAGTTTTAGAGTCTACATTGCCTAGGAAATAAATTTTATGTCAAAAATTGAATGTCAAAGCAAGAACTGAGAAATAGGAAGAAATAAAGTAATGGACTTGCAACCAATGATTCTGGTGAAAAGTGAAGGTGTTTGTTCTATGGCTTTTTTTGTTTTATGTTTCCACCATGGCTGATTTGTTTGATGGATTAATTTTTGCCTCAGAAATAGTGGAAAAATCTCAGTTAGGTTTTGATACTGGGAATTTAGGGGAAGTTCCTACAAAACCTAATAAATGAAGGGTAAGACATTACAGGTTTTCTTTTCTTTACGGTGCCTGAACTTGGATTTTTATAGTGTATAGATGCATTTTCCAGTCATATTCCCCAATGGTGTAAAAGAGAAGTGATTCATGAGCTGCAGCACGCTTTCAGAGTTACAATGTACCATGAACGTCAATGGGTAACTGCTTCCAGTCCCCTGCTGCCCTGAGCAGTTCTGTTGTATAACATGTGCTTATACATCCACAAAAACCAACTGTGATGTTCTTTCTAGACACATAAGAAGAGTTGATCCACCTCTGGAGGAGCAGACTCCGAAGTTTTAAAAAATACAATGGCAGAGAAGTTACAAGGGGATCTTTGGTATGGGATCAGTGATGAGAGAAGAAGGAAGAACTCATAAGAGCCATCTGCATCCACTGGAGCAAACTTCCATCCCCAGCACAAGGTCCAAATTTGGGTACTGCCTTCACTGTACAGGCATCACCCAAAACACAAACCACTGCCCTACCACCTTTCAACATTAGCAGGAGAGGAAAAAAACTACAAAAGCCAATTTGCCTTTCCCATTCCACTGCTCTAGGAAGAACCCAGTGAGATGCCAAGAAAACCAAAATGACACAGAATGAATGGACACAAGTCATCACTCAAATACACCAACACATTTCATCAGCTTCACCTGGATAGGCTTAGAGGAGCAACAAAGCCTCTGCTAAAATCATGTGGGTTTTTTTCCTGAGTGTCTAGCCTTCACCATTGCCTATGGAAATGGGACAGCCTTACTGATACAAGGCACTCGCTCAAGTCTGTCTCTCAGAAGATCTTTCCACACCCAGCCTACTTTTTTCTTCGAAGGCTGCCACTGCTCTTTAGTGTCACAGCTGGAAGTTCAACACAGCTGAAAATTCACCAGGTGGAAAACCAAAGTCCAACGTTAATTGCTTATTAGCAAAAATGCTTTTAGTGAGAACCTTGTAGATTGCATTATCCAGCCATGTGTAAGAGCCTCCCAGATCACATTTCTCAATCAAAGTTCTGCTAAAACTAGTTATGCTGATTGCAATTTGCTTAAAGGACGGTTAAAGGTTGCTGGGAGGATGCCAACACATCTATGCTGGAATATATATGCATTAAAACGTTCAATGACAGGGAAAAATGCAGCTGAAAGACCCCAAATATAAAAAGGTGTCATCAGAAATGCCTGTTGGAGCGTGGAAACCATACCACAAACAGGGTTTTAATTTGCCTGCATACAGCATAGTACTTGTTACTCAGGAAGATCCCTGCAAAGGCAGGTTTTTCCTTGAGATTTATCATCAGTGATAGCAGAAGTCATGCCAAGGGTGGCTGCTCCTCACACAGTAAAGTGCTCATAAGCAAAAAAAGGAACTTGATTTTGCTGAGCATGTATATGTTCTTCATGTGAGGAACAGGTCTTCACAGCATTTGTCATTTATCAGTAAAAATGGGAAGAGGTTCTGATGAGACTGGTGATGCCTTTATGCCTCTGTCTTACATTCAGAGCAGTCAGGAATTACCCTCTCACTGACCAGGCAAGCACAACTTGGCCTCATGCTCTTTCAGATCCTCAATACTGGAACTTGGGGAGGTGGGAATTAAATCATCTTTTTGAAGGGGAGGTGTCAGAGTTTTCATTTAAGCTCATCACCCAAATTAATACTTAGTTTCCCCATAAAGATGTTGATGCCTAAACAGAAAAATGGCTTCAACATCCAGAAGAACAGAATGGAGTGTGAGCTCACCCCATAAAGGTTTTCCAGCACAGTACTGCTAAGTCCATGTCATTGGTCTTTTCCTGCTGTAATGAATTAACTCACAGAAGTACTGCATTTAGGGTATTAGGTCTGACAAATCAAAATGTCCCATTCTTGCACTTACTGAAGACAAGAACAGAATTACCACTGACTCCAACTGAGACAGGAATTCTCTGACTCGGCAAGCGTAAGTATCAGCTCATATATGCAGCTGTAGCATATTGACTGTGAGTAGCCTACCTGCTGACTCAGGGAACAAAGCAGCATCATGAGCAAATGGCAGTCCATGGGCATGACCTGGTCTTGACTCTTTTTCTGCTTTTACTTCCTTGCCCACCTCCAGGTTCATCCTAGAAATCAAAGGCACCTTGTTTCATTTTTTTGCAAGCCTTCCTATTTACATTGTAAGGGTCTTCAGGACTTACACTGTGCCCTAATCACTGATGCCTGCCCAACATATTTACTGCTGCAATACTAAGCCAGACCATTGTGCCTAGGTAAGGGAATCACACCATCTAGCCACATCCTGAGACCAAACACTTTCTCTTGAGTCACAGCAACCCATGGGCATGCAGGGTGCTTTACAAGCATGTGAAGCCACAGCTCCCTACCCTGAATATCTGACAATTTACAGTGGGCTTTAAACAGCAAGGATCACAACAGACAGTGGCAGAGTTGGAAAGGGTGTAAGAGGACTGAAATTACAAGCATGGAAGATACTGAGATGGGCTTGATGTTGTGTGTGCACTGTGGGAAGGAAGTGTTTGAAAGAGCTTGCAGGCACACATGTATGAGATTGTTTTTCCCACCATGTAACATAGGCTGATTTTGCACTGCTCCTTATTCAAGGGTAAATTAACATTTCCTTGGTAAAAACTGTAGAGGGTTCGTATTTAGCCACTTAATTCATTTACTTAAAAGGGTAATTAATTCACAGATACCACCAATTCCTTCAGGCTACTTTTTAGCATGAAACTAATATTGCTGCTGCAGTCAAATAAGCAAAATCATTTCTCTGAACTGTTTTATTTTTAAGGTGGTGGTGGGGAAATTGACAAAGACCTGAGTCAGCCCCACACAAGTTTGTTGGCGGTTTGGTCACCCTCATTTCATTATTTGTGTTCGTGCCTGGCTGCTGCAGGATGTAACACCTCGCTTTGTCTGGAAAGCGAGCAAACCTTCAGAACACATTACTCACAGGCTGCAGCTCCTGGCAAAGTCACCTTCATGCCACATAACTTGCAGGTAGGGAGCACTGCACGGTGACTGCAGCTTAGGAGGGAACGCTCTAAAACCACTTGTCCCAACTCTTGTAATATCCTGTTGATATCTACAGGGTGAGATCCTACTTGGGCATAAGTGGCTCATGAACTGTGACCTGCTGCTTTTAAGGATAGGAAGGACCACTACAGAGTTATGAATTGATTTTGTGCCTGTCACAGAATGTTACAAACTTTCCCTTACTGAGGCTACTTTCTCCCTATGCTCCTCCTACAGTCAAGACAGAGGGAGGCTTCTGTAGATGGCTGTAAGTGCAGACTTCTGCTGTACCAGATTCATTCAGTCTCCTCTGATTATAACAAAAGCCTAGTGAGATTAGCCCTACAAAGCTAATAGCCTTTGCAAAGACTTCTTACTCATGCTTTGATGCCTATAACTGAGCTCAACAACTCACTGACCTGAACATTCACTTCAGAAAGGCAACTATTTTTGAAATAAAGGCACTACAGATAACATCATCTGATGTCTCTGTCTCAGCTAGTCACCTTCACTTTGGCTTCTGGTCCCTGTAGGAAAATAGGACATGCCAAATATTTTGGTAAAATGGTACCCTGAAGTGCTTGGAATCTAAAGGACCACCTTCAGAGGTTCAGACGAGATGAGTCCGCCTCAAACAATGGTGCATATATCACTGCTTCTCTGCTTTCATTATCCCTTAAATATTATCTTCCTTTTTACATGGTAGGAGGTTTTTCCTGATAGCCAGAGAATTACAAGCAAATAAAATGTCATCTTTCAGAGATGACAGAAAGGCTTCCAGCATGTGTATTTGTGCAGAGATGCTCATAAACATGAAAAACATGTCCTAGAGTCTCACAAATGTGATAGCAAGCTAAAAATGCCAATATACTTTTAAAATAAATTTCATTATTTGCAGGTGGTCCTAATCTTTGAGCACTTAAAGCTGACAACACTGTAAATAACAGCTTCTGGCCCAAAATGAGAGGCAAATTTTATAATTTTAGTACAGAATGACACAGAAGATAAATAAAGATTATTTGAAACCTCTGTCAAAAAGTTCATAAACAAGATAAGCCATTCAGGAGAAAGGTGTCACATTTGAAATGCCTGCTTACACCATAAAACAATCTTTCAGATCAAGCCTGCAAGGGAGATTAGGAAAGAGTAGTAAAACATTTGAACCATCTGCCCTGTTGGAAGGAAAGGAGAAATACAAAATGTTGACAATGTATCCAGAAGCAATTTCAACCTTGCCTCTGCACATCAGCTGGAAGATGAGAACTTAAGTTTAGGCTAAGCCTTCAGCAAAGTCATCAAGACATTACCTAGATGAAAAACCTTATGTAGGCAAGTTCTCTCTGCAGCCAGCCATTCCTATTGACAGCCCATTTCCAGCCCTGCTCCACCTGGCTTGCTTTGCCTCAGCCTGAACACTAACCCTAACCCAAACCCTAAATGAACCATGTAGACTGGCCTCTTTCAAACCCACGCTTCCACTCTCTGTCTCACTTTCACTCTGCCATCCTCATGCAGACAGGATGTATTACTTCCATGAAGGAGCTGGGAAAGCAAACTGCAGCATGTCCAGGCTCAGCTCCATATTTCAATTGCCCCATATAGATAGTCTCTTGCCCTATATCTGATGCTGGCCTCCTCCCTGGCACTATACTGCTATGTTCAGTAGATCCTGTGTGTCTCCTTCAGTAATCTTGTGTGAGCTTCCCCTGCAAGGTTCAAGCTCCAGATGTGTAGGACCAGTTCTAGAAGGTCCTTGTCGTGCATCCAGGTGCTCAGAGAATTAGGCACCTCAGTCAAGGCTTTAGGACAATCGGACTTGCCTAAAAATGCATTTACATAAATCTAAATATTTCATTCTGAGAAGGTAGGCACAGAGAAAGTGTTTCCAAACCCACACTTTGAAAGTCATTAATTAGATTCACCAAAAGCATTGCTTTAGAAGAATAAAAGATCTTTTTCTCTTTTATTTAGCAATGGTTTGTTATTCATTACCATGCACCTAGACTGTGTTTTCAGGACTTTTCCCTTGGATATGGGATTAAAAGGCATTTTGAAATTAAAAAAGGTATTCTCAAACACAGCTCTCCAGGAGTCTGAACTTTAACATGGACATCCTATATTCAGAATAAAACTGTGACTTCCCCTTAAGTGCATTCACCTACCACCCATGATGATGGATCAGAAATGAAAGAGAGAAGGCGCTTCCTTCCCAGATGCAAAGCACTGATCCTTCAGAAATTTAGTTTCGTTGGCAATACCAAATCATGACCTTGAATCCCAGTAGAATTTTCTTTTAAATTGGCGTACTGGGTCTGTCTGGGAGGTGGTTAATTTTCTTCATAGCAGACCACATGGTGCTGTATGCTAGTTTTGTGACTAAAACAATGTTGATAAAATACCAGTGTTTTAGCTATTTCTGAGAAGTGTTTGCATAGCCTATTTCCCACTTTGCTCCCCCAGTGAGTAGGCTGGACAGCTGACCAAAAGTTTATTGCATGATGCATAATTGCTGAGGATGGCAATAAAAACTGAGGGGTGGGTGGCTTGGGGGAGCTAGTCATTACCTGGAGACTGGCAGGCAATCAATCTACTTGTGGGAAGCAGTGAGTGACTGCCTTTGCATCACTTGTTTGTTTTTTTCTTCCTCTTACCTTAGCTTATCATACTGTCTTTATCTCAAGTCATGAGTTTTCACACTTTTGCTTTTCATATTCCCTCCCCCGTCCCACTGTGAGGGCAACTGAGCAAGCAGCTGGGTTGTGCTTAGCTGTTGGCCCAGGTCAAACCACCACAACTGGGGTCAATTTGAATCAGGAAAAAATCAAGTTTCTTCATGGTCTCCACATCCTGTGATGCTTTTTCCCTTCAAAGGTCTCAGAAATTGTCAAAAGGTTCTGGTTTGTATCTGCTGCTGTTGAATATAGGAGTGTGACCTGAAATACTGTGGGATACAAAGTCTAATACACAAAGCGTGGATGTGTGCAGAATGTGAATCCAAAGGCATGAGCAAATGGTATGTGCTGTCTGCTCATCATAGGTAAACACGGGTATGGAAAGTTAAAGAAATACTTACATAAGGTTCCATTTGTATCACATGGGCCACCGTCCACTCTAAATGAATTGATGCTACAGTGGGGGAATTCCTGTGTGACCAGATCCAGGGGAAATCTGCTTGAGTACCATGGCTAGACCATGACAATGACACGTACTAGTGAAGTCCCTCTAGTCACTAGTGCACCAACATGGTCTTGGTGGGGTTGGTCCTATTCTTGGCCTCACCCTGGACTTTGTGGTGAATCCAAGGAGATCACATTACCTGCCTTTGCTGCTTATGGCCACAAATCTTGGGCAGGGGTCCTAGCCTCCACAGCACACCACTTTGATGCCTTTGCTGAAGTGCCCTGGGCACCTGTAACCTATCTAGGAACGACTGTCATGCATTTATGGCAGATGGTGGGAGCTGGCTGGAGGTGCTGCTGGCCAAGCAGACCCTGAGAACCTGCCCGAGTGGCGGCTGTGATCACAGGGCAGCTGGTGAGGGAGGCCAGTCCCCACGGAGGGGATGGGGTGCCAGGGCCTGGCAAGGCATCCCTCAGAGAGGCCACCAGAGCCCCGGGGGTCTCAGGAATGGCATTGGAGGTGCCAGCCCCTGCAGGGAGCTGGCAAAGGCAGGTCCTGAGGGTGGGGGAGAGGGGGCACAGAGGCAAGGGCCACAAGGGCCCCAAGGGCTGCAGGCAAGTGTGTCACACTGATGGCTACCACAGGGCACTGTCAGGGCCTCCACGGGCTGCTGCAGCCAGGCCGGGCAGTGACCCACACCAGGACAGGCGGTGACCCACCCTGGGGACAGCACACACAGCCAGGGAGAGCAGGGACACATCAAGGTCTCTCCGTGCCCAGTGTGGGGCACTGGGGAAAGAGGCCAGCCACCCTGGGGGCCCTGTGCCAGTGCCTGTTCCCCACCTGACAGCACCAGCAAAGAAGCACCAACCCCATGATGTGACGTGGCTCCGCATTGGTATGGGTGCTTTTACTCTCTGAGTAACAAGAAGAAATGTAAGGCCCACGTCCCACAGTGACAGTTTTCTTGTGGGCCGTAAAAGGGATTTTACAGCTGAGTTCTGCTAGTCTGGCACAAGTTTTTGTGAAGAAGGGCCCTGTGCTCTGCTGCATGTTAAAGATGGTGAGGAAGGACAGGGTCATGCTGTGGCCTACCTGGCCCATGAAGACGAAGGCTGTGTGCGGCTCCAGGCTGAGAGCTGCGTGACAAAAACGGGTTGCATTTATTGAGAGCTGAGTGCAGAGACTCATTAACCACTTTCACCTCGACCCCCAAAATCGAAACTGAGTAATTTATATGACACTTCAGCTGTGACAGCAAAAGACTGCGCAGAGCTTTCTGCCTTCCTCCTTAACCATGGCTGATGCCATCTCAGCAGACAAGCGCAGCAACAGCAACATCTAGTGGTAAAGTGTCATGACGGGTGGCTACGCCGGGGCAGAAACCAAGTCTAATTAATAAGGTATAAATCAGACACGAATGCACAACAATAGAAAGTAGCAACAGAAAATATTTTCTCTAATAACTTGCATTTACAAGTTTTCTCATGCTAGCACACATATATAGTATATAGAATATGTCTCAAAAATAGTCTTAATTCTTCCTTTGCTTCACATGACCAACACTGTGTCATTGTATCACACATCAATTAATTTGATGACAATATGTTTGCATCCTATTTAGTACTCTTTAAAAATGCAGAAGCATAACACCAGAATTTCAAGGGAAATAATATATATAGTTATGTTTTTGTTAGGTACTCAGCTGGTGAACAGTATGATGCTTTAAGCATGAGAGAAATCTAAGATGTATATTAAGACATTCAGGATGCCTGCAAGGACAGAAGTGTACCTTATCTTCTCTACCCAAAGTTCAAAACAATTCTTTTTTTGTTTTGTTTTGTTTTTCTCATTTTGTCTTCTGGCACTAGTCATGTGTTTAGTTTGTCAGACACCCGTTATTCAAGATAGATGATTTTGTAGTTAAAACAGGCATCTGACTTACATCTCCACTTTACCATTGCACTGGGTCTGGCAGAGATGGAGTTAATATTCTTCACAGCAGCCTATACAATGATGTGTTGTAGATTTGTGACCAAAAGAGTGTTGATAACACAGCAGTGTTTTAGCTATTGCTGATAAATGCTTCCACAGCATCAGGGCCTTCTCTGTTTCTCACTCTGCCACCGCAGAGTAGGCTGTGGGTGAGCAAGAGGCTGGGAGAGAACACAGCATGTACATCTGAGCCAGACTGGCCAGAAAGATAACCAATACAATGAAACTTCACGCTTGGTAGTAAAAACTGGTGGTCATCTTTCCAAGGCAGCTGCTGCCCAGAGAATTGCTGAGCATCAGTCTGCTGATGGGAGTTGCCTTTGCAGCTCTTGTTTTTGGTTTTTTTTCTCTTTCTTTCACCTGTTAAACTGCCTTTATCATGATCCACAAGCTCTTTCTTGGCTTTGCTCATTCAGTTCTCTCTCCCACTTTCCTGGGGGCAGGGAGTGACGATGCAGGAGGTGGTTGCTTGATTGCTGGCCAGGATCAACCCACCACAACCAAGCATACTTTATTTCATACCCTGCTCTAAATTCTCACATTACATTGAATTCAGAACTACCAAGTGTGATGTTTCTCAGGTAAATCCTAGGAAAAAATAAAGAAAGGATTTTCTTTCACAAACAGGAAAATGTTTCATTTAAATCTCATGAGGCAATATCTGTTATAGATAGATATAGATGAATATATGCAGTTAGACAGAGAAAGCCATTCTAATACTGATCTCCATACAATCACACAAAATCAACAGACTGCTGTTATCATACTGCCTTCTGGAGGACTCGAATCTCTCCTTGACCATCCCAAAATGTGCACTGTACAAATGTTGCAAGACCCAGTGTCTGGTCTCTACCTTATTTGCAGTTGCATGTAGGCATAACATTCTAAATATAATATCAGATAATGCCCTATTCTACCAGGCTTACATGATGACTGATGTAAGAGCATGCTGTGCACTGAGCCCTATTCTGTCCAAAGACCCTGAACTGAAAGGTGGCCAACAATCCTGAGAGATGGCTTGGGGAAGAGTCTCTATTGCCTGTATCTGGATAGTGCCATTCAACTGTCTTTGCACTTTGCAGTGGTTCAGAAGAAATGGGTCTATTTGTCTCGCAGAGCCCTAACCCTTCCAGCTTTCGCCATGCAGTCACAAGGGTTCACAGCCACACTAAAAAGTTAGAGCTAGGCACTGACAGAAGGTAACTTTCTTTGAATGAAGCTCCAGCTTGAACTGACAGAATAACATCAAAACACCCAACTATCTAGCTAAAGGAAAAACCTGATGCATGTTAACATTGCTGTACCACACACTTAGAAGTGTGGCATGTCAAAATCAAGGTAGTTTCTTCTTCTGGGATTTGGAGAGCAAGCCTTTTCAAGGGAAAAAATCCCTACTTTTTATACTAGTTGTACAGTTCATATACCTTGCTAAGAAACTACACCAGTTGCTGCAGCCTCAACTAGCATTCAAGCCACAAGCACAGATACTCCCTTCTCACCACCTCCTCCAAATGCTTCCTGTGCCAGGCATCTGGGCTATTGCAAGCTGTACTTCAAGAACTGATTTAAAGAAATAGCAGATGGCAAGTGGCAGAGATTCCTGATGGATAATTAGACCTTCCACTACTTCCCTCTGCCTCACAGCTGCTATTCCCTGGGCTCCCAAAAGTGTTACCAGCGCAGAAATGTCATGGCCCTCCCAACAGTCATCAGGCTAGGCTGTGAAGTTCTCTTTTTCACAAGTTAACCTGTATTCTAAAGGAAATAGTGCATAATTTTTTATACCAGCTTCTCCTGGACCTTCCTGGTGTCTTTACTTCTCCTTGGACCTTTCCCTGGACACTACCTTGCCCTTGAATTGATCACTTACCACCAGAGCTGCCATCCCCCAAAATTATCGCAACAAAAGCCAATCTGGACTTGTGTTCTTCCAAGTCTGTTTCCTCATCCATGAGACTCTTTCCCTGAAGCACACTTTCCACAGACAAGATGATCTACAGCAAAAGGTCACCTTGGCCCTTCGACCAATTCCTGGGTAAAGAAAAAAATGTCTTCAGGAGCAAGTTTCCCCCTGAAACTGGTATTTGTAGGCTATTCACATCCAGAAATCCAGTGCTTACATCCTAAGGATGATAGGGAAGGAGTATGTTTATTCTTTTCATAACTAATCATACTGCTGACCCTATAAGTCTCCAGGCCTTTTGTGACTGCTGGTCTGCGGCATATGAAGGCACAGACCTCAGGTGAGATCCTTTACTGCATACATAAGAGGGGTTACATACAATCGCTTATCCAACCAAGTTCTGCCCTGGAACATGCCTATGTGCAGCAAAGCACCTTTGCAGCCAGTTCACACTCCACCGAGCTGTTCTCTTCCTCCATACTCATCTGAGGAGGTCTCTTCTTCCCCGATACTTAAGATGCGGGAAGCTTTGAGCATGCCCCTCATTGCAGACAGGTGTGCACAGAATTGATTTGCAGGTGAGTTCAGAGAGCCAGATTTACTGTTTGTTGTTTCCTCACTACATTTTAAGGCATAATCACTCTGCAACCTGGCACCCAGACAATGAACAAAGCCTTTTCTCAGAAAGGGCCCTTACACTGGTCTGTACCCTGCACCAATATGTGTCACAGACTGTAGCAAAGAAAGGAAAAATATTTCATTTGCTAGTGGTTTGTTGTGGGTTGTTTTGTTGTTTGGTTTGGTTTTTTTTTCATTTCCTACATCAACCATCATTGGCTGCTCCTTCATTCCTACACTTCAGGGCAGAATTACAGGTTCAAAAGTGACCAGTCATGAGGAGTTAGAATTCACTGTATGCTACACGAATCCCCAGGGAACATGAGAAAAATAGAGCTCACTACAGTGAAAAGTTTTATTTTACAGGAAGCAGTCAGAGTAAAAATTAAAATTTGTCTTTGTCAGATACCCTGTTAAACTTGGAAAGAATGGGGAGAAGAATCTGTAGCAGAAACTGTGAACAGATCAATAAGTATAAGCTCTCCTTGGCCCATTTCTTTCATGATGTTGTAGTTTAACCCCAGCCAGTAACTAAGTACCACACAGCTGTTCACTCACACACCCCTCACCCAGAGGGATGGGGAGGAGAATTGGGAAGGGATGTAAAACTTGAGGGTTGAGATAAGGACAATGTAATAACTGAAATAAAGTAAAACAAAAATACCAATAATCATAATAACATCAACAACAACAATAATAATGACAACAACAACAGTAATAATGAAAAGAAGGAAGAAGGGGAGAGGGAATGAAATCCAAAGGGAAGGAAGAAAAGAAATCAAGCGATGCACAATACAGTTGCTCACCACCCGCTGACTGATGCCCAGCCATTCTCTGGGTGACAATTTACAGGCCCTGGCTACCCCCACCCCGGTTTATATATTGAGCATGACATCCCATGGTAAGGAATACCTCTCTGGCTAGTTCAGGTCAGCTTTTCTAGCTGTATCCCCTCCCAGTTTCTTGTGGTCTTCCAGGCTTCTCACTGGCAAGGCCAGTGGAACTAAAAAATCCTTCACTTAATATAGAAACACTACCTAGCAACAACTAAAAATATCAGTGTATTATCATCATTGTTCTCACATCAAATCCAAAACACATCAATGCACCAGCTACTAAGAAGAAAATTAACTTTATCCCAGATGAAACCAGGACACATGGGCCATTTCTCGTGGAGCAGCTGTTAGTTTATTTTTCCCATACTCAGACATACAATCTGTATGTGCTCAACAGTCAATGATTCTCCTGACAATGCATCAGCTTACAAAAGAGCTGACCACCTTAACTAAAAGCAAAGTTATTTCTTTTCCCCACTTATATATGCAAGAGGGCAGAAGAAAAAAGAGAGAATTATTTCCTTCCTAAAACAGCATCATAGAGTTTTCCAGTCCGCTTGACCTGAATCTCTCCGAAGCCAGCTGCCTCGAGGAGCTTGCTGTACTCGGCTGCTGTTCGCTCTTTTCCTTCAGTCTGGACCAACATATTCATCGAATACAGTTGGGTTTCTAAAGGCCCGCTTTTATCTTCATTCAGAAGCGATTCAACTAGCAGCACCCCACCGCCTGGTTGAATAAAGAGAAATAAAACACACACTGAGCTCTGAGAAAACAACATATTTTTCAGCTGAGTTATTAGAGCCTAACCTTTAGTTTCAGGAAGAAGCAGCCTCTACGTTAAGTCATATGTCAGCATCACAGAAGACAACGGAAGAGCAAAAGCATGCCTCTGCTTGGCTATGTAGGTGCTGACGTACCAGGGCTGAAGGGTATGCTATGGCTGGGATGGAAATTCCCATTTTCCCCAGCTGAAATCTGCAGGACCATACTGATTTTGTTGAGAACCTGGCTCTCTACAGAGTGATTTCAAAGCTTGAGGGTTCAATGTGACGTTTAATGGGATTTTTACTATGACGTATATACTTGTCTAACAGCAGTGTTATGGCACATAGCTGATGTTTCTTTCTGAGAGTACTTATTTTAAGACAAAATACCACAAAACATTGAAGTTGTAACATTTCCAAGAAAAATGCCTTTTAAAGAGCTTATGTCTTATACAGAAGGTACAAACGTTGGTAGAGACATTAGATAAACATCCTTAGATTTTACTATCTTGAAAAACATAAAGTCTAAAAGATGGCAGCTGAACCAGCAGCACAAAGCCACTGCAGGGTCTCTTCTCCTGGAGAAGGCTGAACCTCAGGAAGCCTTCACAGACAGACACACAGACACAGAGCTCATGAGAGCGGAGACAAAAACTAATGAGTGGTAAGTGAACTACATCACCTCCAGCTTAATGGTGATACCCTTAAGTGGTCCCTGGGAACAAAACACTGAGAATCATGACTTTGGTATTTATAGTGTGTAAGGGGCCACTTCAGACTAACCTTCCTTGGCTTCCTCATTCCGCTGTTAGAAAGATGGAAAATGAAAAACAGAGCCACTAAACCAGGCACTGGGGAAGTCATTGATGGAGCCTGCGAGGGAGCCTGACCCATCCCATGAATTCTGGCAGCACTCTGCAGTGCTGGGACAGCAGGGCAAGAGGCTGCAGACAGTCTCTCAATCTAGTGACACCAACCGAAGGGCAGGAGGGAAGGAGTCTGGCACCAGAAGAGAGTGTCAAGCAAGGCAGGAATAAATGCCACAAGGGGATGGGCCACTACTCACACAAATAAGACTGCAGTGAAAAGCATTCAGCTTCCTAATGCTCTCACATTTCTCTTTTTAAACCAAGCAACACAGTAAAGCACTCCCTTTATTGCTGACAAGATTCTGAGATATGTCTTGCTTTCCATTGCTGTACCCATCACACGATGCAGGAGTTTTTTTTCTTTCAGAGCTTGTAAAAGACAATTCAGAGGCTTGTTAAAGATCTACTGAAGCTCACCTCCCAGTCATAGATCTGTGTGAAAGAGGAAAGGTCAAATGCAGCAAGAACATTTCTGCCGCATATACTCCATACAGAGTTCTGGCTAGCCATGAATTTCAGCATTGCTTTTCAGCATTTCAGCATTAGGTTAATTTGGACACATTAATTTTTATATCATTCTTATATCATGGAGCCCAGAACTGCACATAGTACTTGAGGTGAGTCCTCACCAATGCTGAGTATAGTGGGACATTCACTTCTTTGAGCAGGTTGGCTATACTTTGCTTAATACACCCCATAATACAGTTGGCTATTTCGGCCATCAGGACAAATTGAGCTTAACATCAACCGAAACTCACAGATTCCTTTCTGCAGGGCTGCACTCAAGCCTCTTGTACCCCAGTCTATCAGTACATCCAGGATTATGCCATCCCAGGTGCAGAATGTGGCATTTGTCCTTGTTAAATTTCATATGGCTGGTGATTGCCCACTCGTCTAATCTATCAAGATCTCACTGTAAGGCCTCTCCACCCTGGAAGAAATCAATGGTTCCTCCTAATTTAGTATCATTGGCATGTGATATGGTAACATCCATTAGAGGGAAGACTCTTTTACCTTCATTAAGAACATGGTTGAGATTACTTCTCAAAAACATGACGTGAATGTTGAAAGCACTGTAGGTTGTAAATGAGGAAAATTAAAACTGAAATTGAATAGAGAAATTTTATGCAAATGCACATACACACAGGAAAAACAGCATCAGCAAACATTAAGGAAATTGAAACTACTGCCCATCTACCTTAATGATATACTGTCTGGAAAAGACTCATTATAACACACTCTGTATTCACAGTCCCTTCCATCTGAAGGAACATAATATACAAAAATTACCAAACTCAGCCTGCTGTACGGTAAATTTGAGGAGGGAAGATATTTGAAAAATCATGTCCTTCGCATGGTATGACAGGGGGAAAAAAGGGCAATTCAAGTCAGCCCTCTGTTTCTCAAGTTTCAAAACTGAAAAGCAGGAAGAAATCCCACCACCAAAGGAACTTTCCACATTGAGGCAAATAGCAAACCCTCAGCTATAAACCCTTCTGTTTTTAAAAAGTCATGCAGAGACACGTTTTACTCATCCAAGGCTCCAAAGGACAGAGGAGTCTCAGTATATGTTTCATCCACTGTGAGGGCCAGGTCTGCCTTAATATTTTTTCCTTTTAGAGTTCTATCATGCCTATTCCAAGTTTAAAGACAGTGTTGTATTAGGATGTTTTGTTATAAACTGTTTTATTCTCAGAGACATCAACTGAAGCCCTTGAGCATTCCACTCAGACATCTGTCCAAGACTGAGCAATATTTCTTACCTTGGAGACTAAGAATCCACTGTTGTATTGCAAGATGGTTTTAGGGTAGTCAAGGTCTTCGGTGGAACTCATTTTCTTTCTGGACTGAGGCACAGACTCTCTGGTCCTCTTAATTTAAATAAGCTTCTTTCCACCAGGCACAGGGTACACCAGCTGATCCACTTAATCTTATTGCTTCTGAGAAACGCACCGGTTACAAAACGTGTCAGCTCAGTTGTACGGCTTCAGTGGGGTTTTCTGCCAGGTTCAGCTCTTTCTTTGGCTCTTCAATCATCAGGCACAAGGCTAAAGAAGCAGTGTGGATTAAAGCTTGTATTGTCAGTTCAGCAGTCAGTTAACATGCTGGTGCTTCAGAAGCACTTGAAAGCTTGTAACAAGTAAATCAGAAATCAGTACAGAACAGCACCAAGAACCTGAACTCTGTGTGATGCACCGAAGTTCATAAACCAAAGTGGAGTCCTAACTGGGGCTTGTTCAAAAGCAGCTCTGCTCCATCAGGCTGGCTTTTTGATGCTGGAAGCCTTCGCAAAAAGGAAGAGAAGATAGCAGGGGACAGAGTTTAATAAAAAGAAAAGAATATCGGTATTGACCAGACATGTGGCTTGGCCAGAGAGGCATACTGAACAACAGCTTGCAAAATATGACCAATATATTTTATGTCACCTCCTCTCCACTTCTCCAGGCTTGTTCTACCCCTACCCACCTTGATTCTTCCCTTCTCTTGCCTTTGGCCCTTTCTCTAAATACAGAAAGTTTCCCATGAGCCCCACAGTAATTCCCAGAAGCCCACTTTAATTTCCTGTGATGTTTGTTCTCTGTCATAAGCCGCCTTATAGTCTTGATTTTGCTTTTCTCAGCTACAAAGATCTGGTTGTACCTTCTCATGGTTTTGAGGGCATCCACCAGTTGTCCCTCACTGAGTGGCCAGGGAGTTCTGATGTTTGATACTGTTCCCCTCAATGCCTGTTTGCTAGCATTTGTGTACCTAGGCGAGGTTTCTTACTGCTTCTGTCTCTTGCCTTTGTCTCTTAGGCTGAATAACCCTTCGCCAGTTATCCCAAAGCTCAGGTATCATTACATTATGTGTTTCTACATATCCTCAATATGCAAAATATTCTAATATTTTGAATAAAACTCAGAAATTTTGAAAAAAACTCAGGAACAACATCTGTTTCCTAGGTTCTAACAACCACAAGGTCTCCTGTGTTACCAGAGTACTAGGTCTGAACATAAAAAAGTTAGAGCAAACCCCAAACTGTAGAAACATGTAGAGGTCCTCATCCTTGACAACATAGCCAGGAATCTGTACAGCTTGCATTTAACAAGGCACTGTTTCTCTGAAGGAAAAGTCTGGACAACAGGTGTCAAGAACACAGTTACATTTATAATGGACATCTTCCCCTGCTATCCTCAACACAAGGAGAGCACACGAGCTCAGTTTCTATTTAGGAACCTCCATTGCATTTACTAGCTGCAATTCTGCAAAGTTCGTTCATTTGCACAAATCTAGACTCACACTCACTGGTCATGCTACAGCTTTTTCAGTTCCTCACGTGCATTGCAAAGACAGTTCTACAGGAAAAGAAAGCTCAAAACCTTCTCACTAAGACTCTTTCTTTTACCAGTTAAAGTAGAAGGTGATGGACATCACTAACACTTCCTTTTACCAGGTAATTCCTTGGGCCACTAGCTTTTACATGACAATGGTCAACCACAAAAATGCAGGGAAGACCTGGTTTGAGGGTGAAAAATCCTTGATTAGGCACTTGGTTGGCAGGCTGGCACTTGCTGTCAAGGTAACTGTGGTACTACCACAGCATTGTCCTTTCATTTTGTTCTACAACTAGCCTAGTCTCAAGGACAGTACTCCTGAGCGTCCCATCCAGAACAGGTAGAGTTCACTTTGCAGCCGCCACAGGGCATATATGACTAGCTTAGGTAATGATAAAATTAGAGTTCCAACCAAATAGCCTTAGTCCTGCAAAAGTTTTAACCTACACCTATGACAAAGCATTTGGTTGAGGTAATCTACAAATTCATTGTGAGGCAGCAGGAGATGTATAAGAGAAGATAAGGCATGTGGGAGAATGCCAGGTCAAATGGATTTGCTGTGCTGTGATTAAAGGTAGAATGGTGCATACAATTTCAAAGAGCCTCAAAAGCACAGAACCAGATGAAGTACAAATAATAGTGGTACATTTCCTTTAAACAATAATAAAAAATACTTACACATGTAAGAATACAGGCACCAGAGGGATCCATTCTGCACACCCAGTTCTTAACAAGTGCAAGTAGGAAGTGGTTTGGGTTCATTGCTGCTTTATATTCTCCCTACAGATACCTCTGTAATGTAATCAACCATGGACAGCTGCACTAGTCTTTTACGTAAGTCTACATGTTTTCAAATTCTGCTATAAAACTGTTTCTACCCACCTGTTGAAGTTGCATTTGTCTGTAACTGATCATCCATTATTTCAGTTTATACCCCTGGGCCTTTGTTATTATCCTGTACTTGTACTTCAGGGGCCTCTGACAAAATTGGAGGGGTGGGTTTCAGTAGCACTAAGGATGTGACTTCCTGATAACTGTTTCGTTAGCAACACTAGTCAACCATTCACCTCAGTTCTACAGCTGTTGAATAGTTCAGACTCCAAAAATAATAGTCCCTTAGTGGACAGGTGGAAGGACAGATGCAGACTTAAAGTTTCAGTAATCACTTTCTACCAATATTGATTAATTGGGGGATTATGACTTGCATATCGTCAAAATTGCTTAACTGAAATGGTATGCAGATGGAAGAGATCCACAGACCTTGCATTTGAGGGGTTGGCATTGCTATCTCAGGAAAAAAAACTGCTTCCTAAGTTACCTGGTATTAATTTGGACTCATGGGACAAGCTTAATACTTATGAAGGAATTACTTGCGCTTGAGGATTTCTTGCACTTTCAAGGATCTCTTTCCCCATCTCTATCCTGTACCATGGAGGCTGCCATGCCAGGACATGTCAGGACAAAAGGTGACACCAATTTTTAAAATGCCACGCTACTTGAGAGGAACAAAATGACAGGCTGGGTACGCAAAACACCCAATCAATTCTGATAAAGTGTGGTTTTCAACTTAGTGTGGCCTTATATTAAAACATCACAAGTTACAGTACACTACATAATTTATTTTTCCACAATGACAAAGCAAATTTTGCATAAGTAATTCTTTAGAGCCATGTATAGCTGCAAAAATTTTTCTAGAACAGAAACATTATGATCACACATTTCTGAAAACAACCATTTTGCTCCATAATAACTAATTAACTTCTCTATCAAACTGATTTATGCTTACATGTGACACACACAGAGAGTATTTTGCTCATTAATATATGCCCACAGTCAAGGAACCTCTGGTTTCCACCAGCTGATATTTCCTACTTTTCTCAGGACCATTATTTCATAAAACTTTATTTTAAAATAGTCACTACAAAACACTGTGCAAATGGTATGGTCTTCCTAATCAAAACGTTGTAAAGCTTTGCTTAATGGTATGCAGTCTTCCAGTACACCGGTTATCATAGAGGACATTTGCTTATTTAATTGATTTGCATTTTTTCTTGGAAATAATAAAGTCTGCATATTAGCACACTACATGACAGAGGTAGTATTCCAGACAGAATGTTCCCCTGTTCGTATAACTTTTAACATTCATGAGGACACAGCCTTTGACAAGCAGCAATAATCTACCTAAATCTATACTAAAACTTGTAACATTTCATATTGCCGTGTGGAAGCTTTAACCAGATCATTGATCATCAGTGAAAATTTGTTCAAAACAGGTTGTAGGTCTGTGCTATTCATGATACCCCTGACTACCCCTAAATTTCCATAAAGAACTTAGGGGGAAACTTTCTTTTCTCCAAAAATTAAAGACTGTCCAACTCTTTGTGGTGTCTTTGAATAGCTGGGTTTGTCCCCACGGAATTAGACTTCCATCTAAAATTTTAATTGATCATTTTATTCCCTGAACTTCATTGAATCTATTAAAAGGTTTCGAATATCATGTTGTTCACATCAAAATTGCTATCCTTCCTGTAATACAGCAAATCAGGAACATGTACACAGGGAATGACTAGCTGTGGGGACCACATTTTCACAAAGTTTAGGTAGGAAACATCAAAGTAGCTCCAAAAGTTTTATTTTATAGTATCCAGAGTAAAGACTGATCACCCTGTAGGTCATTTCACATTCACATGCAGTTGGGTGTTTTTTATGGTATGTTTGATAATTTTTACACTCCATTTAGCACACAAGTCATTAACATTAAAAAAATCAGGATATTCCTACCCATACAAAGGTTATGAATCACTTATAAAAAAAGATACTGGTGTATTTGTAATTCCAGCATTGTAGCCAACCCCCTGATCCTCCGTCTTCAAATACAACCTCTTGAGCTGTTGTTGAGGGATCTGGATTACAACAGGGTTTGTGCTAAAAGAAAATTACTCCACTTAGCTTCTGGATTTCTTTTCTGAGGTGCTCTTCTATGCATAAGTAACCTAAATAGGGACTTTGCAGAGCAAGAGTACTAGGCCTGTTCTCCATGCCAGCTTTTACATGCCTGCTATCCTGTCTTGGATTGCAAAATCATTATGAATCTGACTGTATCCCAGTTGCTTGCCATCCTCCATAGTAGGCATCCCAGCAGGCCTGTTTGATCAGTTGTTGGCAACACATTTTAGACAGCTCATAATTCTGCTGTTTGTGCCTCTGCAAAAGGCTGAACCCTACAAACAATGTAGGTACGAAAATCTCCAAATGCATTGCTGCTTTTCCCTTGGGTATCCTTCCCATTAGGGTGGGAACTTGATCGGCTCATGAACTTACATAAAACCACCTCATCCCCTCTATAATTGCAGCCAGTACCTCAGGCATCTTGGCTGCTATAGGAGCCATCTGCGGGGTCACAGCACTTAGGGTTGCTGCTGTTGCCCACCATCTGTGGGCTGTGTTTTGCTTTGAGCACAGGCCACACTGGAAATTGCCATATATGCAAGGTCACTGCACTCACTGGTAACTGAACTCAGCTTTCACCGGGAGGCCACAGTCTTTCCTCAGTCTCCAATACCCAAATGCTACAGTGTAGCAGGGCCAAATCTGGACCAGTAACCTGTACTGTGGCCTGAACTTTCCCTCTTCAGCCCATACTTGGAGAGGTGTCTGCCTCTAGGAATCATCTTGGTCTCCTTCTGGGTTGGGAGCTTGGTTTGCCCAACACCACTGGACAGTTGAGATCTGATTTTTCCAACCACCAGTCCAGACACTGCATGAAACTGTTTAGCTAAAGGTGAGCACTGTGTTCTTGTTCCTTAAAAATGAGGTGCCAGACACATCATGCTTTATATCTATCCATATTTGGACAAACAGAATCACAGGATGTTTGAGTTGGAAGGGACTTCTGGAAGTCATCTGGTCCAGTCCCCCTGCTCAAGCAGGTCCACCTAGAGCTGTTTGCACAGGACCACGTCTACATAGCCTTTGAATATCCCCAAGGTGGGAGACTCTACCACCTCTCTGGACAACCTGTGCCAGTGTTCAGGCACACTCACAGTAAAAAAGTGTTTCCTGATGTTCAGGGGGAACCTCCTGTGTTTCAGTTTGTGCCCACTGCCTCTGGTCCTGCCACTGAGCACCACTGAAAAGAGCCTGGCTCCATCTTCTTTGTATTCTCCCTGCACACAAAATACTCCTTCTTGTCAATTAGACATCCTTGCCCTCAGTAGCTGTAACACTGGAGCCTTAGCATTTACTCCTAAACATATTAATGCTATCACTTTTATTGCCTATTTAGTTTTGGTGTCCAAGGCTGTTGAAGGCCACTTCTGACAGCTGCAGGCCTGAAAGAAATGTTTGTGTAGCAGTATTAGATTATCTAGTCTCCAACTAAATATTAAATCCTAGCAACATTCCAGTGTTTCCATATGAGATATTTAATTTTTTAGAAAATATTTTTAATAAGCATTGAGGTGAACAGCTTGGTCACACTTTAGCATCTTCAGCATTCATATCACAGCCTGGAACTGCAGTCTTCCTTTTGTACTATAAATGCTGAAGGAAGAAATCAGCAGAATGTGCTACTGGCACTGCTTCATTTATCACAGCAAAAGTTTATTGATTGAAGACCATATTCCATTTCAAAAAGCATTACCTGTTTTAAGCTACAAGATACGGCACAGCATAAAGACTAAAAATGTATCTTTCTCAATGTGAACTTTAAGTCATTCTCAAAACCCATCCTGAGATGTTGGAAAGAAATACTGGTTTACGTGCTTTTAGTCAGCTTCTGACAGTCTGATTGCACTAAAGTATAACATATATATTTCCTATTTTAAGAAATCTATTTCATCCTGTTACATTCAAATTGTTTTCAACAAGCCTGGACACAGATATTGCACCCTTTCAGAGGCTGCAAGATGTGAGAACATCCAGTTCTTCAGAAACACACTGACCTCAACTGGCATCTGTGCAGAAGACGTTGTGCTCAAGGAGTCAGTGGTCTTGGACAGGCCATGTCTGCTCCACTGGACCTTGCACTTAGGGCTGGAGAAACTTGTGTGCTATTAATGTAATCTGTAATTTATAAAGTAAACGGTGTGTGGATCAAGGGGTGGGACATGTTGATCCTGACTAGGAGCCCATTGCACGTTTGAGAGGCAGTGACCCACGTCACAGCCAAGCCGAGCAGGTGTGAGCCCATGCTGCACGGCCAGGGTAGCCTTCAGGCCCGCACTGTGCTGCTGACACCCCTCCACTGCAGGACGAGCGCAGCCACCTCACGGTGACTGAGGAGCCAGCAGGCAGCTCCCACTCAGTGACAGCAATTACTCCACCTGCATGGCCTTACCTTTATTTAACAGTGCAGCATGTTCTCTTGAGAAGGTTCTTTTTCTTGTAAGAAAATTATATAATAACTCAAATGACCCAAAATGAGGCACTTCCCTCCATGGTCAGGACGTATACAATGCACTGGGGGAAAATCCAACTCAGCTCCATCGAATGCTGCACAAACATGGTTGCCTGGCATCTGAATGGACATAATATTTACTTGCTATCTATATTCCTCTTATTCTGTTTTATTAAAACAAGGCTTCTATACTGAGCTCCAGAAAGCACCCCCACCATCTCTCTCTCACCTCCCCACCCTACCCCCACCCCCCCAGTGCAGAACATTCTCCATAACCCTGCTGGGCTGGAACTTCACTCAAAATGTTGCTCTTGCCCAAAACTAAGTTGGTTTGCAATAAGGCTTTTCTGAGGAGCTAGTGCATTAGAGGGGAGAAATGTGCAGAATTTGTGGGGAAAAACCACACACACACACTTATATCAGCACACAAGTCCAGGACAACCAACAACCAAGCAGGTCCCAGGTCCCTCCAGGGGCTCTAGACCCCACGTATAACAAGCTGTCATCCAAAATGCCTGTTGGAGCATGGAAACCGTAGAGCAAACAGGTTTTTAATCTGCCTGCATACAGAAAAGCACTTGTCAACACAAGTTCTTCACAGGGTTTGTCATTTAGGAAGAAAAAAAAAAGGAAAAGAAGAACAAGGAAAAAAAAGAAAAAATTACAAAGGAAGACTGGTGAGACCAGCTATGCCTCTGCTTTGTCAAGGCAGGTCTTAAGCTCAGAGCTCTCTGGACTTACTCTTTTACTCTGGCAGTGACTTGTTCTATGCTTATAGGGCAATCTCTCTTTGGGCCACGAATGAAGGACTAAAGAATGGATAAATGTCAAAAGCACACAGGAGACAAGAGAGGCTCTGAAGGAAGAGGAGGTTAAACAGACTGTGGCGGAAAGGGCAGGGGGGTGAAGAAAAGGAATGGGAAAATCAGAACTGAGTAGATAGATAAATAAATAGTCTAATGGAAACAGCACAAGTCCACTTAATACATTATTTTGTAGTTTCAAAGGCCTGGTCTCTGAAGGTGAATATAAAATTTTAGCATCTTCCTTATGCATACTCCAGTATCTCCTTGGTCACCCAGCACAAGAAAGCAGCCAAGAATGCTTTAGCATCTCCCCAGAAGCTGGATGTTCAAATGCCAACCAGCAGATAAGGAATGAGCAACTAAAACTATAGCTGGTTGGAGGTTCTGCCTCACACAAGCAGTGAAAGCACAGTGCAATCATGTGTTGGTGTTTAGCTGCTCTAATATGGCATCACATCTGACCCTTAAAAGTCATTTAAATACCAGTGATCTTCAAATTCTGCACTTCATTCATTTCCATCTGAATTCCAGGTAATGTATCAATCCTGTTTTTCAAAGACCCAGCATCTTTGAACCTTGATACACCTAAAAGGCGTGTTAGAACCAGGCATGCATCTTGCCTATTCAAGATGTGCCCAAGCCACTCTCTGTGAAGTTAATGACACGCAGAGCATGTTGTGAATCAACTCAGTGCGTAAGTACTGTGTTTAAAGAATTTGTTTTGACAAACCAAAACATCCTGCTTGTGGGTTTGTTTTTTTTTTTTCAAGTCAAGGGCAGAACTGCCACTGACACCAGCGGAGACAGGAATTCTCTGACTCATCAAGGTTATATGATGTGTCAGTTTATATATGCAGCTGCAGCGTGCTGACCATAACTGACTTGTCTACTGGCTCAGGAAACATGCAACCACAGGAGCAACCACCAGCCCATGGGTTTGCAGCTTCTTTTTGGGGGAAAAAGCCTATTAGAGAAAGTCCAGAAAGGGTTTTTTCCACCAGCTTTGGATTCTTGGCACAGTCCAAACAGAGAAATAATTTCCCTGAACATTTGGGGGTTTGGGGTGTAGGTGAAACCAAAAAAGACCTTGTCAGTCTCATGTCATTATTCGCATTCATGCCTGGCTTCTGCAGGATGTAACACCTCGCTTTGTCTGGAAAGAGATCAAGCCTTCAGAACACATTACTCACAGGCTGCAGCTCCTGGTAAAATCACCTTCATGCCACATCACTCTCCACAATCACGTGTCCCAGTTCCTACAATATCCTGTTGATATATACAGGGCAAGATCCTACTCAAGCCACTACCTGTAGAGTGGCTCATGAACTGTGCCCTGTTGCTTTTAAGGATGAGAAGGGCCATTATGGTCTCATGGTTTGATTTTGATATCACAAAATATGACAAAGGCCAACTTTTCCTTACTGAGGCTGTTTTCTCCCTGTGCTCCTCCTACAGTCTAAGAAGTGGGAGGATCTTGTAGATTGCTACTGAGAAGACTATTTCAGGCTCCTCTAGTATTCAGCTTAATGTGCAAATGCAATTAGTGTTCAAGCCACAACTGCACACTGTGACTTTCTGGTACCTTCTCCAAATGTTTCTTACTCCAGTAACCTGTAATTCTGCTACCAAGAACTGGGTGGGTTATGGCAGGTTGTGCTTGATCAAATGATTTCAAAAACAGCAGGAGGTATGCAATAAGGACTTCCCCAGTGCATAACTGAATGACTTGGCTGCATCATTCTCCTTCTTAGCTGTCATGTCAATTCCCACCCTGTAAAGAGCATTCCTTGGGCTTAAGCCAGTCATCAAGCTACAAAATTACTTTTCATAACTTAAATCAAAATCTAGAGGAAATAAAAAATTACTATCATTTTTCATGCCAAACTCCTCAAAGCTCATACAGGATTTCTCCTTTAACTCTGAAAACACTAACTACAAGAAGGTATAATTTTGTCTGTTTATACTAAATCAGTTCCCCAGGAATAAAAATACAAGTAACAGAGCTCAGAATAGGGATCAGTTTTATTTTGCAGGAGTTCAAGTACAAATTCAGCTTTGCTTTTATCAGATACAGTGTTACAATCGGAAAGAATTAAAAAATCTGAAGCAGTCACACTGCATACTTCTTTTGTGGTTTTTTTTCTGAGCAACAGGTAATTTCTTTCTCTCCCTTCCAGATCCAAAGGCAAGCCCTAGTCAGGCTGCCAGATTCGCAATCCATGTACACTCAATATCTATCATCAGTGATTCTCCTGACAATGGATTAGCTTACAAAAAGGCTGGCTGCCTTAACTAAAAGCTAAGTTGATGATTCTTCTCTAAGAAGAGAATATCACAGTTCTTCACTTATTTTGTCTTGTTAGGTACATAAAAGAGATACTATTATTTCCTTCCTAAAACAGCATCATAGAGTTTTCCAGTCCGCTTGACCTGAATCTCTCCGAAGCCAGCTGCCTCGAGGAGCTTGCTGTACTCGGCTGCTGTTCGCTCTTTTCCTTCAGTCTGGACCAACATATTCATCGAATACAGTTGGGTTTCTAAAGGCCCGCTTTTATCTTCATTCAGAAGCGATTCAACTAGCAGCACCCCACCGCCTGGTTGAATAAAGAGAAATAAAACACACACTGAGCTCTGAGAAAACAACATATTTTTCAGCTGAGTTATTAGAGCCTAACCTTTAGTTTCAGGAAGAAGCAGCCTCTACGTTAAGTCATATGTCAGCATCACAGAAGACAACGGAAGAGCAAAAGCATGCCTCTGCTTGGCTATGTAGGTGCTGACGTACCAGGGCTGAAGGGTATGCTATGGCTGGGATGGAAATTCCCATTTTCCCCAGCTGAAATCTGCAGGACCATACTGATTTTGTTGAGAACCTGGCTCTCTACAGAGTGATTTCAAAGCTTGAGGGTTAATGTGACGCTTAACGGGATTTTTACTATGAGGTATACACCTATCTAAAGAATACCCCAAATTCCAAATCCTTACACCAAAGTGTTTTGAAATAAGAGTCCCAGTAGAGGAGGAGACTGAAACTGGAAGCCAGATAAAGAGAACTTGGACCAAACCTTGTTCGGCTCAGTTGCACAATGCTGGCTTAGGAAAGCAAAAGACTAAATGAAGAAACACCTGCAGAGAAACTGTGTCACTGAGAATCAGGACTGGCGTGCTTCACATTACTGGTAGGTGAGACTCTCTCTGCTTCTCAAGAGCTCGCACCTACCAGGTTTGCAAGCATTGTAGACTTTTGCCAGCAGTTGCCTGCATTTGTCATCATCCCAATCATGCAGTATCTTGGATAAAATATACAGTTCAGCTTCTGGAATTGAATCGTTAAAGAAGTCTCCTGTTAAAGCAAGAATACATGTATTACACAAACCTCCCAAAACACAGAGGGCTGAGTTAAGCAAATACATTCAGTTCTGTCCAGTTCTAAAGACTGTGGGCTTGCCATGTCCAAAACACACATCAGACAGCACAGAATTACCAGGTAAAAGTCCTCTGTGGCACTGCATAGGGAATTTTGTACTTGTTCAGTCTCAAGAAGGTCTGAAATGTTTAAAAGCTGCAACTCATCTGAAACACCCTTTGATGCATGGGAAAATATTTGAGTCTAAGTTCTCTCCAATGACAGGAATTCAGATTCATAAAGCATTAGAAAGAGTAGACATTTTCTCACTCTTTCTGTAATGGAAAAAAACCCCAAAGAATTTTCCTTTATCTAAACAAATTTTCAAAGACCTTCAGTAACCACAGCACTACATCATAAATGAATAAGGAAAAAATACACATCTCTCACCTCCTAGCACTAGCTTCATCACCATATCTCTTGTTCAGTACCTCATGTACTACATTTGGATTTTTCTCTCTGCATCTTATCTTGTTATTTCCACCCTCATTTCTTTGTGCCACTGGCACACGTAACATTTCCTGTGTTTCCCCATCTTTGTTTTTACATACTCCTTTCCTTCCTTCAAGGCTGCTTTCCTCTTTTACCTTCAAAGGAACATTAAGTCATTCCAACATCCTGAAAGCTTTTGTAAACGTAAAAAATTGGATCTCCCTACACTCATTTTCAGCATAGATTGTGCAAAGACCATGTAAGATCTACATAATGGGCAAGAGGAATATGGGCTAGCTCACCCACATTCAAAGCCTGGAATATCTTAGGACTTGAAAGTCAACCAGTTGTGACCAGAGAAGGAAAACACCTTCTCTGAGCAGGCCTGGCATCCCACGCATCAGCCAGGAGGTCTGCACAGAAGAAAAGGGAGTGTTAGGAAGATTTACAACATCACATGGCAGTTTTTCAAAATTGCAGGAATTTTGTTGTTGAAATACCCTTGTTCTGAAGAAATCAAATAGTTCTGTTCAGGAGTAAAGAGCTTCTGGGTTGCTGAATAACTGAGTCATGTCTCTGATAGAAGGCAGCTGTGGTTGCACAGCAGGGAGAGCCTGTTTGTAGCAATGAGCTGCAGACCTGGGCTGGGGAGGCAGACTGCAGCCTGGGACACTCTGCCCACAAAAGCGGCAGCTGGAGACCTGAGCCACCAGTAGGGCACCTCTGAGCACAGAAAAAGGGCTCAGGAGCAACAGCTGTGACAACAGTACACCGCTGTCCACACATACCTTCATGGAAAGCGATCTGACACTCCTCAGGGGGAACAAACTGCTCCTTGGCCACTCGCACAACTTTTGGCAGGTCATAAATTGTGACCGTGGAATTTGGGTACAAAGAAACACACTCCCGGGCCAAAGCTCCTCCACCTCCTTTGGGGAGAGCAAAAGAAATTCAGTGCTGACACAAAACCAACCTGTTCAGCAACACCCTCATGAAGCAGGCAATGGTGCATTCAGCTGCATGGAAGCTGGCAAGGTACACGTGCTCCCCACTGTTGTTGAAAGGGAAGAGGAGGGACAGCAGAGGCCACTGTCTCCATTTGCTCTGCAGAAAGCTCCAGGACCCCCAGCACAGAGGTCAGCCCCAGCCCTTACAGCACTTATGCACCCCCTCAGCCAGACCCAGCTGTGGATGCTGGAAGGTGGGAAATGAAAAACAGAGCCACTAAACCAGGCACTGGGGAAGTCATTGATGGAGCCTGCGAGGGAGCCTGACCCATCCCATGAATTCTGGCAGCACTCTGCAGTGCTGGGACAGCAGGGCAAGAGGCTGCAGACAGTCTCTCAATCTAGTGACACCAACCGAAGGGCGGGAGGGAAGGAGTCTGGCACCAGAAGAGAGTGTCAAGCAAGGCAAGAATAAATGCCAAGCCTGCCACGTACACAAGGGGATGGGCCACTACTCACACAAATAAGATTCTGTAAAGAAGAGCATTCAGCTTCCTAATGCTCACACCACTCTCACATTTCTCTTTTTAAACCAACCAGATTAGTAAAATGCTCCCTTTATTGCCGAGATATGTTCTGCTTTCCATCGTTTTGCCCATCATATAACATATGAATTAGTTTTCTTTCAGAGCTTGTAAAAGACGACCGTTCAGAGGCTTGTTAAAGAAGATATACTAATGCTCACCTCCCAGGTCATAGATTTGCGTGAAAGAGGAAAGGTCAAATGCAGCAAGAACATCTCTGCCACATATACTCCACACTGAGTTCTGGCCAGCCATGAATTTCAGCATTTCTTCTTCTGATCTAGTAACACAAAGACACAGGCACATAGAAAAGGCAACTTAACAATATCCTCGGTGATTCCTATCATACGACTGTTATTACAAGTTTTAGCTTAAACACTAATCTCTGCTTTTATTGACACAGAATACATAAACCTACCTTGAGCCTTATTGTAGCAGAAGGGTACAGCTATGCATTCATGCATTTAAATAGGGAATTAAGACTAGTGAAGTCTAACGGTGTGTTAGGCTGGTAATTCTGAAGCTTCCAAGGCATTTTTGTTTCCTCCAACTACCATTGCCTCCGTGCCAGAGACCTGTGATATGTTTTTCAGAATAGGAAATTATGTAATTCTATTCAAAATGTCAGACAGTGTCCCAGTAATGGATATTGTTGGGAAAGGTAAATGCTGCATGATGGTTCTGAGTGAGATTCTCACATCATCATAATTATGGCTCAAGACAATTAAATAAAAACATTAATTTTATCTACAATAATAATAATAATATTTCCATGAATATACTAATGATTACCTGTACATTGCTCCAAAAGGGTCTTTGGATGAAATTCCAAAAGCTCTTTCATATTGGTTTTTTCCTTCTCTAAAACAGCAACCAAAAAAATCATGATTGTGGATTTCTTTTTCTTTAACCCCAAACACACATCGGGGCTGTAGTTGCAGCTAGTTCATCACTGTGGAAGGTGCTCAACTTTGTACAGAACATATGACAGCCTGTTTGTAATGGCTGTAGAGGCACGCTCATTTGCCACCCCCCCCACCCTCCAAAACATGCTGATACATTTCTCAACCTTTCACAAAAATGAGTGGTTCTTTTCAAGGCCAGGTTGCATGAGGTTTTGAGCAACATGGTCTAGTGGAAGGTGTCCCTGCCCACAGCAGGGGGGTTGAACCACATGATCTTTAAGGTCCCTCCCAACCCAAACCATTCTGTGATTTAGGGGAACACCTCAAATAAATGTATGAGACTGGTGCAATCATCACCACCAGACACATCATGTTTGATCATCAGTTGCATGGATTGGAACAAGCGAGACTCCAGCCCCGCATTAAACTACTCCTATACACCTTTGCAACAGAAGTATCCTTAGTGCTCATTACTCATCATTTACTTTGATGCCTCCTCAACTAAGAGGTACCGTAACAATCAAGTGCTTTCCTGAAGGTCAAACACATAGAAATCTGATTCCTAGATCTCTAGCATCAGAATGAAAAAGAAAAGAAGAATAGACACAAATGGAAAACAAGAAAAAACAAGAACACATATTGGCTGTGTTAACAGCCAAAATGATCTGTTGGTTTTTCTTTCCAAAAACCAGTCAGCTTCTTCATCGTGCTTTCCCCCAGAAACACACCACTCAGAGCAGCAACACAGATGGCACAAAGCAGTCTGCAACAGACAACGCACAACACTCCTTACCTCACAGCATCAGCCAGGTAGTGCCAGCACAAGTAGACTGTATTGGAGTAATACATGATAATATGATACTGAGACTTGGGACTTGATTTTGTAAGGTAGATGTTAGAAATTTCTGTGTTTCTGTAGAGGGCTAAAGGGTGAAATAAATATATTTACTAACATGTATGATATACCACCTTGCCAAGTCTATTGTATTGCATGGTATTTATCACTGGAAGATGTCTTATATGATCAAAGATACAACCACATTGCTTCTATAATCAATCGTTCCACTGCAACGAGCAGTGGGTGAGGGTTGCTGAAATGTGTGTTCCCCCATTCAGCGTGAGTAAACATTATCTACCTACACTTACTCCGGCACCCAACATTTCTTTCAAGAACAGCAAAAGGAATGCTTTATGAGTGTCATAATTTCCCTATAGTCTTCTGCTATCAGAGGAAGCTTTTGGTATGCTCTATTTAAATGAGAACCCCTTGCAGACATGGGGTATTTTTCAGTCAACAAGGTCAGCAAGTGGGAGACAAGTCCTCAAAGCAGCATGCCAACCACACTTATACTCTCTCAGTTCACTAGAGCAGGACCTTCTGCAGACAGATGAACGCCTAAAGGACTCCGAAATATCCCCCACTTCCTCTGACGCATCTGCAGTGGCATTGCTCACCCACGGGATTGGCATACAAAAGGAATATAAAAGATAGATCCTGCTCTCCCTAAACTCATTGGACAGCTACTCCAAGTCCTAAAGCAGAGGAAGGCAGCACAAGCCAAAGCAGGGGACACAACTTGTTAGACTCTGGCTAGTCCTGACGAGCTGTCTGATGGCTACAGATCCCTTCTGACCATGTGGACTCAACATCTCTGATGCAAGGGCAAACTTACACCACCTCTCAGTTCAGATTAGCAACCTAACAAAATACTTCACATGGTGGTAAAACCCCAAAGAAAACCAAAATGTGTTTTTAAATCATGTTGTTGCCCATCCACCCTGCCATTTGGTTTCAAGGTTTAAAATTGTGCCCACACGTCAGAGTTTTCTTAAGACCAGCCCTGAAGAGACCCTGAATATCTCCTCCAAGGTCACCTGAGGTTCTTGCACAAAAAAAGTTTAGGGATATAGAGCCTCTCACCTGGGTTTTACGTTACACCTTTAAACATACTGACATTTGTTGCTTCTCTTTCAGCTGAAGAGGGGATAGCATCCCCAAGTGATTCTCCCCTCCTTCCAGCTATGGTAACTGGCCTAACTAGATATCACCTCTCCCCACATATTTTTCCTCACTTATAAAATCTTCAGAGGTTGAAGTATTTTAGTTTCTCCCCCTTCTTCTGCCTTTATTACCTCCTTCTTGTGTCAGCTCTACTGCCAAAAGCTTCAGTCCCACGCAGGCATCCAGCAGTCTTTCCATCCCCGTGGTGCTGGTACCCAAGCGTGTGGCAATGGCATCTGAAGACAGAGGCTTTCCTGACTCCAGCAGCAGATCAAACACCCCCAACTCACAGGCAGTGAAGATAACCTGGGGTTAAGGGAGTGAGGGATCAGGTGAAAGCATCAAGGCCTACTACATTTCTAAGGTTTCTTTGTTGGAGAAAAAACACATATAATAATACTGCTTTCATGTAAAATTGTATTTCATATAAACAAGTCTAATGATTAAACTGAAATTTCTCTGAACACCTATAATACCATGCAGTGCTTGTAGTGCACCTTTTTTCATTTCTTCTCCTTTTCTGGCAAAGCCAGCTAATGTTTTTGGCTCACAAAGGTTCACATTTAGAAGCCAGGATTAGGGTATGAATCTTCCTGGATCTTCCTTAGTTTCAGAGCACGTTCTCACAGTCTCTCTTGCTTTTTGCCAGAGAGCACAAAGGCAAGACTGCGTGGTGGTAAGTTTTTCTGTTGGTTTTGTTCTTTAACTGAGGATCTAATGCATGCTCCAGTGAACCCTGGAGACTCTACTGTGGCTTACAGCAGCGGGAAATATCCCCACTCTATGGATCCTATTTTCAGGGACTGATGTGGATGACTACAGTGGTCTCCCTGAGGCAGGGAGGCTCCTCTCAGCCAAAAGGACTGCCTCTTTCAGACCAACAGAATTGCCCTGTCTTTTCACACAGGTGTGTCACATCTCCAGGAACAGCCCTCAATTTTCAGACAGACATATATAACTTCCTTCTCTAGCTGTACAGTCAAGTTTATAGGTCTTAGCCTATTTCTCTGGCCACACAAACACTCCTAAAACAGTAACAAATGCATCAGCTCAATTGACTGCCTGTATCTACAATGATTTGATAAAGTCCATGGGAAACTCCTCAGTAAGAACATGATTTAACCAAAGTTGAGATCACTCCTTAGATACACAGTACCAGTGTTAATCTGGAAAGCATTGGGCACTGCTCTTTCCCACCAAGCAAAATGATTTTTCATTATCCATTTTTCATCTCTTTACTGTCAGCTCTACCTTTCAGGAGCCTTAGGATGCAGCAGTATTTGAACAACCCAAACAGCATTCATTCCATTACCATGTTGGCCAGATGTGCAACAAGGGACAATAGGAAAGGTAACTAAATAGTAAATGAGCAAAAAATCACCACAGCACTGGATATTGTACTTTTATGCCCATGTGCTTATACACACATAAAGGCAAATAACATAAGTAAACAATAAGGAAAGTGAAACAACTAGTTCTACCTTTGTGCCTTAATCAAATGCTGTTGGGAAAAAGCAGTCGTTATACCAGACACTTTCACCTGAAAAGAGGCAATACACAGAAGTTCTCAAGCTCAGCTGTCGCATAACACATACAGACAAACCATGGGAGAGGGAAGAAAATTATTTGAGAAGATATTTGAAAAATCTTGTTCTTTGCATGGCTTCACAGGGAGGGAAAAAAGGGCAATTCAAGTCAGCCCTCTGTTTCCCAAATTCAAAAAATGAAAAGCAGGAAGAAATCCCACCACCAAAGGAACCTTCTACGTTGAGGCAGTCAGACAGCAAGCCCTCAGCTATAAATACCTGTGGTTTTCATAAAGCCTCATGCAGAGTCAAGGTCTTCTCATCCAAGCCCCCAAAGGTCAGAGAGGTCTCAATAAATGCTAAGTTTACCCTGACAGGTCAAATCCCTTTCAAATTTTTTTCTTTGCAAATTTCCTTCCTGCTTAGGTAAGCCAACAGGATTCTTTCATATGAGATAATATTCATTCCAAAGACTTATATTCAGGACCTAAAGTGAGATCCTTGAGTATTACTCTGCACACTTTTAGACATCTGTCCAAGACTGAGCAATATTTCTTACCTTGGAGACTAAGAATCCACTGTTGTATTGCAAGATGGTTTTAGGGTAGTCAAGGTCTTCGGTGGAACTCATTTTCTTTCTGGACTGAGGCACAGACTCTCTGGTCCTCTTAATTTAAATAAGCTTCTTTCCACCAGGCACAGGGTACACCAGCTGATCCACTTAATCTTATTGCTTCTGAGAAACGCACCGGTTACAAAACGTGTCAGCTCAGTTGTACGGCTTCAGTGGGGTTTTCTGCCAGGTTCAGCTCTTTCTTTGGCTCTTCAATCATCAGGCACAAGGCTAAAGAAGCAGTGTGGATTAAAGCTTGTATTGTCAGTTCAGCAGTCAGTTAACATGCTGGTGCTTCAGAAGCACTTGAAAGCTTGTAACAAGTAAATCAGAAATCAGTACAGAACAGCACCAAGAACCTGAACTCTGTGTGATGCACCGAAGTTCATAAACCAAAGTGGAGTCCTAACTGGGGCTTGTTCAAAAGCAGCTCTGCTCCATCAGGCTGGCTTTTTGATGCTGGAGGACTGCCCAAGAAGAGAAATCATTACTTATGTTAGTCAACACAATGAGGAAAGACAATTTGAAAACCGAATTCTTCAAGTGAAATATGGACATTGACAGGGCTTTAAGAGTGAAGGAATATCAGCTCAGCTCAAAGTGGTCATCAAAGCCGGGATGTCCTATGGCACTAATTCCACTCACCTCTTACTCAAGTGTATGCACAGCACTCACCTCCACCATGCTGAAACAGAGACTTGTTCAGCCTCTGGCTCCAGGTCACATATCCAGGGCCTCAGACCTTACCCATGCAAGAAAAATAACTGGCATAACTACCACATAGCAGGCAGGAGCTGCTGAGGAAATAATCTGAGAGCAGAGGCCACACAAGATGCTGAAGGCAAAGAAAGCATCCCACCATAATCTGTGCCTGGACTAATTTCCATGCAGGTGTGTAAAACTTTGGTGTGCTTCCCTGGCCTGATTTGCAAGCCATGCCCATGGAAAAGCTAAAAGAAACAGAGGGGTGTAGCCAGAGGGGAGCTGAAACTTGCTGTGATGGGCACAGGTCCAGGTGACCTTGGGGCTGGCAGTAGGGTACGCCCCATGCCTTGGTGCAGAAGCAGTCAGTGCATAGAGAAGCTGTAAGGTCTGTTTGTTGTGCTGCCTTGTTGCAGTGACTGGTTTGCTCTGACAATGATCATTCAGGTGAAGTCTACAAAGAATTAAATCTAGTCTTGTTCCTTTTCCATATTATGCAGGTCACCCCACATACCAGCTTAGAATGCAGTGCGTTTCATAGCAGCACTACAGAAGGGGTGTCTACTTGTGCTTTGCCATGTTTTGGCAGAGCAGGGTGCTGAGGGATGACAAAATGTTCCACATTTTCCGGCTGGCTGCCGCAGTCTCCCTCCCCTTCTGTGCAAAACTAACCAGGGGCATGCAGAAAGTTCTTGGGAAGAAACGATGAAATGACTGCCAAGTGCCAGGTGTGTCATGGATTTCAGCTTCACACATACACCACGCTACCTTATAGGTCTTTCATCAGATAATTAAAACCCTGGATTGTTCTCCTGAAGCCCCTCTGCCCCACTGTCCATCACTCCAGCTTGTAAATGCCGGCCATCTTGCCCATCTTGCATCTTGGGGCACATGCTCCGCTCTCAGGTGAGAAAAGACCCTTTCCATCAAGGAGAAACTCACAGTTCTTACATCACACACTTGGGGACCCTTCAGGCAACATTAAATGAGACCTGACTTAGGTAATACCGTGATGGCAAAATGTTACAAAATAGCATTTTTCCAGTGATAGCTTTCTCCATGCTTCAGAGATTCAGTTAATGCGCAAAACTTGAGCAATACAGTGATCCACATGCAGCTCAACATTTTGTGTACATTAGCGTGGTGTATGTTTAAAGACTGCACTTCACAGCTTTGTCCCAACATGTTTTAATGTTCTCTTCCTTTCCTAGGAAGTAGGCTTGTATTTATATGCTGCTGCTACAGTTAGTTCTGGCGCTCCTCTTTTGAACCTCTGCCTCATTTTAGAAGAAACAGGCCAGTATAAAGTTTTCCATATATTCCTTCTGACCATTTTGTGGATGCAGTGAATCTTTCCCAGCTGAAAGGTTCCACTGTATAGTCCTTCTCTGAATCTGTATTTTCCATTCAGATCCTTACATTTCAGCCAAAATATGTTGTATTTCTTTTAGCCAGTAGTTAAATAGCAGTCTGCTTTAACAGTTGAGTTATTAAAGTTAGCTAAGCAGATATCACAGTTATCAGCCTTTTTTTCCCCTCTGTACACAAGTCAGAAGCAGTACCTGCTCCCCAGGTCCTAACACCACAGGGTCTCCTGTTTAGCAGCACACTAGGTCTGAACACACAAAAGTTAGAGCAATCACCAAACTGCAGAAGCACTTAGACATCCTCATCCTGGCCAATATAGCCTGTAAATATGGTGCTATTGTCTTGCTACTGCACTGGACTTCAATGTTCATTACAGGTTAGACACTAATATTCTGTTTATTTTGTACTGTGGAGGCTGGAGATAACAACACACCTCTCTGCCAGAGTGACTGTGTATCTGTACAGCTTACATTTAAGAAGACACCATTTCTCTTGAAGGAAGAGCCTGGACAACAGGCTTCAAGAACACAGCTATGTTCATAATGGCCATCTTTGCCTGCAATCCTCACCTTAAGGAGAGTGCACGAGCTCAGTTTCGATTTAGGGACTTCTGCCTGCAGATTCACTGTTGGCGAGTCTGCAGAGTTCATTCACTTGCCCAAACCTATACCCACTGTTAGTAAACACACTACAGCTTTTTCAGTTCCTCACATCCATTCTAAAGACAATTCTATGGGAAAAGAAAGCTCAAAACCTTCTGACTAAGTCTCCATCCATATGGAAAACCAGGTCAACTTCTTCTCCTCAAAAGCTCTCTCTCTCTCCTCCGGTTAAAATAAATAAATTGTACATAAATATCACTAGCCAAAGATAAATAGTTAGCAAAATATTAGAAAGGTGTAGGAAAATAAAAATATTTCTCTGCTAAAGGCCAGTTCTGCTTGCCTGCCTGCTACTGACACACAAATTGATGCAATTTTGTCCAAGCATAAAGATTTCCCATCCCTGGGATCATAACAGCTATTTAGATCTGGGCCATCAGCCACACTGGAAGCAAATGCTCTCCACACTGAAGCATGCATTTGTCTTCCATTGAGCTAAACAGAAGAACCCTAGGGAGGGCAAGCTGCTGCTCACCAGCTTACAGGCCACTTTCCTCAAATGACTCAGATGTAGATTGGTAATCAGATATTACAGTGACATTTAGTACAGCTGCATTAAATATTCTTGAGTACAAAAATGCTCAGTCCTTGATTCTTGTAGTTTTGACTATGTAATGGTTAGTTATGTGCACGACTATAGACTAGCATATCCTAACGGGCCATAAATGTACTGAAGGCAAAGTTATCAGGTACAAGAGGCTCTGGTAATAAAATGACCATACAGTTAATTAAACCCACTTGAAGTACTTTTTAAATTCCAACTAAATCTGTCTGTTGAGGACACCAGATGTAATCATCTAATGGGATTACTACTGGCAGCAAGATGTAGGGGAGAAGGGTTGCAGATAACCCACACCAGACTGATGCAAAGCCACACAGTCTGTTGCTGTTTCCAAGTAAATTGTTAGCCAGGCTTAAAGTCTAAGCTCCTTTTAAGCTATCAATGCATTCATGAAGATGAAATTACAATGTCTTGCTTTCTCTGAAAAACCCATCGAGGTTTATGTCATAATGCTTAGACCATGTGCAGGCTAAAGCTGTTACTTTACCTCCACAGTTCTATTTTGGTGATGAATTTTTCTTTGGCTAAATTTTGACTCGCTACAGACAAATACTACACAAAAAATAATTACATCATCATCTTTGCATAACATTTGAAAGTAAGAAATTCTCTATGAACTAAGCAGATTCAGTAAAATTAATGTGTCTGCCAGTGAGAAATGGCAGATGACACTACTTCCACACATGCAACCTTCCATATAAGCAAAAAGTACAAGTCTCAAGGATCTGACTACGATCATCAATTTCAGTAATGCCAGCATGGCAACAACTGCGCCTTGGTATCATCACTAAGCCTCTAAGCATGCCCAACTTATATCAAATGGCACAAAAGTGCACTATGTTAGTTTGTGGGCCCCACCCTTTTTTTTTTAAGAATCCTAAAAAGCCAAGATACCCAGTATCATACTTTCTTCTTTGAAACAGAACATCCAGTTTTAACAAAATGCTTGTTTTTCTTCTTTGTAGCTTCTTCTCATGTTTTACAATAGATGCATTTCCTTAGTAACATCCCTATTGCTTCTGACAGTTTTTGACACCAACTGATTATATTTTTTTCCTGTTTACATCACATATACTACTGGCAGACATTTGGAGTAGGCAGGAAATACAGTATACACCGCTCATCCTCTAAGCAAACCCTCCCGCCTCCTCAGTTTTCCTTGTAGTAAAAACTCTGACTGAGAATGTCTTTTAAAGTCCACCATAAGCAACCCAGCATTGTTCTGGCCTGCAAACAATCTCTCAACAAATAATTCAAACAAATAGTCATTGAGATCTCTGTCAGAGGAATGTCCCAGCAGACAAGAGGCATAGATAGTGTCCCTGAGGACAGACAGGTTCACTAGTGAAACATGGCAGAGGCTGAAACTTAAAAGAGAACGATGCAAGATAACTAAGATGGACAGCAGCTGAGGCAGGCTCCCATGTCAGAAATTACTTGATTTCATGTCAGAAATACACTGTCAAGTATCACAAAGGCAATCTGTGGACCCGCAACTGTTTTGCCCATTTCAAACTTGTTAATCTGATAATCCTCCTCTCCCTTTCTTCAAAAGAGAGAGCTTCAGAAAGAAGTGTTCCCATGGCTTTGCATGAGCAAGCACCCCTGAAGTCCTTTTCCCTGGTCGCTCACCTCAAATATTTTTTACAGCCTTACACTGTTTGCAAGTTTGAGCTGGGGTAAAGTTAATTTTCTTCGTAGTAGTTAGTATGGGGCTACGTTTTGGGTTTTTGCTGGAAACAGTGTTGATAACACAGGGATGTTTTAGTTATTGCTGAGCAGTGCTCACACAGTCAAAAACTTTTCTGCTTCTCACCCCACCCCACCAGCGAGTAGGCTGGGGGTGCACAAGGAGTTGGATTGATGGAGCCCGGCTTTCCTGGAGATGGCTGAACACCTGCCTGCTGATGGGCAGCAGTGAATTAATTCTTAGTTTTACTTTGCTTGTGTGCATGGCTTTTGCTTTACCTATGAAACTGTCTTTATCTCAGCCCACAGGTTTTCTGCCCTTTACCCTTCTGATTCTCTCCCCCATCCCACCAGCAGAGAGTGAGCGAGCGGCTGAGCGGGGCTTGACTGTCTGTTGGGGTTAAGCCACGGCAGGTGCAGTGAGCAGAAGAGACTTTGCCAGCCCTTCCCTTTTCCAGTTAGTTAGAAGGTTAGACACCACTGGGCAACTCCTCAGGGCACTTACAGACGTGTCTGGGATCTTTCGCAGAATTGCAGGGAAGACCTGATCTGAGAGTGATCAGTTCTTGTGCAGACGCTTCCTTGGCAGGTTGAGACTGCTATCTGGTAGTGACTGTGGTGCTACCACACCATTATCCCTTCCTGTTGTCCTACAAATTGTCTCGTTTCAAGGACAGCACTCCTGGGCAATCCATCCAGAGCAGGTAGAGCTCACTTCCCAGGTGCCACAGTGCACAAGCTATTAGATTAGATATCAATTAGAAAAGAATTCAGATCAGTTTTAGCCCTTCAAAAGTTTTATAACCTACTATGGCAAAGCATGCTTGAGCTAATGATGATATTTTTTTGTGAGGCAGCAGATGTATTCAGAGGATGCAGCATGTGAGGGAGAACCAGATCAAATTCATTTTCTGTGCTGTGGTTAAAGAAAGGATTGGGTTTAAAATGGTATGCACCAAGCCTCAAAGTCCTGGTATCAGATAAAAAAAAAAGAGGTGCACTTCCTTTTAACAGTAATATGTACACATGTAGGAATGTAAGACACCAGAAAGACCCATTCCCCACACCCAGTTCTGAAGGATAACTGCAACGAGCTTGCTGCTTTATACAAATTCTGCAAATTTATTGCAAGGCAGCAAAAGATACATTCTGCAAACACATTCATTGGGCTGGGGAAGGACCAGATCAACAGAATGCAACATAAGCTTAATGAAATGAGTGTTATATCCAGATTATAAGCAAACTTCAAAGGCAGGATATGAGATCAAAACACAGGCAATACATATATTTCCTCTTAATTAAAAAAAAAAAACAAAACCAAAAACAACCCTTAACTTGTACAGCAGTACAGCAGCCAATTTTGCTCACCCATTTATGAATTAAGGCATCTGCCAAAGTCTGATATAAAATCTAACATCCCTACCTCTGCTATCAAACACGAGCAGCTGCAATAGTCTGTTACACAATCCTTTACATGCTCTGGAACCTCCCTAAAGCTGCAGTGTCCAGGTAGCACTGATCAGTGATCAATTCTCTATCAACATTTATAGCCTTGCAGTCCCTGGTGCAGTCCTGTGCTCATAATCTTGGGAGCCACTGCAAAAATTCTCATTTTCTCTAACAGCTTTCAAGATGATGCTTCCAGACAACATATTAATTTTTTTTAATATGCATACCTAATAATGCATATACCTTTTATTCTAGGTCATTGAATACATTACAAAGGTGGAGTCACTTAGAAAAACCATGGGTATGGTCACAGCTTTGGTAACCACTTCTTACTAATACCAATTCCAGCAACAAGACTCATACATGACCCAAATTACTTTACCACAGCAGGCAGCAAGCAGATGGAAAGCACCGCAACAATCATAGTGAAGGGCTGAGCCTTGGGCTTGCGGAGAAGCTGTAGTGCCCGTTGAATAAGCTGCTCCCTGAGTCACCCAGTGCAGGATGAGGCCAGCAGATAAAGAAGAAAAATTGCGGGCCAAAAGCCGGGTATGTGTAGGGGCTCATCAGCCCTCAGACAGAACCATGAGGAGACCTTCTTTAAGGATCAGAACAGGACTAAGTAGTAACACAGACCATAGCAACAGGAACTTGGCTTTCTTCGCCTTTCAAGGCTCATGTTCTTTCTTTGCTGAACAAGGGCTGCAGGAAAACCCCTCCTGGCTGCCCATGCCAACAGCCACGGTGAGGCAATGTCACACGCAGGGACAGCAGGCACCAGCTCCTGCACGGCCCAGGAGGCTCAGCAGCTTTGGCCCACAACCTTTCCTCACAACCTTTCACCCGCTTCAGCTCAGACCTTGATGTAAGCAGTCACTGATGAGCAGAGTCCCCATCCTCAAATGGCAAGAGGTCACACACTGCTTTGTGCCATTAGATGATTAATACACTTCTGAACCCACACATCCTCAAGAGCAAGGTGGTCTCCCCCTGGCTCAATCCCATCCTCCTGGCACCTCTATGAGGACAAAAGGGAGACATGGAGTTCTGCGGCAGTAATGTGAAGCTCTCCTGGAGCTGAGTGCAAGAAGAGAGGTGCATCCTCACAACTGAGAAAACTCTCTTCGCATCTCATTGTGTGACTCAAGACTCAAAAATGGAGGCAGAACACTGGAAGAAACCCTGTGCATTTCTTGGGACTCCGTAAGGCTCAGAGGTCTCTTCCACTGCTGCCAGGGCTTTCCAGCTGGCATGAATGCAGTTGCTGTACTGTTGAGTAACCTGACCTTGTACTTATACCAGCCCAGTCCTACTCACCAAGGAAATTTTTCCACTACTGAAGGAAAAAAACCCATACCAGTAAGGAACGAACCTGAACGTTTCCCAGCAACAAAAGCTGATCTTAAAGCAAGCTTAAAATTGACAGGTATGGCTGCCTGACACAGAGCAAGAAGTTGGGAGCTATCTGAGTTCTCGCAATGGCAATGGAATAGCTCCAGAGTTTGAAAGCAGGACAAAAAAACCCCCTAAGTCAAATGCATGGGTTAAGCTTAGCACTTGAAGGAATGAATTGCACCGAAGTCTTCCAGCGTTTTCAAGGATTTCTTTCGTCATTTCTACCCTATGCCCCTGGGCCTGCCATGCATTCAATCAGGATGAAAGCTGACACGCAGCATTCAATTTTTCAAACAGTAGTCCAATGGAGAAGAAGCAAAAACTTAAAACAGTCTTGCTCACTCAGATCCTTGATGTTCTAATAAAAGCAGTGAATAAATATATATTCCTGCTTACAACCCAGGGGAACAAAGCCACCAAAACTAAACCAAACCCTGAATATTGAGAGACAAATTGAATAAGACACGTAACTTTCACACAATAAGACATATGCAACATGCAACTCATGACAAGCCTAGGCAACGAAAGTCAGGTTAGTACTGGTACACAATCCCAGCTGACCAGTTTCAGAAGTAAACAGGCGGATATTTTTGCAGATATTCTCATTGGGTTGGATTTCTAGCAGTTAAGTGTCTGAAAGTAGAGGTAGCATAGTAGCTCAGTCAGACTCTATCCAATACTCAACCATACCAACATAAATGTTTCAGAAGTATTTATTAGTTTGGTATGTCTTTGATAAGTATTAGTTGCTAAATCCCAAACTCTTCAGTTTCCTTAACATTTTTATCACAGCCCATAACTGCAGTGTGATTTAAGCACTGTGAATTTAATAATTAAATAAGAACAGTAGTGTGGATTATTGGAACTCTTTCATTAATTCGACCAAACGTTGATCAACAAACTTTGAAGTCCATTTCAAAAGGACATTGGCTTAAGGCAGCTAAACCAGCAAAGGATAGGTGTTAAATACTCATTTTTTCATATGAACTCAAGGTCACTCAACAGACATACACTGAAATGGAATAAAAAAGACCAACTAATTTTATCTGCTTTTAGACAGCTCCTGAGTCAACTCTTGCAAATCCAAGCAATCAGGTAAGATTTAAGTAATCAGCGTCACAACATTTTTCCAGAGTAGGGAAAAGTATCAGTAACTTTGGTACTTTGGCTTCTAGAAGCCATTGTAAAGCTGCTGGTAACCTAGGTTCTTTCACTTGAAACACTAAGACCCCTAGAAGTTACTTGATAGAAATGTACTGACTTAATCAATACAGAACAAAAAGCAATTGTTTACTATAAAAAATTATATTATTTTCTTTTAAGTTATTGCATCAGCAAGGTTTTTGCAGTAATACAAGCAGATACCTCAGCCATAATAAAAACCTGAATAAATGATATTGGGCATAGCCAATGTGGCCTTATTAGAAGATTACAGTTTCAATTCTTTCCAAGCTTCCTCACAGTTCAAAGCCCATCATCAATGAAGACCACAAGGCAAACTGATGCCCACACAATCTTGGAGCAATGGCTACCTTGAAAAGACCAAAGCCCCCATTTTTATTGTTGAGCATGATGTCATACAGCACAGGATATCCCTTTGGTTGGCTGGGGTTAGGTGTCCAGCTGCGTCCCCTCCCCACCTCAGCCTACCCATTTGGGGAGAGGTGCATGGTACACAAAATGGGAAACGGAGGCGGCCTTGACGCTGTGCAAGCACTGCTCTGCAACTGGTGTGTTAACAGCACTGTCACAAATCCACAACACAGCACCATACTGGCAGCTACAAAGAAAGTTAACTCCATCACAGCCAGACCCAGTACAAGGACACACGATGCAATATCCATTTCACAGGATTCAGCACTGAAAAGATTTTGGCGAACCTTGATGCAAAACAGATACTTGAAGCAACAATATCACCAGGTGTTAGACTGGATAAAACTTTACACTGAGCAGTTACTGGGCAACGTCAGGTACTAGGAGTTTTAAGAGGTTTTGATTGGGTTCAGCTGGCCAACTGAAAAGAGGCCTTCTTCCACATTCCGCCTTCATTTTGGAAAGCAAGCATTTGCAAGTAGCTTCAAAGCACTTTCAGGCTTTTCTTCCTGAAGCTGCTGTGTAAAGAAAAAACGTAACACAAGCACTTTATGAGTTACTTTACGCTACTGCACTTTTAGAACATTGTATGAAAAGCCAGTGCTGGATATGGTGTTACGTTGAATGATTATCAAAGTCTGACAGCTGAACATCGTCCCCACAATTATCTTCTCTGGCCTCAGAAATTGCCCCAAACATCAGGGGAGCTTATGGAATTTAATCATTTCAGGGTGGGATGTGAAACCTGCTATTCGTGCCTTCTCCGGACCAAAAAACCTACCAAAACTGTGCTACCAAGCTCAGTCTTTTTTATTTCAAGTAACAATACCTGTTGGATTCTGCTAGTATGTCTCCAACACCTTTTGCTGACTGCCACTGCTTTAACTGCTTCCACTCTTGGCAATGACACTGCATTCATAGCTTGACGACTTCGTAGAAGTAGCATTATACACTAGCATTTCCCCAATTACTTATGTAATACATCAAGGCCCCGACCTGACATACCAATCCCAGTGAAAATCCACAGCAGAAATATACTGCAGAGATACTAACAAGAATCTAATCCTGAGCTCAAAGACATTGGTGCTGTTAGTTAAATTTCTCACGTAACTGCAGACAGAACACACTTTTTTAAAAAAAGGTGGTGTTACCATGGTCAGTGTGTCAGCATTTAAGAGCAGGCCAAGCCAAACTGCATGCATTTACGCACAGGTATCCCCACCAGCCTTATCACATACTTGCAACCAACATTAGATTGGATTTTAGCTAATTCATTACTAAAGATGAACTTACCTTCAGGCCTTTAACACTTTAACAAAGAAACAAAAAGCAACTGCTCAGAATTCAAGAGGCTGAAGGTGCTGAGATGATAAACCAGGCTAGCTCTCAGCCCCCAAGACAGTGGTGAAACTCACAAGAGAAGCCACAAAAACTTGAGAAGTAACATAATCAATTGGAGATCTTTAAAAACATAAATTGCCAGGAAGATAAAGGAATGTCTACCTTTTCTTTCTACAGCCAGTAACTACAAAGACTTGAGCAGCATGGTCTAGCAAGAAAAAAACAACCCTGCACTGATTCACTGAAAGCAATGCAGACGTCAGCCAGGGATCCCGCTGAGCTGCAGCACCAATGTGCTCCTTATACACTCCAGGAAAGGGATTCACTTTGATTTGATGCATCAGTGTGAGGAAAATGGCATCTGAAGGCTGCAGATAAAAAGCACATGTCCTGCTGAATTAACAGTTGATACAGCTGTATATAACAGGACCATCAAGAAGAGTGGCTGAACTTCATCATTCAAATGTGTCAAGCAATATTTTTTTTTTAAAAAAAAGGGTTCTCATACAACACTTCATATGTCAGTATATTAAAATCTGCAGAAAACAGCAACTTCAGTTCACTGGAAACAGTTCTCTTTTAATTTCACCATAAAAAAGCAAAATAAACTCTTCCACTGTAGTATTATAGCTTTTAATATTCCTGAGCTGCATTTTAGAAGCAAAAGTATTCTTAAATGGATTTAACAAGAGACACTGCAGCCTTGCTTTCCAACACAAGTAAAAATAATTTAGCAAGAAGGCCCCTTTTTCAAAAGACAATGGCTAGCTCTGTATATACCTGAAAAAATGCTTCAAGTGGCTCTATGTCACCTGAAGTAATTACAAAGCCAAATATATCAACAAAATAACAGAACAACTTTTCAACATTTTACCACCGTTTCTTACTTCCTACATCAGTGTGCCTCTCTTACATGGAAAGTATTATTATACAAATGGTATTACATGCCAGAATAACTTGGGCCACAAAGCTTGGCATCATACAGACATATGAAGGAATCACAGCAGTTTAAAAGATATCTTGCGTATCTTTATAGTGAGTTTTAAGAATTAAATGAAAGTCCTGCTATCCATCTCAATCAGCAAAACACTACTTTGTTAAATGTGATTTCATTGAATGCACCAGAAAGCATCTTAAATCAAATCTGTATGTAATGGCTTGTCATGTCTGGAGTTCCTATAACTGGCACACATGTACTTCTCAAGCCAAATTAGGTGATACAGAGATAAAAACTAAATTGACTAAAATCAAGGTTTAGAAAACCGAAAATCAAGGAAACAGGTTGGCTTTCAGCACTGTAGGAACTCGAGCACAAGCACAGGTTGTTATACCTACACTGTGATAAAAAACTAGAGAGAGACAACAATGCATGAAGAATCATCAAAAAAATCAGGCATCTATTTTCTTGGTTTGAGACTAGATACAAGTTAAGCATTGGTTGAAACGAATGTGTTTTCTATAGCAGTCAACACCGATGAGGTCTCATGTACAACTTCCTGGCCCTTTTGTCCAACCACAGCCTTTCCAGGGAGCCAGGGTCGCCACTACCCACTCCAAGTACTCCTTTGCTTATTCAGTGATCTCCTCCGGTGTCTTCGTCTCCTGCTCACACTTCTGTGACTATGACTTCTTTCTCTTCTGTCTCGTTTACGTTCGCTACTGCGAGTTCTTCTGTAACGTGAACGTCTGGGGCTTACACTTCTTCGACGAGGACTATGGCTTCGTCGAGGACTGTAACTTCTGCTAGAGTGTCTATAATACCTCCTTTCTTTCCTGCGCTTTTCATCCTGATAACTCACATCTCTTCTGTGTCTGCTCCTCTCTCGTTTACCCTTACTGTCATCAGTGTTTATGCTGCTACATGAACGGCTCTTTCTTCTCCTTGGCTCTGTGCTACGTTTGCCCTGCTCACAGTGTGAGTCCTTCCTGCAGTTATTCTGGTCATAGCTAGAGAGGCTCTTCTGCTGCTGGTTATTGGCGGGAACACATGAAAGTACCCCTGAACTTTTCTCAGAACACCTCTCAGAGTTTGTGGTATGAAGTTTCTGACCTTCTTTGACATGACCTTTGTCATGAACGTTGCCATTCAAGTACTTGCATTGATTATTTACACTCTCGGGGGGTGCTACTTCTCTCTGAGAGCCGGAAGCCAGTTTGTCTGTAACAGTCTGTCCTGAGGTAGAAGTGATGCAGCTGGATGACACAGTGTGTGGAACACCACTAGGGGTTTTCAGCACGTCAGACCGAGATGCTTCAGTTTCTTCTTTGTTTTGATTAACTGCATCCATTTTCTTGCTCAGAAGATTGTTCAGTAGTTTCTCCCTCAGTTCCTTTTCTTTTCTCTGCAACCCCAGTGCTCTCTCTCTTTCCTCTTCCACACGTTTGAGCTCAGCCTCCTGGAGCCTTCGTCTCTCCTCTAGCTGCTGAAGGCAAATCTTTTCTTCATTATGTGCTTGCTCCAGAAGTTTTACTGTCTGAAAGATAGTCAAAGGGAAGGTAAAAGTAAACAAAAAAATATCTGTAGATCTGCTCATGCTTCCAAGTGATACTATAACACAAAAGCAGCAACATGGAAAGAAAATAAAATCTAGCAAACAAAACTTAACCATCCCAAAATAAAATGGTGGTTTCCCTCATAAAGGGAAAAAAACCAAAATCAACCAAACAAAAAAACCCACTAACACGCAACTGTTGTAAGGTGAAACATTAGTATCAGTCCACAAACTCTTTTCAGTGTTAATTTCTTCTAGTTATCTTCACAAGGCAAAAACAAGGCTTGGTCTTTATGGCTCCTTAATATGACGCCAGTAGCACACAAGCTAGAACAACCTGTGAAATCTGAAGTATGAGAACTCAGTTTTAAAATTTAAAACATGGATTTCTCTTAGTTGACTGCATTCTGTGGTCATAGATGACTTCACAATGAGTATGTAAAAACTAGCAAATAATTAAACACACACATATTATGTAGAAACTGATTTTCATTTTGTCAACCAGTTTAGAAACTCATACTGAAAAAGAAGGTTCAATTTTTTTTTTGTTGTTGTTATTCTGACCCATACAAGTGCCTTAGTATAGACCTCAAAACTCTGGGAGTGAAAGAAACACACTGCACTATTTTGTCAGACAACCTATCTCACAGCTACAAAGTTGCAAAACCTGCAAGAAGTATTTCTCCCTTCTCCTAGCATATAACTGACCACAGAGCACTGTATGAGTTAAAAAACACTCCTGAGGCACACTGGCATCAAGGATAAATAAACCCTGTGCTCTGCCACACAGTTTTTCATTTCTGTAGAAAATTCGTAACATATATTACATTACACCCTAACAGGACTTTATCCTAGTCTTAAGAAAATGCATCCTGTTCCACTGAAAAACAGGAATACTGTTAGAGAGACAGGATCTAACATTCAAAACCTTAACTGACAGTACTTTTCCTACAGAAAAATCATTCTGCACATTTTCAAACCTCAAATAACGAAAGCTCATTCTCTGAAACTGCAAAGAATAGCTAACAGAACTGCTGAAAGCCAGACAGGAAACAGCATCAAAACTGGAATTAGAAATAAGGAGCCTTGCATCTTATTCTCGTGTTTAGTTCACTTTATCAGGCTTACACATTTTTTCACTGGACTTAAGAGCAAGCCTGCCAATTAGTTTAAAAGTGAAATATGCTATTCAGAACTACAGGTTCTATTTTACTCTTCCATTTACTTGTATATGCATATTTTATCAAGGGAGAAATACTGTTTCATTGCACTTTTTTGAATTTTTGGTCTAAGGAATAACATCTGAGAGGTAATAAACCTGCCGTTTAATGAACAGTGCTCCCCACCCCCTCTCTAATCAGTAAAAGGCTTTGTTCTGCTGGGTTCTTCATTAGCTTCTGAAATAAATATTGAAGTTACCTTTGCCCTGCTTAGCAGTTCTGCAATTAGTCTAATGGACTGAAGATTTCTCTGAGCTAACAGGAGCTTCCTTTCTTCTAACTTTATCTTCTCTTGAAGTTTTTTCTGTTCTTCAGCTTGAAGCTTCTCAAGCTGCTTTTTGTTTCGTCGAACTTCACGATCTTTCTGTTTCTGTTCTCTCTTGCGCAACTTTTCTTCTCTTTTTTTCTCTCTTTCATATTCTTCAAGCTCTCTCTGCTTCCTAAAAAGAGATAAATATTTCAATCTTACCTAGAGCAGGTACAATTTTAGACTCCTACTCTATGTAAAAACATATTTTGTACTTGGAGTAATTTGTTTAGAAACAAACAGTAAGTTTGCTGATTACTGAAAAACAGAAGTAGAAAACAGTGAACATTTTAACCACCAGTTGTGACAGCAAACAATCATCAGTCTGTCAATATTTAAAAACAAGTTGGAATCCAAACATAAACCATGGCTACAACAAAAAAACCAATTTGACCAGAGACAATAACAATGCATAGGGCAGCTGGGCAGTGAATCATCATAGTGAGAAGAAAATTACCAAGAGGGTTGCAGAGGTTTGTGGGTTTTATTTCAGTCATTAGGACAAAGTGCTAACTTGTATAAAAAGGCCAAGGGTTTCTGAGGTCAGGTGTCTATGGCACAATTTTTATGAAATTTAGTATTTTGCAGATTTAGTATTTTGAACTGAACATAAGCATTGGTGATAATCTAAATAACCTTACAGTTTTAGAAACTGTTTAAAATCTAAACATTAAGCAATAAGAATTTATACACATCAAGGCAAATGGACATCATACAACCTCTGAATAGCTGTCTTATGACATTTGCACCCCTATACATTTTCTTAAAATGTCACTGTTAAGACGTGTTTGTATCCCATCTCTTTCCTGGGAAAATACTGATGTTAAGAACAAATGAGCTTTGTAATAGCAAAGTTACTTAGTAGTAGAACTAGCACACTATTTTCTATTCTCCATCTACAATGCACATTTTTCCATCAGAATGACTACACATCATTAAGTTCCCAGCTCTTGCAGTTACAGTTCAAGGAGGAAAAAAACAAAGGTGCAAAACACTCCTCCAAATCTCATAATCCCTGAACCCTATTTTCCTCAAAAGGACGGCAATATTCTCAATCAGTTTTCAGTGCTTCACTTTAGCTACAGGATTTGAACTCTGAAAGGAAAACTTGTAGTTATTTTCTATCCATTGATGCCGATATGAAGAAGCAACTACAGTTTTGTTGTGCCCGATTGTCAAAAAATATAACTGAGCAGTAAGCAGTACCTTTCTTCCTCTTTTTGTTTTTCCTCAGCTTCTTTCTCTTTACGTTTTTGTTCTTCTCTCTGTTTTTCAAGCTCTTGAAGCTTTTGCCTCTCAAGCTGACGCTTCTTAATCGATGCATCACTGAGGTGTTTTGTTGAGTCAAAAGAAACCTTTACAGGATACAATTGAAAACAGTTTTAAATAGATGAAGAAAAAAAAAAAAAATGGTCCCCAACAGCCTACACAATCCCCAGCAATTTTAACCTAGCACAAAGGCATCCAAACCACAGTGTAAATACAATCAGAAATATAAAAACTTTTTCAAAACAAAGGTATCTTCTCCATGTGCCCAGAGCAAGCATCAGAGCACTATAACCAGGTAACTGGGAACTAAATGCCTGCACACTAGCACAATCAGGTGTGTCTGATATCCAAAAGTAAACCCTAGTGTGGTTTACACCCTGGCTGTCCAATGTTTTTAACCTGTCAGAACAGGAACATCTAGAACTCTTTCAGCTCATGTATGCTACTAGGGACTGTATGGCACGAGGTAGAAACAGGCCTTAATAAAGGCCTCCCTTTCTGTCTAAAACTGGAATCCCTAAGTTCAGCAGAAGAAACAGTTCTACAACGTTCAGCACCTGGTTTAAGCAAGCGCCTCCCCAGAAATTCTAACACTGAGATTCCCAAGTTGAGCTACAGTGAACTGAAGCTCCAAGTTTGAGACCAGGAGCACAAGACACACACATCTGAGCAGAGACCTGGGAAACACTGAGCTTCCAGGACATAGGAGCATACCTTGGCCATGTCCAGCTGTGTACTGGAACAGGACATCAGCAGACACCAAAGCTCTGGCATCCTAATCTCCCATTCTAGATACCACCTGTGTGTAGGCAAGGGTCTGTCATATACATTCCTGCAGGCCCATCATCATGAACCACGGGGCAGAGAACAAGGAGCACATACTTTGGAGTTTAATTTACCCAGGCTCTATATAAAATGATGTTTCACTAACAGGCTGAAAAGACAGACAGGTAGAAACAGACAAGGTGTTGTGACCTTGTGTGAAACAATTCTGTCCTGCCAGCACTGTTGAAAACACAGCCCTCTCTCTTTCCTATCAAATCACCAGGGCAGCTGCCAGGAAAGTGTGCTTCCTCTTACACAGCCAAACTAAATTTGGGAACCCTGATCCCCTGCATGTAAGCAACAGTTTGAATTTCACATCCCCTTGAAAACCTTGAGGGTCAAGGTACAGTTTATATGCTCCAACTAGCGAACATCGACATGAAGATAAAAAAATTACAGTATTTTACTTACACTGACTAAACTACAACTTGAATAAATATTTGCATGTTCCCATATCACACAAAGGAATACTCAAGCCTTTTCCTAAAAGACACTTTCTGATTCAATGAATGACTATTGAGCATAGTGAAATACATCCGTAACATCTCCCTCAACTGACAGTTAAATGCACAGACCACTCCAAACATTATCAGGGCAAGTTTTCTTCAGGCCCTGCTTTCATAGACACTACATCTGAACAGACTGTCTTGTTCTCTCCTGTCATGATTGTATTTCCTAAGACAATGAGGTTACAGAAAAACAAGTATCTGACAAACTCCACTCACTCTCTTCATGTAGTCTAACAACACATTTTTCTTCCATCATTCTCCTTTACAAGTTCTATTACGACTGTTCCATAAAACCACTTTAGTGTTGTTGAAGTCACCAGTTATCATACTACAGCAGATGCAGGTCTTAAGCACTATGGAAATAACATTTAGTTGTACTTGGTTTTTCACATGGATACTCATAAAGAAGTCTGCAGTTTCTCACCTTTATATTGCAAGCCACTGCTTTGCCATCATCACCTTTATACATCAACTTCATCCCTCGCAGGGCATTCATGGCCTTAATGAAACCTGCGTACTCTCGATACTGAACATAAGCTTCAAAATTTAAATGGCCTCCAAAACTAAAAGTGTGAAAATTTCTGCCAGTCATTTCCTCTCTGTAAGGGTCCAGCATAGGTATGTCCACATTACGTATTTCTCCAAATTTCTTGAACACTTTTATAAGCACTTCTTCACTTGGCTTTTCGGAGCCAGAGTCCTTTGCTGCAAACCACTTACAGGGTAAGCCCTCTAAGTGAATAGTATCTGGTCTTTCCCCTGGCAAAGTTTCATTCATATCTTTTGCATCACGGAAAAACGAGTCCCAGTCATGTCTGGTAGGAAAGTCAATCTTATATTCCGCAGCACGGACTTTTAAAATGTCAGAGAAGCCACTCAGCTTTATCGTTTTGCCATCGAGGCATGCCAGAAAAGATTTGACCAAACTTTTGTTTTCAACCTCTCCTTCAAACCGGATGAAATCCATCGTGCTTTTAGAGATCCGCAGGGTGGAAAACTGATGAGTTTGCACCATCCCTTTCAGTCTTTCCATCACTTCCCAGTTTGAAATGGATTTTCCTGGTTGTTTCAGCTGAGGAAGTGCCACACTGATGGTCATTTTTGTAATGGGTTTAAGGTACAACCCACACGGAGCACAGAGCTCTACAGCTTCTGATGTATCATGAACTATTGTTGCAGCAGCCATAACACAGAAAAAGCATAGGATAAAAAAACATAAAAGATGCAAGTTTAAGTTGCAGGCCAACAGTAGTCAAATAAAACAGCCCTTATCCATAAACAATTGAATTCTTTGGCCATTTAACCATTCCCAAGTTAAAACAATGTCTCTTAATACAGGAGTCAATTAGAGAGTTAAAATTGAAAAGTACAAACATCTTAAAACTACTTTACAACCACTAGAGCCTGTAAGTAATTAAACCTCAGTAAGGCCTCAGAAAAAACCGCAAGAAGCTGATGACAATCTTAGGAATACATGAAGTTGGTATGTGATGGCTCAGAAAGCAGCTACCCTTTCTCAGGAATGAGGAGACTGGCGGAGCGATGTCACGCTGCTTTGAAGTTCACTTAAGTAAAGATCAGCAGGCTAGCGCCGAGGCGGGTCCCGCGTTCTCCAGCAGGAAGGCTTGGGAGGTCTCTGCAACGAGAGGAAAAGGCCCTTTTATTTAAAAGGCGGAAGCCCCACCGCCCTCCCCCGAGCAGCCTCACCGGCACAAGGCAGGGAGTGCCGTGAGTCACACCGGCGCCAGCGGGGCCGCACAGCCCGCCCGCGGGAAGGCCGCCCGCTGTCTCGGCGGGAGGAGCCCGGACGCCGCGGCGAGACGCCGGGGGGGCCCAGCGGGGAAGGCCCCGACCCCAACGGCCGGCCCGGGCCACCCGCACCCTCCGCCGCCGGCTACCCGTTGCGCTTCCCGGCCGCCAGAGCCTAGAGGCGCCCCGCCGGGCCCCTCCCGCCGCCCGCCTCACCCGCAGCCGGCGGGCCGGGCCGCGCCGCCCCCACAGGCGCCCACCGCCGGCCCCGCGTGTGCCGCCACCCCCGGCCCGTGCCGGCCCCTGCCCCTCCGCGCGCCGCCGGGGCCGCTTCCGCTTCCGTGTGGCGCAGCGCTCCCCGGCCGGCCAGGGGCGGCCGCGCTCGCCACGGCAGCCCTCTCTATGGCAGCGGCGTGATGGCGACGCCTGGCGGCCGGGCGGGGCCGCGGGCGGGGGCTGGAGGCGGACGAGCGGGCGTGACGGCTGCCTTCCGCGGGAGCGCGGGGCTTGTGTCTCGCTTCCCCCCCCGACGGACGCGGTACGGCGCGCACGCAGCCGCGGTGTGTGAGCGGGACTGTGTCCCGGGGGGCGCTTGTCACCCGCTCCCTTCCGACAGCTGGGGCGCGGGGGCAGGGGGGGCCGCCCGCAGCCGCTGGGCCGGGCCGGGCGGAGCCGAGCCGAGCCGGCTGAGGTCGCCAGCCACAGGCAGGGAAGCCTCCAGCGTGCTGCTGACCACGCATTCCCAACGATTTGTGCTTTTCTGGGAGACAAACCCGAACTCTGTGTTGATGAAAGAAAGGCACGAATCGACAAGACGTAATTTAGTTGCATAAACGTGAGGAGCGCGATTTGAGATGCTGGAAGATACCCAGGCTCCGTACATGGGTCTGGAGAGTGCGCCGCAGGACCTAGAGAAAACCTGACTGCAGTGTCAGCTGGAGGTTGTGCTGGGTACTCGAGGGCATCCCACATGGCAGCAGGCACGGCAGGCAGACCGTGAATTGAGCCCTCGGTGCCACCTGGGGGGCCGTGGGGTCTGGGTGCTGCTTGGCTTTCAGCTGCTGCTCTGAGGTCATGTGGGTCTTCTCAAGCCCTGGGCTGAGCCTACTGCACCTTAGCTGGCATCTCCAATACCCCAGAGCATCTCGATGGACTCAGCCCTTGCTGAGAAGCCCTTACAGGCAAGAAGCTGAGTCCGGCTTCTAGTTTGCAAGTAGCTATCTGCATGCAGACACGTGAGTTCAGAGGCCTGAGTCTTTTTCAATGGTATTTTGGTGTCCTTAATATCCAGGAACTGTTTAGTCAACTGGCATCTGAATAGGAAAATATTTCCCTTTCTTCTCTGAAATAAAAATATGGAAAGTATTGATGTTTCTTCACATAATCGTTCATCAATAAATATTTAAGGCACACCAAAGCACATGTCTTGAATGTGCTCTCATCCTGCACTGGTCCTCAGTTTAGAGCAGTGAAATAAAGGGGTTTAAGTGGCAGTAGTGAGCACAGGGGACAGTTGTCCATTTTGTGCTCATTTGCTTTTTATGTCTGCTTTGCCCACCATACAAATGACACAAAGTATTTTGTAGGCCAGCAGATCCTCAAGTACGGTTCTTAAATGACCTTATACTATTTTTCAGATAACACATCAGAGCTTCTTGCTGCAGCTTTACCATTGGCATGTTCCTCATACTTGGGTTTACCGCAAGTGGAGGTTGCAGAAGTGGCCACATATGCACAGGAGAAGGCCTGCCTCCATTCCATGGCCACCACCCTCCAGATATGTGCTCCCACATGCTCAGAGAACGCCAGTGTCAACACTGGGGCTGCAGTTGCATGCCCCTAACTACCTCTCTCAAGTTCCTGCTCCTCATCCCTAGCCCACAAGTTGTTCCTGCTGCTGCTGCCAACCTCCTGCCCTCATCCAGCGATTCACCCACTGCAGAACTTTCCTGCTCCTGTGTCCTCGTTTCAGCTGGGACAGAGTTAATTTTCTTCTTAGTAGCTAGTGATGTGCTGTGTTTGGGATTTGGTATGAGAACAATGTTGACATCACACTGATGTTTTTAGTTGTTGCTGGGTGATATTTATATTAAATCAAGGGCTTTTCGGTTTCTTGGGCCCTGCCAGTGAGAGGACTGGAGAGGAGGGGACATGGCAAGGACAGGTGACTCAAACTAGCCATATGATGTCATGCTGAGTATATAAGCTGGGAGAAGAAGCAGGAAGGGGGGGACATCCAGCATTATGGCATTTGCCTTTCTGGGTAACTGTTACACATGACAGAACCCGGCTTCCCTGGGGATGGCTGAGCACCTGCCTGCCCTTGGGAAGCGGTGAACGAATTCCTTGTTTTGCTTTGCTTGTGTGCGGGGCTTTTGCTTTACCTGTTGAATTGTTCTTATCTCAACCCTTGAGCTTTAAATTCCTTTCTGATTCTCCTCCCCATCCCTCTGGGTGAGGGGGAGTGAGCAAGCGGCTGCTGGGGCTTGGTTGCCAGCCGGGGTTAAACCACGACACCCTGCTCCAGTGTTTTAATAGGGCACCAGGTCCCACCTTGCATAAACTCTCACCACTTCAGAAACTGGGACTGCAGTAACCTTCAGCAGCAGGCTGGTGCTAAGCACAGTGTGGAAATAATAGCTTTGAAGCACCAATGAAAACACTCAGTGCAGGAGGTCACCATCAATCCAGCAGCTGCAGCAAGACCACAGCTGTTGTGCAGAGATGCTATTTCACATGGCAGATGCTGGTAACTGCTGGTCCTACTCTGTTTCTTTTATGGTTTAATTAAGTACTAGTGTAAAGGCAGAATCGGGATCTACTGCTACCATACAACAGTTTCAAATAGTTTGCGCTTTGTAGTCTGAGAGCCCCTACATAGTACATATCACACCTTCTCCTACAAACCCACACTTGGGAGTGCGTAAAGCACAACTATTTATGTTGCAGAGAGTTTCAGTAGCAGTTAGGTGAGATGCTGTGTATGGCAAAGATTTTGAATCCTGTGCGTAATGACAGCCCCACCCCCTGAGACTGTGCCAGAAGTAAATATTCTGTATTTAAAACTAAGAGAGTAAATCAATGCTCTGAAAAGTTACGAAATGCCAGAATTGAGGTTACCCATGCTGTGACATCAGCCACACCGTGACAGCTTTCATATACTTTTTTTGCTGATATATTCAGAACCATTACAAGCATTACATTTAATAATATTGTAAAACATCTGGACAAGAAAAAGTAGTGATAATGTACATAACTTTAAAAAGATGTAATCAAGCATCAGTACTGCACTGCAGCAAAGGTAAACAGTGTCTCTGCTCAAATGCAGTCCTTGGGCAGATGTTGCGGTTTTATTACTGTTTTTTTCACTGTAGTGAGATACCTAAATGAGTAAATTAAATGTGTCTCTTCAGGTTTCAGAGTCTGAAGTGAAGGTCAGCAAAGCAAGGGTATCACAGTTACCAGGAAGAGGATGGATGAGCCGGCAAACTAAACGTCAGTAAGGGACAGTATCCAAGTGCAACCGGGTATGTAAATCTGGTTTTTACTGTAAGACATTGTCCCTCCCCAGCTCTGACAAATACGTTGCACTACCGACCTTAAAAACCATCTAGCATGTCTAAAAGCTTCTGTCTTTTTTCTGGCTTCAACAGATAGCCTAATAGTCAATACCACTTCTGCGCGTAAACTTTCTCATCTGTACCTTCAGTAGTTAAAACACTGAATCCCACAAAAGTTCACTAGAGGGAGCGCTTGTTATTTACATGTGTAAATTACAACTAGTCATAAACACCATTAAAATAGGCTATAAACAGGAGATACTGGTTTTGTATTCATGCCAGAATACAGACCATTCTTCGTTTCTTGGAAAAGGATGCAATTCTCCTAACTACGCATGGTCTTATCTGTATGCTTCTTCTGCTCTTCCTGAAATGCAACATTTTCTTGACCATAATGGTCATTTGTGGTAATGCATGCTAGATGTTACAGAAGTGTTTACATAAAATAAAACAACAACCCAGTATGATTCCATTTTCTTTCCTTCCATCTTCCTTACTCCCAAAAACACAGAAAAGAAGAACAAAACCTCTTTTCAGTTTAAAACTTAGCTGTATCTTTTGGAGAATGATTGATCTCCTGTGCACATCTAAATCTTTTCTACTATGTAATATCCAGAAATACTCCTAGCAGATATCTTTTTAGAAACAGTTAGAGTATGTGGCAGCCTGTGCTTATTTTCAACGTGATTTCTGTTTTCTGTTGTCACTGAACAGGGGACACCTTTTTATTCTCTCACACACTGAGGAAAAACAAAATTATTCACTGTGGAGTAGAACAGTTTATGAATGGTATTCGGAGGTGGAGGCAGCAGCAGAGAAGAATCTCCCAGATGAAGAGATTGCGTAACTGTTGAAGAGCCGTTACAACATTGTTTTCAGACTCTAAATAGATCCTTTCCACAAAGCAAACTTAATCCCTGAAGTGAGTAGGAACAGAAGAACGAACCTGGAATATATAATTTTATTTCCCATGGTAAGAAATAGCTGCACAAATTGTTCAATTTCCTTTCATTAGCTCTAGGCAATTGTCACATTTTTTCATCTAACTGAATGCTGTGTGTCAGTGAAGTGTGTGGGTGTGACAAATTGTCTACCTTGGGAAGGGTACATAACATTGGAAGTAATACATGTGCTGATGCAGGGCCATTTCAGTTAACTGGAATTAATCATCACTTCCTGTGGCTGGTTCTCCGCAGGCCTAATTGTTGTATTCTGTTTAAAGCAGTAGAATATGACAATATACAGATACAGTTTCGCTCTCCCTAACTCATCCCTGTGGCAGATAATGGGTCTTGTTATCACAGATTAGGAGGATGCAATGCAGATGGGCCCTTTCTACTAATGTATCTCAGTGCACTGTGCTCACTGTTGTTTTACACTAAACCTAAATGGCAAAATTTCTGCTTTTTCCTTTCACCAAGGAGGAATTAGCATCTGTAGAGTACTTGTTTATGAACTGTCTGGTTGAACCATATTGTTCTGTGGCCTATAAAACACAAAAATTAGATTTAAGTTGCAAAGACACATTGTACTATGCTCACTAGCAAGATATATGTTTTAAATTGTTGTAGTACTATGCTGTCAGATGCATTAGTAATTATTTCAGTTTTTATATAGGCACCCATGAGATGTTTTCACATACTTACAAGTTTCAATAGCTATCACTTAAAAGAAGTGCAAATCTAAAAGACTGTGAGTTTTTTCTACTTTTTTTCCATTAACTGTTTAGGGGAAAATATCTGAATGTGATTCAAATTAACACTTGAAGTGTTTCCTCCACAATATTACATGTTACAGATGTTACAATCATAAAAGCATCTCATGTTTTTATGTACACTTTTTAAATCCAAAATTTTTCTTAGCAATTTATGAAGTGAAATGCAGGAGCTGTCGGCCTCTCTCTTCATCAATTTCTGAAGCAGAGAAGAGCAACGGGTTAATACTGGGAACCTTCCTCAGTAGTATATTTCTCTTCTGACAAAGGGAAGAATTCAACTAGATTCAGCACTAGTGCAGCTGTTGACATCCCAAAGACATTTTTCAAAACAAGTGAAAATGCATTATTACAATTGTAGAATTAGGAATTTCTGAAGAGCTTTTAATCAGACAAGATCCCCTCTGTAGGTTCAGCCTGCCCTCCCCACTTATGTTTCACCTAATCCAGAAAGACCGGAGATATTTTGGTAGATCTGGCATAAGTGTGACTGTAGCATCAATTTCATGTTTCAGCAGCAATGCCTGTGGCTCAGCCTTGCTTCCCAACACACAGATCGGGGAGGTCAGGGGAATCAGTGGCAGAATGCTGTGCTGAGTTTCCATTATTATTGCTTTTTGCTCCTGGCAATCCTTCTTCCTTCTTTTCCAATGTCTGATTGTGAAATCTGAAAAGCTAAACAAGGGGGCAATAACCAAGCCAGATCATATTTGATTCACTCATAACACTGCTCTTTTCCTACTGACAGATACTGTCAATATGCCTCAGAATGTGCTGCCAAGGCTCATTCATTTTAAGCTTTACATCTTAAAAAAAGTCTTATACTCATTTCTGTTAACCAGATAGTGGGTTTATACCAAGATGCAGGTTAAGACAGCTGAAATAATCATCAGGTGGCCCACACCACTGACAGTTTTATCAAAGTTTGTTTCTGGCCCATAGTATGTATATATATTTTATATCTATCTGTGTACATCTATCTACATATACAAACACATACATACATGTATACAAACTATACTATGAAAACTGACTGCCCCCTAAGCTCCCTCAGGAGCCAGCAGAAACACACAAGTTTTTGTTGGGAAAGCCCTCAGGTGTTCTGGTGATTCTGTGCTAGGTCCCCTGTGCTAGCCACCCTAGGATGAATTTGTAAACACTCTCCTCCCTTTTCTTCCCAGATATGACAGTAGGTAGAGAGACCACTTCTGAAGCGTATATATATGAAAAAAAGCCTTGGTAGTCAGAATGAAACTCTTAAGTTATGTAAGGTACCACATATAGCTAATATTGGACAGCAACTTCCAGCCTGAGATGGAAAGCTCCCAAAAAGATTAGGTTGTTGAACTTGCCGCAGATGAGCAGATATTCAGGTACTGTTGCTTGAACACATCTTAGTGGATATCAGGCAGCCTAAATTGCCTACACCTGAAAATCCTCCATTACACTGGACCGAGTTAAGACCGCACGTTGCAGCAGCAGTCTTCTAATTGTGGGTTAATTCAGGACATTTGTCCCGTGATAGCTGTTCAATACAGTTTCCTGTCTCCACTGGTCCTGTGATTTTAGCAACTGCCAGATCAGGCTGGTAAATGTGAGGCTGGAAGCGTGGATCTGCACTGACCCATGCTCAACATAGCATGAAAGTCAAACTGCCACCAAGGTATGAGAACTTGCAAAGATCCTCGTGCACCTTCCCGTTCCAGGTCTTCCCATTAAATCATGGGAAAAAATAACTGATAACTGAGGCTACATACACTGAGAGCAGACAGCGTTTAGGGGGAGACAGCTACAACATTCTCACATATTTTGCAGAAGAACCAGGATTCATGAGTGACAATACATACAAGTGACAGTCTCTGTGCAAGCTGGCTTTTTGTAACCCATTTACAGAGGTTAGGATAAACACAGCAAAGGTTATAGAAGAACTGCAAGATTCAATTTAGGGCAAGTCTTCTTGCGTATTTTTTTGGTCTGGGTAATAGTTGTATTTTCTCTTGAGAGGCCATCAGCAATGCTGTCTATATAAAAGGCTTCTGTGAAGACTCTAAGGGAATACGATACAGCTTTTGCTGTAAAGCAAAAAACCTTACACATGAATTTATGAAATTCAGGTGGTCTTTTTCAAAGGCCTGGAGTGGACCAGCAGGCCTTAACTGCCCTGACCAGCATCACCTGGATCCCCCACTGGTGGATCCTCTGCCCAAGGGTCCATCTGAGCCATGGTGTAGGTAGTCCTGACTTGCTGACTGGGTTGTTGGATTGGCCTTGGGACCTGACCCTGTATGATGATCACCAGGCAGTCAGAGGAGCCTGCCCCTATCACCAGCCTGGCCCTGCCTGGGCACTGTGGGACAATGCACTAACTAGTGAAGGTGCTGCCCCATCAGTGCTGCAGACACCTGTGGCTCCTCTTGCTCATGGAGAAACCCCAGCCTTGCTATTCCTTGACAGCTGGCTGAAGCCTTTTATTTGAGATAAATAAAGATTCTGGTATGTGCTCTCAGAATAAGCTGTGACAGAAAAGGTGGGCTTTTGGTGAATTTCACAACTGCTGATAATCATCTGTTTAAGCTCTACAGAGAACTGGATGAAAACTGTGAGCTGAAGATGTCTTCTGAGCCTTCAGATCAGCATGAAGCAATGACTGAAAAATCCTTATTTGTGGTAACACATTTATAGACTACTTTCTCTTCAGCTCTCATTAGGATCTTTGGTCTATTTCCCACATATAAGTGGTTCCACGTAAGAGGTAAGCTAAAACAGGATTCAGCAGTTTTCTGAAGTGCTAGTGTAGCTACCTGGTGGCCAAAGCTGCTGATAAGGGGTGATGGCATCTTCTCAAAGGAGGAGGATTCATAGTGGTGCTGACCATCCACCAGAACCTGCAATGCTAGGAAGGCATGAAGTGTCTCTCCCTGCCTCTGTCTTGCCTTCTGGACTTCCTCTTTTTCACACTTCCCCTTCATACAGAAAGGCAAGGTAAGTGCCTTATCATGAAGGAGGACTTGGATTCAAAGCCATACCTCCTATATGCAACCCCTCTCTCTTTTCTGGAAGCTCACCAGACTGTTGAGTAACCTGTACCTGGCACAGCATTGTGCTGGCACAGCCTCTGTGAGCCTGGAAGAACATCCCCATGGGAACACTGCAAGCGTTGATATTGAAATTAACCTGCAGCTGGACATGGGAGCTGCTGGATGACACAGCACCTAATTAGCCAGACCTGCTGGTGGCCCACAGTATGGAGAGATGTGGCCAAGTTCATCTGGGCCTGTGACTCCAGTGTTTGTACCAAGCAACCCCCTCAAACACCAGTGTTTCTTGCAGCCCCTGTCCAGTCCCAACTGTCATTGGTAGCTTGTGAGTTGATGGATTCCATAGCAGATTGGTACCTCTTGCAGGGAGTCGTCCTGTTTCACTATGGTGGGTTACTTCACCCTTGCATCCTGCCCAAGAAGTTGCTGTGAGCTGTGATGCTGTGGCCTCTCACCACCTTACAGAGCAGTTCACAGCCACATTTTAGAAGAATATCACAGGCCCTTCTTCCCAGTGCAAAACCACTTGGTAATACCCACAGATGAACAGATGGATGGAGAGAGGACTTGCACTAATTATCTCAGATTTAGTTTGACACTTTGTCTTGTCTGATGATCACTCCGCAGTTGAAGGAACCTGTCTGCAACCTGGCCCTGCTCAAGTGCTACAGGACAGCAAGGGCTTTGCTTGCCTGTGAGATCTGTGTTAACATTGGCCACCTCACCTGCCAAAGCAGTGAGCTACAGGCTCTTCATTCTGAGTCAGTTTGTGGTGTTTTCGAAAGATTTCAAAGAAAGACACTGGCACCTTGCATCATGGAAGGATAATTACAGAAAATGGCAAATTATTCTGCAGAGTTTAAGTACTATTGTACTAAACCTTTGTACATAAAATAGCTTTTATATATTGTACTAAATTCCAATGACTAATATATAGTTAGTAGTTATCATCTGTTTTTTGGTTTGTATTTTTTTTTAATTTGATTTTTAACAGTAGTAGCATTCCTTCTGCAACATCAGGCAACATAATTTTCTGCAAGAAAAGCTTATCTTCTGTTTCCTTTCCATGTTTTCACATTTCTTTCCTTCTTTCTGTAGCTAATGTTCAATGACAACTATGGAAAAAATAGCTTGTATTCCAAAGCTAGTGTAAAAGCCATCACTGATATGTTTAAAAAGCATATTGTAGGATATATTGCATACAAGTACAGTGGTCCTTGGTGCCCATAGTAAGAGCTGTTTCTTGAGATTTTTTAAAAGGCTCTCTGTTTCAATTTCTTCTGCACTACTCTTGCTGATTCAGTTTCACTTACAGCTTTCTGTAACAAGTCCAAAGAACACAGAAACTGTAGTCTGGTTTGTTTTTTTTTTCTAAATTCTGAATTCTAAATTCTAAACTCTAAATAAATAACCCTCCTCATTTCTATGGTTAAAGCATCTGCTTTGATTCTGCTCCTTGTTTTGCAACTGATTGTCATGTGACTTTGGGCAAAATACTTGCCCAAACCAGAGCAGCCGGAAAGAAGCTAGACTGGAGCATCTATTTTCATTTTGCAGCTTACTTTGTAATGTATAGTCTAAATGATGAAAAAAATGGGTATCTAACATTTTTTTTTTTTAAATGCTGATCCCTGTGACAAATAAATGAAGGCATTTCTGCAAGATTTATATGACGGAGCCTGAGAATTCATCCATTGCATGTCTAAGCAACATTTCATGCAGCCGTCAGTAATATATTGAAGCCTATCAATCATTAATTGCTAGCCATCTTTATTGTGGGACAGAACTATGAAGAAAGATATGAATGTTGTAAAAACTAACCTCAGTAAGAAATTATGTGTTATGAGAAAGTGGCAGAAAAGATAAAAGTAAGTAGAAATAAGGCTAATAACTCTGTTCTTGTGACAGAGCTTCAGGTATAGTGCAGTCTGTCTTGATGTGCACCACAGGAAAATCTGACACAGCATCTCTGTGTAGGAATTACTTATTCCACCAATGTCTAGATACTCGCATGAATCCTGGAAGTTTCCAGTATTCTGGCTGCAAGACCCACAGCATCACTGCAGGTGAGCTATTTTTCCTAACTGGTGATTCTACAATGACTGAATGGAAAAAAAACTTTTCTCATTAGCTTTCTGTTTAACCTGAACTTTCCTATTCTGTTTGCATTAATATTAAAGGCATGATGGGAAGAGGAGCCAGAAGGGGAAGAAAGGTTGCCTTATATTTCATATCTTTGGGCAGTAATAATCTCTGATATAATGACAGTCCCATTTGAAGGATAGTCACGGTTTTCTGGGGAGAGAATAAAAGGATTCTTGTAATGTAATTTTAATTACAAAAGAAGTAAGGAATTCTAACTTAACAGTGTATCTTCATCGACATATGCTACAGTCTAATTGTTGTCCCTCTTCTAATCTGGTATGAAATAACCACATGAAGGAAGCTTTGCACCAAAGGAAGAGAAAAGCTATTCTGGTTAGCACAAGGATACCTAATTATGAGTCATAGAACATGATTTAGAAAGGGAAAATGTCACAATTGCAAGGTCCTTTGACCTATAAAAAGAAATCATGATAACAGCCCAGTTGTTTTGTTTAAAGTACTTTGTAGAAAACAAATCTGGGCAAAGCTGCAGAGCATATGAACCTTTTGTCTCTAACTTCAGTTGCTGACTTTACCCTTTGCTGGTAAACATAGACGGTGTAATAAATTGGTATCTCCACTAGATTTCAGTGATACTTCTCTGCCTTTACAAGCTTGCTAGTATTTGAGACAACTTGTTATACCTTTTAGAAAAGCTTTGGTTATTGAGCTAAGGGCTAGGTTTTTTCATGTTTCTTTCCTTCTGATTATGTGTTTAAATGTTTTACATATATATGGCTCACTGTATATTGTGGATTATGGTATTGTAAGAGGACCTGAAGAATTTAAATTCTGCATCAGTGATTACATACAACTTTGTCATCCTTCACTACAACGCTGGGCTACCACAATTTTCTTTACAAAGATGGATGTTGTTCTTGTAATCTCAACTGGTTTATCAGGGAGCATGACCTTTTTAAGCAAGTTCTGCTGGTCACAAGCTTGCAGGAAAATACGAAGTTCTAGGTGAATGTTTGCAGTTACCCTGACTTTCAGCTCAGCACTTGCTTTCTGTGCTCTGCTTGTCTTTCACTGACGTTCTCCCATGTTCTTACTAAAAAAGTGAGTTTAGAGATATGACACATCAATTTGAGAGTAAAGCAGCATCCTTGTAAGAATAAACTTTCAGGGCCTACAGAGTCCAGTGCATGATAGCTGATAGTGACTCTCCGCAGCACACAGAAGAAAGCAATTTGGTAGTATAAATGCTTGTCCAAGAGACTGAAATTGAATTTCCCTCCCCGCCAAAACTTCTGTATAAAGCCTTCCCAGCTAAAGGAATTAAGCATGGTGACGCTTAAATTTTAAGTGTGAAGCCATTGTTCCACATGAGCTTGAACTAGTCACAACTGATGTCAGGTATGGATTTTGGGTCTTCATCTCAGCTGTCTGCAAGAGGCAAGTGCTGGAGCTTTCTCTCCCAAGGATCAAGTAGTCGAAGTCTTCAGGTTTTGTGTAAAAATCAGTGGGTTTACAACATAGTTAAAACATAATATTCTTAACACAGAAGCAACTGTTTACTGCTATGAGCCTGAGGTGTGTGGTTTCTAGCAAGCTCTACCTTTCAGTCCAGGTTCTGGGTACCAGAAACGTGATAGTGTTTACTGCTGTTCAAAGTGATGAGTTTAAAAGATAAAGCCTGCTTGAGATTAAATACCACAAGCAAAGGCAGGAAAAATTGATATTTGTTTACACCTCTGCTGCCCTGATGCACAGCCCAACTTATTTAACTATGCAGGAGCTGGGGGCACATGCCACATTTTAGTCTGCTGCAGCCAGCGCTGCAAGACATCATTTGTAACTCTTGACACAAAAAGTGCACTAAACTATATATTGAGCAACTGAGGCCAATGCTTCTGTATGTGACTTTGAATCCTGCACCTGCTGCCAGATTCAGAATTGCTTTAGTCAAATTGCACACTACTTTAAAGTAGATCTGAGAAACAACAGAAATACAAAACTTATGTGGTTCTTTCTCCATCTTGGTCTCACCACTTCTCTGTGCAGGAAACTGTCTGCAAATGTTGGTGTTGCACCAAAGCAAATAGAATTGCTTGTATAGGGCAGTGTCTTTTAGGAAGGCTTCTGCACACAGAGCGTGTCGCTCTATTTGTTGATCTCCATTTATAATGTAAAAAACACAAGTTCAAGCAGCGTGCCCCAGAGTAACTAGACTGCCACTGCAACAGGTGGAAAGAGCTGTCTCTGACGTATGATAAAGCAAGAAAGGGAATAGTAATGAAATACAGCTAATACACAAAGAATGCATAGATAACCGTAGATAATGATTAGGCAAGAAAACAAATAATACTATTAAAAACTGAACTTTCACCTTGAAGATCACTAACAGAACAGTTTAACAGAGGAAAAATCAAATGCAACTTAACCTGTGAGACTAAACTTCAAATAGGGTTTGGAGGAGTGCTAGGCACGGGCACACTCACACATAGACACTAGCCCAATGAGAGAGGGACATATTTCCAAGCAAAGCACCTCTTTTACTAAATCAAAATTGTATTAATTAGGGCAAATTATTATTATTACCACTATTTTTAGCAAGTATTCCTAATTTTTATCAGGATTGACACACCTGAAACTAAGATGGAGTTTTCTGTTCTATATAAAGAACTTGAGTATCTACTGGTTTTAATCATCACACTTTCTGTCTTCTACTTCTTGGAAAGCCCCAGCTTACTTCTCACTTCTGAATCTTCTCACTTCTGATGCTTTCAGGCTGTTGTATTTTCTATGAGCATGAGCAAAGCCAAGCTGGACATCTGTATTTTTTTCATTTTTACTAATGCTGTGAAAGCTGCTATGTATATTACTACCCCAATCTATTTTGTTCCTATTTTCTGCTGCTTAATATATGAAGTTCTCTTAGAGGAGCTCATGTTAAATGATTGATTTACTAAGCAGCTGATGAGTAACTGAAGTAATTTCTTTCAGCATCCCAGCTAGACCTCAAAGAGGACATTCTGTTCCCAATCTCAGATGTTTGCACCAGTCAGAAGTGATTCTTACCTGATGTGACTAGCATGGGACGCTACTGCTAAGACAGGCAAGTTCTCTGGTTTAATGAAAGAGAAAAAAAATGCAAAAGCTGTCTTTTAGGAAGAAGCCTTAGCATAAGAATGGATTTTACAGGGACAACAGAGGTCTGCTAAGGATCCTGTAGCCACTGTTGGCATTATCTAATGTGATTTCTAGATCGGTTGTTTCCAAAGCAGGGTGCACACATCTCAAGGAGTGTGCAAGGCAACCCACGGGGCTGCAGGCAGAAGATATTTTTGTCCCATTAAGAAATAAAATAAAAATATAAGTTTTTATAATAGTGTTTATTTCATCTTGATCTCATCCTTTTTAATTTCTTTTTTGTAGGTTTTATAATTTACATAATATATTAATGCAGTAGTACATGTATGTAACATAAATAAATATATATATATCATGAGGTTGTGCTGAAAAAAAAAAGGGTACATGTTCAAAACTGTTGGGAGACCACTGCTCTGTGTTATGTTGGAGCCACCTTGCACTGGGTGTCTGTCTGACCAGCTACAGAGCATGACTCTTGGTACGGTTTAGGACATCCTCATGTGGCTAATCTCAGATAAGTAGCACTATTGACACAGGTTACCTATTTTTTCCACGATGGAAAATTAATCTTATGAGTGAATGACAGAGACGGATCAGGCTGCATAACATGGAAACAAACATATTGCTTCCCTCATACTTGTGTTCATTTCCTACTTGGATTGCACTTAATATTTTAAGGAGTTATTTGCAGCTTTCCTTACTTTAATGAGAAGGTGGATATACATTGGAACGTCAATGATGCAAAACCATACGTCCATTCTGGAAAAACACCTCTGGCGGTGACTCCAGCATTTGTGATGCAAGGTGAGTGCAACAGCCATACCATGCTCCATGAGTAATGAGTGCATCTTCCAAAAAAAGATTTTTGAATTGGGGAAAAAAATATGTATCCTTTCAGCAAATATTCTAAAATAGCTTTGTCAGTGATTAAAAAAAAAAAAAAAAAAAAGAGGAAGTAGGTGTTACAATATAACACAATTATAATATGATTGGCATCCTACAGCAGAAATGCATCCAGCGAGAAAAGACTGAGGAAACTGAATGTGCATGAAAAAATCAGGTAAGAAAATAATTTATTTATTAAGAATTTATAAACTCATTAGGAGCAGAAGTAACTTTTCACAGTTTGTTTGACTGACAGGAGTGTCTGATTTGTGGTAGTATTTGTTCAGTCTTTGTAGTTTGAAGAGATTGAGTTTGTCTGGCCTGGAGGAGTGTTTGGAGGGCTTCTGTAGGAAGAAGCTTGTTCTCTGTGTTCAGGGTGGGTAAGAGAGGAGACTCAGGCTCCAGACTAAGTAAAGGAAGGTCTTCTTTTTTCCAAGTTAAAGGTGGCACTTGAACAAATTGCCTGAGGAAATTAAACTCCTCCTCATTCTTTCTAAGAAGACATTATATAAACATTTTATGTCAGAAATTGAACTGATTCTGCCAGAGGGAAAGGATATGTACAAATAAGACCCCATGCAGGCCTATGTGTTTTGTGAAACTGTGGTTTCTATTTCTTATATTGTATTTTGGGTTGTATTATACAAGGCTAAATCCAGGTTTTGATCTACCTTTACTTTTTCTGTCAGTGAGACAAATTCCAGAAGAGTAACCCCCCCATATGAATATTTGATTTATAAATTCCCCAAAGTTCCATAGATTATAAGAGATGTGCTTTTATTTTGCTATATTAATTGTATAATCATGTAATACTGTGTTGAACTGACTACTGTAACAAGCCACATTTTATTGAAAATGTCTGTATGGAATTCAGGCCTGACCATGGTTAAATAAAGGTGTGAGAAACTTCTCTGTCTTAGGCACCAGCTCTTCTCTGAAAACAGGGTTTCAGTGTTGTAACTACTGATCTAATTAACTTATTTAGCCAACTCTGTATTTAGCTCTTGCTTAGTTGTGTATTTCCACTTCTGTTTTATGATGTCAAGTACTTTACATCCATCTCAGGAAAAGGCTGAAGTTTTCGGAACTGCTTACGTAATTTAAGAGCCCAAGTCAGATTTTGCCTTTTGAAGTCACTTTGGCTTCATGAAGAAACATTTTACCCATCATCCCTTTCCAAAGACCTGCTACTGTGAAACCTGGGTGAGGAGCCCACAACAGCAGAAGTGAGTAGGATGGGGACTGCATAACAACCCAAAAGTCAGAGAGCTGCTCAGTGTATTTCACTTGTGTTCCATGGGTTTGGTGCAGGAACAGGGAGTGTTCTGGTCCATCTGCATGCACATGTGCTCCACGAGATGCCAACAGGGGAAAAGAAACTGCTGTGGTGAGAGTGTGGGAATATGGGTGAGATGTGGACACTGGAGGGACAAGTGGAGCGGAGGAAAGTGGCCTGTACTGGTGTCAACACACTGTGGCCAGCTGATCGATGTGGGGAGAAAATGGGCTTTTCTGTGGAAAGCTTTCACTGTCCTGGACAGACACCTGTAACTTTAGACACTGTGGGGCGGCATCTGCACATTTGTACAAAGCTGGTGAAGATGTTATTGAATTAACGCTGGCTTACTGCATCCAGAGTTTATGAATACTCAGGCTGACAATATACAGAGCTTTTCAAGTACTTCAGGTAAAGCCAGCCAATTATAATTAGGCAAAAGGTTCTTTCCACAGAGACAGGCTATTACAGAAGTGGTTGTTTTGGTGGGTGTTTTTCTTGTGGAACACTTAGTGTGAAGAAGTCTGGTTTCTGTCCTCCCTCCACTGTTTTCCTCACAGGGTGATTACTTGATAGCCTAGGATAAGCCCCAGGGAGCCGCTGGAAAAGTACAGTGGTTTTCACCAGTTTCTATATGACTTTTTCGAGAAGGATGACATGCTGTGTAAGGGAATTCATATCTTCTGTAGAAAGTCCCATTAAAGGATTAAAGCAGAGCCTGAAGTCTTATAGCTTTTCCTCTCCACTTCTGTTTGATATGACACCATAGCCAGGGAGTTCAACATCATAGCCTGTTAGCTGTACCTCTCTACTGAAAGGATAACTCCTAATGACAAATGTCCAAAATAGTTCCTTTCCTGTTCAGGTGTGCTCTTTTGATCAAGTGCCTTCATCTTCACACACACACATAGTAGCTGTATTCTGATGGTTTTCTCAGTTTTGTGCCCTGACTTTTATTTAGGAAATTACTGGACCCTGTAAAACCAAGTATGTACAGAAATTAGAGTAGCTGAGAAGTGAGAAAAAGAGCATCCTTTTTGCTTTCACTGTCACATAAGGGTGTCACAAGGGCTGTGATGGATAGCTGCCCCATGGGAGCGAGCCAGAAGCCAAGGGTGGCTGTGAGGGCCATCAGGGCCATGCCGTCCCCTAACCAGGGTACATCCAGCAGCACCCAGGGAGGTAGCAGGGACAGGGTGAGGAAGGTGGCCAGGACTAGACCAGAGCCCCACAACTGGCCAGCAAGACCACAGCGATGGGGCAGGTGTGAAGTCCAGCGGGGTGCAGCCGGTGATGGTCAGCAAATATAGGGTTGGGCACAGACTGTGGGCAAGGACCAAGGCTGAGGATCTGGTCACAAATGCAGTTCCCAAGAAAACGAGAGACATAAATTTGCCCTAGTGGTACTCCCAGCTCTTTCAGCCTCAGATTTTTCCCAGCAGTATGATGCCGGGTTGCCCAGCTGGGATGCAGCAGAGCCGACCTGTGCAGGGGCAGCCGGTACCTGAGGAGCAGGGAGGGCGGCAGAGCCAGGGGCTGCACTTGGGACCTTGGAGAATGGGGGCTCAGCGTCAGAGCTGGTCTGAATTTTTCCTGTTAGTTTCACTGAGAGATGTTTTACCTAAACTGTTTTCTTGGAAACATTGCATCAACAAGGTTGCTGGGTCCCTGCCAGGGCTTTCAGGGACCTGGAGCATGGGGTCAGCAGTCTGAAAAAGCTTTAGGGTCTGTCAGGGGCCAGCATGGCCATGGCCGGAGGAGCTGGTGCTGGGAGCGGAGGCTTCAAGGTGTTTGTTTGTGCAGCAGTCAGTAGGCATACTCAGTAATTCACTAAAATCCTTGAGGGTTCACTGTACCAAATAAACATGAAACTTTCAGAAACATCAACCTGCTTTAACAGGGGCAGCACCCAAGGTGTGTTTCATCTAAGGAAACATCATTAATTTCTTGGAATCTTTGGTTTGTGAGAAATCTAAAAAAAAAAAAAAAAAAAAAAAAAAAAAAAAAAAATTCTCTGCGTGTGTATTGTTTTGTTCTGACTCAGACCAAACCCAAATCTTGAAAGCGCCCAAACTTCCCAGAAACCTCAGAACTCTTTCTGATCATCTCTGGAAGGAGGCTTCCTCTGCTACTCACCACTTTGTTCCTTAGCACAAAAAAATAGTTGATTACTGCACAAGTCTTTTTCAGGAAGCGCGTTGTTCTCTTGTGGCTGTGGCTTAACTTTTCAGAACAGAATTAAAAAAAAAAAAAAGACTTCCACAGTAAAGAGACAAGTCTACAGCTGTAATGAGGTAGGATAGATTGGAGCAGGTGAAAGCCTTGAACATTGAGATCACCCTTATTTGCATTTGCTTCATACAGCCACGGAGATTCTGACTTTTGTAGTGTGGTAGGGACTTACTGCTCTCAGGAGGGGATAAATGCTGACAATTTTGAAACCTCTCTCTACAGGCAGTGGTTAGACCATAACAGAAATGTTAGGTGATAACAATGGGGCTTATTTGTATTTCAATACAAAGTTTCAATGCACTACATGATACTTCAGTACACTAAAAATATTGCTAAGGATATTACTACCATGAGCAGGCAAACGAGCTTCATATTACTTGTTTTAGATATTAAAGTGTCTTTCTAGGCAGTGATGTAGCTCAAGTTACATACAGGTAAAAGGTCTGACCTGAACAATGTAGGGCTTTTCCACTTCTCATCACAAAAGCTTTTTTCTTTTTTATTTATTTATCACTAACTCAACATTCACAGGCAAGTGTAGGGACATGATTTGGACTAAATCTTTGGTGCTGTAACACCTGCCTTGCCAAATCCATCTCAATATTAAGTTTATAAAAGTCTTAATGGCGTCAGGGAACTTGGTCTGTATGGCCTGGCTGACTCCCTTTAAATGGCTTTTACTTTTAGCAGTTCTGCACAGGGAGATGGGTTTAGCTTCAGCTGGGCACAACAAAGTAAAAATTAACAGTGTCTGGTTTCTGGTGAGATCCTACAGGGAGAAAGCAGAGCTTTCTGACAGTGTAAGTGCAGTTTCATTCATGGCTTGAGAATGCGACCCAGCCATGGCATAAAATGAAAGCAAATAGACTTGGCTTTCTACTGCTTTGTCTATGTATGTGCAGTGGAAACCGACTGTTCTATGTACATATTAAAAATATGCCCTGCCTTAAACAAATTGCTTGAACATCGAGCTTGCCAAATTGTTACGTGTTCTTGCTTGAGGCAGTTTGCAACTGGTTCTGTGCCAGTGAAGCTGCTCAGAGATAAGGATGGTGTGAAGGTTTTAACTGTCAGATGTTGAACAGACTTGGTAGTAAATTAAGGTCCTGACTGTAATATAGAAAAGTTGTAAGCTAGCTGTAGCGGTCAAGGACCCCACTGCTAAAACACAAGGAAGGGAAAAGGAAAGAAATGAATAATTTGCAAATCAGTGCTTCCTTTTTTTCTGACTTTTCGTGAAGGTGATGCAAAGTCAATTTTAAAAAATCTGTTTGTGAAACAGCTGAAAAACCATTCATGGTCCTTATTAGTGAGGAACTCCCAGCGAAAGGAAATACAAATGCTATTTTTTACCTTATGTTGTATTTATGAGGTTAAAGTTCAGTGTAAAATCAGCATGAAGCCACAGCATTAAGATGAAAAGACTTATGGCACCTGCTCTGAGTGAGAGCAAAAAAGTCCCTTTCTTCAGAAGTGTTTCAGGTGCTTTATTACTGTCCCAAGGACAGTAATATGGGAATGAGCTTTCAGTTACAACCCTTTGTTTGGGGGTCAGAAACTTACCATTTCAGTTATACATGAAAGCCATGGCATGAAACATGTTCTTCTTGCCCTGCCTCAGAGCAATCCCCTGGAAATGAACAACAGGGGTTTTCAGCGGGTGCCACTGCCTCAGTCTCGGGAATCCAAAACTGACTCAGCGGTGTCTCTTGCTATGACCCCAATCAACCTGAGGCAGCTCCCCATCTAGCTGGGATGAGGGCACTTGCCCCTGTCCTCAAGTCTCAGGCACTTTCATCCAAGGATCTTCTGTGGTGTGAAGCTAAGACATCTGTGCTGAGCCCCAAGCCTGGGAGTTGTCCCGGAAGCTATGAGGCAGGTGCAGGTGTTTTGTTTCCAACATCTGGAAATTCTGTCACCCCTCAGCTGGGCATCTGAGGATCCTATTTTGGAATGGCTATATTCATGTTATCCCAGAGCTTTGCATGAGGACCGACTCCTTGTAGCATCTGTGAGCAGGACTGGCTCACTTTGAAGTTGTTCATTGGACAGTATTGAACTTTGATAGCTGGACTGTGGGCCTTTTGCTTCTCGGGCTTTAAAATTTTTCATCTAATTTTTTTAAATCTTTTTGAATTATACTTCAGGGTTATCTGGTGAAAGCTATCAGGGCTTAGCAATTTTTTTCCATCTGTCTTCCTCTCACTCGCATCAAAGCACGAAAGAGCTCAAAGAGCCCCCCTCCCCCTCTCCCCCCCCCCCCCCCCCCCAAATTGGCATGTATGGAGAATCCATTCTCACCTTCTGCCTATGCTGCATGATTTATCTTTTGCCTCCAAAAGTTCCAGATTTTCCTGCAGGGGAAGTCAGACACAGTAGATACCTTGGCAGGAATGAGTCAAATGGAAAAATTACAAAAGGAAGTCAAATGCTTGGTATAGATGAGTAAACTGTCCTTCTTAGGGAGTTCAGGAAGGAGATGGAAGCCCAAGGGATGAAGATAACCTTCTTTTCAGTTTCTTACTGTCTAAAAAAGATTGTTAAGATATGTGTAGGGGAAAAGGCATGCTAGTAAAAGCAATTATGAGGGCAAGTGGAAGAAAGAGGGGGTATTACTGGATGTCATAGCTCACCTCCCACTCTAGGACAGCAGATATACATATTTCCATCCCAAGCTGTGTGCTGTCAGTCTTGCTATCTGCTGACCAAACCCCAGAACTTTTTCATTATTGTAACACCAGTTTTCCTGCCCATTGCTGTTAAGCACACTTCTCAACACTGGGAGATGAACTGAAACTTTTACTTCAGGACTGAATACATGCTTTCCAACACCGAGGGGAAGAAAAGTCGATGGAGATAGTGTAAAAAAAAAAAGAGTATGAATTATATCAATAATTACTTTTTCTTTTCTTCATGTTTGCTTTACATGTTTTCTTGAAAACTAATATACAGCTCTGAAAAGCAGGGTAGCAACACAGTTGCAAGAATTATCTCCTAGGGTTGATTTCTACTGCAACAAAAAAAGAGTGCTTATATGAGGAATAACTCAGATTTCTACAGTTTGGAGAAGTGTGAGGTCCTTGCTAGAGGTACCACGGTAAACCAGTGATGGTAATTCTTACGCTTGCGTGGCACCACCTGGTGGGTAGCTATGCATCACTACAGCTTCCAAATCCTACATGCGTGAGTGCAATTGCTGGACAAGTTTTTTTTGCATTTTGTCTACAGTTGGACTTGCACTTGAGCCCAGGTGCACCCACACCCCAGCCCATGGTCAGACACAGGCTTAACCAATTCCCCAGACCTTTACCCCAGCGTCCCTTCCTTTTCTGTTTTTCAGAAGGATGGGGTACAGGTAAAGTCAAGTGTACTCATCCCCTTGCAAATGCTTGTCTGGTTATCCATAAATACTGAGCCAGAACTGTGGCTAGGCTAATGTGCAGATACAAAAGAAGTGGAGTTGTGGGGCTGGGAGTGTGTAAACCCAGTTCCTGCTTTGTTGAGCAGTATCAACAAAACCTGGTTTTATAGTATGCGTGATTGGCATTAATAGTCCTCTGCATCCATACAGGCAAGTAAAGCCAAGGTAGCCTAGCAATAGCCACCCTCCAACGGAGGCAGATGCATAAGGGAAAAGGGGGAATATGGTTATGTAGTTAAAGAGCAAATTTTCTCACAATGTTTGTGCAAAGGCAGAGTGATTTTCATGCTATTATCTCCTAGTTTCAACAAACATTCCAGAATATTTTTTAAAATGCCATTTTACATTCAATAAATGCTTGCCTTCCTTTTGGCTTTTGCTCCTGATCTGGAAACATTTAGCTAGCAGCCCATATCTCCATGCTGCAGCTAAAACAATATCTTTCAGGGAAGGATTCACCTACATCTTGCACCAGCAGCATGACACCTGTGCCAGTGCAGCTGCCTGGGATTCTTCCACATGGTCATATACACAATGTCCGATGATGCTGGATTTCTCTCTTTTCCCTGGAGGGAATTTTTTGTGGAAAAATTGAACTGGTTTGACTTCAATTCCAAATCACCTCAGGTCCTTTTTTGATTGCATTAATTGGTTCCTTTTAATTACAATTTGAACTTCCCTCTTCCCCTTTTTTGCTCTTAAGAGAAAGTTTTTCATTCCTGTAGTTTCAGAAAAAGGTTTGAAGATACAAATCTCAGTGAATGACAACCCACAAAGCAAGTATTTAAGAAATAATCTGATTTTTTTTAACAAGCTCTCAGTATTTCTCACATTTAGAATCTCTAGACGGCATAAGACTGACAGTAGGACCTCCAGGTAAAAATGTTTAAGGAATGAAAATACAGTGTTGCTTTCTGTTCCCATGGTCTAATTTTGCCAGATTTAATTTGAAAGATCTGTATGTATAGTTAGCAGTACCCTGGACTTAATCTGCTAAAGCATCAGTTGCACCAACTAGTACTAACTCAGATCACATTTCCAATTGTTCTAACCAGTACACCCACAGAAACTAAGTAGTTATATTGCTTTATGAGAAGGGGGTGGGGAGAAAATAACTTTTATAGTCATCTGTTATCAGATTTCATCTAAGCTTCACACTAAAACAGTTTAGTTTCATATATTGAGTATACCCAGGCCAGTTTTAGGAAGCTGCATGCTGAATATATACTCAGCAATGGCAGTGATGAGTTTAACTCATTAAAATACCCATGAGTTAAGGCTTGCCCTTCTGGAGTAAGTCAGGAAGGATGAGATCCAGCTTATGTAAATTAAACAGTCTGAAACGTAGTAGAGTCTGGGTTAATATTGTCAGCTGGGGAGAGATGGACACTTCTAGAAAGAGATTTCATTTTATTCCAGGACAGCTGTTTCAGAGAGATGGGACAGACTGCCTGCCAGGCGATGCTGATGTGATTCTTAGCAATAAAACTGTTGCAGTATCCGTTGATTAGGACTTGAGCTTTAAACCTCACTTAGCTGGCCTGACAGGGTAGAGGAAGATGATAAGGAAATGGTATTTTTAGCTAACAAGACCAGGTTGAAGGTAGCTACAAGCTATAGCTGAGCCTAAGTTGTTCATTGCCAACCCGACCATTTTGTACAACTGGCCAAATCTAAGTAAAGTGGTGGTGGCAGTGAAGAGGAGGCTGAGGGAAGTGCTTTGGTTGCAATTGCTCCTGCACATCTGCACTTCAGTGCTAGCCTGTGCCTGAGCTTTGGCCAAAAGGTGGCAGGTCCCAGCCCGTGGACAAAGCACCCTGGTTTCTGTTGTATCTGACAGTCAAAGCAGAGGTGAGACAGGTCCTTGAAGACGTCTCAGGCTCCCCAGGTCATAGTCTCAGCTTGCATTGGACCAGCGGGGCAGTGCGTGCCCTGCAGCAATTTGAAAACATTTCAGGGGACAGATGCCTGCATTGCAACCAGCCTGAGCCTGCTGAAGGGAAAGAAGCTGGGGAGGAGGGGGTTAAGGAGCACAGACTTTGAAATCAGCAAATTTGATTTTCCTGAAGCTGACCCGATGTAAGTTACAGTAACAGAGGAGTATTGCAGGCACCTGGATCAAGGGCCGGGCTGGCTGTCCCTCCTGCTGTTTCTCTTCCCTTCCCTGGGACAGCAATTGTTTGCTCCTGCCTTGTTCTGGCAGGAGCAGGAGGATGTTTGTGGTGCCAGCTGTTGCTGTTAGGGAAGGGACAGCACAGCTCATGTCGAGAGGAAACCGGCGACTTTTGCAGTGAGGGAGGGTCTTGCTGCATGCGGGAGCAAGGTTTTGGGGTCGCATGCTCATGAAGGTGCATGCCTTCATATGGGGAAGGAAGGCAGTGTCAACTGAGGCTTCTACATGTGCGATGAAGAAAATCAACCTACCAAACAATTCAATTTAATTGCATTCAATGTAGCTCAATAAACTGCAATTACTGACGTACTAGCTTTATTTTTTATCCTGTTTGCTCAAATCCTTTCTCCTTTATAAGTTTTGTTATTCCCTAATGCTTCCTCATTAGAGAATGCAAACTAACGGTGTCGTAAAATTGCTGATTTATAAAACACATTTCATTTTCATCCATTGTTACAAAAAACAATAGATGGAGCTGAAACATGCAGGAAGTATCCCTTATCGTCCCCAGCCACCAGCTCGTTTAAGACTCAGCTCCTTACATTTGCAACTGTGTTTTGAGAATCAGAAATTAAAAACAGGTCACTACATGCTAATAAAAGCTGAGGCTGTCCCTCATCTACATGTGTGGGAGTTGACAAGAAAGGTGAATAATATCCCCCATATATAAGGTGGAGCAGGAGGACTCTGCAGGATGGAAAATCCAGTACAAATTAGTTCACGCTGTGGGAACCAGGGAAACAGAAAACATTTTGATTTTCTGGAGGCTTACATGTGGTCAAAGACTTGGAAATCTACCTGCTGTCTAGCTGCCACTGTAGGTTCAAAATCAAAATCCTTAGTTTTCCCACCAAGGCCTTAAAGTTAAGGTTAAAGATACTTCAACAGCAGATGGGCAAATAGAAATCAAACCCAGAGAAAAGTTTGCTTCAGATCCTAGCAGGGGCCTTTTCTTTTCACAAAGCCATAGTGCCAGACTACATAGGAAACAAAGAATTTCTGGAAACTAAATTTTATATATATTTATATATATATGTAGAATTTCCCCTTTTCTCATTTGGCTCCTAGCTGCTTCTTAGGAGTTTGTTCAGTGCTGGACTGGTCAGTGAGGACCAAGGAAAATGCTGTAGCAGATGATTTTGGACTGAATTTTTACTTTCGGTCAGCCAAGTGGCTCATAGTGGTCCAGCAGGTTGGCCATCTCAATTGGGACAGCTATTGATGCTTGCAGTGTCTCCATTAATGCTACAAAAATATGCTGGGGTCTTCCTCCAAATGTCTTCAGATTAATTTGCTCACTGACGGGTGTATTTTACTGCAGCTATAGTAAATGCTCTGACACTTGCTGCCTGTCAAGGAGCTGTGAGCCCCACGCAGTGACCTGCTCCCTTGCCTTCAGTGATGGGGAAAGGGGGTTTAAACTGGCTTTTGGCTGCTGCCATCAGGCCTGTAACATTTGCATGTGGCAGCATACAGTCTGAGGGAGAATTTCAGTGCCCATTGAACAACGGAGGACCCCCGCCTTGGTTGCTTCAGGAACGTAGCATCATGGCAGAAGTCACCAGGAGGCACTGTTACCTGCCTCCTCCCATGCTGGCCCAAGGCTTGCTTCACACCTCAACAACTTTGCAATAGCAGGAGCCACGGCAGGTCCAAAACTTAGATTTTCTGAGGTGGTGAGTGGGTCCCCCTTGGAAGGAGGGACAAAAAAGTGAAATCCTACGTAACACACAGGGAGGAAACCCAGGGAGGAAGGGCAGGACCCTCACTGCATTCATGCAGGGAAGGTGCATTTCAGCCTTCAAATTCCTCCCACCCCTCTCCTCTGGTTGCTGTTGTGGCAGGCTGTGGGGTGGGCAGCAGCAAGAAGCGACCACCCCATCTTCAGGGGGGTGACAGGAATCAGCAAGGCTGAGCCACCTGCTGGCAATGAGCAGCTGTGTGGCGTAAAAGCAGAGGTTGTCTTCAGGCTGATTGCCCACCTCTGGTCCTGTGAATGACCTATCTGGCACAGAGCAGGTAGGTGCTGCAAAGGTATGCCTAGCAGCTCTGTTAGCAAGTGCTTCCCCACCAGGACATTAACTGGAAACACTCCAGAGCAGGCTGGAGCTGGGGCTGGGGCTGTGCATTTACCCCCAACCACCACCACTCCATTTTGCAAACTGCAAAGCTGCAGATGCTCTGGTCACAGGTGGGAGAGACAGGGAAAAGCACCTTGCAGTGCTGCCCACAGTGCTGGCGCCTGGTGGTACAAACCAGGACTGATGAAAAAGCACTCAAGCCCCTTTCCTGTCTAAACAACCAGGTTTTTACCCCAATTTGGGACAATATACCTTATTTTTTTTAAAAAAAAAAAAAGGCATTGGTTTACATCCCACCAAATTTAGCAATCTAAACATGTAAAGCACCTTCTAACCAGAATCCTGTTAGCAAGAACTGGAATGAATCCAGGATGTGAAGAGAAGAGGGGACTGGAGAAGAGAGAGGAATAATAATGTGTAAGGGTAATAACATGCATTAATGGAAACATTTATTTGGTGTAACACCTCTTCAGAGTACCTAAAAGAACGTCCCTTCCTGATGCATGATGTATAAATGCCTAAATTGCTATTACAGCTGGGAGACATACTGAACACTGCAGAAAATTACTTCAAAAAAGAATTTATTTGTGGATGAAAATGCATAGTATTATGCATAGTATTTTCTGAGATGAAAATAAAGAAGTTAAAAGGTTTCTGACATGTAAGGGAACTTGCTGTTTAAATATATGTAATTTATACATTAAATACATAAATGAAATGTTTTTATCTTTACCCATTTGTCCTTCTTTCACAAGAAAAGGTCTTCTTATCTAGAAGAGTAATTTCAGAAGGGATCACCAAATCCATCCTACCACTGTGGCTAGATTAGCTAACAAAACAGGGGAGATGCCCAAGGATGAACCGTGCACACTGCCCTGCCAGCCCTCTGCTTGCTCACTGTCCTATCAGCCCAGGCTCCTGGCAGGTCCTCTCTGCCACTGGATGCCTCAGGCTCTCTCTGAAATTCCCCCTTAACCTGACTGGCAGCACTTGGCTGTATAGCACAAGAGCCTATGTCCCCTGCCATCTCCAGGAGACAGCTGGCTCTGGCCCCACTCTGTCACCCTGCCGCTGCTGCCTTCTGCAGAACCAGGCAATGCTCTGGTCCAGGCCACACGCAGCAGCCTCAGGCACTGCCCAGGAACTGCTCACTCGATGTGGCAAATGTTTGAGATGCTCAGGAGTGCTCCTCTGGTGTGCAGCTTCTTCAATCTTTACTTCCACTTAGGAAGACATAAAACACTTTTCAGTGCAGGAATGGCAGACAGCACCGCACTTTGATGTGTTTGTTGCCCTGAACTATGTTTTCCTTAAGAAACACTGCTTACATTAGAGATACTGCTTTGGCTCACAGGTCTTTTTGTGTTTTCTCCCCGCTCACTAGCAATGGCATCACAATTACTTGAAAACTCCTTACTGAAAACATCTTACTTCCCCTCAAACACAATTTGGGGAAACCGAAAAGCACACTAGCACTTTCAAGTTGGTTTTGTGTATGATTTTTATGATGTGCTATATGCTTGATACAATGATAACAGTAATCTAGTTAGCCTATAGTGCAAATTGAAGAGTTTGCATGGGGTTACATAAGCTTTCTCTGGCATTAAACAGTCTCCACTTTGATCCCATTGTTTATTATTGTGCTGCAAAGAGTTTCAACAAAAGGCAGAAATGAAGATCTGCAGATGCATTCCTGAGACATGCAATGGAAATCAAGATATGCCAAGAACTTCCTGAGAGAATTGCAGAAGTGAAAATATATTTAATGTGGAAAAGATACACATTGTAGTTCTATTTAGGACCTGAAAAGACTGCTATTTTAGAGCTCAGATTGCAAAAGCCACAGAAGAGCGTACGCTGCTGTCTGCCAGAACATGATTGCAACTTCTTTTGGCACAATTATTGGCACTGAATACATTTCAGTGTGAACAGCAAGGAAGGAACTGATCTTCCTCGTCATCAGAATACTCCAGTATATGAGTGCCTTGAATTAGAAATGCAAGGTATACTTTAGCGCAGGGGCCCTGCACCCTGCTGGACTACATTTCCTGGGCTTAAAAAAATTCTTCTAAAGCTTCTTTCCTATTTGCATGGTTAAAGGAAATGACTGAAGACAATACAATAAACATTCAGTCATGCAGCAAAGAAATATCTGGACTGAAAACAAAATTCATTATTGCCTGGGTCAGGGGTAAGTACAGATGACTTGACAGAGCCTGTGTTAAAAACTGGCAAAACCCCCACAGATTAGCTTTAATCTGTCTGTGTAAATTTGGTTTCCTCTTTGCAATCAGGATTTGCATTGTTGATACATTCAGTGTTAACACATCGTATGTACATTTTCTAATGGTGTCAGTGCTTTTATCAGCCGTTTATGGGCACGGCCCATCATGTTATATAGCTCCTAGTATCTGAAGTATCTGCAAGGCACAGCACAGCAAAAAAACCAACCTGGTGCTTTGCATCTCTCTTTCTGGGCACTGGCCTTACAGCCTCACCTGCTGCCTAAAGTTTGTCCCTGGGTCCATGCCCACTGGAGAGGAAAACCAGCCACAAACGTGGCTCCATGGGCCCTGGCTGTGCCCCGTGGGAGCCTCAGTTGTGCTGCAGCTAGAGCATGGTGGGTGTCCAAGCCCCGTGTGGTTTGCGTGTGAGGCTGCTGCTCCTCTGGAAAGCCACAACTGAGAGGACACCTGCCACAGCAAGCTCCTTGGATGGCTGTCCTCCCCAGCTGCCTGGGCATTCCTGAAAGGCTTCCCAAGCTGTCCTGCTTCCTTCCTTAATTCTTTTCCCTCCCCACTGCCCTCTGTGCTTACTGCACGTTCAGAGGTGCTGTACGCTTTACACTCCCTCTCAGCTGGCTCCCTGTGCCCCCTGAGCATCCCAAGAGCCATGTGTGAACTGGATTTGTCCCTAAGTCACCCTGAAGTACCTTCCCTGCCCTGAGTGGGAGCGTTTTGCATTCACAGCTTTGCAAGCAAAAGCAAGGACATAAAGAGCAAAGCTGTAGCCCCATGACACTGGCAGCAGGCACGGCATCATTCCAGGAGCTGTGGTGGTTTTACTCATGCCTTGGCCGAACTGAGAACAGTTTGACCCTCACTTGTTTTATCTGATGGTCCACAGAATAATTACAAGACTGAAAGTACTGACTGATGCTTGTATCATAAGAGCAGTATCCAGGTTTGAGGTGCGATACAGAGTCCTTTGGAAATACTCACCACCTCACCTCTCTCTCCCTCACATGTCATTTCCTTTCTGCCAGCAATAACCCTAAACCTTTTTGTACAAGAGTTCTTAGCAAATGTGCAGCTGGAAAAATCAAAAGCTTTTCTGGGTGTAACTTCCATACAATTAATAATTAATAAGTAGTAAGTTCATCAGCTTTTTTTTTTTTTTTTCTTCCTCGCCCTTTTTCTTAAAAAGAAAGGGAAAAAACAGATTTCTGTTGAGACATGGATGACACCTTTAAGCAACGGTGCATTATAAGTTAAGAAACTGGGTGGAGTGCTTCCTTCCTGTAATCCGTTCATAATCAGCGAGAAGTTAGAGACAAATAGAATGTCTTACATAACGTCTGAAAAACAACCTTTTTACAGTGGAAAAAAAAAAAAAGAAAGAGGCTCTCCCACCTCCCAGGCGGGCCTAATCCTGAGACCTCTTAAAGGCCTGGATGACAGTACCCCTGCCTCAGCCCGTGGAATCACGGGTGCTGGCCAGATGGTAATTCTTTCACCTTTTGTTTTCCCTTCTTGTTCAGTAGGCGGGCTTGTTTCTTGCCCATCTGCTGTGGGGAGTAGAAATAAACATGTCTTCAAGGGATTTTTGGTGGCATTCAAGACTTGACAGCATCTGGTTACCCAAACATGGGTGAATATATTTGCCCAGCAGCTGTGTGATGCAAGGAGGGGACACAGGCAAAAAAAACAACCCACACAACAAAAACCTGCAGGGATGCAGCCATCCTGTATGAGACATCCATAGCCTCATTCTTCAGCAGTTGCTGCTCTAAAGCTGATGGCTGCTCCAAAACATCTACTTGGCATATTCCAATTTGTCTCATCCTACATCTGGGCATCAAAACAAAACAAATCTCTTTCCAAAGAGGTGCAAAACAAAACTAAAACACGTTAGTTGTCAGAAACAAACCCAAAGCATAAAAAAGCTATTATTCTTAACCACGGAAAAATACTCTGCTTCCATAAGAGGAGTGTATGGACTTTTGCAGGAGCTGGCCATTTTCACACCTGTTTTGTCCAAGATTTTTTGTTAGAAAGTGCAGTTACAAGGAGCTAGAAAGCTGGGCAGCCTGAGGAAAAGCTATCCCACTTGCACACCCTTCATTTGGGGTTGGACTAGATGACCTGCAAATGTCCATTCTGACCTAAAACCATTCTGTGACATACCCATGAGCTTGGTTAGCCAGGGGACAGGCAGACAGGAAGCATTGGTTTCCTGCCACTCAAGTGTCTGGTTGGCTGAGGTCTGGCAGGAAAAAAAGCCTTGCTTATGGCTAAGGTAACCAAACAACCTGGATGACCACCAGAAGAAGTTTTGCTGGAACCTGTATGATCCTAGTAACACAGTTTTTGACCAAAGCCTTGCCCCTACTAACTTCAGTTAGTCAGTCCCAGGTGTTTCAAGGCATGCTCCCAGAAACTGAGACCTAAGAATATGTCTGCTTTGTGAAAACTTGGTTGAAGTGGTCTTACTAGCATCTCCTAGGACCAAGACAGAGTTCAGTTCTGGGACAACACTCAACTGCTTCAGCTGTAAGAGTGCAGAGGTACCACCAGACCACTGCCTTCTGCAGAACCATAGAGGTTTGTCTCTTGAGCTCGCCCACTCTTTGGGAGGGCTTCAGAGTAATGGGTGCATGGCCACATCAGCAGAGAGCATCGTGTCTGCCCAGTCTTGGGAACCCAGCTCAGGCAGGTGCCTGGAGAATGGAAACAAACGAGTGCATTTTCCTCCAACCCATTACCTGAGTTTCTGATCATCCTGCTTGTCTCTGGCTGGGAGGAAATTCCCTCTGCAAAATGCAGCAACCTGACAGACTGAGGTCTGGATCCTCCCTCCTCCCAGCCTTCTCCACAGAAATAACACTTGAGGTGCTCAGTCCTGAGTCCAGTCCTTAGGCTGAAATTTAAATATATCTTTAAGAAAGACAAATGACATATAGAATTGGACTTTATATAACTGGTGGAAAAATATGTCCAATAATTAAATAAGAAGGAAGACAGTCTGATGCCTGCTTTATTTCTTTTTTGCCTATTTAATGGCCCCTTTACACTGCCTGGGAAAATTCAGAGAGACCCACTCATGTGGGGTTCATACCCTGAAATAGAAATAACAGCAAGGGGAAGTCACTTTTAAAGTCTGACTGAGTATCGGGATTATCAAACTGAAATCTGCCTAGTAGGGGTTAGTCAGACCAGAAATCAGTCAGCAAACACGCAGCTTTCTAAACGATTTCAAAAGCAGTTATTAGTTTTCTCAAAGCTGAGCCAATTCAACCTAAGGCTGTAGACACTTTGCGCTGTGCAGGTGGTTTTATTCAGAGTGAGCTTTGTACTGGTGCACTTCACTTCTGTCTGCAACAGAGGCAGTGATCAAAACTCCTATGACAGGGTGGTCAAAACCTTAAAACCCCTGTCATACTGAGGATTTGGGATAAAAATTTCAACGAATCGACTCATCAGTTAATCAAGAAATCTGTATGTTATTTTGTGCTGATGAGAAGTTTATTTTCAGCCCAAATACATCTTTTCATTTAGGATTTTTTTTTTTTTTTTTTCTAAAAATGTCAGGGCTATATTCACAAGGATGCTATGAAGTGGCAGCCACAGACCTGGAAGCAGAGCTCTGGTGCTTCACAAAGTGGGGCTGTAGTTTCAGCTGCAGGAAACTGAGGCACTTCTTGGTTCTTGATCCAAGCATCACCTCCCTTGCAGAAACAGTCACCAGTCCCCAGACAGCAGATTCGTTCAGAGTACTTCAATATTTTATACAACACAGAAGATGAAAGACAAATTCTTCATATGGTCTTGCACTTTGATGCATGCCACAGTGCACCTGGCAAACCTGGCTATTCCTGATGCACCAGCTGTGCCCCCTGCCTACTCCTACCTAAGGGCTCTTTCCCCTTTTCCTGGCTCCCCCTGCTTCTCCCTCCTGCTTGTACATCATACAGTATTCACTCCCCTCTGCCATCTGTTGTCACTCTCCCTCTGCTTTTTTGCCAGACTTTCTCGCATCTCTTGCTTGCAATAAGGTCTCACTCACCTGTTCTCACTTTGCCTCCACACAGCACAGGAACCCTTGCTCAGACTACAAAAAAAACACACATCAGAAGTCTCATTCAGTGAATGCCTCCAGTTTTGCACAGAAGCCAAGGGGCATGGGTGAGTGCGTTTGGAGCGGGAGATGTTGCGAGTCTCAAAGCCTTGAGACAGTTTGGTTCTGAGGTGTAACCAGGACATTCACCTCAATGTAAAAAGTAGGAAGTTTCCCTGGATGTGAAAGAACAGATCTGGTTGGGGATATCCTGACCCCAAACTATGCTGCAGTCCAGTGACTGAGATGCTTCCCCAGGACATGGAATGCCTGTCTCAAGCAAAGCCAAGACCCATATCATGTACGACTACCATTGCCATTGCATTAGGCAGCACTCATTTCCTATGACAGAAATTTCCTATGCTGAAATGAAAATATGTCAGTGTGAAAACACTGAAATGAATCTTTGGCTTTCAATTTTTTCCCTTCATTTTTTCTTGTACAAAACTACACGAACCTGCAGGTTTGGGGATGACTATGAGTTGAAATGGCTTGACCCTATGAAGGCTGTGCTGTTGGACAAAGAAGCAGGTCACACATCCTTGAGCAAGAAAAAACTGGTAGGTAAGTTTTCTTTCTCACCATACCACCCCTTCATGGGCCTGAGACATCTGGATACTGAATCTAACTTTAGAAGTAATTGGCCAAGATCATCCACTTATTCCCTGGAGAGTCAAGAGGAATGTCTTCTTTCTGGAGAGATCCACAAGTGGTTGTGTATTAGCACTGAAATGGACAACCAGTCATAACTGAGGTCTGGAGTTTCATGAGATGTGTAATGGCATCACAGCACAGCCAGCTCAACAGCATGGGCAAAAATGAGCTTTGCCACCTAGTCAATGAGTGACGAAGTAATGTATTCTGTCTGTCCTTGTCATTCTTGACATCACAACTCAGTTCTGAGCTCTGAGGCCTGCCCAAGACCTCCTGGTGCTGGTTGACAGAGAAGCAGAAGTCTCCCAGAATACTCTTCTCCTTTCCTTCCCCTCTGCTATGGTACAGGATGGACGTCATCAGACCCTCTTTCATTCCCTCAGTCCTTCTTGCCCTCCTTCCACAGTTCTGGAACTTGTTCTCTCAGCCCTCCCTTGCTCTACCACCTCCTCCAGCCCTCCCAGCTCCTCCTTCTTTCCATACAGATTTACCCTTCCATCTTCTCACTCCCAAAGCACAGGACTTCTTTCCTGAGGTTGCCCACCCTCCACCATGCTATTCACACTGCCTTATCACTGTGCTTATGGAACTCTCCACCACAACCACCACCACCACCTGTGCAAGCTCCCTCTGCCTCCCAATGCACCTCAAGCCGAGATGAAGAAACCTTTAGGAAGACTGCAATGACAGCTTGCCTCTCTTGCTTGTTTTCATGTCACAGCACACACATAGTGCCATGCCCTCTGAAGCAGGCCCTGTATTTAGCCTGAAATTGTGCATAACCCCAGACCCTCCTCAGCTGCAGAAGACAAGCTAGTATTTGCTTCTCTGGGGATAATATTGCTGTTAAAAAATAACCACATTTAGTCTTACTGCAGCTCCCCAAGACCATTTATTTTTTCTCTATTTTTATGCAAGGGGTATGCCCTGAGGCTGGGGAGCCCTCAGTGCCTTGTGCAAATCAATCTCCACTTTGTATCTTCTTTCTCCGGGCACCAGAAGCCAGAGCCACGTTCAGGTCATCCTGAAGATTGGTGCAGATTCACCCTAGAGGAAGTTCTCTGCTCTGGAGAAATACTGAGGAGCTTTCTAACATCACTGGGGGCCGGGGGGGGGAAGCCTTAATTATTACCAGAGTAGTCTAAAATGTCTTACAAAGAAGTCACACCCCAGGAGAACATAGTCAAAGTGCAGATTCTTACCAACAAATGTGGGCACCCAAGTACTCACAGTGTGCTTGAGACAGCTCCAGGGAGGACTCGCAAGAGGAACTCCTGACCTTACTGCTCTCAGTGATAAGCTGACTGTGGACTTATAGAAGGCTAGAACTTCACTCAAAGGAACCTGATCTATAAACATTCACAGCATTTCTCATATTCCTTCTGAAAGACGTAATTAGTCCAGAATGATGCTTTCTTAGCACCTAATTGCTTTCTGAGGAAATGTTAATGTGGCCAATTGAGTCCCATCAAATTGATTTCCTTGTAGTAATAAAAATAAGAATTCTTATTAAATAACTCATTATGTTATGTTACGATATACCATAGTATATTGTATAGCAGTATTAATTACTGCTTGTTCTCATTTTATCATGTAATACCATCAAATTATTTTTTTTTAATACAAGTAAATGCTGATTTTTTTAGTTCTGCAACTTCCTTTCCCCAGGTTTAGAAGGGAAAATTTCTTTTAAAATGGTAGTGAATAAAAGTTGTAAAACTTTAAATATTTATAGCCTTAAAGATCAAAAAGTGGAAAAAAGCTCTATTTCTAACCTGTTATATTTGAACTGAACAAAGAACGTTGCTAAAAAAATAACATCCTAGGAAGAAAACCAAATCTCATTAGTTTTTAGGAGGTCTGATTCAATATATTTTGCATGCTTTGAGGTTGTGAGACTGAAACTCCTTCCTGTTTACCTGTAGGCTCATGGTGAGAAGTGTCTGGCAGCTGACAAAGACTGACAGTTGATTCAGTTTTTGTATGTGAAAGTGAGCAAGTCAAGGGAAGAAGAACTCAAGCCTCTGTCCTGCAACCACATTTAATGTAAAAGTCTCTGATGCTTCTGCATATGAAGCCACATAATAAATAGCCCTAGCTTGAGAAATCACCCATATGTTTTGGTTTCCATTCCAAAAAAGCAATTAAGCACCTGCTTACGCTGAGGTTCTGGAGTATCCCCGTTGTTTTTGTGGTAGACTGTGAAAGGATGAACATCAAGTACAGATCACGCTCCTCAGGAGCATGCCTGGGGAGCCATCATTACTGGAAATAATCCGTAGTAAGTCAACTGAAGAACTTAACTTCAAGAGAATAAGGATTTTATTTGGGTTTTTTTATAAAATCTTCATTGCATAAAAAAATTATACAAGCAGATAGATAGATAGATAGATAAAAGAACTCTTACTTGGCTGTTGAAACTCCCAGATGGAGAACCTTGCAAAGGTCTGTTTCTCTCCATTGCCTATACGCAAGAGTGCCTTCAATGACTAGCTCTGGTGTAGACCACTGTAGTGCAAATGCCCAGACCTAGGTGAGACAACCATCACCCCTGTCTCAGATAACCCAAACACAAGGTCTGTCCAGAGGCTCAGAAGGCCCACAGGCTGCAAGCTGAGGTACCAGATCTGCTGTCATCTGGGGGAGGAAGGAAGCACCCCATGGTGCCTGCCTGCCCAGAGGAGCCTGAACCCCTTCCAACACGGGTGCAGCAGCGCACTCTGCAGAAGGCAGGGCGGCTGTGAGCTGTGCTGTGAAGGTGGTCCTGGCCATCCTCGGTGCAGTAATCCAGAACACTGGCCCAGGCAGTGGAAAAGCCTTCAGTCTGGACAGGCTCAGGCTCCCTGTTCCCACTTTCTGGGATAATCTCCTAAGCACATGGCTGGGATGCACACCCTTTCCAGTCCTTTTTGTGAAGCTGGGCCACGCTGCTGAGAAGAATACAAGATCTGAGTGACAAGGTCTTATAAGCAGTAATAATCAAAACATAAGCCTCTTCCAGAAACCTACCATCCACCAAGAGATGGACAATGCTGAGATGTGGTCCTTACTAAAGTAATTTGTGTAGTTCATGCAAAGCCTCTCCCATGGAAAAGTTGGTGGAGCACAGACTTGCTGACACATCAAGTCCTGCTTTGTCAGCTGTGCTTTGCTGAGAAGAATGGACTAGATCCCTACGTCCTCTAGCTTCTCTGGATTTTTGACATGCTTTATACCCAAAACACAGGTTTAGCTCTTCTGAAAGAGAACTAAACCCAAACCATCATAGCCAAGTGCTTGAGCTAAGAAACTGTTGTATGAAAGTGCATGTTGGTGACATTTCTATTCTCTCTTCCTCTACCAACATCCCAAATGCAGGGAGTGACACTTCCCTCCCCGCTAAGTTTTTTTAAATAAAACACACACATGCCTAGGCAAAGAGACTTCAGGGCTGTGGAAAGGACATACATACACATATGTCCAGGGTTTGTTTTCTAAATCATAAGAAAGGAGAAGGGTGCAAAACGCACATCTGTTTGCAGTGTTACAGTCCACACTGCTTGAAGCATTTTCTTTCTCAGCCTGCCGTTTTGGTGGGGAGAATCCACTTTGGGGTGCTGAACCCCTCAGCACCCACACACAGAGATCCCTGTGCCACCTTAGGTTCAGTGTGGAGGTGCCTGCTCCCCAAAGGCAGCCTGTGCTCTTGCCTGTGCTCTTGCATGGAACTGGCCTTTACTAGCCTTCAGGCTAGTGGGTTTATATAGTGCTTAGGCTCAGAAATGCCTTTCAGTGAAACAGGTATGTTCAGCCAAGGGAATCAGGGTTTTAGGGGCAGAAAGGTTTTTATGCACATAGGACCTAACTCCTGATGTTTCAGCATGCCTGACTTTCACCTAGAGACCCCCTGTGCATAAAAGTATCATACATCCATACATACATCAAATGCCTGTACAGAATGCAATGTATGCTGCCCCTTTAAATAACTTTTTTTTTTCTCTGTTCGGCACCACAAGACTGAAGTAATGTTGAGAATATTGCTCTAAGCGTCTTCAAGCCATTGCCCAGTCATTTCTACACTTCATCACATAAGCTTCACTCAACAGTAAAATGTACTTGGTCACAGTTATGCAGAAGACACTGCAAATCCTCTTTTCAATGGAGGTGATCAGCGTCACCTCCTCTGGCCACCTGCATATTCTTAATGTGAAACAGAAATCATGTGCAGGGCATGGCATTAGTTCCCAGACTGCAGTGGAAGGGTAAGATGGATTTTTTTTACTGTACTTGAAAAAGTAAATTAGAAGTGAGGAAGGAGTTAATAGTTGCAAAATACACGGTCATTTCCTGAGCCCTGTGGTTGGATGGTACAAACTTTCAACTATTTCTAATTCTTCTCTGTCACTTAAGAGGCTTTCAAGGTGCACTGTACATCCCAGACCAGGTAAGAAGTACAGCTTTTCACTTCTTGATTGTTTGTTCAGAATTGTTTTTCAGTGGAGTCAGGCTCAGTCAAGACTGATTTGTTCTCCCTCCTATTATTTACATCTGAAGGGAGAACAAAGTTCATTGCAATCCAAGAAGTGTGTGTCTTTGTGCCAGATGACTGTGAACTGTAGAAATAAAGAACAAACTGTATGGGTTAATAATAGAGCAATGACAATGAAGAAGTTATGTTACAGATAGTCAGAAGTCAGAATTATTACAACAAATACTGCAGTAAAAGAGAAAGAAAATTCTTACCACCAGTTTTAAGGAGTTAACTCTGCACAAATCGCTATCAAAATAAAGGGTTCCTAGGTGTACAGTTTGCTTTAGCAAGGAGAGTAGTAAAAATTGTAGCATGTCTTCAAGCGTATTTTTAAAAGGAGGAAGAATGAGCTTCTACCTATTTGGAGAGAAAAAAAAAAAACCAACAGATCATTTTAGACCCGTTTTATTTGTAAATCTGGACCTGATATCTATCTTTAGCTATTGCAGAGTCACGTATTGTAGTCATCCTGAGACTCTTCCTGAGGTTTGCAGCAATCAAACACACACGCAGAAGTGACTGTGGAACCATATCATAAAATGATATAATTTCAGCGGGGTCTTTTGATGCATGAAAACTGAACTCAGACAGACAGGCACCAGAAGGAAGTCTCATAACACAGTGCACTCTTGCATACTGCATTTGTTGTCTCTTAATAGCCAGGGAGAGAGACTATTTGCGTGGAAGTTTTTTAAATAGTTCAGAAAAAACCATAAAAAAGCCATCTGTAGGGCAGTTATTATAATAATGTGCTGACACCAAGTTGCCCTACAGAAAGTGAAATTGTATGTGTTGTGAGGATTCCTGGGTGAAGTCGTACACTGGAGGTTCAGGTTTCTGGCATTTGGGTTTTTTAAGTCTTTGCTTGTATTCAGTTTTAATGTTTAGATGTTGGATGCTTGGCTCTGCTCAGTGTTTGGTATCCACTTTCTGGATTTTATACACAGTGGTTGGCAGAATCTAGCTGGGTTTTCAAAAGCGTTTGATTCAGACACTTAAGTCCCATCAGTGTTTGGACTTAATTCCCAAATCACCTCCAGCCTACTTGTGAGATTACCACTACAGTTGCACTTGAACCTCTGTAATGAATTTCACCCTTAAAAGGCTGTGTGAGCCACGGAAGTTTTGTCACTGTCATCTACAGGTGGGGAACTTGGATGAATCCCAGTTGATGCCAGACTTGTGCCCTGGTTTTCACAGCTCCCCAGTGCAGGTTATCTGACCAAGAATCCCATGTCTTCCCTTGCAAACAGCTGCATGTCCTTTGTCCATTTAGACGCAGCCAGAGAGCACATCACCATTCTGCTAGGGAAGTCCATGGCATGGGCAGAAGCATTTGCATCAGCCTTAATCTTCTCAGTTTGAGTATTGACACTAAGCAATATGCTGTTCCTTACATCTCTGTACGGCCTTAGCTGCAGCCTGTGCTACAGCTTGCAAGATGAAAGCAGGCTGAGGTGTGCCTACCCATCCTGCAGTCACATTTCCCAGTTACTGCATAGGCACAGCTCAAGGGACAGTACTAAGCAGCTTTGTGTGGGAAGAGCAAACTGAACCTGGGCCTCCCCTGTCACCAGCCAGCTGCTTACCCACTGCTCCTGCCTTCATTTTTTAGCATCTCTTCAGGTGCCTTTATTGAAAGTATTTACTTGCCTTCTGCCTTTCAGGGCGGGTTTGGGTTCAACTCGGATACATCTGCCTGTGTAGACAATTTTGCTCTCACTGATGGCTGTAAGCACAAAAAAAGGCCAATTTAGGTGATTTAAAACGTTTGCTTTCAGTGCTTTTTCAGCATGAGTATCTTTGGTGTGGGAAAAGGGTGTGCTCAGCTCTCTGTCAGGGGGAGGCGCACGTTATATGTAGTGGCATAACAGGACGGAAAAGAAACAAACCCTAGAAAATGTGGTCTCTCACAGTAACTGCTCTGTTCTGGTCGAGTGGCTAGTGGGGAGAAACCCAGCAGGCCACAATCCAGCCTCAAGAAGTTATCCTGTGGTGGGCTCCCTCTGTCCTGCTCAAAAATGAAGAGACACCAGGACTGTTTCTCCATGTATTTAAAAGATGTGTTGGTGTTTTGCACACGTATTGCCGCCTAACAACTTTACTTCAAATGTGCATAGGTTCCAGATAAAAAGTTGTTTTGAAGCAGAAGTTCAGGGAGCTTCACCGCTGACAACTGATGTTTGTAAAGCCTCCAGATGGACAGAAGGTTGTTTTTCATTCAGGCATATTTATTGACACCATTCTCATGTTTTTCACAGCATTCAAAAGGAGCTTGAAAGTGGAGCTTTTCTCCAAAAAATGACTTTGTAGAAATGGGAGCATTTGGCCCTTGACTGCTACCTCAAAAATTCCTGGATGAAATGACCTCATTTTACAAGTAAATGTCTTTGGGACTGTTGTTTGGTCTTGTTTACTCTTACTGCCAGCTCTCGAATAGGAAGGTCAAGTTGGTGTTCCTCCTGGGCTTCCTATTTATCCACAGGAAACCTGAGAGGAGCTTTTAGCCTGAGAATTAGGTTTGATACTTTAAAAGAGGTTCAAAATGCGTAATATAATCCAATTTTTGTCTAAATTTAGGTGCTAAGCAATGAGAAATATCCCACAGGCCTTATTTTCTACATCCTTTTAATTTGGTAATGTCAGTTTGATCTGTCTCTTTTCCATATATTTTTGGTCAGAAGCCTTCCATTGTTACTGAAATTTTCCATTTATAGTCTTATTTTTCAGTGTTGTTGAGTATTTAACTAAAGCTAAATACACAGACAGACAAAGACAGAGAGAGATCTGTACATACATCATGCAACAGCTCAGTTTTTTTAAATGCTGGATTTTAGCTCTGGTTCAGTCATAGAGAGATTCTGGCTTTTTACACACAGACTGATGAGGGGCCAAGAGTTGCTCAGGCTGGGGCAAGGCATCTACAAGCTTGTTCATCAAGAGCTGCACATTTTTGTTGCATTTTCACACTAGTGCATGAGGAAATCATGCTCAGCAGCTGGTGAATTTAAAATAATTTTACCCTTACATCCTTGTTCTCCCAACTGCTGATTAAGTCTTGAAATAACAACAGAAATTACACACCAGTATGGTCATGATGAGGCAGCTAGGGTTATTTACTACTAGATACACTGCACCTGATTCAGATCGGCAAAACTAAGAAGGGAAAATATCAAATCACCAAAAAGTATGTGCTCTTTTATCTTCTCTTCATCTTCAGATGTGGATATTATGCATCTTTAGTAATCCTGCACAGGTACATTTTACAGCTAGTGAATGGTGCTTTAAGGCTATGAAAGGCAGTGTTAGTGCTTGTCACTGTTCGGCATTATCTTTAGATGTACTCCTTTTAAGAAATTTTTTTTTTTGTAACAACTGATTCTTAAAATATTTTTTTCTTTTTGGTCCTTTCTGCAGCTTTTACTCAGAGGAAATCTGATCTGCTGCAGCACAGAAACATCAGCAGTGACCACGGCGAGACAAATTCCTTGGGGAGCTGCCTGTAAGTCTGATCAACATTTAAGATGAAAAGTTTTGCATTTTCTTTGGCAGGATGTTACACGCAGAGTTTAGCTGTATGAGGCAGTTGCTGAGGCAATAAGAGAATATTCAGGAACACAAGCCTCTGCTTTGAGTAGGTGAGTAAGCACAAAGAAAGGAATCATCTTGTAAAGACTTTTTATTTGGATTATTTTTTCTGCACAACCCCTCATAAATATGATCGGTCTTCAAGACTCTCTAAATCATGCCCAATTGAAATCCTGTTCTCCCAGGATCCTGGGCAGACTAAGTAGACCCCACTTTGGGCTACCATGGAAGGCAGGGAGCATAAGCCTTTTGTACTTGTGTTACTTCACTTTGTGACAGTCAAGCAATGCAGGGATCAAGGGGAAATCCTCCTGGAGCACAGATGGTGGCTGAGGGGATAGGAAACTGTGGATAAGCAGGAACAGAAATAATGAGGGACAGGGAGGAAAAAAAAAAAAGAGAGAAGAGGAAAACTGGTAGTACGAAATCGAGGTGGGTGAGGACAGAGGGCGGTGTCTGGGCAGCGGTTAACGGCAGAAGGGCAGCGTTTGGGTAACATGCTGCAGATGATGTAAGTGGGTTTGTCGAGGACAGCAAGGCATGACCCCCTATCAGCTCTTTTCCTCAAATGCTCTGGAGAAAAACCTGAAATATCCAGGTCCCAGTAACCCAAAAATAAATCTTCAAAGACAAAGCAAGTTTGTCTGCTCCCTCTAGTGGTCTAGACAGAAAAGACGTTTTTACCCAGCTAATTTTGCATTACAGGCGTTTGCTGGGACCAGTCATGCCCTGGTCTTTAGCTTATTTGACACATCTGTAATAACTGTTCTCAGCCCCTGAAACATGGAGACTACATCTAAAATCCTTTTTGGGAATGGTCCCTGGTCTATGATAACTCCTAAACTACACAAGGTGGTTGTGTGGGGCCCAGACTTGCTTGTGGGAGCATTAGTTGGTGTGAAACTAAACTGTGCCAGAACAGTCACAGCCCAGGGAACTGACTTTCATAGCCTGAGCCCAGCTCTGACAGCGCTTAATTTACTAATATCGACATACCCTTCTTGTAATAACATCTGCCTTGTGCATGTGGTATAGTCCTCAGTCTCCTAAGTGTAAATATTGCAGAACACTTTGACACAAAACATCAATCAACAGTCCATTCAGAGGAACACCATTACCTGTCTCCTTGATCAGCTCTCACCTACTTGCTGCTGGAGGACACATGCTGACTGAGAGGTAGGACAACAGGAAAAGGCAAAGTAGCCTTGTGAGTTTAGTGACTAAGCAATGTCCTGGAAAACAGTATTCTGCCACCGATGCTACCTCAAAAGTCTTCTGCGATGCTGAGAAAAGGGCACCTCCATAAGAAAAGGATACGTGAGAAGTGCCTTAAATGGAGCTGGGGTGGAACTTCAGAGCTTCGGCTCCAAGGAGGAGCAATTCTCATACACCCTCTGACTACTGGGGAATTATACCCTAGCAGTTGCTTTTCATAATGTAAGATAGCAGTATTTAAGATAGCAGTACCTAAGATACTTAAGAACAAGTATGGAGCAGATATTCATTTGCAATTATAGAGCAATTGAATTTTGGCAGGACTGAGAGAACTTGCATAGTGCCATTCGAGAGCATGCTTAAAGCACATCAGTAAGACTACGCTGCTTCTTTAGAAATACAAGTACTTTCTTTCCAAACACAGTCACAGAGTAGGAAATTGCTAACTCCTCCTCTACAGCACCCTCCTAGGAGAAAGAGCAAGCATGTTCAACACTCTCTTTGAAAAGTATTTAAAGCCTTATCCTTCTCCTTCCTTGCTAGCTAGATGGTATGCTAGCTTCCACAGTCTGGGCTGATTAGCATCTGACCAGTTGAGGCTGGGAGAGCAGGCAGTGGTCATGGGACAAAAGAGGAGCAGGTGCCTGAAATATTGTTCAGCTCGAAGGCAAAAGACCTCATTTCTAGTCTTGTCTTCAAATACACTATTTCACATTAAGTAGTCACCGAATAACCCCAAAGGCCAATCTAAAGAGTAGGTACCAGGCCACGTCCACTCCCTTACAGTGGATGACTGCCCCTGTCACTAGGCTAGAGAATCTCTTGCCCTCTTGCATGGCATTTTCGTCTTTCCCTGGGCTGTCATACTGATAATAATTTTTTGTTGCGCATCTTTGATATGAAACATGAACAGTACCCAACAGCTTTGTGGTTAAAACAATCTTCTGCTGAGATAATAAGTCCCATGGTCAGACTTGGGAGGCAACTCAAGGCATCTATTTCCTGACCTTAACCGCTGCTCTGTCATGTAGACAGGGAAGTGTTTCTCTTGTATCAACTGTCTTAAAAGATTGTAGCAAGCCATATTCAGTCTCCAGAAAGAAAAGGCAACAGGGGATTTTCATAAAAGGAACATTCACAAAGAGGTTCAAGGCTCAGGTCTCACACTAGTTTACTTGTGAGACAGAGGATGTTCTGTGAGACTCACAAAGATTTTTATTTCCAAGTTTTCATGTTTCCAAGGCTCATCCATAGTCTTCTCCAGATGACCCATGTGTGTGGCATGTGAAGGCCGCTGACTTCACACTGTTCCTCACCATTTTACTGGCTATTTCATATCCCATTCTGAGACACCTAAATCTTCATTGGTGCCTTAATCTTTCCACCCACGTGATGCTCATCTTACAGAGCCTGAAATCTTGTTTCAGATCTGGCTTCAAGGGGTTAAGCTTTCAGAAACAGGCACCAAGTGAGTTCCTCATTTTCAAATGCTTACTGAAAGACACCTGGGTCTGACTTGCAGTCAGACCTGCAGAAGCATTGAGTACTCACAGATCCAGATCCAGTCAATAGAAATGTGGCTTTGAAACAGTAACATTTTATGTGACATCAAATACCCTTAGAAATCACGTTCTCGGCAGCTCAGGGCCTCCATTCCTCTTTCCTGTTTGTAATATGGGGTTAAATAATCTTCACATTAGAAGAAGGCTGCAAAGAAGAAATGTGCAGGTCTTTTTGAAGCACTTTGATACTATAACACTGGATGCCACAAAAAAGTCCACAAAAAGTCATTTCTTTGGTACAGAGGACAAGAGTTTGAGCAGCGTACTATACATAGGGCATAGTGTCACTCCTTCAACAATGAAAGGAAGAAAGTCTTAATCTTTCTCATGGGGTGTTTTGCATTTGGAAAATTGCTGGGAGGGCATTGGTTCCAACAAAGATCAAATGGAAATGGGCAGGCTTAAGTCTGTCCATTTTCCAGCCGCTGACTGATAAAGTTGCTTCTCATAACGGAAGATAGCAGTATTTAAGATAGCAGTACTTAAGATACTTAAGGACAAGTATGGAGCAGATATTCATTTGCAATTATAGAGCAATTGAATTTTGGCAGGACTGAGAGAATTTGCATAGTGCCATTCGAGAGCATGCTTAAAGCACATCAGTAAGACTACGCTGCTTCTTTAGAAATACAAGTACTTTCTTTCCAAACACAGTCACAGAGTAGGAAATTGTTAACTCCTCCTCTACAGCACCCTCCTAGGAGAAAGAGCAAGCATGTTCAACACATGGAAAACTTTGGAAAATTGCTGGGAGGGCATTGATTTTAACAAAGATCAAATGGAAATGGGCGGTGTTAAGCTTGTCCATTTTCCAGCCACTGACTGATAAAGTTTCTTGGTGGCTGGTTGGGTGGCTCTCTTCAGCTTGTTGGTTTCCAGCTTTTCACTAGTAGGATCATTAAACTGCAAAGCAGGAGCCTGCTGATGAAATTCTGGCTGCCAGGGTTTTCAGCAGTTTATTTGTGCAGGCTGTTAGAGCAGAGGCCTTCCTGAGGTATATGAGCATCGTGAGTATTTTGACAAGGAAGGAAAAGGCAAGACATTTTCATGAGGGACACCTTCTGCTCCCCTCAATCCCAGGTCTCTGCAAAGCTGATGATCTCAGTTGCACAGTGGTTAAATAATCAATGCACTAATCAAAGCTGTTGTGGTCATTAGAAATAATAAATCGGCAAAAAGTTTGCACCTTATCTATAATTGCAGCGAACAGATGTTGGCTGCTAGTACAAGAATGTGGGATTGACTTAAGCAGGAGCAAGACCAAGGCCTTAAGTTTAATGCAACACTGCTTTGTGTGCACATAGCATCTCTTTATGAGCCCAGTTTGTGACCTACATGTCATGCTTGTCAAAGAAAATATCTGGGACCCTCTCACACATTTCTCCTGTGGTGTGTAAAGATATCATTAACACCTCTAAAAGGCTGAAGAATGATGTTTCCTGCTGGGTGTCTGGTTTTCATGATCTCAGCAATTCTCTGTTGTATAGATATGTAACTTTAAAATCTGGTCTTGGTGGGTAAAATAGCCTCACAAACTCATCACGGAGGCGTTTCAAGTCCAGCATATGTTACATGTCTGAGATTTTAAATCATATATTCTTCTGAAATTATTTTTTACAGTTTTTAAATGAAAAGTTTTCCATCAACAACACTTCTCAGAGAAACTAACAGGACATGGCATAGTTTTACGTATTATAGTAGGCTGATAGGTTTACTCAACTCACATGTCTGTTCCTGTGAATGTTTGTGGGCTGTCTTACATGAGTACACGATTACCACTACACGAGAGGCAGAAATTGTAACTGATCTGGATATCAATAACATAGACAGTTGGTCTATGCTCAGCTTGAGAATGTTTACACTGAATGGTGTGGATTCTCAGAACTTCACAGTTTTTGCTGCTGCAGTACTGCAGAAAGGAACTTTGAACTCTCTCACAGCAGTGCCTAGGGATCAGTTTGTTATACAGGGAACACCAGCATGTGGAAGGATTATTCCTATGCCAGTTAGCAGTAGGAGGGCAGAGAGACAAGCTGTATTACAGAAATATCAGCTCCTTTGGTTATGCCTACTCTTCTAGCTGCTCTAACTTGTCTTTGGGACTAGCGTAGTCAGGAGTGTAGAAGGAAAAATAGGTGGTCAGAAACATCTTTGCCTGCTTCTAAAGAGCAGGGGGGCACCTGGCAATTTGACTTCCTCATGTTTGAAATAAAATATGTAGTGTTGCAGTCTGTCATTGCCGACAATTTCACGGTTCAGAGTAACATGCTACAGGAGCTGCAAATGCTCCTCTATGCCAACCTGCCTCAGCAAAGAAGAAGTTTTCACCTTCCATAGATCATCGACTTAAACTTTTCTAGTAAATCTGAAAACAGGACATTAATAAGTAGAGGTTTGCTCATAAATGACTGGCCACAATTTCAGAGTGTGCCAGGCATTAGAAATAAAGTCACGCTTCTATAATGAAGATAAGTTTATGTCCAGCTGTGGGCCAAAGAGAGACAAATGCTAAACGCTCTTGCTTCCTGTTTCCTCCAATGGAAGACAGATGTATTCACTGGGTCTTGGCTCATTCATAAATTGGATCTGTCATGTGTTGAGTCAAGCAGGATTTCGTGTAGGATTTGCAGACTGGTTTTTATAACCACTTTAAATACTCTGCCACTTATTCCCAGCTACAATTTTACTGCTTCAAACCCAGGCTGAAAAATGGAAGGGTGAGAGGCATTTTGAGTGGTTAACATGAGACTCACGGTGATACTCTCCCAAAAGGGAGAAGAACACCAACAAGCTCTCCAGTGGCTCTGTGGGCAGTAGAAAACACTAGCCTATTTACTTTCTACAATTCTGTGACTTATGGTGGATTACTACATAGTGAAGATTGTCATCATTGTCGTTGCACATGTCTACAACCTTCTCCAGAGTTATTATGACCATGACACATAGAAAACCATATGCAGTTGCAGAAATCAGGGAAAGGAACTAAAAAACATTAGGTGGAATTATAAATGTCTTAGTCCAAGGCTTTCATCCAATTGGCCATATATTTTAATGCAATGCACAGAAACTTGGTTAATCTTGGGACCTACACCCTCTATCAAATTTAGCTAGAATTAGCTAACACAGTCACATTTATTGTGGGAGAGACGGGAAATACAGACCTGTGAATATAGACCAAAGATCTTTTTCAAATGAAGCTGAACAGCAGCTGGGCTAAGTAGTTGTTTGGGGTTTGTTTATATTCTTGCTTCTAAATTAATGAAAAATGAACAAGTGGAAGTGTTTGATGCCTGCTCTGGCCGGCAGTGACCCAGGGCTCCCACATTCCCCTCTGGATTCTCCCACATCACATCCTTCCCCTATAGATGAGGCCACATGCCTACCACAAACCTCATTTGTCAGGTAAGAAGGTGTACTGAAAAGCCAGAGTCTTTCACTTTTAAGTCTAAGCAGCCTACGTTGTTTCTGTGAACAGTATTTATTGACTGGCTCATAGAAAGCATTGCCTGGCCCAGCCTGTTGGTGCACATTACCCACACTGTGATCGACAGAGTCCTGGTTCTCACCTTCCATTTCTGCGGTCCAGCACCATTCTGCCCTTTTACTTTCTTCTGGGAAGAAGAAAAACATCCAAGCCTCCCCTGAAATAGATTCGGTCTGCACTTTTTTGTGTCAACATTAATGCCTCAATGCTCTCCTCCTCCTCCTCCAGAGGAGGAGAAATGTATTGTAGTGACTGTCTGCTGGGCGCTTATTTCCTTTTTCAAGATCTGAGCCGAAGCTTCATTCTCTTGATGTATAGCCATCAAAGGCAGTGAAGATAGATAACTCACAGTGCTGCTGGTAAATAAAAATCCTACACACTGTTATGTGCTGTCTTATTGCGTCATGCACAAGTGTTAAATGGGATTATATAGAAGCACAAAGTTAAACTCGCAGCAATTAAACTACTAAATAGCTCTAAGGTCAAAATGAAATATTTTCAATTTTATCTATTTATTTTATAATAATTTTATTCACATTGATTTTACTTACAAAATAAATTAATCCTAAACCATCACTAATCTAAGTCCTTTTACATGACCAGGCACACTGCTGAAACGCAGTGCCATAGATTTTGGCAATGCCCTACGTTCAGACAGTTGCACATGACAGAACATTTTTGAACACACATCTGAAAGATACAGTGACTTTAGTGTTAGAACTTTTTTTTTCTGCATTAGGGCTACAAAGATTGCACTGCTGCTGCTGAATCACTACTGTCAATGATGACAAAGGACAAGAGTATTCCCCTTGTGGAGAGAGAGGCAAATACAGCATAATGTTTTAAAAGCCAGCATAGCATTGGAATCACATCAGAATCGTAGAGTACATAAATGTTCTTTCAAATCACTTTGCATTTGTTTTTTTGACACTGACAATCCGGCTGTCCTTAGTGGCAAACCCCAAGGTAAAGTACGTTACTGCACTTGCTCTGTTTTATATACCCTTGATCTAATAGATCTCAAATTAAATAACTGGGTAGAAAAAAATGGTGCTACCCCACACGGGAAGAGTTTGGAAAACAACCTCTCTTCTCATTATTAGAAATAATACCTTCACTTCATGTTTCAGTCTGGGTGGGGGAGAAACCTTTGCTTGTTCTTTCGCTAAAAGTGCACAGTTTCCATTTCTGAAGTTCCTATTAGAATTTCCACTACTTCCGAATGCCCTCACCCCCCAGGAAAAATAAACACCTAGTTTGGGGCTCTTCTGTGTTGTTTATACACTCTGTTTAAAAGGTTATCAAGTCTTTTTAAACTTTTTGTATGCTTAAAAGCAGGTTGTTTCAACCACTACTTCCTTATTTCTCCTCCCTTCCTCTTAACTCTTTAATATACAATCTCATAGATACTCGTGCTTTTCTTCTTTGTTTACAGTCTATGAATAAGTTGATCTATGCATCTTCCCAACCAACTGGGAGTATGAAAGCCAAGCATATTTTCAGATAGTTTCTCATCGGAAAAGCAGATGAAAACCATTGCTGTAATATGGTAACCATTTACTTAGAAGATATTCCATTCTTTTCTAGAATGCCTCAAGAAGTTAGATCTGTTCTGTATCCAGTTTTACAGCAAGTATTCATCCAATTAATTAGTATTAATTTACTGGAATCAGTGGTCTTGTTCTCATGGTTTATAACTATGTTTTTTCCAGACAAAGTCTCAAGATCTCTTATGCTATAACCTCTGCAAACCTTTCAATGACTTCTTAAAACAGTGCAGTACAATTGATAAAATCATGCAAAAGTTATGACAGAAAGCTCTTCAATAAGTGAGGTTTTGTGCCATCTTTTAGAATGTCCAGTTCCAGCCATATTCAGGGGACTGCATTTGTCAAAACCATGTTCAGATAATTTTCTTTTTAGATTGAGCCCTTCCCTGTACCTTAAAGTGTGATACCCAAATAATGAGACTTCCCAAATCAATTATCAACATAGAAAATTATTTCTTTAGTGGTGGTGGGGCTTTTCTGCCCAAATTATAATCATACAACAATATCCCAAGGGGAAGAATCTCCACAAACTGCAAGGTACTATATGATTTTCTGGTCCTCAGAAGACTGAATACCTCATATTACAAAAGACAGTGTAGGACTTTGTACACTCGATATCTGATGTCTTGTTCATGTCACTAGTCAAGCTAAAGAAAGCCACAGTTCAGCTAAAAAACAGTTTTAAAAGTTTCTTTAGAAACTGGGTGTAAAAAGAGATTGTGGTTTGTTTTGCTCAATTGCAAAAAAAAAAAAAAAAAAAGGACAGAGGCACAGGAAAGCAACAAGTACCTAGAGGCAGTCAATACACCGTGCAAATCCACAGAGAGAGCCTAGAGCGCCCACGATCCACACCTCCCCTACCCCAGGCTGTACATAAATAGCCAAAGGCAGCTGCCTGCCCAGGAGTCTCCATGGCCCAAGCTGAGATGTCCCGTGCCTCACTGACTCACAAGTAGGCATTTTAGAGTGAGATCCAGAAAACCAGGACACTGAACAGCAAGCAAGCTATACAACAAGAAATGCCTTGGTCCCCACGAAAACCGTAGCTTTTGGCATTTTGCTGAGGGATTCAAGGAGACCTCTACCTACAACATGTATTTCAACTGATATTTCTGCTGGAGATGCTTATCTCACAAAAAATGGAAGGATCCAAACCAGCAACAACAGTATTGCTTACGTTTCCTAAATATCATTCAATAGGGATGTGGCAGATAGGAATTCATTTCTCTCTTCAGAGTGATGAGATTTGAATCCACACCTCCCACCAAGCAATAAGAGTTTCTATTAGTCACTTCATATAAAACATACAAATTACATTGAAATGGTAACTGCAGTTTGGATGTCTTCTCCTCTCAGGTACTGAACGAAACACTATGGTCTTTTTTTCTCACCCATGGATTTTATATCCCAGTTGCACCATGCACACTGGAACAAATTCAGGTGCAAAAGTAAAAATAAGTTGTAGATTAATAACTTTAACTTGGTGGTTAATGTATTTCTGCAAGAATGGTTGGTTCCAATCAGATTAGTTAAACAGGATTAAAGAGCACATAGCATTGCCACCTTTCTTCTGGCTGTATCCCATGCAGGATCTACTCCAGTAAGTCTCAAATAAGTGCTTTGACTATTTATAGTATACTAGGTCCTCAAAACGATACAGCACAAGGAACAGTCTTTCCACACTCCTCAGCTGTGGATCATTTCAAGCCTTCAGTCCGAATTGTTTATTAGGATATACGTGCTTCTGAGCACTTAGTAACTGGGCTTCGTCCTTCTGACATCAGGCACCCTTAGCAAAAGCTGAGCAGTTGAAGACATCAGTCCTCAGTTTTAACACAGTGATGAGAGTATTTAGATTCCTAAAGCCATTTTTCAATTCTAACATTAAGGTCAAATATTGGAAATTCCACCTGGGAAGAAATCTTTTCACTTGTAGTGTGAGTTTGGGGTGAATGCCAACAAATGGGTCAGGCTTATGAACATGATGTTGGGCCTGATGTTGGGTGTATAATGTGAGCCACAAACATACACTTGCCTTGCTCTGCCTTCTGGGATTGTGCCCCTTTTGCAGAAGAATCTCCTTGGTTCGTGCAGTCAAATCATCCCTTGGTGAGCACAGTCCCACCCAGGATGGATTGCCTGCGCTGTCTATTGTAAGCCTCAGTGGCAGTCAAGTAAAAGTACTTGCCTTTCTGCTTTTGCAGCAGTCCCAATGGCCTTTCTCTCAGATCAAAAATCCTGGCAGATATTCCATACAGTACTGCCACTCAGTCAGCTAACCAGTCCTCCCAGATCATGGTATGCCCATAGACATTTGAACTTTTCCTCTGCCAGACTGAGAACAGATATCCTGCCCCAGCAGACTAGGAAAGGCATTCAGCAGAGAAAAGCTGCCTGGCTCAACTCCGTGTTTTTGTAGCATTCTCCCAGACAGATTGCTTCTTCAATGAAATAGAAGCAGGTGCTGTGCTTCCAATTTGAAAAGCCCCTTGTTCTCCTTGTAATACTTGGAGCATCTAATATTTCTTAAACCATCACCAGTGAGGTAACTGAGCAGTGCAAATATATTACTAGTATTAAAAAAAAAAATGATAAATTAAATCAGAGTAGAAAAATGATATTTTAAAAGGCACTGAGCACATGAAACAGCACTGGAACTGAAGGCAATCTGATTATCAACCCCAAGGACACACCTACAGTCTTGTCATCTCTCAGAAGCGTCTCACTTCTTAATCATCTACTGCTTGTTATTGCAAGGAGGCATTTTTACAAAAAGATACAGAGAAGATGATAACATTTTCATCTCCTTATTGACATGGCTTTCTGCAGGAAATATAATGATGAAACTCGTTGTGGGTGTTGTCCTCAGCCTACTTCTTCCCAGCACTTTGGAAGTGCTTTTGGAGTGCCAGAGCCATCCTTTTACACAGGGATGTTCAATAAGGTAGATCCTTACTCTAATCTAGAAAGTCATAGTGTTTTTGTTATTGTGCCATTGCAGAGAGGTCACTGACATACTGATCTCCTGGTCAAAGTATTGTTTCTACTTTTTCATTGACAGTTTTGGCAGCAGGAGACCAGCTTACTTTTGCTTTTGCTTTTGCAGAAAGGTGCATGGAAACCAATCAGGAATGCTGCTACTAAGGACTGACTCCTCCAAAATATTTGGATGTCTGATTCCTTTTGAGTACTTAGGCCAAAATTAGCATCTTCCCCAAATATTGTTTTGCTGCAGGTGCTTAAAGAAACAAGAAAAAATGGTCAGCAACTGCAGGGCAAACAAAAGCCAGACATTTAAGTAAAAGTAAACTAGCTAGTTCTCACTCTTTGCTTCTGTCAGATTATAAATTTGAGTATAGCAAGTAAGAACAAAGCAAGAATGAAGTATGATCCTATTATTCTTGAAGACTGTGAAAGTTATTATTTAATCTATAATTAAAATACAAATGGTAATGGCAAGGAGTTGGCATGTGATGTGACCTAAAAATAGGAGACTGGTATAAACACATGTTCAGCCTAAAAAGTAGTCTGTCTTGTGATTAGTGTGACCATTTCAAAATATTTCCTGTTGTGATTGTATAACCTTCAAAAAAAAAGGATAGGTTTTAGCTGATGAATTGCTAGGTGTCTTCTCTTTTTACTAGTCTTGGTAAAAAAATGATAGATTCCTTTTACAGGAAAGCAACAGGTAAAGAAAACTAAATAACAAGTCTTGGAGTTTGTGTATGGTAGTTTATAACATGATATGACAGAACGCTTTAAAAACTATCAGTCTATGCGGTGCAAACACAAGTAATTTTTATATGTAGTTTATAGCATGTCTTAGAGGTAACATCTATTGAGATGGTGTGGGAGTGGTGAGAGGTTTGAACTGAGGAAACCGCTTTTGAAATATTTTTTTGTGTGTGTGTGTGTGTAGGTTTTTTTAAAGAGTTTCAGAGAATTGAAAGAGGAACCTGCACTTAGCAGCTAGTCCTAACTTGTACAAAACTTTCCCCATATCATGTGATGAAATGTATTTTATCACTGCGCTCTTATCTTTGCTATCTAAGATGTTAGAGCTCTCCAGCTTTGCTCACCTGCATGGCTGGCTGGCTGGTTGTAGAAGGGGTGGTGAGAATCTATTTTGCTTTTCCAGGGTCTTTTATGAAAAAATATAATACACAACCTTTACTAAATTCCAATCCTCCAGAAAATGGATTTATTTTAAAGCTTAAAATTCTGCTTTCTTTTTCTTCCTCTCCCCTTCTCCATTTATGTGTATGGCAATGCAGCAGAGCAAGAGACAGAAAAACACACGCAGAAAAGGAAAGGATACTAAAGCTGCTCTCCGGGAATTTGCATTGCCCGTACGTTTTTATAAAAGGCTTGCTGAGACCTTAAAATAAAAAGGACTTGGACCTGTTTCCTTCAGTTCTCTGAATGGGTTTCAAAACACTGGCCTTTTCCATCATTTGCTTGCCAAACCACTTTAAACCCACTGTGGGCCGTAATGCTACGTGACTATCACAGGCATCGGCGACTCCATCTTGCAAGCCCCACCAAACCTCTCCAGTGCCGGGCTGGTGCCACACGGAAAGGCAGGCTGGCAGCCACCTACATGTGCAGAAACTATGCCCCAGCCCCAGGTGACTTCAGCCAGCTGGGGAGATCGCAGGCTTGGCAGGTCTGTGGGAAAACCCTGAGATGGCCCCAAGCCCCTGAACTTCCCATGAGCAAGCACATACCATGGGTTCCAAAACAGAACTAAGCAGTAGCAAAAATTAAATAACCTCCACTATCCTCAGAAAGAGAAGTGAGAAAGTAGTTGGTGCTGATCTTTCATAGCGGGCAAGGGTGCATGTTGTGTTTCCAAAAGCACCATCCCACCTCTGCTCCCGGGAAGCTGAGGGCATCCTTGGGGTTTCAGAAGAGAAGCTGGCTGCTGTGGGGGCTGCAATCACATTTCAGCCACTGCCAAAGCATCCGGTGCCTGCCAGTGAAGGAGCTACCAGCGGCAATTCTCCTTCGAAATCTATGGCACTAGAAGAGAGTGAAAAAGGGAACCAAAACCTTTTGATAGGGAAGCCCTCATGAGAGCCCCAGTTTCAAGCCTGTCATTTTCTATCAAGTCTCATTTCTCATCAAATATTTTCATGTATTATGCATTTCTTTGGGACCAACAGGTTATATTTTTACCTTACATCGATGCTAATAGATTAGACAGCTTTAGGGAAGGTTTTTGGCTGCTGGAACGTGCTTCTTTGCACAGTTAGTTCACAAGAAGGCCCCCTGATGCAGACTTGGTTTACGTTACCTGACTTCTCCCCACGGGTTCCCAAGAACGGTTCAGCAGCCAGGACCATTGCAGCAGGCAGGCTGCATGCCATCACCCTGCTGAGGAAGCCTGATAGCACGGGCAGAGGATGTCTCCGGCCAGCCGGCCTCCCCAGCAGAGAACAGACACAAGTGCATGTGGGTTATTATTCCCAAGCAACGCTTGGAGTACCATCTGAGGGCCCTCTCTACCTTCAGCCAGAGCATCTGCTTTTCTGGGGATAAGAGAAGATGTTTTTAAGAAGAAAAGGGATTCTTTAGTGATATTAGAATTTCCTTTGGTATTTCTCCAAGACCTAATTCTGTACCTGTGTAGCAAAGGGCCAGGCTAATCAGTAGGCTCCCTTCTCTGCTGGGCTTTGCCGTTATCCACCACTGCTTGTTCCAATGGCCCAAAGCAATGGCCAGGACAACCTGGTGTGTATTTTCCAGCTGAGCATTTTAAGGATCCAGGAAAAAAAGCAAAGTAGAAGCTCTGTCTCCTTAAACATACCCACTAAACACAGGCAGGGTCAAACCTCACACACAGATGTAGACTATATTTGTTTAATTAAGTGGCAGAAATTACAGAAATTTATTTGCAATAGGCTACAGGCCAAAGCTCTTAGGTGCCCTGATGGGGGAGCAGGAGACCCCAGGTTGGCGCCTCTGCTGCTGCCGAGGCTCCCGATGACAAAGGCCTGAGTCAAGAGCTGCTGCTTGCGAGGAGCTCCCCTCTGCATTTTGGACGGGTGGTTTCCACGAGGAGTCACATGTGTCATGCCTGAACACACATGTCACACCTCGGTGCATTTGCCCAGTTTGTTTAGGGTACTTGAAGAGTTCTGTTATTTCTGTATTGTTTGCTCTTACTGCTGGTTTTCTATCCCAAGCACATCGCTGCCACATTTACCATCCTCATCATGTGATCGATGATAGTCCTTCAGCTACAGCCTTCAGCCCGTGGAAATTGGGTCTCATTTGTTGATGAAGCCGAATTGTTTACTGGATGTAACACAAAGCTTCCTGTAATACAGTAGTTCCGATCCTTCAGTGACACAGCCTGTTTTGGCAGGGCTGTATCAGCATGTGCCCTGGCCATATAATTTCCAACAGTTACTTTCTTTCATCAGACTTCTCAGATGCCTAAATTAGGTCAGATTCCAAGCTGAAAACCAGTGCAATCAGCCTCAACATTTTTACACTTTTTATGTATCTGTAGAGACACAAATATCTGTGGTGGTGGTTTTTTTTTTTCTGGCTGACTCGTTTACGGGATCTGCTTCATACACTTCACACATAGAAACTGTGTCTGGTTCCTTCCTGGACTTAATACCTTTTCTTGTCCTTTTTTCTAAGAATACAGAGGATTTAATAACATTCCCACCCCTAAGTATGTGTCATCCAGAACTATATGATTTTCTGTGCCAGTTGGCTTTCTCTAGTCTTTATTTTAAAAACTATAACCTTAACATTTAGTAACAAAAGCCTTTCCCTGTTTTAGTTTAGGTCGAACAACATTTTCCTGAATACATGCCATCTGTACCAAACATGTATTATTAGTACATTTATATAATTTTCCTATGCATCTATTTTCAGGTTACATACTGAAGATGCAGAAGTGCCATAATATTTCAGACTACATCACTTAGATGTTGCTAGGGCTCCTAAGAACCCAAATTCTGCCACCAGAGAGCTGTCTCCTACTGCTCTATTGTTATTAGTGTCTTATCAGAGCATAATTCTTTACTGTGACAGTGATGAGACACTGCAACAAATTCCTCAGAGTAGCTGTGGATGCCCCATCCCTGGACGTGTTCAAGGCCAGGCTGGATGGGGCTTTGAGCAACCTGGTCAAGTGGAAGGTGCCCCTGCCCATGGTGGGGGGTGTGTGTGGAATTAGATGATCTTTAAGGTCCCTTCCAACCCAAGTCATTCTGTGGTTCTATGATAATGGTATCAGTCTTCAAAACTACCTCAGAGTCTGTCTTTAGGTATTCCATGACTTTCACAGTCTTTATCTACAACAAGCAGTTTTCAGACAGACCAAAATACCTGTAAAGCCCTTAAGCAGCTCCCCACGGGCTGGAATTTCTCTTTTTTACCAGGTGACATTTTAATCTGTGCCACTAAAGGACCACCGTCTGTAGGAGCTTGTTTTCCGGCTTGCCATTCTCTGTCAGTAAGTGTCTGTTCTCCTCAGAAAGGCAGGGACTACTCGTCCATGGTGGGACTGCTTCTTTATGGTGTGCTTGCATTCTTATGTTCTTTAGCGTATTTCTTTCCTGCCAGATTATTGTATTTGTTTTACTGTGTTAGTAGGTTTTAGTGGAACAGGACGGTTTTAGTTTCCTATTCCTTTTAAACTATTTGGGTGAAGGGAATAGTGTTATGTGATTTTCAAGTGCCAGAGGGTAAGAACGTTGTGGGGGTTTTTCCCCACACCTGAATTTTTACCACAGTCAAGTTCCGATTTGTCCTGTAGACTCAGTTTGAGAGCTCATGCCGCCTAGCGACCCCCTTCTTTCTCTGACAAGGCCATATGTTTTGCTTGAGGTTAGACCCCCAGCCTCAGCTAGACCTCAGCTGAAACTCAATAGTTTGATCCACAGCTGGGAGAAGAGTAATTTAGGGCAATTAATCAGCTGCCACAGTGTGTGGCACCTCACTTGGAGACTGAGTCACACCAAACCTTGTGAATATAGCTATATTTGGAATCACCTAAAGCTTGCATTTAGATTATGTGGATTTGTTTTACGATAAAACTTTAAAAGTTCTAAGTTCTCCAGTCTTGGGGTTAAGCTAAGCAAATTTTTAAAAAACTAATGCATTTTTGTGTAATTGTCCTTGTCACTGCGTTTCACAGGCTTAGTCTATTTTTCCAGGTGGTTGAATTTTAGGTGTTAACCTTAAAAGGAAATTCTCTTTAAGACTGGATGAGCTCTGGAGCCCATGTTTTTTTTCTATAGTGTTTTGGGCCTAGTGAAACTCAAACTTTAAAGTTAGTCTGATCACTTTTTACATTAGGACTTGGAGGTCCTCTACTGTAGGATTCTTTCCTTTCATTTAAAGGTTTATCTAACACTTAATAGCTAAACAGCTGAAATTTCACTTGTAGTCATGAAAAAAGTTTAAAACCGGAAGAATGTTATCAATTGTAGATATAATATGAAACAAGAAAATAATTTCATATATTACTATATATGATTATACAATATAATACTGTAAGATATATAATATTGTGCACATATATAGGCACACACACACACACATATATATATATATGATGAATCAGTAACACAGGCTGAAATATCATCTGATAAAAAAGAACAAAATTCTAGAACCTGGGGGGTTGATTATGGGGTTTATAGGTATTTCCTGAAGTGCTGCCTGCATCAGAATCACACTAAGGCCACTTTCACCCCATACTGGCCTGTGCTGCTTGCATGTGGTCACTATTTAAAATATCTCAGCTGTATTTATTTACCTTAAGCATGTGGGCAAGCAGACAATTCATGGCAGAGACAAAGTGGTTGGTAGTATATTGGCTGTAGTGTAGTATGTCCTATGGTATGGTAATGAATGCACTTTTCCACATGGTAACTTGGAGCCGTTTTGCAAAACTTTATCCCAGAGGGGTAAACAGTGTCCTTCGACTGTATGGGTGAGATCAAATACATAAAGTGGCTAATGAAATACAGATTCACACCTTTGATTATGTTGCAAGAATGTGTTTGCTTGCCCATATGCTTAAAAATAGCAGAATACCTCTGTAGGTAGTAGAAGAGATTGTGAGTTACAGACTGTTTACAAATGGAGCACCCAGAATTAGCTCTATTAAGTTGGAGCTAAATGCCAAGGTCATAAAAATTATAGTTAAACACTAATTTTTAGTGTACAGGTCAATAAATAATATTCTTTAAAGCACAGATTTTTCATTAGTTTTTCTCAAGATAGCAAGATGCCAGTAATGATTTGCAGAGCAGTGGTGATCCAGGTATCTCAGGGCCTTCTGCTAGCAATACAGAGGAATTCAAGTAAAGCCAATAAGCTATTGCAATGCATTGTCGGCTCCTAAGAGCAGAGACTGGCTCCTCCAACAAAACCAGATGCAGAATATGTTTGATTTCTGCCTGTGATTATTTCACAGGCAGCATTCATATAAAAATATATCAACATATATCTTGACTATAATTAGGGCTCTTAAATACATCTCAATGCAGAAAGACTATGTTAGACATGGATAGAATCCCATTTTTGTCTTATTTATGCATTTAAGTTAACTAACTGCAGTAAGGACTTGAAAGGAAGACCAGTGCCTGAACATGAGGGCATTTGCAGTGTGGTTCAGCTGGAGACCTGCTGCCTCACCTGCACTCAAGGACCTTCGGCCGAATGAAACAACAGCAGATGTGGTTTCAGGGTGCTATTCCTGTTGTATCTCTTTGTATTAGTGTGATAGCTTAAGTAGTCACAAAGAAACTGAACAAGAGGTGAAACTTTTGTTAGAAACCTTTTTCTTTTTTTCCCATTTTAAAATCTTCATTTCTTGTATGTTACCAGTCATACCTGTAGCTGGTATCAAATTGCCAAACTGAAGAGAAGTCAGGAAAAAACTTAACTGATAAATCGGGGAAAGGGGGGGGGGGGGGATTAATTGTTGCCTCTTTCTTTTTCCTTTGTGTGCATATATAACTCTGTTTTTAAAACTAGGTCATACAGTGTATCTGCTCCTGTAGTTAGCTACTGCAGCTGCAGTTATCAATGCCCAACATAAGCCATGAGCTTTTGCAGAGAAGCCAGCTTTCAGTTCTTTCAGCATGTGAACAAGTGAGTTTGCGTGAGCTTGGACTGGGTGAGCTGGCTTCTATCTCCTGAGAAAAGAGCTCTGAGGTGCTTTGGGCACAGTACACACCTGCCTCAGGCTTCACTGAGAGTTGCATGAACACCAGACCTGCAGGACTGATCCCAAGATAAATGAATCCTGGTCATACCATCTGGGCCTCATGGTGGTACTGCACGTGCCCTAAGTTGCTCCTCTCAAGACATATGCAGGAGACACATAGCTGTCCTAGTGACACATGGCCTGATCATATTACTATAATTAAAAGGCAGAATCATCCAGGGTACCCTGTGATTGTAGCTTTGAATACTATTGACTGCTGGTGACAATGTTGAAAACATGAAGAAACTTTCTCTAGCAGAGAATCACAACCACTTGTAAGACCATATACACAGGCAACTGAACATCACTCAGGAAAAATACAGTGATACACAGGTCAGTAGTACAGATACAATTCAGGGTTCGCACTCTGAGCTGTGACAATAAGCAGTAAGAGAAGCTGTGCAAAGGTAGGAGTTGGGACAGCGCAAGATTTCTCACGGAGGTCACCCAAGGTGAGCCCCAACCAGTCTTTCCTTCAGGCGAGGCTGGAAAGCATTGTCCATAGTGCTAGGGAACAAAGAGACAAGCACAGAGCTCACGTTTCCCTCTGCCATGGATTGCATACATTGCTGCCTACTGGTCCTTTGGCAGCCCAGGCACAGAACTCCTGATGAAATACATGTTGTCACCTATTTTCAGCAAGTATTGACAAGGGGTCCAGGGGAATGAGTGGACACAGTATCAGTTCCAGCCATACAAAAAAGCTTCCAGCAGCTCATTTGTTGTATCAAATACTTCCAGTAAGAGGCACGGTTTGACAGGAAGCAAGGCTCATCCTTTCTGTACATCTAGCTCTTCTTGCCCTTTCAGGAGTGGAGAATCAGATAGGCAAGAAAGCTGCCGAGTGCACATCAGTTTAGCTCCTACAGAGCCCCTGGGCTCATGTATTCTTCAGCCAAGACTGTTCACTAGTATTGATGTGGGAATCACTTCTATCTGATGCGTAAACCCGAGAATGCCCAGTCTGCCAGGAGTTTGCCACCAGTACATTGAAGGCATCTGGGGAGAAAGCAGAGCAGTTGGTCCTGTAGGTGGGCCATCAGTAAAGGCTAAATGATACACAAGCACAGCAGCAGGACCAGCAGAAGACAAAACCATTTTTATTCTGAATCCCAGCTGTGGCATCTTTGCTACACAGTTTTATGACCTGCAGTAAAACTGACTGTAGGTTTTGACAAACAGCTGGAAGAAGATGAGTACAGGTAAAATCGTGCAATTGGTCCTATTCTGTGCCAATTCATTTTCATGTGGGAGCTGGTCATTTTAAAGGGGCAGCTGAGTGGTGCAAGTGTGAAAGGGGACAATGACGTTTTAGTGGACTAGTTCAGATTTTGACAGAATCCAAGCAATTACAGGCCTCCAGGAAACCAGGATCTGAATCAACAGGATGTTTAAATTGAGCTGGATTCATCTTCAAACACCTGCACTTACAATGGAAGCGACTACGTATGAGCTTGTTACAGTCACTGGAGATCTGCCCAGTACAGCCAGTGGCATCTACACTTTCCAGCTCACCCTAATATAGACAGATTTCTATGGATGCTAAATCCATGGCTGTAGCAAAAAACAGGCAAGAAAGGTGCCAGCTATACCCAAATCCTGCTGCTTAATGCTACTGCTCTGGAAGAAGTGTTGCATATTCATATAGATCTTACTTAACAAAAGGAACAATAATTCATCCTGTATTTACAAGTCACCAGTTATTACAGATCCAACACAGACGTTTTGGGATGTGTTTATTTCTCTGGGAGGTAGTAAGAGGGTTTGTACATACTGAGACCAGCTAGTGGAGGTTGTGGAAGAAGGCCTACATGCTCAGCCAGGTTCTTTGATTCACCCCTAACAATACCGTTTCCAATTTCTGGCCCCAGTACATTACATGACTGTTAGAATTCCCCTACGCTTGTTGCTCAAAATATTTCCCAAATACCATGCCAAATAATCCTTTCAGCTACCTGCAGAACTTGGTTGACTGTCCTGTTTATGGACTCCACCATATGCTAAATCAATCAACAGCTACAGACTGTCATATTTGTAGCACAAGTGCAAAAAAAAAAGCAATGTGTGAGAATTTTTTTTTCTTCTTCTTTTTAATCTCTAAAGATAATCTTCAAAAACATGCATGCAGCTCTACCTCAATTCCTTTGTGGACTGAACAGGAGAGGAAACATTCAAAAAGAGTTTCACAGATAAGAGAAATTAAAAGATAGAAAGTACAGATTTCAAATAGAATACATATATATACACACACATGCGTATGTTGTTTGTGTGTGTGTGTGTGTATATATATATTTGCTGTAAAATGCCAGTCAGACCATACAGATTCAGTACAAGACCATCAAGTTTTCTGAAGATTGAGAGATTCTGTTTTGGGCATCTGTCATATTGCCTACCACAAAGACCTTGCGCCAACAAACTGCTACTTCTTTTCCTGGCATATGAGGTCAGAAGGGAAATGATGGACAACTCTTTTTCCTCTGACTTTCCCAACAGCTATGTGAGGCAATTATTTGTAGCAGGAAGTAATTGTGGGCTGGGCACCATTGTCTGTCAATCCTGGACATAGGCAACGTTAGAAAGATTTAAAGTTATAAAGGAAATCACTTTGTGTGTATTTAAATTTAGACTTGGTCTGGCACTTTTCTGTGGTCAAAGTTCCGTAAAACCATAAATCTTCACCATCTTGCCATAACTCAAGGACAAGCCACCTGCAAGAGGGCCCCCTGGTGCAGGACAACTCCACACTACTCAGGATGTCTGCCAGAGCTTTTGAAGTTGGTTGTCCTTGGCCAGACACCATATGACAAAAACTGTGGTCTAATGAAATCAAGGTTCCCTGCCAGGCACGAGCAATATTTCAGTAACTGCTTGCATGCATGCTTTTATTTCACCAAGAGGTAAGTTACCTTATGCTGTTGGGAAATATAAACGTTCACATGGGCAGTGACCACAGAGCAGCCTAGAGTCCTGTAGAGTGAATTCCTGACCTGTTATGTTGAATTTTTAAAAGGGGTTGCCTTAGCTTTGCTAATCCTTTTTAAAATATCAGGCTTGAAAAAATTAAACTTATAAACCCTGTGTATGTAGGAAAGACCAACATATATACTATATTCTAGCTACTAGCTCATAAACTGGAACCTCTTTAAATCCAGTTTAGGATGCTTACTCTGACTGAAATTTAAACCAGCCTAGAAAATCTATCATCGGAGTTACACAAGCTGGGCTTCCATTGACTTCAGGTTTTGCTCACAGAATTTTAAAAAGCTGACTGCTTTGCACACCAATAAAGAAAACGGCAAGCTGCTTCATTTTGTAGTGCAACTAGCACTTAAAGTCATAGAATCACACTTCAGATGCTGGGGTTTTTTTTCAATACTGGTCCACAGCCTTATTATTTCCATAGACCTGAATACTGCAGAAATTAACTTTTTAAAGACTACATTGACTAGTTTCACTCTGAACTGGGTTATTGACACAGATGATCGTGGCTGTGTTTATGCAAACTTTATCCAAATTAGGGTGAACATTGCTAACACCAGCACATAATCCTGACTTTGCTAATTTACGGTTAACAAAGGTGAAGGTTCAAGTGAACTACAATTCAACTGTCAGCAAAACTGCATAGTCTGGGACACACACAGGAAATGTAATGGTAGCTATGTAAAGTTAATTTTACTACTCAGCTAGTTCTGAAGAATTGGTATAGCATTTTCTTGCGATTTTTCTTTGCCTCTCACCTATATATTCAGATTTTACACTTAGTAAGGCTTCTTTGGTTGAATCTTGGCAACTGCACTCCCTCAAGATGGAGAAGAGAAGCACTCTATTAGGCAGAAATTATAGGGTTAGTTTTCTTCACCTTTGAATACAGCTGCTTTCATCTAGATTGATATAGCTAACTAGCTCAACAGTCATGTACCCCTCTACTACACTACAGCTGGTAATGCTTCTATATTTTATTTATGAAAAAATAGAGGGTTTTTTTACCTCTCAATGTGAAATCCTTGTGGAGAGAAGTCACTCTTGTTTTACCTTACCCTAACTATTTGAGGTCAGAGCTATAACCACCATAGGGTTTACTTTGACTTGGTGTACTAAGATAAAGACTGAATTTTGTCTCCACAAGAGTTTTTCCCTAATATAGTGATTATAATGTAACTCTTTCATTGTAAGAAAAATATGCCACCTTTTGCAGTTTAGGCATACACATGGTTTACTTACATCCTTTATCTGAATAATCTTTGTTGAAAAATAAGAAATAAAGAACAGTTGGGTTTTTTTTTCAAAAGCTAAATGACATAGAAGATTGGGAATATTGCAGCTAGTTAGATGTTTTCAGTTTTGTTGATTTGCTCAGAAATACTTGTACACATGAGTGCACAGAGGGTAGAAGTCTCATTTCCCAAATATATTTAATCTAAAAAGAAGATAAGCTAAAGCCTAGTGCAAAATAATGTCTTTGTGATAAGTTTCTGATCTTTGCAGTCATAGTACTCAAAACAAAACAGAAAGAGAAGAAAAAAAAAAAAAAGAAATTAGCAGGAACAGGGAAGGCCCAATAACAAAGAAGTTTCTTAGAAGACTTAGGTTCAGATCTTGACTGAGTGAACCAAACCCTTGGCTTTTTGAGATGTAAGCCTAGAAGATAAAATTTGCATGAAAGTTTGTTGCGACGATGAGAAAGAACCATCCAGACAAAACCTGCACCCTCTTTCAGTAAAGCCCATGTTCGCTTTAAGGAACATGCAATCAGACATGCACTCATTTACATGCCTCAGTTTGGCGAACTTGAACATTTGCAGAAGTGTTTCTCTGAAACACTTAAATGATGCTTTAGGAACAATAACTGAGATGTGTTACAAAGGGCACTTTTTCTTCTTGTTCCTCATATTAAAACCCCTTACTCAATTTGAATATCAAAGTGTTTGCCACTTTTTCCACAACTCAAGATGACTGGTTCCCGGCTCCTTGCCCTCCTGGCTCCTTCTTCTCCTCATACTCAGTTTACAATAGAGATTAAGTGTCTGTTTTCTGTGCTTGTCTGATATATTTTTATCTTACTAGCAATTCAGATAGTGCAGGAGGGATTGGGTCCCCAGCAGGAACACTGCACACTAAGGATCCCTAAGTTTTCACCAATTTTAGCTACATTTAGAGAGATAAACTATCCTGATCCTTTATCTCTGGTTATTACTTTGTAATAGTATTAAACTGAGCAAGTGAAAAACAAACAAATTTTCAAAAAATGCATCTTCTGAGAAAAAAACAAATCACATTCTTCAGTCACATTTGCGTTGATTCAAAACTGTTAATATTATTTTGCTAAGTGCTTACAATAAAATCTATGTTTTCATTTTGCTTCATTCTCAGTCTGTTTGCAATTGAGTTGAAATTGCATTTTAGTTTGTTTTTCCTGTAATCTGAAACATGCCATCCTACATTCTTCATCTGGAAGGGTGTCTTCCCAGAAGTGTAATACTATCAAAGAATTTATGAAATAAGACCTTTTTGTTCCACAAAATAGTGCATTGACAGGTAGTGAACCAAAAATTATGAAACAGAATAGGTTTTGTAAGGCTTTCTGCTGCATGATATGTTTTGGGATTTAATTTTCTATCTCAAAATGACAAATCCTTTTATAAAAGGGTAATTCTGGGTTTCGTTTGGCTCACAGGCTTTTCAGTCTTTTTCACAGGTGCACTTGACATTGACAAGAGAAATAGAATAGATGCAAGAGAGGAAACACATCAGTTTTTACTTAGCAGTCCCCTAAAATGAAAGTAGACACATCTCTACTGCTATTTTTCCATGGCAAAGAAATAACACAGTTGTCTTCTGATGGCTTACTGTTTGTTTTTTACTATACTCTTTAATGTTTAATTTGTCATCTTCTGTCAATTGAAGGGACAGGAACCACCATTACTGTCAAAAAGACACTAAGCAGCTGTCACCTTTGTTTACAGTTACAGCTCGGATGAAAACCTGGTGTTACTGAGTTTCCAGGTGAGCTTTCCATACAGAGTGCCATGAGCCAGTGAGTACAAAGGGAAGCAAAAAATCCTACCCGGATTTAATGAAAGTTATTCCAGAGGCTGTAGGTGCTCTTACTTCCTAATATAAAACTAAAATACATCCATCCACTAAATGTTTTAAAAATGAGACAAGCAGAAAAGTTTAACATTTTCCTTTCTATATCAGAATCCTGAGGACTGATGTAAAAGGCAACGAAACTGGATCTTCTCACTTGAAGCATCCTTACTGCATTTTTGTTTCAGTCTACCTGTATATCCATTTGTCTCTTGTAGTTTAAATACATCTCTCCCCAAAATAAAAGCAAAACAATGTCTTTCTAATGGCCATATTTATGTAACAGAACTGTATTTTTACAAATCATGCATATGAAACCTTAGCTGAGGGTTGATGTTTTAAAATTATCCTGCAGCAAAGTTTCTCTTGCAGAGAATCCATGCAAGCTCCACTGATTTGAATTGTGTTGAAAACCTGAAAGGAAACAACTCATAAAATGTAAGGGTAATGTAATTTTAATCCTCATAAAGATTACTTTCTTACTTGAATTATGACCTTTTCAAGTTAAACCACAAATGACAGATGGAGACTGTGGTTGCAGTAGAGGAAGGACATAAAGTTACCCTGAACAAGAGGAAAATATGAATAGACTGTTAACTAAACCCAAATAGATGCAATACTGGGAGAGGTAAAGTATGCTGAAAAGCTACATCGTGGTTCCAGCAGCTTAATCTGGGCATTAAAAGGCAAAGCTTCGCAAGTAAGGGTGACTCAGAAGAAGGATTCAGGAAGAGAGACCCAGAAGGGTTTGTTAAAAGGAAAGTCAAAGCTAGAAGGAGGATTTTCTGTACTCCACATTTCTCCAAGAGGCTATTTCTCCTCAAAAATGACTTCCAACAACAGTGCTTTTCATGCCCCCTCCCTCCCCTGCAGAAGACACTAGGGAGCCACAGCATCATTCTTCTTTTGCTTCTTGTGATGAACATCTTCCTTGCTGAAAACTGTGCCAAGGGGACCTGTCCTTTTTGGAGAGCTCTTGTAGGCATCTAACCACTAAGTCTGGTGCCTTTCAACCCCTGTTCAGGAGTTGCCTACATTTGGGAGGCATTTGTGTTTTACTGATGGTAGTGTTCCACAAGTGCATAAAACTGGCCTTTAGCCAGGCCATGAATCCTGACACTGCTTTGCGTACTGCAGCATCGATGTGTGCATTTTTTCATCTCCTTCTTATCAGGATGTGCTCTCAGGAAAAGCAAGTTTAGAAGAAGATATGTTTGTGATTAGCCCCAACACAAAACTGAATGTCAGAGGTACTCAACAGCTTTATGAGCAGTGTGACAGATTTAATGGAAATTTTCACCTATACTCCTACCTCCCAAGTACATACAATTTCTGTAGGAATAGTGTCTAGGGCTAAGTTCCCTTACCCTGTGACAGCAAATAACTTCCACTTGCAAAGGCTCATTATTAGAGCTCTGTAGATACTTCCATATAAATAAAAATTTTCTATTTGGGGAAGTTTAGGGTTATTGGGCACAAAGGGGTGCGTGTCACTTGAGCAGGATTATTGAGGCAATAGAGTTCATGAATAGGTATTTACTATGGTAAGTCATAAATAGATAGCATTAAGGTGTTTTTTTTCCAAGAGCTTTGTGTCAGTACGTGCTTTTTCAAATTGCCCTGAAAACTAAAAAGTGTGTTTCATTCTTGATATAGCTTCATTAACAAGAAAAGAAATTTACCTGCGATAGATTTGCTTAAGGGTTTTTTTGCAGTTTTGATCATGCCATGTGCTCATTACTTGGAACACGTTTGCTCTGTGTCATGTGTGGGATAAGTTTATTAGGAACATATCTCTGACTTCTTTGCAATTCCTATTTTCTTGTGCCTTTTTCTGGGCTTCCAACAGCTCAGCTAGAAGCTCCTGAAAGACTGGCAACATCCGTTAACATTACTTGTTCAATACTGACTCTACCGATTTCTGAATATTTTAGCTGTTATTTGAAGCACTATGTCAAATTAATCAGATCAAGAAACAACAGAAACAAGCCTTCACTGAACTTCTTGCTGGTGTAGCTGTGCTTTTTCTGGATCTGCACTCAGTTTATTTTCAGAGTTGAGTATCTATCTACTCCTTCAGTAAAGACTTCACTTTTGCCAGGTCTCAGGAACCACTGACAGTTATTTTTGTGAAGTTATTATATATAGCAAGTTATTCGGTAAGAGCCTCTGTCAGAAATCACATTTTTCATCATAATGGTTATTTTCAGCTAGAGTTATCCAGCACCAAGGGCTGACGTCTCTGAGGGATTCACCTGTTATATTGCTCATGGGCTATGACCACACAGTTAAATTAAAGGTCTTATTTAACTGGATCTGAGGTTAAGTGACACCAGCTGAATGGCACCTACGTTTTGTAATCTAACCTGCTACAGCAGATGTGTCTTTCAAAGAGATGCTTGGATTAAACAGTGCAGATGATCAGAGTCCACAAGTAGGAGTGGGCCTGAACTCCCTTTTATTAAACAGCATAGATGTGCCCACAGTATCGACTGCTTCGCCTGGCACCCTTTTCAAGCCTCTACTACCACTCTTCACAGAACTCAGCTGCTCTGTCCTCAGCCTTTCTTGTCATCCATTGCCATTTCTTCATTTTTACAACCCTGTACTTGCAGCTTAATGGAAGTAAGCACGCATGCATTGAGGCATGAGTTCTTGCTTGCAGCTGCTAGCTACTGCTGCACTGTATAAAACATCAAGGTAAATCATAAGCTATTGTATCTGCATAGAAAGATCTCTATAGGCCAGACAGTGAAAGCATGGGTTTGCTTTGCAGACTGAAAAACTGAAACTAATTTTGCAGAATACAAGTGTCGTGGTTTAACCCCAGACAGCAATCAAAGCACCACACAGCTGCTTGCTCACTCCCCCTCACCCAGAGAGGTAGGGAGGAGAATTGGAAAGGAATGTAAAACTCAAGGGTTGAGATAAGAACAATTTAATAATTTAAACAGAATAAAAAGGTAAGAACAACAATAATGACAATAATAATAATAATTATTGTTATTATTATAATGGAAAGGTGGGGGGAAAGGATAAAATCCAAAGGAAAAGGAGAAAGAAAAACAAGTGGTGCACAGCACAAGTGCTCACCACCCGCTGACCGATGCCCAGCCAGTCCCAGAGCAACAACCCCCCTGCCCCAGCTAACCTGCCAGGTTTATACACCAAGCATGACGTCCCATGGTGTGGGTATCTCTTTGGCTGGTTCAGGTCAGCTGTCCTGGCTGTGTCCCCTCCCAGTCTCTTGTGCCCCTCCAGCCCTCTGGCTGGCAGGGTCTGAGAAACCTAAAAATCCTTGAGTTAGTGTAAACATTACTCAGCAACAACTAAAAACATCAGTGCCTTATCAACATTGTTCTCACATCAGAGCCAAAACACAGCACTGTACTAAGAAGAAAGTTAACTCCATCCCAGCTGAAACCAGGACAACAAGTGATGCTAAAAAGACAGTTGCAAACAGAACATTTTTTAATAACTTACATCTGGCAGAAATTGAAACTCAATATTTTTTATTTTTTGTTGTTGTTGTTGTTAGAAGAAGGCTTGCTACTTCTTTAGTCTGGTCTCTTCAGCCTGTAAACCAGTTCAAGCAACTGCAATCTGTCCCTGGTTGTCAATTACACATGGAGTTTTCCTTATATCCTGTTTATATCATGAATATACCAAGAACAATTGATTGTATGTTCTCATTTCCTCAGTTGAAAAAAAAAAATTAAAAATTCGGCCCTTACTTGCAATGGATCACTGTATAGTTGGGAGAAGGCAGGGTGAGTCAGAAAAGACTGGATTACAAGAAGCGAGGTCATGACATCTAAAGTAGACAGAATGGATTTAGCTTATGGGTGTCCTATGGAATAGTGTTTTCACACAGACAACAATTTAATTTCAATTTCTGATATGTGATTTTCTTTATGTTACAATAACATAGGAGGTGTGATAACATATAGACTGCAAAAAATACCAGAAAGCCATTCAGCAGGGAAAAAGTAGCTGTTCAAAGCTAGGAAGAAGTGACATCAGTAAAACACTACCATGATTCGGAGGGAGGAGAAGAATTTTCAGAATTTTAATGGATTCAGTTCATTCAGAGATAATCTATCAAACTACATAGGGTTTTTTCTTAGTTTGTTTAATAGAATTATATTCTTAATTTCTGTTTTGACATACTGCTTTTCTGTCTTGACATTTGTCTTCCAGGTTTTTAAGCCAAGTGTCCATGATATGATCCAGCTGGCTTGTAGGAATCAACAACCCGCTTGTGAATAATGGGTAAAAACGGATCCCACCTGGATGCTGAAACACTGGCAATGCTCCAGAATAAAGCTATCTCCATCACCCTCCCAGTTGTGTATACACTGGTGGCTATGATCAGTATCCCTGGCAACTTGTTCTCCCTTTGGGTGCTCTGCTGGCACATCAAGCCCAAAACACCTTCTGTTATCTTCATGATCAACCTAAGCATCACGGATCTCATGCTGGCCAGCTGCTTTCCCTTCCAGATTTCTTATCACATCCAAAGCAATCACTGGAGCTTTGGCAAGACTCTTTGCAGCCTTGTGACTGTGATGTTCTACTCCAACATGTATTCTTCCATACTGACCATGACCTGTATCAGCATTGAGCGGTACATGGGTGTGGTACATCCCATGAAATTGATCAAGTGGAGAAGAAAAAGGTATGCCCTGGCTGCCTGCCTAGGTATGTGGATTTTCTTGCTACTAGCCTTCTACCCGCTAGAAAGCACAGATCTGACCTACGAAGTGAAAGAATTGGGGATTATAACCTGTTTTGACGTCCTCAAATGGGAAATGCTGCCCAACTTCGCAGCCTGGGTAGCCTTTCTCCTCACGCTATTTGTTGTGCTCTTCCTGATCCCTTTTGTTTTAACAGTTGGATGCTATATTGGCACCATTCGGAAGCTTATTCAGACATCAAACAGATATGGTAACAGGCAGAAGACTAGATCCATATACCTGGCGATGATAGTCCTTCTGGTGTTCATCACTTGCTTTGCTCCCAATAACTTTATCCTACTTGTGCATATGATCATCCGCCTATTTTACGGCAGGAGTTTGTACCCTGCCTACAAGCTCACCTTGTGCCTCAGTTGCCTCAACAACTGCATAGATCCCTTCATTTATTATTTTGCATCCAAAGAATTTTACCAGAAATTCATGCAAGTGTTTCGCCCTAAGGTGCTGCTCAGTGACAGTTTGGAAACCAGAAGGGAAAGTTTATTCTCTGGCAGGACCATGTCAGCCAGGTCGATGTCAAGTGGACCGATGGATGGGTTAGAGGGAGTAAAGGTCTACTTGCAACGGCAGGAAAGTGTTTTTTAGCCTTTGATATCCCCAGAAGAAAGGCACCTCTGAGATCTGTGAGTCGACACAGAAAAAAATTATTTTTGAATGGCTTCCCTCAAAATACATTGCTCCAGTGACAGAACTTGAGCCATACTTATATTGTGCATCCTGCTTCAGTATTTTCTGGTAAGAAATGGAAGTATTAAAAGAACCGAGTTTACTCAAGACGGCACTGAAGCAAACCCAACACTGAGAATCAGGGGATGGCCTGAAATTAGTCCTACTGTGTAAAACCAAGGGATAAATTTTAAACAAAAATTACTTTCCAGTTGTATGATCTCTGTGTTTAACCAAAGGCTTGTGATTCTCAGTGAATGTGAAATATTACTGTAGGTGAATTAGACCGTACACTGAAATTTGATGTGGGGTAGGGGAGTTATTTTTCTAAGCAATGTGCTGGGGTTTGTGTTTGCGGGGTTTTTTTAATGTATTGCTTTCTCTCTTGTATTTCTATAAAAGAATGAGTAAAAATAGCTTGTCCATTTACCATTAATGCATAAAGTGTAGCCACTGTGAATTCACCACAACACTTACCCAACTGTTTATCAGAACCAAACCACACTAACCTTTGAAAAGGTTAGGTTGACTCATATTATTTATTTCAATTTTATACAGCAAAATATCTCATACAATGAAAGGAAAGACGGAACTAACAATGTTTGAGGCTACTTCAGCTGCTGAGTGGATTATGTTTTCATTTCTTGAAGTTATTAATTTCTCAGGAAAGGGGGGAGCGGTTGATTTAAGGAAACAGGTTTTCTCATATTGACCTACTACAGTAACAATGCTGCTGCTTGTACATGGTTGGTATCAACAAGCTATTTCCACCAATTCACTATGGGCTATACGCAGAAGCACCATCCCTCTTAGAAGATTATTTAACTTTATATAGTGCATGGACAGTGAGTTTATCTTCCTTACAGTGATGGTGTGGATTATTAATGAGATTTTCAGCTGGATAGATAAGAATTCAGCCACAGCCTGGAGTGCTTCTGTGCCAGCAGAAACCAGCTGAAAACACGTCCCTATGGCCAGATGTCAGAAACGTAACTTTTTTTCAAGAGGCAAACAGAAAGAAGAAGAAAATAATGAAAGCAAAGCTTGAGAATGGAAGATGTACCAAATACCTTGGAAACAGGCTATGGCAGGTTGAATGGGCAGTCCTGTGTTTGGGACTCATGTCTGAAATCTCCTTCTCCAGCTTGTTTGCGTATACTGGGGTCACATTTTAATTCTTCTCAGATCTCAACAACTGCTTGCATGCTTGGAAAGACAACTGCTACAGAATATGTGTTGGGGACAGACAAAGGCAAAGTTTTTCCTGTAGTTTTTATAGCTTTTTACCTACCTTTGGCCCTCATTGACAGCGAAGAGCCGAAACCCACCTGGCAGTGCCAGACAAGTTTCCCCTCACAAGCAAGACAAAGCTATAGGGGATGCTTTTGCTGCGCTGCAACTCCATCCAGCTCTGAGTAGGAGGCTGTCTTCAGTGCTGTGGATAGCTGGTTCTGATGCCACATGCTAGATTTATACTGATTTCTGAGCTCCTGTGCCTAAGGAAAAGGCAACATCTGGGGCCCTTAAAATCTGCCTTCTTTTCCCCTGTGTATGACATGATTAAACCACAATTTTCCACCACTAATAACCACAAATTTCTTCACAACAGAGGCTGGATAACCACAAAATCAGCTGTGAGATATCCCTATGTCTTATCTTCTGCTAATGTATCGTCAGTTATTGGAGCAGGATAAACATCAGTGGACCTGGTACTACCTTTCAAAAGACATCTGAAGTGTCTTGTGGCATTTCACAGTGTTAGTGTTAATTGATCTGCACATTTCTTGCCCACAAGGCCAACCTCAGTGACAGATATATAACTGGTCCAAACCTTCCCAGCAATTTGCCTGGAAGCTTCCCAGCACTACCAGTCTGTGTGCTGGGTGTATAAGGGCAGCGAGATGGGCCTCCTACTTTAAATCGCCTCATGTGTGCTGGAAGAGAGAAGCCCACTGAATACGTTCCTGTATGACTCCGAGGCTCTGAGCTCCTGCGTGAGCTCTAGCACATGCTCCAAAATGCCTGCTTGTGCCAGGACCTCCAAAGAAAGAGCAATGGCTCTTCCTAAACTGTCCCACATCTGTCAGGCAGCAATTTGGTTACTTATGTTTTGCAAACTTGTGTATTAATTTAGCAGTGCATGGTTTCACCTTGCTGTTCAAGTCCCTTCACCATCCACTTTCGCAGAATGCCAGCCAGCTTTCTCACTGTCAAAACTGCTAGCAGCATCTTGCTGGGGCAGAAATTTTTTCAGAGGTTATACTGTAATCCCTTTCCTTTTAGTATTTTTTTTAAAACATGCAAATATTTTTATAATGAAGACCATTACTTCTCCCAGTTCTAATGCAGATTTTCACTCTGCTTTATCTTGAACATGATCTTCAAGCACTTAGTGCCTCCAAAAAGGTGGTTGCAATATGTCTGAACTGTAACTGACACCAAAGAGAGTCAAAAGGGCAGAAACCTTGCACTTTGGACATCAACTGTTCTGTTTTGAAAAATACTGAATTCCTCCTTTTGCAAGAGAGAAAAGATGCTCACAACTGACTGAAAATGTTCTTCTCTCCCACCTCACACAGCTCTTCATAGCCCTCCATCCCTCTTCTGACATTGTCGAAAGAGGAACAGGAAGGATACCTCATTCAGGTACCTCTTCATGCCATTTTACTCACTAGCCTCTAGTTAGCTCAGATTAGGCAAAATTCCCATTTGGGTCAGTGGGATTTTTCCCTGAGAAAGGAATATAAAAATGAACCCAAACCCAGCATTCTTTGGAGTGCAATGGTGTATACTGTTACGTTTTGGAGGTTTATTTTAGAGAGGAGGAGAATAAATTATTTTTAAAAGTGGTCCAACATACTGTTCTTTGACACTGGAAATGTGTCCTTCTGGGGCATGCTAAGGTAGCAAGACTTCTACCCTCCTTGGTCAGTGGGTGTAAGTTGACATACATGTATATATGTATAAATATATACACATAAATATAGATTGCCATTTGAAAGATTTCCGAGTTCATATCTATATTGCCTTTGGTTCAGGAAATATGGGCTCTGGGCAACATGCTTACTTGATGGCCTCTGTTAATTCAATTTTACTGAGAAGACATGAATGTATAGGCTTCTTTTTGGTTTGGGGCTTTGGGTTTTTTTGTGTTTTGTGGGAGTTTTTTAATTATTTTTTAGCAATTTAATCTATAAATGTGCTTGGACTTCCTTGTATATATAATAATAATTAAAAAAACATTAAAAGGACATGATTTAAGATTCCTTTCTTTGTTTGCACCTGCCACATCTGAGAAACTTCCAAGCTTAGAAGAGAGCAGGGAAAACAAGTAATGAAATAAAATGAATTAATTTCCCATGGTTATTGTGCTTTTTTATATTTCTGTAATGTTTTAAGTCTCTTATTTTTCCCATACATTCTGAAGACTGATTTTTTTTTGCTTTGCATACCTGTTCATTTTTCCTAGTTTTATATGTATCTTAGAAGCTGGTATTGGCATACCCCCATCGCACAAATTTTAGAAGCAGCAATACTTGAATGAGATGTTGGCTAACTTGGAACCCTTCTCCTTGCCCAATAGGTGCACCAAATACATATGTTTTTAAATTTCAATGCATTTCTGAAGGGGGCTGGCAATGAGGCCCCATGCCACCCCCAGCCAGGACCAGCCAGGGACATCGGGACAGCCCCAGCCCTGGGCATTGGGCACCTCCCTGGGGATGGGTCATGGGCATCACAGGTGGGCCCAGCTTGGCAGAGCCCACGGCAGGCAGGGCTGTGGGGAGCTGGAGACCAGCCCTGCCGTGGCACTGCTGGGGCAGGGGCTGGCTAGCTCTGACATGAGGTCTTGGGCTGTGGGCAGGGGAGGGGAGCAGGGACAGTCTTCCTTGATAAACATTCCCCAGATGGACTGTGATCCATTTGGGGTTCAGTGTCTGTTTGGCTACATCTGTGCTGATACATGAGAGGGAAAGAGATCATCCTGAAGCCACTCAACCATCTTTTGTCATTTTTTCCAGTTCAAAGTGTTTAAAATAACGTAAGGTCTACACTGATACTCATCAGAGTGGTGTTTCCTTAAGGAGACGTTGTTATATGTAAGAATATGTAAGTATATAAGGGTATATACTACATATGCAAAGGTGTGTGGGAAAACATGAATGTTTGAGGGTGAAATTCAGCACTGGAAAGTGTGAGGTAATACACATGGGGAAATCCAGTCATAGCTTTGTGTACCAAATGATGTTACTGAGCAGTGACCACTTTGAATCATAATACATAATGCCATGCATCATCTCGGTATTGTAGAAATCCATGGTTCACCCACACCTTGTTTACTTAGTGCACTTCTGGTCTCTTCATCACAGACAGGACCTACAAGAATTAGAAAAGGTCAAGAGAAGGGCATGTGGGATGAATTTAAAACCTTACAAGTTAAATAGTTTAGGAGTCTTCAGCTGAGGAGAGACAATGTGAGGTAGGTAGGAAAGAGGTCCACAAAACCCTCATTGAAGTGCAGAAGCTGGCTGGGATGAGTTTCACTGCCTTTGCCCAAGCAAGAACTAGGGAATAACATATTAAGAGAATGAAATCCGTGCTCAAAATGAGGAAAAGTTAGTATCTCTCCTCATAACACATAGTATAACTGGGGAACACCTTGCCAAGGTTGTTGTGGATGTACATATAACATGGGTCCACAGAGAGACTGGAAAAGCACCTGAAAAAGAAATCTGTTCTAGGTTACTAAATAGGCTATCACGACAGACTCAGGAAAACCCCTAAGATTAAAATGGTCAGAGGTTGGAGGAGGGGAAGTGACACTGCGATGGCCCTGTTCTTCCTTCTCTTGAAATGCCAGTGCTTGAGGCAGAACACTGTAAGGTAGGCAGCCCCTTGGCCCCGCTCTAGTCAGTCTCACGCCCCTGTTTAAGTCCTGCCAGAGCTGCCTGGAGCATGGCCTCTCCTACCCTGCCCGCTGGGGTGCCGCCAGTGGGGGTTCAGCAGGGAGCTTTGCCTACTACTCTCTTGGAAGAGCCTATCCCAGAGCCAGGGAGGGAGCTGGGAGCCCCTGTCACTGAGCGCTGTTGGCAAGTCACAGTATCACAGGATGGCTGAGGTTGGAAGAGACCTCTGGAGGTCACCTTGTCCAACCACCCCTGATCAAGCAGTTCCTCATGTTCACTAAAGATGAACTTGGGTGTCACCCTTCAACAAACCCCTCCAGCTGCTGGTAACAGCTAACACATTTTGTTTCACAGCATAACATTATTAATTCAATCTCTAACATCTTTTCTCACCTCTGCTCTCATTTTTTCCATCACTCGACTCTCCTGAAAGCTGCTGCTGTTGGAGCTGACTAGCAGCAGACCTCACTGTCCTCTTGGGGCAGGGCCATTTGCAGTTGCTGGCTTTCTTTCAACTTCTCAGGCAGCAGCCCAGTCTACTCTTAAAAGCTGTCATAGCTACATTAGTGAAGAATATGATTCCCTGGAGTGCATTGTCACAAATACGCCAGCAAATACCCTCTAGCACCCCTTTGCTGAAAGAGTACGTAATAAAGTCTTTTTCAATAACCTGACAAGTTCCTCTAGAGAAGCTGATTTAAGATTCTGACAGGATCTTGTCCTGGCGATGTCCATGAGGAGAATCTTTATATCGGCAAAATTTTTTAGACGTATCTAAAGCTGCCGTTCTTTTAAGTACCCAAAATGAAAATTCTAATATAAAACAACTCTCACAAGAACAATTAGAATATAAGCCATGGCTATTGTATTTAATAACTAAATCCATCCTGAAAAAAAAAGAGGAACTTGTTATTGGAATTAATCTTGTGCTGTCTTTCCTCATTTACACTGCAGTTCATAGTATTAAAAGGATTTATTGAGAGCAAAATTTCAATCAGACTATTAGTCTTGATATATTTGGAGTAATTTCATTCTGGATTAAATTTCTGCAAGTAGGTGTTCCCTTGTCAAATCTATAAAAGGTAATGATAGAGTGCATAACAAAATAGAACGTAATGCTTGGTTGAGATACTCTTTTTTAAAGCTTGGGGGTTTCATTTGACAAAAAAACACTGCCTGCCTAAAGTCTGGACTCCTACTGAAGTCATGATCTTTCACTACTTCATTGTAAGTCTTACAACTTGTAGTATTTTTCCTTAAAAGTCTAAACAGCTGGAATATGTTATCAAATGAGGAGACTCTCAGGCGTCTTTAATTATAAAACAAGAAGTTCAGAGCTGCCAGACAGAATATCTTTCTAGCTTTTAGCATAAATAAATACCTCACCCCCCTGTTTGACTGTCTTGGCTCATGATGGTGTCTGCAGTCAGTCTTCTCCTTCTGCAGAAATTTTACGGCACTGGGACACTGAGCTTCTCCTCCTCCAGTTTCTGTGGCACTGCCCACATGACCTGGCTCTGGCATGTCACAGTTACTCACATGCAGAAATTAAAATGTGCATGTTGTCCTGCTGGGAGCTACCAAGGCTAATAGTCCTTTGAAGCTTTTCCCAGCATGTTCCACACCCTTAACTGATGTTGTTGGATACAGTGAGGTACCAGAAAAATAGGGAAGCATTTTGTCGAGTGCCTTGAATCTGAGGAAAAGTAAAGGTTTGGCTCCTCTACTGTATACCTGAGCAGCCTTGTCAAAGGAGAAAGGACAACAGACTTAAGGGAGATATAAACAGATTCAAGCTAGATATGGGAGAGGGGTTGAAGAAGTAACCTCTGTGGCAGCTCTGGGGAGAAATACAGTGCAAGTTTCAGAAAAGATCCAGAAAGTTAATCTCTGCAGGAGGCCATCTGTGTTTAAGAGAATGTCTGTAAATAGTTTTCTTCATAAACAGACAGTTTCATTTTAGAAACATGGAGCCCTCTCAGCACGAAAGCTGGAAGCAGTCACAAATCTGCAGGTCTCTGCTGTAAGGAAAGGAATGTGATTAACAGACAAGTAAACCGCTACCTAGATACAGAGCAAACATCTCACAGAGGGACTCAGATCTCTGGAAATGGGGGCTCACCAGGCACAAAAGCTGCACCTTATCTGATCAAAAGTAGATCGCAAGTGTTGCTTTTATTGCTTGGCAGCATTCATGTTAAATGCCTTCTCTGTTCCCAAACCCTATGTGATAGCTGCTTTGTCTGTTGGTTGCATTCAGACATCCAGACGTTTGTAGACTTCCATGTTACTACGGACCCACACTACAAAAGCAATGCTGGTATCACAGGACTGTTACCACCTTCTTCTTAACAACTCTCACCAGATTTTGCCATCTTCATGCTTGTAACAGCAGTTCGTTCATCTGATGTAGGCTCATGACCTAGGAAACAATATCCCTGGGGACCTCAGCAAACATTTAAATAAGCTGCAGGTCTTTCTCACCTCCCCAAACCCATATGACTCCAGAAAATAAAGGAAAATATTTAAGTTGAATGACTGGAAGCCTCTTCCCATCATTTTCCTCTACGAAGAATCTCTCCACATTCCCAATTAGAAACTCTTTATGGAGGTGCAATGGCTTTTTCTCCTTCAAAAAGTTTCAGCACTCCAACACTGATGGTTCATTTTCCCTGGTTCCTCATTATTGTCCACAGGCTGACATTTTTCTTTTCCCTATTTCACCTTGAATTCCATAGTATATGTAGAATTCATCAGTATCTCACCCCATTCTGATGACTAATGCAAACTACTCTGTATAGTCTCACCTAAAATATGCATATATTACAGCTTTTTTAACGAGGCAACTATTCCCACCTATTGCTGGTAAAAAGAAACCTCTAAAGGAGTACAAAAATAAGATAAAATACAACTGATAGATTTTCTTCAATTGATAAATCTGATCAGATTGAGAAGATAGAAGGCAAAAATAAAACCTTTAATCTGACAGTATTTCAGTTTTTATTTCGTATTCAGCAAAAGCTTTTTAGGTCACAGAGTGGAATTATTCCTGTTCTTACAACCATGCAGACTTACTGGATGGGCCTCAAGCTCTGTTACAAACATATGCTATCACCTATTAACGTGCTTATGAAGTCTCTTTATAGCTCTAATCTCTATGCAACTCTTTCCAAATATTGCTAGGCCTATTGACATTAATATTGGCTCTGATTGCCCCATATGTACACACATGCATGCATATCCTGTTACACTAAGTAATCCTTATACTTAAAATCAGTACTTCGAGTGCTTGTGGTGAGTGGTCTTTAGTCCTTAAAAGTTGCAGCTCTCTACAGTTATTTGAAAGTCAGCGAGCGTTCAAGTAGAAAAATTATGGGATGCACTGCCCTCTTGTGGAGATTTCGATAATGAAGATGTTCTTAACAGCTCCACAAACGTTCTTGACCTTGGAGCATCGAGAGTCATTTTCTGGAAGAACTGGGATTCCAGCTGAGCCAATAAACCTTCCTTTCTTTGCATCTTACCTTCATTTTCCCTAACTTTATACCGTTGTCTTTGCAGTAATCATTATACTGTATCAGTAGAAGGAAGACTTGTTTTTCATATTTAGGCAAGTATATATTTGTATCTTACACCACGTATGTGTACATGTGTTTTATATGAATACGCACACATATATAGCATATGCACGTTGTGTATGTAAGATATACATTATGTACACACACACATTTTCTGAAAATATTTTATGAACTTGTTCATGTGTTTTTCAAATACAAACAGTTCAGAAACAGTAGTCTTTATAGTCTGATACAGTATTTTTCCCTAGAGGTTATGTAGGTGTTAGCAGGAGTGAGACAGGGGCAATGCTGACATGAGAGGTGGAACTACCCATGCAGCACAAGCCAGCCGTGTGACTTCCAGAGAGGCTTGGAGACTTGATATAATCCACTGCCCCTCAAACACGCAGATAACTAGGGGTGTTGTCAGCAGACACTTAGCCTCTTGTCCCAGCGAATACAAGGTTGTTAGGCATTGCCCTGTCTTCTCCTCTGAGGATGGTCGTTGGCCTCAAGCTAACAGCACAGAGAAAGCGAACCGCAGAGCAGAAGTTGCTTTCAGCAACAGACACTGGGCTGTGGCAACAGCTGGGAAAGACATCGCTGGAAGCATATGTTACTGTGATGCTGCTTCTGCATCATGTAAATTGGGTTGTGCTCGGAGCACACCATTTCATCCAGGAAAAGGCTATAGCACACATTTGATATCAGGTGGAAACTAGCAGGAAGGAAGCGTTCTTTTCTTTCTTCTGCCCTGTACTGCTGCTGTGGACCTGGCAGCTCATCCTCTCAGACAACACAGGGACAAAACCTGGCACTCCATGCTCCTCTCACTAAGATTTAGTTCTCTTCACAATGAGATCTTTTTTCAAGACTCTATGCTTCTCCATTTTGCAATACCTTCTGTGTGGCAGAGGCCAAAAGCAAAGCAGCTAGTCTGAATCCCTGACATCCTTTCTTTAATTGCTCTTGGAGGGAAGCTCTTTACACTATTTAAATATGCTGGCCAGAGATGCTTCACTGGGGCTTGGATAACGATCTCTGTTTTGCTAAAAGATGCTTTGTGAATGGCCACATTCTCCTCCTGGGCATTGCTACACCCCTGTTGGCTGTAGCTGCTGCTTCTTGTCCCATGAGATAGACATGGAGCTTCCTGAGAGATAGGCTGGCATTCCTCTGGTACTAGTTATACTGCACTCCCTCAGCAGTTGTGATGTTTCCTCCCAAGCAAGGCATAATGTCATTTGATAGCTGTGTGGGATAAACATATGCAAAAACATTTACAGGGATATTACACACCATACAGCTCATGTATTTAACTTAAAATCTTATTTATACTGACTTCCTGTGGTTTCCCCAAAATACTTCTGTAGGCTTGTAATACCACTCTACTTCAAATAGAAAGGAAATTCTGGGATGTGATCATGTAGACACACTGAGCTATTGCAGGCCTTCCAAGCTGGATAGAAGAGGAGGAGGGAGCATTTAGACCGGAGCTGAAGAAAACTGAATTGGTAAGGGTTCTTAAAAATGCATTATAGAACACAGAGCTAAACAATCAGAGGGGTGAAAGAAAACTAGGGTACCTGCTCTGAAAGCACTCCTCGAGTCTGTAAAAGTGGCTCTTGAAAGTCTTATGAGTTTCCAGTAAAACTGCAGCAGTACTCTGCAGGAAGCAATGACAAAATAATTTGAGGGTAAACAAGTACTTCTGTTTTATACACCTTGCAAGGATCTGAATTTACTAAAAAAATGTAGAATATCTCTTCATAACCCACAAATACAGAGGAACATGTAAAACAATCTTAAAAGATCAAGGAGATAGAGTGTAACATGAAGCAGGTAATTCTTTGCTCAGAAGACTGCTAGCTAAATACCAGTTGTACATAGGAAGATAAAAATAAAACATAGCACAGGTGATGTTAAATGACACAATGACGTTTTTAAAGAGAGGAGAGCTCTTGATGATTAGCTGGTGAAATAGAATCCATCTGTAAACCACTAATATTCTTTTCCCTATAGTAAAAGAAAAAAGAGATATTAATTACTTCATGAACTGTGCAGACACATTGAACAATGGCAAGGATTTCAATGGCAGAAAAAGGCTCCTTGAAAAATGTAAGTCTGAGCTCTTGGAGTTAATGTGGTTATCCTAGAAAAGCCCAGCTGCCTTGTGAAAGGTTAAACGTTCATCCTCTTCATAGCAGCATCCCTAGGATTCACTCTTCATAATGGAAACGCATTGCTCCTCAAACAAGCTGATCTTGTACTTGCACAGGTGAGTGCAAATAATACATCCAAGCTGAAACATGTACACTCATTGTGATATGCCTAAAAGTAGGTACAAGAATTTGATTAATCACAGTGTTCTTTACATGTTTGAAGGTATTACTGTGATGGCCATAGTGTAAAATGCATAGTCAAAAAAGCAGAGAAGTCCAGAAAAAAAAGTATTGAGGAAAAATCTCTGCAGTTCAGAGATCTAACTGCTATTTTGCTTTTGTCCAAAACACCTCAGATATTTGAAAATGTCAACAGTTTCATAACTAACCTTGGACAAGCTAATCTTTGACTAGCACAGCCAGCCCAGACAGACACTTTTCTGATAACTGCTGGTGTCATTGATCTTCACCTCGGTCAGCTCGGTGCAGCCTCACACTTGTTCTGCCTGACTCCTGCAAGGCTGCTGTGGAGCAGTTAATAATGATTACTTGTCCAACCTCTTCCAACTGTGGTAGCTTATGTGATGTGGTTTAGCTTTTCTCACAGGGTTCTTTAGTTTGACATTTTAGACCAGCACAAATAAGATAAATGTAAACGAAAGCATGTATTTCAACAGCTTCATGGTTTTGTCTTTTAAATAAACTAAATCACTCTTGTCACCTTAGTTTATCAGAATAGCAAACTTAGTAATTACCACTCCTTAAAAAATAATAATCAAAAAGCCACATCACATTTTCTTCACATAAAAATCTCCTTTTGTGATCTCCATTTTTGGACATTGTCTGAATTTTCATTGAAAAGAATCTATAGAGTTTCTATATATTTCTTTACTTATTTATTGTACCTTCAAAAAGTCTGTTGCACAAAGCAGAGGAGGACTATACAAGCAGAATTCAAAGGAGGCAAGTCATGCTTGTCTTACTCTTAATGGGATGCTGCATGTAAGAAAAATGAGTTATGTTGCACACATCTCTAGAGGATCTACAGATAACTAGAGACAGATCCATGTTCCTTTATTGCCTATCAAAACAAGCTGGCAGGAACAGAAGGTGTTCTGCCTCATCAAGCCTGTTCTTATATGTACAGATGCATTGGGTTGGAGTCAACTTCATTGCTTCGCTTCTGTGCCAGTGGAACTATACTGTAAGACTGAATAAAATGAGAAAAAAGAAGAAAATTAGGCCCATTGGTTTGAGATGGAAGACTTTGCATTACCATCTTACTCCTCTGGAGTGTCTGAAACTAGTTTATTGGGCTTGCTTCTATCCCAGACAAAGCAAGGCATAGTATAGAAAGATTACTCTGGATCAGAAGTGTGTCCCAAGATTAAGAAGCATCCATACAATTGCAATTTCCTTTTCTTTGGTTAGTATTGCAGTCACATTGATGATGTACACATATTAGGATTTACAATTATGCTAAATTTGCAGGCATCAGAGGTAGAGATGTAATATTTTTCCAAGTGGAGTAATTCCACACCTTTGTCCTATGTGTGCCAGGAAACACAGGCTGCTCTTTCTTGATGAGATCCTTGTCCTTTTATTCAGTTGAAAATTGTATTAGTACCATATGAAAGATGCTCTGGTTTCCACCTCTGTAGTATCTTTCAAACCTCCTTGTTTGCAAGTAGAAGTGCCACAGCTCACAGCCCTGAAAAAAAGAGCAGTGAGTTTGTTCTGACAAGCTCTGTGACAAGCACAATTCTTCTCTTGGTTTTACACAGCCTCTTCTTTCCTAGTAGGCTCTCCAGCTATCTCAGAACTGTTTTCAGTATTACGGATTTACAGAGGACAGCTGTCTACATTCACAGTTGTATTTAATCTAAGCATTCTAGTTCCATTTTCAATTCAGTATAATTTCTCTAGGTTCTTAGTATTTTTTAACTATTTGGGCAAAAATGAGCCTAAAGATAAATTTTCAGTTCTGCTCGCAACCTGCTGCCACACATAAAAAAAACTAATTTAAAAATATTAATGTGGATACTTTGGATGATGTAATAACCAGTGAGGTTATGGTAACAAAAGGCTGATCTCCACGGACCATGACAGGAGCAGGAGGTTCAGCCCAAGCAGCCCCGCAGGGGCAACAGAGCCCCCTACCCCAGCCCCTCCCGGTGCCACAGGAGCCTCACCTAAGGTCTGCTACCGGAGGGGTCCACACTGCTTGTGTACATATGGATGGATGGATGGATGGGTGGGTGGGTGGGTGGATGGATGGATGGATGGATAGATGGATGGATGTGTGTGTATTTCCCACTGACAGATTGTCACCCCAACCAGCCAGCAAGGGCAAAGGGAAGAGACCTTTGCTGCTGCTGTTTGTGTGAGCGCTGAGCGTGCCTGCCCGCATTGCTCTGTGCGGTTTGCCGTGCATCAACATATATGCATGCGGCTGCCTTGCTCCCTTGGGCTGCCAGGTTCGGCAGCCCCTGACACCATCCATGAGACATGTGGTCCTGGAGATGGATGACAAGAGACTCAGTTATTCAATGCATAGTACAATTTCAATGAATGAGTGATGTTTTTAATGGTAGAGTACGTATTTTACTTTCTTACTAGCCAACTGAGAAAACACACGGCTTCGTGCTATTTTTAAGTCATTGGGAATAAATCTTGAGGTTTTACGCTGAACTTTTTCTGTTGGCTTAAAAGGCTAAATGGGGTACAGCTAGGATTTTTAAATGAAGGTAATAAAAATCAGATTATGTTAATAGTACCTCTGACGGAAAAAAAGGCACGATATCGCGCAACGCTTCATTCAGCAATCCCGCGAGCGGGGCAGGCGGGTGCTACCCGCGGCTCCCAGGGCTGGCCCGCCCGGGCCGCCTCACTGTCTTCGTCGCGGCCGGCCGCAGGTACCGCACAGCCCGGTAACCACCGCGGGGCCCGCAGCTCCGAGCCAAGCCGAGCCAAGCCGCCCCACCCGCACGGCCGGCCGCGCCACCCTCCCGCCCGCCGGGCCCGCAGCCGCCGAGGCAGAGCCCCGGGGGCGGACGGACCGGCCGGCCCAACCCCGCTCTCCCCGCGGGGCCTGCGCAGCTCCCAGGGTGGCCCCGCCCCGGCCCCGCCCCGGCCCCGCCCCGGCCCCGCCCCGGCCCCGGCCCCGGCCCCGCCCCGGCCCCGCCCCGCTGCCGTATAAGGCTGCCGCCGCCATCACCGGGCCTTGGTGTGCGCGGAGCGGGGTGGGGGGAGGCGGCCGCCGCCATGGTGTTGAACCCGGTGCTGGGGAAGCTGGTCAGCAAGCGGGTGGTGCTGGCCAGCGCCTCGCCGCGCCGGCAGGAGATCCTCACCAACGTGGTGAGTGCGGGCCGGCCGCCTCGCCGGGGCGGGCGGTGCTGCCCTCGGGCCCCCGCCGGGCCGGGCCTGCGGGGCCCGCCGCCTGCCGGCCCTGGCGGCACCGGGACTGCGGGCACCAGCCCCGGCCGTGCCTCCCGCCGCGGCGGGGCTTGTTATGCTTGAGGCGATGGCGGCGGCGCGGCCGGGCTTCCCCGCGGCCCTGCCCGCCTGGGCGGCGGCGTTCGGGGCCGCCGAGCGGCGGGGGCGGCGCTGCCCCCCGAGCTGCGCCCCGCTCACGCCTGGGGGTTTCGGGCCCAGTTGTCGGTCCGGTGCCCTCCGTGAACAAGTGCGTGTGCGCCGGCTCTGTGTGCCGTCAGGGTAACGTGAGAGCGGACCGAAGTGCTCTGCTGAGGGGCGGTGGTGTAAGCAAGCAAATAAAAGACTTGCTTAGGCTGAAAAGTGCTGGCATAATTACTTCTGGCATATAATAGAGAAGTTTGAAAGTCCTTACAATGGGCTGAAGTAATTAAAAACGTATTTCTGTTGCCTTTACTTCTGATACTTACTACTGAAACCTCTGAAAATTTGGCTTGGGCTTCTGGAACTTAAGAAAACTTCACGGGATCGGTATTATAACCGGGGGGGGGGGGGAGGGAATGAAGTGGCTGTCCCCTTTCTGTAGGGCGCCTGGGGGGGGGCAAGGGTGGCTGTAGCCCATCACTCCCACCGCCCAGCCCTGGGAGCAACATGCCAATCTCACTGGGCTGGCAGCAGCGAGGCTGCTGAATGGCACTCCGGTATTATAATGCATCTAATTTGGGTTGCTTAGTGTTATTATTCTTCATGGGAGAAGCTGAACTTAAGTGGGAAGAAGTATATTCCTTTCAAAATACTGATCTGTGGAGAAGAACCAATGTTCAAGCATGCACCAAGTTACTAGAAACATGGTGTTCCTACTGGGTGTAGTGAAGTTACGGGTATAACCTGGAGTCAAGAGGCAGGAAGAATAAGGGTTTTCTTGACAAAACTGTACAGGAGCTGGCTTTTCTTGTGTGCTATTTATCACATGTATAATGACAAAGTGTGGGTAGTAAAGCTCCTGTAAGAATGTGTGGAAGATTCTGTGGTACTAGTGTGCAAGTAAAGTGCTGTGGATGGATTCAATAAAAAAAAAAAATCCAGTAGGGAATAGTCTGTTTATGAAGTGCGTTAATTTCATACTGTTAGATTCTTATAGAAGAATGGTGAAATTACTAATGCAATTAGGTTCTAATAAATAAGGGTAAAATCAAGGAAGCACACCAGTTTAAAAGTTCTTTCTCACTGGGGTTTTTGTTTTGAACTGCTTGCAAATGATAGGTATGCACCAAACGCTGTAATAGAAGCATTGTTGTTTTCCCCTATGTGTTTGGGGGGAGGGGTATAGAAGTGGAAAGAGCAAAAATCGTATTTGTCATTTCCTTGATACGTCTTGGGAGCCACCTTTAATAATGAGATCAGATTGACTGCATTGTTTTCCTTTCTTACAGGGCTTGCGGTTTGAGGTGGTTCCATCCTGGTTTAAGGAGACACTTGAAAAGTCATCTTTTGCAGCCCCTTATGAGTACGCTGTGGAAACAGCAAAACAGAAAGCTCTTGAAGTAGCAAACAGAATGCATGTAGTAAGTTACCAGCTATTTCAGCAATGAGTCGTGTGAGTTACTGTGACTTAATTTGCATGTACTTCTTAGGTGGTCTCTGAGTGCATTTTCCCACTGAAGGCAAATGGATGTTTTTCTGCCATGTGTGAAAGAGCTTCCCAAAATTAACTCACCTAATCAAAAGAAGGTCATGTGCCTGCAGTTCAGGTTTTCCACAAATAGAAGTGCCCTGCATCTCTTGTCAGAAGAATACCTGCTCTCACTTGGGATATATACTTGGTAGTTCCTTTTAGCAGTCGAGTGTGTGGCTGAGCAGCTCTTCATTCCAGGTATTTGTTGGCTGTGGAGACAGGCTCTATGGAAGAACACATGATGTGCATTCCAGTATTTTGCTATAGCTTTCACTGAACAGTTGTGACCAGAGAATAGTTCAGAATTTGTGAGTATAGAGGTGCAGGAGGAAAGGACAAAGAAGACAAAGTCTGTTTTAAAGCATTCTGGACAAAGAAACAGGCAAATTTCATTTGAAGAAGGGAGAAGGTGATGTCAAGGCATCTGTTTTGTATCCCAGATATTACCAAAATCAGTGATACAACTTACACTCTCAGTGGCATATTTGACTTCTGCCTTTGGCTGTGATCACTGTGTTTGAGCATGTAAGGCTGTTCTCTACCAGAATCTATTTCGATGTCTAGCTGATTAGATCCCACAAAACGTACCATAATAATTCCTTAATAATATAGCTCTGAAAGAGAGGAGTGTGTTTGTTGAATCTGTACTGCTGACAAAAGGAATGTTGAACACTTTAAACGAGCAATGTTGCCAGATGTCACTGTTCTTCAAAGCAAATATTGCATGATCTCCAATGTAAATCGTTATCCAGGTTTCTGTCATCTTCTTTTCAGAGAGTGGTAGAACATTGGGAGAGTGGATTTTAAATGCAGCCTTGCTAACTGATTTAGATTAGGCTTTCCTTCCAAAACACTATACTGGCAATAATGCTACTTATGTGGATTTCAAAATGCTTCTTCATACAGGAATTTTTTAAATGATGTCTGGCATTAGTTTTACTATTTAAAGCACATCAGCAGCCTTTCTACAGAAGAATCACCTCCCTACAGACTTTTTATTATAATGATCACAGTTACAGACAAGTTTCCAGCCTTGCTGTGTTAAATAATAACTTATGTACCTTATAACATGCAAGTAAATCAAAACTCAGCTGTGAAGACAGATACTTAGTTTAAAGCTAAGAAAAGGCTACAAGGAATCTTTATATACCCATACTTCTCAATCCCCCAAAATGGGCTGTATGTGTTCCCTTTTGAGAGAGATAAGCAAAGTATAGGTAAAGAAAGGTGTGTGTTTTCAGCAAAACTTGGCTTAAAAAAATGATCCTAGAGGGCTGTGTTCCCTGGCTTTCATACACTGGGTGCTTCCTTTAAAGGAATTTTGTCTGCCACCTTGAAGACCGCATTTACTTTTGAGAAATCAGTTCTTTCCTGGATGTATTTGTTAATCAGAAACATACTTGGGGAAAAATTGTGACCTGAGAATAGTCTGCCCAGGCTTCCTGTTTTCCTTTTATGAGGATATAAATAATTACTACTTTGTACCCAGTGCAAAAGGAGCAGCACTGTCTTGTTTTCAGGTCCGTGTAGAACCCTGGCTGTAAACCAGTGAACTTACATTTTCTTACCTTAAGTTTTAAAAGGTTTTGTTCTTTCTAGCTCTTTTGAGAAATACCTTTTTTCGTTATGCCTTTACAGAAACACCTGCGAACACCTGATGTTGTCATAGGAGCAGACACTATTGTGGTAAGAAGGCTTCTCTGGTTTAGCATTGTTTTAGTTTATGGCAAGTGTAGAAAATACTTGAATCTTTAGGTTAAAGTTACAGTTTGAAAGCTGTCTTCACTGAGAAGTTATATCTGCAATATGATGTGCCTTTTGGGATTTATAGGTGTGGGTTGTAGGGTTTTTTACCCCAACAAGGCAATTTTTGGTATCTTGAGTGCTAGAAGCCTTGCTGGTTTTGTGGAGATGCTAGTATTGAGTAAGTATTGCTTTGGATTCTCTAGTATGTAATGGAAATGCTGTTCTCGGGCAACTGTTGATTGGCAGGAACTCATATCATGTGAACCACTCAATGTTGTGCCTTGTAGTGGGCATAACTTTATACCTGTCGCCTCCGCAGAGACAGTGAACAATTAAGGACAGAAGCAGAATTACCCTTTTGTTTGAGAGTTGCAGCCACTGGAGGGTGGAGTGTTGCACTTGCCTGCTTTACACAAAATTACCTGTTCTACTAAAGTATCTGTGCTTCTTGTTCTACTCTGTAGACTCATGTTTGAAGCCCTGGCTGAAATCATGGGTTAAATGTCATGTCTGACCTCTGTTTCTGAAAAGTAACAGAAAGCAGCACACTCACTCTGTCTTTTTGCTTTAGACTGTGGATGAGCAGATCCTAGAGAAACCAGTTGATAAGCAAGATGCATATAGGATGCTGTCAAGGTCTGTATTTTTAAGTAAGATTCCAAATGTGTGTATTAAGCCGTTTTAAAAGGAGCTGTACAGATTCCTTTACATGTATGAAGAACTCTGGACACAACTTTTTCAATCCATTTTAAATAGTGTAAGCTAGTTCTGCCACTGAAGGAGTTAAACCTGCTTTTATGTTACCCACAGCTGCTTGCTCCTGCCCAGTCACCTTAGGAAGCTGATGAGGGACATAACGAACCATTTTGTTTTCACTTGGATTAGTTTTCAGAGTAATTTATCACAAGGCTGTATGTATGCTTCAGTGGGTACAGGATGGGGAGATACGGAGAGAAACCGTGATAGGAAAGAGGACAGAACCATCATAGAAGTGGTTTGAGGCTTGACATTTAATTGAAGAATATTGCATTTGCAAGAAAGTACACTGTGATATGTGTCCATGGACAATTGCTTTAAATTCCATAGTTTAACTGAGGAGGAAAAATCTACTTCCATCAGTGTTCTCCATGGATGGTAGGCTGGTGTTTTTTGAGGCGTCTGGGTTTTTCCTAAAGGATAATTTTTCCTACAGTGTTATCTTGTGGCAATTTCTTTTTTTTTTAAGAAACACCAACTAAATAACTCTAGTCACCTCCTTTCTGAAGAATGAGCTGTGGTGAATCCTGTAGTCGCCCCTCTGTTTTATGGGCGGAGTACAGAAAAGGTGCACTGCTTGTTTCACCAGTTTGTTGTAACTCTGGCATCTCCTAAAGAGAGAATACAAGTGGCTTGGTAGTTTTTGGAGTTTTGCTCTGTAAGTCTATTTTAGATAATTTAATTTTTTAATTTATGGCTTAAGCTGAATTTTTGATCCTTTGTGGCATGTTACTAACTTAAAATTAGTAGTCTTAAAAAATAAAAAGAATTGATAGCTGCCTGTGTTAGTAGGAGATTCCCAAAGGAGTGAGCCTGGCAAGAGCTTTCTCATAACTGTTTACTTGAAATCATGCCGAGTTCAGGTAGTTCAAAAATAGTCCTATAAAAAAAGCTTAGTCTACTTCTCACACATGCAAATGTTTTGGGGTTTGTTTTTTGTTTAAGTTCAGTCTCTTAGTCATGGATATGAGATGCACTAAAAATTTAGGTTTTAGGACTCCTCTTAATTTTGCTCTGTATGAGCAGGAAAGAAATGCAGACAAGATATTTATTTGCCTATGTATCCAAGGTGTCCGATTAAAATTTTCATTCACTGTTTCATCTTACAATTAATTATGTGGAATCTTGTGGGGGATAGTAAGAGTGTGAGATGCTTCTGATCACATCAAATAATAGCCTGGCTAATCTTTAGGAGGCTAGTCCTTAGTTAGTCTCTTCATACGTTCAAGTTTTCATATTATTTATTGCACTTTGTCGTATACACGTTAAATTACTAACTTTAAAGCCCTCAAATTTAATCGGCCACAGTGTGGCGGTCTGGAGCCAGTAGACGAGGGAGCACATGGGTCTGGGGTAAGAGGAATAGAGGCGCTCTTCCTCTGTTCTGCATCTGTTACCTGACCCTGGCTTGCCGTGGGATCCCTGGGGGCCAGTCTGGATGAAATGAGTATGTAACCTTTAGTTGCCTATGACTCGTTTAGTCTTAAGTTGCATCACCGAGCTATTTATTGCCAGCTTTCAGTGAAGATGCCTGTAATGGTAGTGTTTATGCCATTTGTTTTTTCCTTATGCATTTGAAACAGTCACTTCTCCCTATGTACAGTAAAGAAGCTGATACCATGGACTGCTTTTTCAGATTGTGGACACTGGTACAAATGGGACTTTTGGAGACTTGATTGAATTTCTTGATAATATTTGTTTGTTTTGCCAATGTCTTTTCATCTATTTTGAAATAAAAAATTAAAATAAAATGTATTTATTTAGGATATGTGTCAGAGCCATCAAGTGATGTATTAATGGCCTGTTTCTCAGGCTGTAGTAACGTAATCATGTAGAACATTTTTGCACATCACAGATTTCATAAAACTGTAGCTTAATGCACCTTTTCCCTGACAGGTTGAATGGGAAAGAGCACAGCGTTTTCACAGGAGTGGCTATTATACATTGCAGCAGTAAAGGTATATGTATCTTTTTATTAAAACTCAGCGTTTGCATTTAAAATTGTGCTCAATAAGGACTAGTGCAAGTGAAGAAACAGGATGGAATTGTTTCATATACAGTCTCAGTTGGCTTCCTACTCAAGATGAGGATTACCTTGTCAATATATAAATTAAAAATTCCCCACAAAAGTCAACCTTCTTACTGTGTTCATTTGTCACACAGGAAGGAGGATGACAAAATACAACAGACTTTAGAAATACTGTCTCAGAAAGCTACAGGACTAATTAAAAGACCTGTGTAAAGTGTGGGAATAGTTTAAATGACATCCAAGTAAGGCACTACAAACTGGAACTGAGCAGAATCTGATCCATATTAACTTTATTTCTGTGTTCTTTTTACACTAGCTGATGAATATAATCAGTTACTTTATCTGTAGTTGCTTTGTTTTTCAGTAAGGGAAGCTTTAGAGCCCATTTTTAGGGGGCGAGTAAAGTAATGGCTTAATGCCTCAGGCTGTTAACAGACTGTAGGGAGCAACACATCAATTTCTTTATTAGATAATTTATGTAGTAAACAAGTGATTTTTATGAGAACTGTACTAATGTAATTTGAAGAGTTTGGTTTGAGTGACTGCCTTTGATAATTATGCCAATATTCTTTTAGTGGAACTTTTGCAAGGATCACTTCTCTGAAATGTCACTGGACATAGTCTTTGTGTATCTACAGCTCTTGATCTTTGCTGGAATGATTGCTTGTAACAGAAATAGTCAAGTGATCCAGTACCCTTACTCATATGCTACTACAGTAGAAAGACCTGCCGCAAAAGAAATAAAAACATGTCATCAAGGGGTTCCTGTGAGCAATATAGCAAGAATAATTATGCCTTTAACTGTTTAGGAAGAAAGTGAAAGTACACATAACTGTAGTACTGATGCTATGACAGCACATCTCACTTGAAGCTTACATCATATTCAGATGGACAAAAATACCATAAGTCTGCATATTCCCCAAGAGTTTTCTAGAATGCATTTTTAGTTTTCGTTTATAATTATAATGCTGCCGTTAAGTACAGCATGTATGTTACAGATGGAATTTTCATCATCAGTTGATTGGTTTTTTATCAATACTGAAAGACATAGAAATCTGTCTTTATTTTAATATTTTTTTACATCTGGGATGTTAAATGTTTTTTCAATACTAACACCATTAACAATTGGTTATTCTTCTTCCTTTGGTCTGTACTGTGGATCCTTCTTAGTCCTCCTCAAGAATTTCCACTGCTGTCAGAACAGCGGTAACAGGAGATGGGTATTTATAGAAAAGAAGAGAGAGAACAAATACTCAGTGATGTGCACACTCACTTTTGCAAGGCAGCTTCCTTTTGAATGTGTTTTGGAAAAGTCTCTGTATACAATGATACCAGATTCACAGTTGTCCACATGCAGCAGGGTCCAGGCAGTGTAGCACTACATTGCACCTCTGGCCTTCACTCAACCACTTCTAGATACGGAAGTCTGAAATCTTACTTCTTTAAAGATATATGAAAATGACACTGATTACTGATAGGACTGCTGGATGCCTGAGTCTGCGGTGCAGATGCAGCTGTACATTCACAGTCAAGCATGTAATAGCTATGTGTTGTACTATGATGTATTAAGAGTTCTTTGACAACAGTTATAAAGTCAGAAGTATGTTTGTAGCTTTCTTTGTACTCAGTGCTGGATGTGTATGCTAACAGCCCATAAATAGCTCTGCATAAGCATCATTAATGTAAGAGTGCATCCCACACAGGGAGAGCAATCTGTTGCCCCCAAAAGAGGACTGCAGAGGTTGACAATGCAAGCTTTTACTTTTCTGGGGAACTTCTGAGTCCACTATCCCTAAAGAGCTTTGTTAGTAGTTTCATACATCTGTGTAGTATCTTTAATTTTTTGCGCAAAAATGTCAATTGAGTATGAAATGAAACTTGATGTTATGCTCTCTAAACTACAACTTCTGTTTCTGATAAGTTTTCTTCCTTTCTGTAGATAATCAGCTAGAGACAGAAGTCACTGATTTCTATGAAGAGACTAAAGTAAAATTTTCTGACCTATCTGAAGAGCTCTTATGGGAGTACATCCATAGCGGGGAGCCAATGTGAGTAAGACCCTGAAGCATCACACAGTATTTGAGAATAGGCCTTAGGGTATGTTATTAGCCACCAGCATAGGACATTTTGTCCTGTGTTCTGAGAAATTTTGCTGTGTATATATGATAAATGATAGCACGGGTGATGCAAGGTGGGTATTCTGTTCTTATTGTCTGGAGGTATCATTCCTCCAGGGAAAGTAAGTTACGTTTTTAGTATGCTTGCAAATTTGAAAAGTGAAGACTGTTGAAATACTCTGGATTAGAGCAAGCACTCATGCAATACACAATTACCTCTCTGTTAACAAAAGCATTCAGGGAGCTTGGATACCTGGACAATGGATAGTTCTCATTTTAAAACAGGTGAACAGAGCTAGTATTCGATAAGAGTGTTGGAGAACTTTATTGAAAGAAGCTAGAACTTGGTTTATTTAGTTTATCAAAATAGCACTGCTGTGATGCAGGAAACACCAACTTAATTTTCACTTATTCTTGTGGCCAGCTTATGTGTTCCCGTACCATAATTGCCTCTTAGCTTGTGTGTTTCTGCTGCCTTTGTAATGTACTAGTTGCTTAGACAACATTGATTCCACAGAAGAAATAGGATGAGAACAGAATGCCTAACTATTGCTGAGATAAAGCCGACTAGATTGTCTAAAAAAGGAAAAAAAAAAATTACTTATTTGGAGACCAGGGAATGTTTGTGACTGTACAGAATTTGCCTTTCCTTTGTGTTAGCTGAAGCTTGATGAGGGCAAATAAGGCCATAGTTAGCACTATGGACTGCCTGTCTGGTGATTTGAGGTGAACTTTTCTGTAACTTCAATTCAGGCTGTGTAAGAGTATCAGTTGTGTTCTTTAAACTCATTTTATGCCATAAAACAATACAGTCATGTTGTACTGGGAAAAGAGGAATCAGTGTGGACTTTGTATTTAAGTGCTTATGTGTAAGTGAGGCATACTTTCTGAATATGTAAGGTTCCCAGCCTGTTGAAGAGATTGAAGCAAAATTGAATTTTGCAGGGAAGAATGTTTTGGCAAGACTATAGTTTGCAACAGAAATTCCTAGTTAGTTTTTTGGAAGGTGATCTTTAGTGTGTAGCTGATCACAAAGTTGCATTTTGAAGGCGAAATGACCATGAGTTTTCAGGAAGAGTCACAGGCTGAAAAAATATTTTTAAATATTCTGATTATTTCCTCTGGAAGAAAATATGCTTTAGCAGTGCTGCAGCAAAATGGCTTATGAGCAGTGCTGAGTAATTCTGTTCATTTTGCTAAACAGTGTGTGACAGCAAGGGTGTCTCAGGGACTAAAGGTTCAGAGAATGTATTTCATTACTCTCTGGAGCAGAAATCAATCAACATTCATGTAATCAAGAGGGTAGGAAGCATTTGCACTAGCCTTGCAAAGGAACTACTAAATATATTGTCCTATAAATTCTGCAAAACAGTAAGGAAAACTCTGATGGGTTTTGGTTTTGGTTGGTTGTTTATTTGTTCTGTCCTCCGTGGCCACTCATACTGGTTACACATTTTTGTGCATACAGATTTTTCTAAACACTACTGCAGTTCAAGTGACCATTTGGGGTTTTTTGATGGCAACTTAATTTTGTGAAATCATATGGGACTTAGTCATCACATGAAAAATTAACAAAAAATTGACCGTCTTGAGGATTGGATTGAGTTATTTTTAAAGCAAGGACAAAATTGGCATATGGTATTTTAAAAGTCAGGCACTGGTGACACAGGGACTAATTCTAAAACTATATAGGTGACTTAAAGTATGAATAAGGGAAGAGGGAAAAGCACTATCTCAAGGTAGGCTGTGATAAGGTATTATAAAAACCCTCAAAAAATTCTGGCTGTGGAAAGATGGCCTTCTCCTTTCTGTTTTATTCTTGTCCCTTCTTCCAACCAGGGGTTTTCTGCCTGCTGGCAGGGTCTCTTTCTTCTTTTCTGGCCCTCTGTAGAAAGAGGGCTGGACCACAGCGATCTGAAGTGTTTGGGGCTTGTGTAATGAGTAGATGTAATTTCTGCAAGCCTCTTTGACCCAGCTTTTTATTTTGCAATCTCCCTTGTGAACAACTTCATCTGTTCCTGCTCACAACTTCCAGTCTGAAGATCCTCTGTGTTTTTTGTTAGCCTTGCTCTGAATGGTGGCAATGAAACCAAAGGACCCTACTGCACTCTGGGAAAGAGGTGATTACAGAGGCTGGAGCTCTACAGTTTCAGACTTAACTATGAAGTAATAAAATGTAGAATGTAAACATCTAACTTTCTTCCCTTGTATGATTTCTTTTAGGAGTTACGTACAGTTGCTATAGCTTTGAAGGCTCCTTCAGATTTTGTGAATAATTCTCACAGCACAAATTAGCTCAGGGATATGCTTGAGATTATCAGCTCTTCAAGATTAAGAGCAAAAAATCTTGCAAATGCAAGATTACAAAAGTAAGGGGAGCTGTACAGTTCTTTTACTAGATTTAACTTTGAATCTTGTTTTTAATCTATCATGTTGCTACAGTTAACTCCTCTGTATGAAAAGATTGTTCTGCACTCTCCAGAACTTACTAGCAAATCTTTTTGTTGTACGTGCCTACCTCTGCTCCCTTGCAAATGGAAATGCATCTCTGACTGGTTCCATGATGTATGTAGGCTGACTGGGCATCTAGCTGTAGCCTCTCGCAGAGACAGGCAACCAGATTCTGCTTCTCCTTACCTCTGTCATGCCAGTGTCTCTGCCCTACAAAACCACTAACTTCATATTTAAAGGAACTAGAGGTGGGTCGTCTTTAATTTGTAGACATGTGAAGTGAAGACAACTAAGTCTTGGTATCCAATCAACTAACTAATAATGCAAGAAATTAGTGTACAACTTCTAATGTATTTTAAATATTTGCTTCAGTAAAGATGAATTTTGTCAGTGATGTACCTTTAACCTTCAGACTGTAAGTGAAGTCCAGTCACTAGCTCAGATGTATTCTGTCTAATGTGGCTGAAATTTCTTTGTATTTCTACTGTATGGGCCAAGACACATGTTTCACTGTCATACATGCATTCTTGCCTTTGGAAACCCACCTGAAATCCAACCAAGTATCTCCTTTCATCTGTAGGAGCAGTAGTACCTGTTGGCACAGCGGGGATTTATTTGATCATTGGCTGTCCGTTAGACAATACAAATATCGTATACATGGATGTACTATTTTGTGGCATGACTAAAGTTAAAATCCTAAAGCTAATAAAGGAAATGTGCTTTGATGTTGCATTTTCAAGTTACCTCTATTTTACCCCTTTCTTAACATTTTCCCCTGATTGTATTGTGTGTGGGTTTGTTGTTTGAGGAGAGGGGTGTGTTGGGGGGCGGGGGTGTTAGAAAAAAAATCAGTGGATGTTGCACACATTCCTGCTGAAATCGTTGTCCTCTGCAACAGTTGGTTACTGAAAAATGTTTTAGTTGCAGCAGTGATCTTGCTGCCTGTGAGAAGGTCTTTAAAGTGAGTTATATTTTTATTACAATGCAAATTAACTGGTGCTGTGCATAGTTTTATAAATGAAGCCTTAAAGTTAGTGCTATGCTAATAAAAGTATCCAGTTACAGAAGCCAGTCAGATTAACCAGAGCTAGTTATGAAAGCTTTATAAATACTGATACATTCTGGGTTTTAGCATGGAAGAGCCTTGCTGAAAAATCAATGGAACTGTTACTAACTCCATAGCCTCATGCTTTTGGACTAGAAGCTGTATCTGTAGTAGAGAATCCTACTCGGGATCCAATGCCAGCATATGAAGTTCTATATAAAGATTAACAAGATGTGGCCAGTTGTGTTAACATCCTTGTTGTGGGTCTGGTACAACTGCTTGTGATGGTCACCATGGTTTTTTGTTGCCTTGTCAGCGTATACCAGAATGATTTCATCCTACTGGACTGCAACTTCATTTAAAAATGAAAAGACTTTTTAGTCATTAGAGTATTCTGAATTTAGATGATGTAAGTCTTAAGTATGGTGTAAAAGAAGGAATAATTTAAACAATGATGAAACTATTCAGTGATGCTTAAACACGAGATTAAAGGAAAAACCCCATTCCCTAGTTTATAGATTTAAAAAATCCCATTTGCAGGGGTACTGATTCCTCTCTTAGGGGGTTGTCAGAAAGGGGGTCCAGAAATAATTTCTAGATGTGTTAAGAGCTGGTTCTGATAAAAACTAAGATGAAAAATCTACAGTCATCTTTGTGTAGTAATATTCTCTTACAAGTAGTTTGCATAATTCCATACTATCTTAAGTTAATAGAGTTGAGACTGACTGACATTTGGTTTCAAAGTTTGTTGACTTAGGCTTTCAGATTCTGCTGTTACCATGTGGTAAGCATACTTCTTGCTGCTTTGTTCCTTAAATGTGAACCGTAAAACTGTTGGCTGTATTGCAGCCTATCTGCCTGTACGCATTTCCATTCCACACAGTGGAATTTGCACAATTGCACCTAAAGACAAATTGGATTTCCAAGGTTACTTTCTGTGAAAACACATCCCTGTGCCAAATTACAAGTACTACTGTGACATCTAAGAGCACGGTGTTGTAAAAGATATCTGAGGGTTACACAAGAATTGAGTAAGGCTGAATGGGACAGTAGTGGATTTTGTATTGGAATAGGTTGCTGGTTCCCAAAAAAAGTCCTGTCTTCCTGGTCTTCATTTTAGATATTCCTATGACAGATCAGCAAGACTCATAAAACAATCATTTCAGTTCTAAGATGTCTTCTTCAATGTGAGCTCCTTTGGGAGCTAATATATTCCTAAGGGCCCTTCAGCCTCTTGTGGAATAGAGTGAGGGTCAGTATGCAGCTGGGTGACCCGGTGATGCTTGCAGTTACCCTTTTGGTAGCCAGGACTTGGAGAATGTTGGGTGACCTATGGCAACACAATCTGACTGCAGTCGGCAGATGTTCCTGCTGCTTAGGTGACTATGGAATTTGGACTGTGTGAAGCGTAAACACCTTAGGCTGTTCACCTTTACTAAAAATACTGATCCTTATTTATCCTGTGATTTATAAATTGAAGTGTTGAGCCTAACTAGTAGATTTAATCTGTCTTTAACTTGAGTATGCTAGTCTTTCTTCCAGACTCAGCAGTACTGGTGGATTGTGTTCTGTACTACCTTTACTCTTAATGAGATACATGTAGATGTATGTTGTTTTTGTCTTCTTTCCCCCAGGGACAAGGCTGGTGGATATGGAATCCAGGCCCTTGGTGGAATGTTAGTCGAGTATGTCCATGGAGACTTCTTGAACGTGGTGGGATTTCCTCTGAATCACTTCTGCAAAAAGCTAGCAGAATTGTACTATCCGCCCCCTAAACATAATGTACAACATAAAAAGTACGACTCTATCCCTTCTGTGGACACTTTTGAGAATCTAAGTGATGGAGAAAGTGAATCTTCAAATTTCACAGAGCATAAAGGTGCCAGTAAGTTGGACAGCAGTGGGATGTGTTCCTCAGGAGCTATTTACAATTCAGAAAACAGTTCTAGCATCAAAACTGGTTTTACGGTACCTTTGGAAAATCAGAATGGAGTGTTGGAAAGTGCAGCAAAACTTCCATCTAAAATTCTGGAGCTGATGGATGGTTTTAGAGCTTCAAAGGTAAGGGAAAAAGAAAAATAATCATTACATTGCTGACTGATACGATTGTTTCATTGGACTTTGGTATATAACAGGTAATGTTAAATACTTGAGCTGGGGTAAGAATGTATTAATAATTAGTAGCAAAGGACCACTGAGGTACAAGAGAATCTGAGAGCTGAAACTTCTGGTGCAGTGCAAACATTGGTTTTTGGTATTTGCTTTTATGTGTTCTGTGACATTTCAGTTACCCATTTGATAAAAAAGTTGTCTCTTGAGAGGGGAAAAAAGTTCTAGTATGTGGGGTTTTTGTGGTGGTTTTTTGTTTTTTTTACTGATGATGAGCACAATTAAGCAGAAAGTTACCTTTATATACTCTGTGAAGAAACCATTTAATATGGTTAGCTTATCTGGCTTAAAACTGTGACAAGAGTTGTACATGTTATATTTTCTTTCTAACTTTCAATGCTTAGCATTAGAATTCTGTGGAAGATCTTAATTTTTTTATTAATTGTTGAGGATGTTAGGTTTTTTTATACCCTGTTCCATGTTCCAGGTATATTTACCTGGTAATACCCATGCAGTAGCTGATGGAGACGTACATGTAATAGCTTACAAACAGAAGCTCGCATGTTCTGTGTAGCAGCCAAATGTGTGTGATGAGGAATCAGTAGCTGGACATTTTAACTACTACCAGGTTTTCTACTCATAATTTCAGTGTAGCGAGGACAGTGATGAAGGTGAATGAGAAATGAACACCAGTCATTCTAACAGATCACTGATTTCCATCAAGTCATTCATGTTTTAGGAAGAGGTGAAAAAACTGCTAAAGTAGCAGGGAAATGACAAACCTGGAACTAAAGATGTAATAAATTTGAGGGGGAGTGGAGGGAAACATGCCAGACAGTGGACAATGGTTTTGCTGAAACAGCGGGAAGTTGTACTTGGATGTGAAGGAAAACTATAGTGTGGTCACTGTCAATCTGTGGGCATGCTGCTTGCAGGCATACAAAGCAATATTGAGAAATGTGGAATAAAGCAGCCTTGAGATTGCTGTTTGTGAACTTACTTGTCTGTCTATAGGGAGTGAGTTTTGATGTATTTGATTGGGTGAGATGATGCTTAGCATTTCTTCAACTTAAGTAAAAAGAATATAGAGAATCATCACCATTTTGTTGTGCATTATGTGTACTGTTCACAGTGATGTGATGCCAAATTTGGTTTTGTGCAGTGAAAGACTGGAGGCTGGAAGCAGAAGCTTTCCTTTCCTACTAGCCCAATGTAAAGTCATTGTACGAAGTGCCGAGTTTCATGTTGAACTAGTAGGAATTCTTTTTTCCTCAGGGCTTAGATCTTAGTAAAATTAATTATAAGTTGCAGTGAATGCTTCCTGTGATCTGACAAAACTCATCATCCCTCCACTTGTAGAAAAGGGATAAGAGCACAAAAGCTCTTGAGTTCACTTTCATTTTGGTTCTTGAGTGTTGTTTCAAGGGCTTTATAAAGCAGAGTGAAATCCCCTGTAGCCAAAGATGTTGCTGCCTATTTTACTCTGAACAGCTGCTGTTGCAGAACAGGAGGGGATCAAGGTTAAATCATACTTTCTCAAACTTAATATGTTCTGAATTTGCATAATTTGATCTGTACTCAGACCTTTTAGGGTTTTTTCTTCAATTTCCACCTCCCCCCTGCCCTGAAACTGAGAATTACAGAATGGTCGAAAGAGTGATTTGGACCAGTCAAGTTTTGGACCCTATCTTCTCACCTTCTTTTTCCTTTTCTTACAGTTTGAGTGGTATCAGTCTGAAGATTGGGCGGGTCTTGGAAGCCAAGTGGTTGCAGGCTAGATGCAATTGGCATGTGAAAGCCTGGGTTATAATAAAACCCAGTTATACATTCTTACTAGAATAAGAGGAAACTGTAAAAAGAGGATGAAGATGATAAAATATATAGACACACAGCAGCAGACCTTCCTCACAAAGTTAAATCTTTTTCTCCACTTGATTTTTATTAAACAGAATGCCAATCCAATTTTTCCTTGACTTCATTTGATCTTTAAGTACATTATAATTGCCTGCAGTTGCAAAGAAACGGATTCTGTGATTGCTGTATGTGCTTCTGCTCTCGTGCTCTACATAAGTTCCTTGGGTTTAGGTGAATAGTTTCAGTTTCAGAATAGTTTCAGAATACTGAAACTGCAGAATTGCCAATTAATTTCAAATAGAGGTATATATTATCACATACTAACTTTCCTCGCTGGTTTGATTAGCATATCTCTACAAGTTCAGTTAAGTTTTTCAACTTAGGCAGCTGTATTGCCCGTGGGTTTTTCTTCACTATTGGACACTAGCTGTTTTCTGTTCCCCATTCCATGTGTACATGTGCTTTTAAGGGGTGTGTGTGTAGTACAGTTGTGCCCTGACGTTTTATTCTTTTTTTATTTTTTTTCCTTAACATTTATTAAACTAAGACAAATATTACAGGAACTGAAGCTGCTACACTGCCTAAGTGGAGCTTTCCAGTTCCTTATGTCTTGAGTGAATAAAATTTTATCTTTTGGTATTGGTTCAAGTGCTTAAGAGTGCTTGATCTTATGAAAGGATCTTATAGATGGGGATATGCTAAATATCTGAATAAAGAGGTGGTCTTCATACAAAATCTGTAGGCTGCATTCCAGAACATTCTGAGTTCCTTTCTCTCCCAAACACCTCTGTTCAAAATTCTGTTGCTTGCCTAAGATAGTGAAACTCTCTGAAAGGGATGGAAATGTATCGTAGCAATTTTTAGGAGTTTTTTTAAACTGTGTTGTGCTTCTTAAAGAACAGTAGTTGTGTAGAATAATTCTAGTTCTTTTGTTTCTTGATTGCAGTCTTTTAAATACAGCATGCTATTTTTTTTTTCCTCTATGGAGGCTATGTTTGTAGCATCTAAGTTGAAGATGTTTGATCATCTGAAAGATAAAGGCCCACTGAAGGCTGTGGATATTGCAAATGAGGTTGGAACCTCTGTGTGCGGAACAGAAAGACTCCTTGATGCATGTGCTGCTCTTGGATTACTGGAGAAAACACCACAAGGTGACTAGTTTCTCTTTCCCCCAACTGCATAGTACGTACTGAAAGCCATGCAGGACTGGGAGAGATGCTTTGAAGGTCATAGAATCTGACTTGATGTTGTGGGTAACTTGGATTTGAGGGAAAGGGGAATGGATTGTTGCTTCTTTGCTTCCATTATTAGTAGCTAGATTTTTTCATTTGGGGCCAGGCTTTATTTTATGAACACATTAAGGTGTTCTTTGAGGAACCCTTAGATTGGTTTTGCTCTCTGGATGTAGTACTGACCAAATCTCTAAGAAAGTTGTGTGGGCAGTCCCAGGGAGCAGCATAATGACTCAGATGTGTAACCTGCACTTTGACCATAACAGCCCCACGCAGCACTACAGGCTTGGGGAAGAGTGGCTGGAAAGCTGCCTGGCAGAAAGGTACCCAGGGGTGCTGGTTGATGGCTGGCTGAACCAGAGCCAGCAGCATACCCAAGTCAGCAAGGCAGCCAACAGCACCCTGGCTTGTATGAGAAATAATGTAGCCAGCAGGACTAGGGAAGTGATTGTCCCCCATACTTGACACTGGTGAGGCTGCACCACAAGACACTGAGGTGCTGGAGCGTGTCCCAGGCAATGCAGCTGGTGAAGGGTCTGGAGCACGAGTCTTGTGAGGAGCAGCAGAGGGAACTGGGGTTGTTTAACCTGAAGAATAGGAGACTTAGGAGGGACCTTATTGCTCTCTAGAAGTACCTGAAAGGAAGGTGTTAGTGAGGTGGGTGTGCATCTCCCAGTTAAGTGGTAAGATGAGAGGAAATGGCCTCAAGCTGTACTAGGAGATATTTAGATTAGATACTAGGAATTTTTTTTTCACTAAAAGGTTTGTCAGACATTGAAAAATGCTGCCCGAGGGAAGTGCTTGAGTCACCATCCCTGGAGGCACTTAAAAGAGGTAGACCTGGCACTTGGGATGTGGTCGACTTGGCAGTGCTAGGTTTACAGTTGTACTCAATGATCTTTAAGATCACTTTAAGGCCTTTTCCAACCTCAGTGATTCTTTTTCTATCTAAAAGAAGGACAAAATTCCATTTGCTGCTGCAGCAATGCAGTGTCACAATCTTCAGCAGAGAATCAGGGTTCCACTGAGGAAAGCTCTGGAATATGGCCTCTTTTTATAGACAACAGCTTAAATTTTAGCACCCCTAACTGGAAAAGTGCCTGACGGTGTATGTAGGTGAGGGAGTCAGTGTTAGGACTAATTTTCAGTCCACACTATGTTGTTACAGGTTTCCATATGCATCACTTACTATGTAAGACCTGAAATGGTCAAGTGCCAAGAAAAGGAAATAAAGGAGGCTTTCAACTCTATTAGAGGACAAGACCAAGGTGAAAGCCCTAAAGGCAAAACATACTGGAGAAAGTTGGAATTTAAGGGAAGCCATAATCTAAAGAAAAATGTGGTCAAGAATGAGAAACTTCCAATACTCTGTTGAATATTAGGTATCTAACTGAGGTACTTAGGCACCAATTTATTATTACTTTTTTAAGCCAATCTATATCTTCCATCATAAATTATTTTTGGAAACAAAGTACCTGCTCCTTAAGAATGAGAAGACTTTTAGAATTTTTTCATGGAAGTCTTTGCAGAAGAAGATCAGGTTTTGCTAGCTATTTAACAGCTACGCCAGAAAATGCGCCTTCAGATTTTAAATGACAGTTTTAAAGTACTGAAACAAAGCTGGTTACAGTTGTTTTCTTCCCTTAAGGTTATAGTAATACAGATTCAGCAAACACCTACCTGACTTCAGATGGCGAATGCTCACTTCATGGCTACATTATCCACTCAAATGACCACATTTGGCCTCTCTTCACAAACTTGGAGTCTGCTGTCAAGGAAGGCAGCAGGCAGAATCATCGAGCCTTTGGAAAGAAAGCAGAGGATTTATTTAAGGTAATGTAAACTCTTACTGGTATCAAAACTAGTTGGGAGGGGCCCAGAACTGATCTAGTGGCAGATGGAGACTGAGCAGTCTAAGAAATTTGGTTAATATTAGGAATGGTAAAAACACAGTGCAACTCACTAGCCCCAGACTTCTGTTCCCTTCAACTTTAGGCTCAGGTGCTGGAGCAATCCCAGAGTGTCCTGGGAAATTCAAGTGCTGATGAAAATTCTCTGGTTAAGGTGTTGCCTATCCAGCTAACACACTCTGAGAACAACCTCTGGGTCTGTTTAATTTAAATTTAATGTGTCCTTTCTTATAACACCAGATAGTACCTTATCACACGTGCACTCTCTCAGTATTGGGTGCCAATCACTTGATACTGATGTGCATCTACCTCAGTCTGTGCTGACTGTGATGGAAGCTGTTTTCAAAGTCACTTTGTGTTGATGCAGTGCAGGAGGGATCTCATCTCTTCAATGAAGGTTTGTAGCTTTGTATATGCTTCAAGCTGGTACATACTGCTGGTAAGAATTGTAACCTTTCTTCCATGTGTTTCCATCTCTGTAGTACTTCTTTTCCAGTGCTAGCCCAGGTGGATGTGTACAGAGTGGAGAATGACTTAGGGTTATAACTGGCCTAACTTGTCAGTTATCCACCTGGTGAAGCAAGTTGAGGGGCGTAAATTTGTGCCTGTTTAAGGAGAGGGCTAGCAGAGCGAGTAGGAGAATACATCAGGACATCATCTCTGACAACAGTGCTGGCTTAAAGGGTACTTCACCCTGCACCCCAAGGTTCTTAATTTATACTTCCAGATGCTGAAAAAGCTGTCTACATCCCTCGTATACAGTTGATGGAAGGAAATAAGGCCTTTGGAGACTTAAGAAGGTCCTGTTAGCCTAATGTTAGTACTAGATTACTGGTGGACAGAACCTCCTTTAGGAATCACAGAATGGATCACACAATCACAGAACAGTTGGGGTTGGAAGGACTTCTGGAGATCATAGAATGGTTTGGGTTGGAAAGGACCTTGAGGATCATCTAGTTCCAACGCCCCTGCCATGGGCAGGGGCACCTGCCACCAGACCAGGTTGCTCGAAGCCCCATCCAGCCTGGCCTTGAACACTCCCAGAGATGGGGCATCACAGCTTCTCTGGGCAATCCGTTCCAGTGCCTCACCACCCTTGCAGTAAAGAATTTCTTCCTAATACCTATTCTGCATTTGCCCTCTTTTAGTCGAAAACAATTACGGCTTGTCCTGTCGCTATAGGCTCTACTAAAATGTCCATCTCCATCTTGTAAGCCCTCTTTAAGTATTGAAGGGCTACTCTAAAGTCTCCCTGGAGCCTCCTCTTCTCCAGGCTGAACAGCTTCAACTCTTCCAGCCTGTCTTCACAGGAGAGATGCTCCACCCCTCTGATCGTCTTCATGGCCCTCCTCTGGATCCACTCCAACAGGTCTACGTCCTTTGTGTGTTGGGGGCCCAGAACAAAATGCAGTACTCCAGGAGATCACCTAGTCCAACTTCCCTGCTAAAGCAGGAATCTAAATCCTTCAAAGGCTCTTTTAAAGGGAGTTTAGATACTTTGCTTTAGGTAGGTGCTGCAGTAGATGCTTAAACTTACATACAAATTAATTGTTTTAACATAGGCAAACTGGATCTCATCCTTTGTTAAACATTTGGATTACCAACTTGAGTATGCTTGGGTGATGCATGTGGCAGAAGTCACTGCCAGTTCAGGCATGGGCTCTATATGTTTACAGGATGGTATGTCTAAGCAGAATATATGGGCTGCCTATGGCACTGTGCATACTCACAGCCTGGAGTTACTTCCGCTTCATGGTAGCTGTGAAGCCAGGCATAACTGATGAAATCTGTATGAAAGTGAGACACAACGGGATTCATGCTTCTGTATCATTTCAAAGGTAAAGGCATGAGTTTCTGGTACTGAAGGCTTGCTTCTCCTGTAATCAAAAAATGCATTATGAGCTGTAATGTTTCTCATTTAAGTTACGATCCAACCATCTGGTTATTTCCTCATCAAGGGAGAATAAATGTCAGATTTACATGGAAGCAACTTGTGACTATATCAAGAAGGAGGAACGCTTTAGGAGACTGGAAAAAATACCTCAATCATGTCCTTACGAACAGTTTGAAATCTGGAGAATCTTGCTGTGGACCAAGTATGTTAGTAAATGTATATCAAAGGCCCAGTATTTCTTTAGAAAGCACTTTTCACTTCTTCCTACTATATTGCCTGAGCTTCAGTGGGCAGAAGTGTTGAATTTAACAGCCCTTGGGATGTCAGGAAGATCAAGTTCAAACCAGCCAAGTGTATGTCCTTTGAGATGTACTGCAGAAGATGCCTGTGTGATCAGAATTTTTGAGAGGATGTAGTCTGCTGATCACTACAGTAGATGAGCAACTAGTCAATGGCACTTTTAACTGACCTTTTAATTTTAGAATTCTAATGGTAATGGTGTGCACCTACTGCCTCGGTTGTACATAGTTTCAGCTAAGTAATGAAAATAAGCTTCTATTACTATGCTTTTTTTACCCCTTTTTAGGACTATTATCACAGCCAGGAGGTGAAGCAGCGTTTTATGGCTGCTATGCACAGCATTGCCCAACTGACAGCAAGAGACGTGGCTACAGCATTTGATCTTTCACGGTTTAAATCTGCTTGTGATCTAGGAGGTATTGCCTGTAATTGAATTTGTATACAAATCAAAGGGAAAATCTTGATTTCAGTTCCGTATTTTATTACTTAAGATCTATGTGTATTTTTTACTAGAACTGGAGTAATACTATCTACTGTTATTTTTCTGGCATTGTAATGTCAGATGAATGCAGTTAACTGAAAGCATTGTTACTTAAATGGTATTTGAATAGTTTAAAATAAGTGAATGTTTGTCACAATCTAGTCGATACTGACACAGCTCAGCACAGAAAACAAGATGGGTTTTGGCTCAGCTGATAAAATACTGGGCTGTGAGCTCCATTGTCAGCTGTACTGTTGCTGTCCTTTAGCACATCCAAGATTTCCAAAAGTAGCGAAGGATTTATTTCTGAGTCCTTCTGTGTTGGGGTGTCAAACTTGAAACACAGCACTGCTAGAACAAAAAGTTGTGCCTCTTTTAGAATTGGTTTGTTTTGTGTGTTGCTTTGATTCTTAATGACCTTAATGATTCTTAAAATGACCACAAAAATGTTTTAGACCAATGATACATCTGAAGAAACCCTTCTTGTTAGTGTCCTTTCTTGCTCTGTGCTTGGAGTTACACAGAGAGAGTGTTATTACACAGGGAAAGATCCACTGAGGAAAGAACACTTTATTTTGCCTGGGGAGGTGGACGGCATGTCAGAGGAATTAACACAATACTGGTGCAACCTTTGCCACCTGTGCAGAGACTTCTAGACTTTACCATCCCTATCTGTCACAATGCTGGAGAGTATTTACCAAACTTTATATATCAGTGCTTTGTAAATGGTAAATGGTTCTAGTGCTCTTAATCCACAAATTACAAGTCCTTGCCCTTTCATCAATGTTCTTCTGCTCCCCACACCACCCTGAGGTACTGGTATCAAAGGTCATATTAGCCATTCCATGACAGTAGAGATTCATGTCTGCATTCTCCAAGCTTTAATGCATTGCTGTATCCACCAGCAAGTGCTGTTGCCCATGTTCATTGTGGAGCTGACTGTCTACTTCAATTCTGATTTACTGTCTATTTTAATTTTATGTACAGCCTTGTCTTTAAAAATGTCTGCAAGGGCTGGGAGAAAAGACCTGATTTGACTTTTTTAAACTGTCAACAGGTTGCACAGGAGCTCTGGCTCATGAATTAGGACAAATATACCCAAATCTCAAGGTCACAGTATTTGACCTTCCAGAAGTCATTGCAAACACCTCTTACTTTCAGCCTCCAGGACAAAACACAGCTCCAGTGACATTCATATCAGGTAAGTGTAACACATGATCTTTTGTCTTATATCTGTTATCCTGGAGCACAGAGCAGGCTCTTCTGCTGTAGAAAGTGGTGTGCTACACTGCTCCAACCCCAAATGTGTCTTAGTACAAAGCAATGTAGGCTCACCCATGCTAAGTGGGGGCATTGCATTTCTCAAGCCTATGGGGATTAAAACAAACTGGCTATGGTTGAAGAATGTGGATAAACAAGGAAGTAAGAATTATTTGGGTTTGAGTACCACTGGGAGTAGAGGCTGCACATTCCTGTCTCAGACTTTCCCTTTCTAGGTGAGATCAACATGATGGCTACAAAGGACTTTGTCTCCTTCATTGCTTTAGGCTTTCTCTCCATTTTCACACATTACAGAATTTTTACCTGTGATCTGCTCTTCTATTAATGCTTTCCTTATGTGCAAAGCAGTGCACACCTATACCTGTTCATTCTTGTTTGTTTCTTTACTTCTGCTGAAGCTCCTGGTTCCTCCACAATATCTTAATCTCATTTTGTAGTAATGTACTCTGTGATTTCTGTAGGAATGTACAAACTCTGCTTTCCAACAGGTGACTTCTTCAAGGATAATCTTCCAGAAGCAGACCTTTACATCCTTTCACGGATTCTTCATGACTGGCCTGATGAAAAGATACATGTGTTATTAAGCAAGATATCAGCTGTTTGCAAACCAGGTAAGTATTTTTAATCTTGTGGGTTTAAAGGTGCATGTTAATGCATAAACATAATGAGCAATCATAAGAATGTCATATTAAAAAAGTATATGTTTCTGTCCAATCATAGTAGCCTTTGCTTGAGTGTCTGTGCTTGCATTATTTGTAATACTTATCAAGAAAAAAAGGAAACAAAACTGCTAATAAAACTATATGGAAATAAGCCCTTAGTATAGTTGTAGGCTTCACATGTAACTGTCATCTCCTCTCTTTGCCATGCCCAGTCTTTGTAATAAGCCCTGTACCATCAAATGATGAAGCATGTGCTTGCATGTATAGAAATAAGTAGCCTAATTAAAGTTCCTTTTTAGTTATTAAGAAGCAGTTTGTTTTGCTATTCCAGAAGTAGTAGTTTGGTTTGCTGTGTTGGTAGTGCCTAGAATATGGTAAACCAGAGTTCAGCACTACTTTTGGCGCAGGTATCATGAGAAATAACTAGCTGCTTCTGCTTTGTCCTACATTTGAATCATAAAATATCTCAGGTTGGAAGGGACCCATAAAGATCACAGAGTCCAACTCTGTTCCTCAAAGTACTACCAAAACTTAACCATATGACTGAGCGTTGTCCAGATGCCCCTTGAACCATGAGAGGTTTGGTGCCCTGACCACTTCCCTGGAAAAGCCTGTTCCACTGACTGGCCATCCTGTCAGTGAAGAACCTTTTCCTAATGTCCAATCTGAACTTCCCCGGGTTTCTCTTCATTCAATTTCCTCATGTCCTATCACTGGTCACCAGAGAGGAGGTCAGCACATTCTCCTCTGCTACCCCTCTTGAGGAAGTTGTAGACTGCAGTGAGGTCACCCCTCAACCTTCTCTTCCCCAAGCTGAACAAACCAAGTGACCTCAGCCACTCCTTAGAAGTCTTGCCTTTGAGGCCTTTCACAATCTTGGTCACCCTCCTCTGGATAGACTGAGGTGTATCCTCCTCCTTCTGTTGAGGGGCCCAAAACCACACAGTGCTGGAGGTGGGGATGCGCTGGTGCAGTGTAGATTGGGACAGTCACCTCCCTCAGCTGACTAGCTGTGCTGTGCTTGGTGCACTCCAGGACATGGTTGGCCCTTTTGTCTGCCAGGGCACGCTAACTCATATTTGGACAGTATTAAAGATCAAAGGAGAAGACAAAAAACAGAAAAGCCTGACTGCCAAGATCAAGTGATTCCTTAATTCAACAGGATTAACTGTAGCTATGAAGTTTGCTTCATAGGAGACCATTCAAAATTAGATCTAGGCCATAATTCATAATACTGCTTATAAGTTATGAAAGAAAATCATGGGTGACTGTCTTAATCTTATGCAAGATTAGGGTATGAGCAATTTAGAGGAGTTGCTTGGCTCAAATGGAAATGAGTTTAAGAGCATAATCAGGAAGTGATCTGAACTTCATTGAAGTGGAGACGGTGCTGTAAATGCCCCCTTCCTTTTAACAGCTGAACAATTGCTTCCAGGAAGAGTGTACTGGAAGTAAAGTTCTGTCACAAATTTCTACTGAAAGCTGTTAAAACATTAGTCTTAACGACTTCAGTAACTGTCTCTGAACAAAATGCTAATAACTTGAAGCTAGAAATACTTTACTAAACCACTTTTGGTTGTTTTGGAAATGCAGGAAGTGCCTTGCTAGTGGCAGAAATTGTGCTTGATGAGCAGAAGACGCACCCTCCTAGAGCTGTACTACAGTCCCTCAGTATGACTGAAGGCAAGCAAAGAAGTGGCTCAGAATATAAACAACTACTGGAGAAATACGGATTCACAAATGTACAAATTAAGATCACAGGAAACTTATTAGATGCTGTTTTATGCTTCAAGAAGAATCTGTCACCATAGCGTGCCCAGAAGCAAACTGGGATGCTGAGTTTTTACAACCCTTGTGCAACACATCCATCATCAAACAGCACATACTGTCAGTTTAGGATCATTTTGACCATTTATCTGAAGCATAGTTGTTGCAGGCCCCGAATAAAAGTTGGACTGCAGCTTTTGCAGGACTGAGTTCTATGTGTTTAAGTGTCTGGGGCAGGCTGAAACTTCTATGTATTAAATACCTCCATGTGCAGTTCTTTTGGCTAGTTTGCAGACCGTATTAAGCTTAGACTTGACATAGCTGTATAGCATGGCAAGTTAAAACTACAAGCTTTTATGAGCCACGTTAATACTTCAGTTTTCTTGGACTTTAATTTTAAAGACAGTTCTGCCTCTGCAGTGTACTTAGTGCTTACTGGTTATTTTTATCAGAAATTAAAACCTGAAAGTGAATACTCCAGCATCTGACTGAATTTGGGGATGCTGGTCCTCTTTTTCACTTTTCTGTGGAGCTTCACTCAAAAACATTTCAAAGATACCCTTTTTTAAGCACTTGTTCCACAGGCAAAAGTGAAAGTAGGACAAAGCACAAACATGTTCCTCCAGCAGCTGTAAAGTCACAGAGTAACTTCAGCAGCCTGCAGCCACAGTATGTACCCACACAGGCTGCGGTTGAGGGCTGTTCCTATCAATGTCAGGTTTTTCTGAATATGGTTAAATGACCATATATGCTTTCCATCTCATTACTTGGTATGAGTGTTAGACTTCTGTATAAACTCTCTTACAAAATATAAAAATAGAAGTTTCTTTGTGTTCCAGTCTAATTGGAGAAGTATACTATATCCCATCTCAAGTAGTTTGTCACTAATGTCACCTCTCCTAATGTCTATTTTTTCCTGATACTTCACTGATACTTATTTTTTCTATTTAAAATGTACTTTATAGTGGAAGCCTTCCTGGAGATTAAAACTGTACTTTCAGACTAGCTTTCTTTTATCAGTTGTGAGTTTCTTGCCTGTCACACTTGTACAGTGATAATCTCATAAACCAATATGAAGGAGGCTGTGCCTATGCTGAATCACCAACCTCGGCAAATTAAAGAGAGCTGATGAGCGAGGTCAAGAGTTGTATCTGCCTGGTAGACTCTGTCTTATGTTACTTAATCAGAAGTTGCTGTACTCCTTGAGCACAGAGTAAAGCAAAAGCACCACAGTGATTCAATTTACTATGAGAAATATGCTTACTACAGCGCATTTCAGTTGCACAAGATCAGGGAAATGTCAGACTTTTACCACTTTGGGGTCTTTAGTTTTCAGCAGGTTTTTATGAATGGAAATTTGACTGATCTCATCTGTACTGATACTTAATAAGGCAAAAAATATTCAACAACTGAACACATTGAAAATGTTTCTTTTCCATATTGACATGAAGCTTGCCATTATGCTTAACGGTTTTGTATTTTGAGAGACTCATTCCAGCAATCACATGTTTCTCACCACATAATTATTCATAAAGTTCATAATGCTGTTCTTTAAGCTGCTATAAGCTGTTTCAATCCTAAAGTTGGCAAACCTATAACTGTCACAGACTTTAAAATTGTGCCTTTAAGTACTATGTATCGGACTGTAAAATTTTAATGTGCTTGGCTGCCGCACAACCTCAGTGTACTCTGTGATTAAAGTACAGTGCTCTATACACACTAAGCATTAGTCCCTTGGGCAAGGTGTCTGTGGTAACACACCACAGCTTTGTGCTCTCAGGATAATTAAGCATTGGAGCAGGTTGCCCAGAGAGGTTGTGGAATCTCTGTCCTTGGGGGTTTGAAGATCTGAGAACAAAGCCCTGAACGAGCTGAGCTGACTGGAGAGCTGCCCTGCTTCAAGCAGGAGGTTGGACTAGGCATTTCCTGTGGTCTCTTTCAGCCTGAGCTGTTCTATGATTTGATGTAGCCCAGTAACCTGAGAAATTATAAACTTGTCTTTTTCTTGTTAATACACAAGTAGAGTTAGTTCAGTTGCTCTGGAGGAGGGTGGTTATCTTTTGCTGACTGGTAGAAGGGGTGGATTTAATGGTGGTACACTGAAAAGACTTCCTAAGCAACAGGCATAACTGAGGAAAATTTGGGAGCTTGTTTACTGATAAAGGCATGAAGTAATGAGGGAGCTGAGTTTTAAAATCCAAATGAACTTCTGCCAATAAAACCTGTAGGTTTCATGTTGCTCCTTGGGAAGTGACACAGCTATGCCGTCTTGAAGATGCTGTCTTTTTCCCACATTCTGCCTTAACAGCAGTTTAGAGGAAACGTGATGCACAGAAAACAATTTTTTGAGGTAAAGCATTGTGAAGGTTAATAGAATGATAGGTGAATAATAGAAGTAAGAACTTCAGCACTTGCTCGCTGGACACTGAGGTAAGAATCCCTTAGGAAGACAGAAGAGAGGTTTGTTAGAAAGGCAAGACACAACTTGGTTGGCTGTCCTACCTCAATCATTTTTATATCAATTTTTGACCGTGTTACAACTATCAACAGTACTTGTGCCTGGAAAAGTAACAGGACAGAAAGGAAGGGTAGTATGTCATTTGAGCCACAAAAGCTTAGGAAGAACTACCTAATGGCTAAGCCTGTTAGAGAGTGAGCTCTCAGTTCAGTTTTGGATGTGTTAGCGTACTCCTGGGTAGTGTAAGTATTTGGTGTAGGATTTGGTTTTGTTTTTAAAAAAAATTTTGGAGGGCTGGCACTTTACTTTCCCCTCTTCCATCTTATTGCTGGAAATGATGCCCTTGCTAAACAATGATAATCTGGATTAAATTACTTTCTAATACAGAAAAAGACTGTTACAACCATTAATTTTTATCTCCTATAAAACTTGCCAAAATTTCTTCATCATCAGAGTATGCTTCCTGAAAGGGTTGAAAGTTAGCTCTGTTTCAGTCCCTCTCATGAAGAAATTTCAATCACATTTTACCTCTAGAGAGAAATTTTAATTTACTGTGACTTATTTTTGAAGGTGTTCTTCCCACATTGGTTGTACTTTCTTGGTACATTTTTCTACATTACTTTGATGTTGTCAACTTTCTGCGGGAAATTATAATGACCATTCTATTTGTGTCCTCCTTTCAGAGAGTACAAAATTTGGACATAATCTTCCAGAGCTGTAATATAATGGTGACTTAGAAATGATAGTCCTGCATTATTCTACCTGGCAATGCTTGCTGTGTAACCAGGAGCGGCAGTTCCCAGGTCTTTCTGAAGGCACATGTGAAGGGAGGAACAGAATAGAAACCACTGAATCATAACAAATAAGCCTTGTCACCCTATTTTCAGATGCCTAAATATTAGGTATTCAAATCTAGTCACCTTGAGTTCTCCAATCAGTGGAAATCCAGGTATTTTCAGAGGATGATTCATCTCACCTATCGGTGAAAGGGACTTTCCTGTTTTTTCAAAGAAAAAATATATTTCATAGTGAATAGAGCATATTTACAGGGCTAGCCAAACTACAGCTATCTAATCTATGGATGACTGAATTAGGGTGGAAGAGTCCCACTGGATAGGTTCAGGCTCACCTCAGACTCGGACATGCTTAGCTAATTCTTTTTCTTTGTGAAGCAAACCTGTGTCATTACAGAGTAGGCTTGAACTTGGATTTAGTAAGGTAGCTGATGGTACAGGACAGAAACAGGGAATTGATTAATAAGCTGTCAGAAGGACTTTCATGACTCCTGATAGTTAACACCAAGGTCTCGGCCAGAAATTTTATGTGCAGATCTCAGTCTCTTCTCTAAGAAACTGCAGTGTTATGTTTAATTTACTTCTTATCAATCGTTAAATGTCTGAGGTATACATGTAGGAATGGCTCTGAGGAGATTGTCTTAAAGGTCAGAAAGATACGAATGTTATGCAGCATTTAGTAGTACTAAAATCACTATAAAATGCTGCTATTTTGATCTGAATTGGTGGCGTCCTACCCCTACTGTGCCAAGAGAAACCACTACATAAGATGCAAAGCCAAAAGACAATGAGCAAAACTACGCTCATTTTGTCAGTAGCCCTCTCTTGTCTTCCCTTTCCCCTTATGGGTCTGAAGATGGAGGAAGAGGCTGTGTGTAAACAGGATCATTTAAGCTCTGCCCACATCCCTAGGTGAGTCCCACCACAAAGACCTCAGTTCCTACAGAAATAACGTACAACATTGACAACTTAACTGGTTTTTTTAATGCTCACCATCCACTGTTTTGTCTGCTTGGCACTGTTTTAATATGGATGTGAAGTACCAATATATCCTGAAGACATGGAACTGCTATCCCTGTCTTACTGTGTTCTGTAACCTTCATGCCAAGTCTACAGAAGTCATCACCTCTTCCCCTGAAAGCAGAGAGGTGACTTGGAATTGTGAGCATTTGAGCCCTCCGTAGCATGGAAGGGAATTTTCTGGGTTTTGTGAGAGGCGTGGATCATACGTTCAATAGCAGAGAAAATCCATAAATGATAAATGAATCACCTGTGGCTTGTAGTTTGCACCCTTATACATGTTAGCATAAAGTTCTCTTGCCTGATAATGGATTAGGACTGTTGCATGCATTTGTTCTTAAATTAGGTTGTGAGATTTTGCTGGCTGAAACGGTATTGGATGATGAGAAGAAGAACAGGAGCACAGCTCTGCTGCAGTCCTTGAACATGCTTGTGCAGACAGAGGGAAAGGAAAGAAGTGGCTCTGAATATCGAGCCTTACTGGAACAACATGGATTCGCAAATGTCAAAATCAGATTGACAGGAAATTTGTTAGATGTCATTCTCTGTGTTAAGGCCTAGGAAAGAAATGGATTTAGTAGTAAAATCTGGATGATTCTAGTCATGTTTGATGTTTTGTAATTATGCAAATACATTCTCAATTTCCCATCAGATCATAAAAAAGAGATGTTAAGTCAGCGTTCTGAAGTTACTTTAAAAAGGGGGACAGATAGATTGCATTTATTTGGAACCTGAGTGAAACAATGCCAGAAGATTCTGGCATCATTTGATGGCAGTGATGCTGTGGCTGCACAACATCTGTAGTACCCTCAGAAACAAGTCTCCAACTACAAATGGTGTCAGCAGCCCTACGGCACTATTCACGTTGCTGAGGAATCAGTTTCTTCATACTTGGTACAGTTGGGATTGTCCAGTTTTTGAACTAGCACACATTGCTTTGTTTCTGTTTCAAGAGGTTAATGCAGGTACCATTTCAATAATCCATCACCATCCATTTTAATATCATTTTATGTTATGCTCTCTACTGCAAATAAAGAAACATTCTCTAATGGAGTCTGGGAATTGCTACTGGAGTGGTGTAGTCAAGATTGGAAACAAGAACTGGAGCAGCAGCTTCTTGAGAGAGTGAAGACAGCCTTCCCTGCCTTCTGTGAGGTTTCTGGAAAAGGCAGTTGTATGAAAGCACAACTTTCATCTGTGATTAAAATTGAAGATGAAATGTGGGGGCACCGCATTTGGTTCAAGAACATCCTCCTCCTCCTTTTTAGCCCTACTTAATTTGTGAGCTCTTATGAAACTGGATAGCAGAATATGAGATTAGATAAAGAACTGAAGGGGGGGGAGCAGGGGGAAAGGTGCAGAAACAGAAGAAAAAGCATGGTGCTAAAGAGAAGAGGATTTCCCCAGTCAGATGCACCTGAGCTCCCAGGGTGAACAGAACAGGACAACTACTGACTGAACAGTTTCCAATCACAAAAACATTATGTGTGTTTTACCTTCCTTTTTCAAATAGACTACGCTTCAGGGTTCCAGGTATAAAGGGTTTTTTTAATCAATAGAAAAATTTAATGGGGAAAAAAATCCCAGCCTTGCACACATTGTATCTTGTGAGTATTAACATGCTGTTCCAAACTTTTTTTAAAAAAAATACTATGCTAAGCCATGTGTGCCTACCTCAGAATATGCACCACAGCCTTTCATTAATTACGTCAAAAATACAGTCCTGTAACACTGCGAGCACCTAACCCTGTGTGGGCACAGGAGTCACTGCATTATATCTGTATTATGATTTAGAATATAAAATACCACACAATATACTTTGTATCTTTTGTTATGCTAAAAAAATGTATAGAAATGTATAAAACACAGTATATCATACTACAGCAGAGATGAAGGCCATGCCTGGCACGTCCTGTTCCCACAACATGCCCTCTTGAGCAAGACGCTCATTTTGAAATCCTGCGAAGTATGTACGCATAAGCAGTGGTTTCAGACACCTCAGCTAGTACAACTTTGTGGTTCACCAGTCATCTATTAAAAAAAAAAAAATGTTTGGCTTTACTTTTGTAGGAAACATCCATTAAAAGTGAAAGCAGTAATGAAAGGTGTGGGTGAACTAACACCTTCCGGCTACAACAATTTCAAGGCTTACTTTTAGAAAGAAGAGGTATAATTTCAGACAGAAGTTTAGCCATGAGATGTAACATTTCATTTCGCAGCGTGCGATGAAATGAGCAGAGATGCCTGAGGGGAGGCCGGGCCCGCCGCGGCGGGGCAGGGACTCGGACCCGGGCGTGAACGCCCGCTCGGGCGGCCTGCGGAGCTGCTCACGGCATCGAACTCCGAGCGCCAGAACAAGGGGTCTGGACCCTGCGTCCCACCGCCCCTGGAGCACACCGCGGGGAAGTTCTTTGCTATTTCATTGTCTCGGCTCAGCTGAGTGACAGACGGCGACGCGACCTCCGCCCGCAGCGCTGAGGAGGCGCCGGCGGGAGCGGCACTTGCAAGCGGGGCGCTGCCTTTCGCCAGCATCGCCCAGAGCGGGCCAGCGCGGGGCGAGCTCCGCGGGAGCCGGGGGGCCCAGCCCGCTGCCCCCACCTGACCGCCGGCTTTCCGCAGTCGCCGCCGAGGCCGCCCCGCTCGCTGCCCGCCCAGGCTGACGAACGCGGGCCCCGGGTGCGGTGCCGCCGCGTTCTGTGGGATGTGACCTGTCGGGTGGCACAGGCTCCCGCGGGCCCTGCCGGGAGCGGGACAACGCGGCCGGAGGCGGCGCTTCCGAAAGCGACTGTTGCGGAGGGGGGGGGGGGGGAAGGGGGAGGGGCGGAATTTGTGTGAGTGACGGTGATATCCGCACTTCGCTGCTAGGGCGGCCCTGCCGCGCCGCACCGCACCGCCCCGCGGGGGCCGGGCTCGGGCGCGGCCTCCTGCCCTTCACAGGTGGTGGTGGTGGTGGTGGCGGCGGCGGCGGCGGCGCCGCCCGGCAGGCCCGGCCGCGTTGTGCGACGCGGCGCTGCGCCACTGGCGCCGCAGGGGCGGGAGGAAGCCGGAGCCGCGCCCCGCCGCCCGCTGTAACCACCGCCCTGAGGGCGACCCGGTCCCGTGCCTTTGGGCGGCGAGGCCACGCCCCCAGGGTGGTGCGGCCAATGGAGCGCCGGGGGGCGGGGCCGGCGGGGCCCGGCATTTAGCTCATGCGCGGCAACAGCCCCGCCCTTTCGGCGTGAGCGGCAGCGGCGTCTCTTCCCCGGCGGCTCCGGCGCGAACATGGCGGACCAGGCCATCTCCTTCCTCAAGGACTTTCTGGCGGGCGGTGTCGCAGCCGCCATCAGCAAGACTGCGGTGGCGCCTATCGAGCGGGTCAAGCTCTTGCTTCAGGTTAGCGGCGCGGCCGAGCCTGGTGGGAGCGGGGAGTGGGGGCTGCCCGTCGCCCTCCGCCGCCGGGGCCCGCGCGGGCTGAGCCGGGCGGGGGGAAGGGCGGGGGGCAGGCATGCGGGCGCCGCCGCGGAACAAAGGGCGCGCGCGAAGTGGCGGCTGGCGGGGAGGTCACGTGGGCGGCGGGCCCCCGCGGCAGCGGCGGGGAAGCCGGTTCCGCTATGCGGGGCGCTGCGTTGCGGGGGGGGGGGCGGGCCGCGGGGTGGGGGGTGGGTGGGAGGGAGGGGCGAGGGGGCGGCCTCCGGTGTCACTTCCTGCCGTCCCGCTCCTGGCGCCGAGCGCGCAGAGGGCGAGGGGGGGAGGGCGGCAGCGCGCCGCCATCTTGATGACCTTCACGTGATGCCGCGGCCGGGCAGCGCATTGGCCCACCGGCGGGGCGGGGCCGGGGCCGCGACCGGCGCGCGGTGCCCTGTGTGACCCCTGCGCGCGGGCCATGGGGCGGCCCGGCGCCCCAAGGTGACTCGCGTGACCTTCGCGGCGGCCCCGGCCCCGCCCTGGGCGCGGCGGCAGGCGCCGGGCTGGCGGCCTCCTCGCGCCGCTCCCCCGCCGGTCCCCTGGGCGCGACGCGGCTCGGCCGCCCCCCCTGCACCCCGCCGCTGCCCGCAGGGGCCGCCGGCTCCGGGCCGCACCACAGCTGTGGTCGCCTTCGCTCCCCACGGCTGGCCCTTGCCCGTCCGGCGAGTCCTGCGTTCCGGGGGGGCCGGGACACAACTTGAAGCCTTTTTTGCCGTTCTAGTGTTGTACGAGGCCTCCCGTGTCTATGGCTGCTTCACGTACACACGCTCTCAGTTTGTGGGCCTTTAGTTCTTCAGAGCTAACTCAATCCTCGCGTTCTTCAGTCCCCACTGAATACGAGTAAATGACTGTTTTTCCCAGTCTTAAGATCTAGGCTGACACCTGGGAGCTTTTCCTTGGAGGCTGGCTGTTGCAGCCCATTTATTGCAGTTAACAGCGGCTTGACCTCCATGCCTGACTGCCATCAGGCTTTCAGGCTGAACAGCTCTCTGCTTTACAGAAGTGGACTTGCAGTGCAGACCTGTCAAGGCATACAGCCAAAATGCGTGTTTTTATTTGCAGGTACAACATGCAAGTAAACAAATTGCTGCTGATAAGCAGTACAAGGGTATCATCGATTGTGTAGTGCGTATTCCAAAGGAACAAGGAGTGCTGTCTTTCTGGAGAGGAAACTTGGCAAATGTCATCAGATACTTCCCAACTCAAGCTCTCAACTTTGCCTTCAAGGATAAGTATAAGCAGGTGTTCTTGGGAGGTGTAGACAAGCACACTCAATTCTGGAGGTATTTTGCTGGTAACCTGGCTTCTGGTGGTGCAGCTGGAGCCACTTCCCTCTGCTTTGTCTACCCCTTGGATTTTGCAAGAACCCGTTTGGCTGCTGATGTCGGAAAAGCTGGCGCAGACAGAGAATTCTCAGGTCTAGGGGACTGTCTAGTCAAAATTACCAAGTCTGATGGTCTGCGTGGCTTATATCAAGGGTTCAATGTCTCTGTCCAAGGCATCATCATCTATCGAGCTGCCTACTTTGGGATCTATGATACAGCAAAAGGTAACATTTCAGAGGGGACCTTGTAAACCTGTTTCCTGAATTCTGTGTTGGTTTATGTTCATTCTTGGATTTTACGGTGTCTGTCTATAGCAAGTGGAGGTGGAGAGGGGACAACAATGCTGCGGTGATGCTGCAGTGTTCAAGGCAACACAGGCATGTGTTGATGGCAGGTGGCTACTTTCAAGTATTCCTGCTTTTGTACTTAAAGGAGCTTGCCCTAATGGCAGCAGAGCTTGTTGTATGCAATTCCAGTAAGTTCTTTTTTGTTCAGTGTGTTACTGGAGTTACATTGGACCAATTCAGGTGTGTTCAGCAGAGTGGTGCTTTTACAAAGCACTTTTTTTAAGCTTGACATTTGGGCATAGAGGTCATTAATACTAGCTTACAGTTTAATGTACTTCACAGGCACAATGACTTTAGTGACACTCTTTTCAAAAAGAGTAGGGAGTAGTTACATTGTTACAGCATGTCTGAAGTTTATCCTAAATCATGTTGCGATTTCAAAGTATGGCTTTACAATGTTTTGTAATCGTTCATCTAGTAAAGTAGCTGTCACGCAGCAAGTGGAAGAGGGTGTACAAGATAAAAAGCTAATTACTTTCTTTATTGCAGGCATGCTCCCAGATCCCAGAAATACTCATATTGTTATCAGTTGGATGATTGCCCAGACGGTGACTGCTGTGGCTGGTGTGGTCTCCTATCCTTTCGATACAGTGCGACGTAGGATGATGATGCAGTCAGGGCGCAAAGGAGGTAGGCTGTTAATTTGTGCAGTTCTTTAAGCAGCATTAACAACATGGAGTTCTTTTTCCCTAATAGTTATCCCTCCCCACTTACTGTCACTTGTTCCATAAATCTGATTTAAGTTATATTACATTTCAGTGATACAAGGAAATGCAGTAGGGCCCAACTTGTTTGTCTCTAATTAATGCTGAGGACTTTATAGAATATGAAATGGACAGACTGCCTGTTTGCAATGACAAATTAAATGAAGGCAACTGGGGAACAGTGTAATTACCAGAAAGAAGGCTTGACATTTTTATTTTGTGATTTAGCCTTTAGTAACTCGGCAAGCAGATAAAATTTTCTATTGCCTGAACTAAGTACTGTGTTGCAGTCTAAAAATGTGGTTTGGGACTTCACAAAAAGTAGCTAGAGGCGAATCAGGGCAGTTGTTAAAAAGATCTTGGGTACAATTGTAGGAGTTAAAAATTGCTTTCTGCTTTTTCTACAGCTGATATCATGTACTCTGGAACAATTGACTGCTGGCGGAAGATAGCAAGGGATGAGGGAGGAAAGGCGTTCTTCAAGGGTGCATGGTCTAATGTTCTCAGAGGCATGGGGGGTGCTTTTGTGCTTGTGCTGTACGATGAATTCAAGAAAGTCATTTAAACAGCCTAACTAGAATTGGGAATCAAGTTGAGCAGATCATGTAGAATAACTACCATTATGGACCATTGACCTTCAAGAAATTCCTGTGAGTCTTATTTATCGGAGCCAGATGATATTTGTAGATGGGGCTAGAAACTGACATAGAGGACTGATCCATTTCTCTGTAACATGCATGAAGACACTGAATCTGGCAATTCAGTGTGATGATTTTTTTTTCCCAACAATAAGGAGCAAGTGGCGTTTGTGCTGGGTCCAAAGTGGCTGGGTCCAAAATTGTTTGCCTGTGGATCAGTCCCTGGTTTCAAGTCCTATCTTCTAGGACCATAAAATTGTATTTGAAAGTATTTGCTAACAAATCATGTTCTTTTCCACTTGTACCTAAGCACTATGTACCATTTTGCACAGCTGAACATCTAGCAATTTTGTTCTTAAATTGGGGCATTCTGCTGTAAAACAATAAACATACTTACTCTATCTGTGTTGAAATTATTACATAAAAGCTTTGGGGAAACCTTTTGTTTGAAAACTTGTTTCAGATAATAGTTCCTCTGATACACTTAACACTGCACTCTGTAACAGAATAAGCTTGATTATTTTTTTTTAAAGAAAAAATTACTGAATGTCAGAACTTTGGGGGGGAAGCATGGGTTATACTAATAGAAACCACTCCCATTTTTTGTGCCTGGTAGTGTACGATGGGCTGCTGCAAGTGGCTTTTTGCATGATTCTTAGAAATGGATTGCAACTTTTCATATGATTTAAAATGGGGGGTGGGGTGTCTGTTATAGTGCTAGAAAAATCCAAAGTCCCAAGGACAGTCAAAAAGTAACACTCTTGCCCTTGGTAAAACAGCTTAAAATGAAATAATGCTTTTTAAAATCAATATAGAAAGCAACATGGCATTCATGCAAAAACCCAGGAACCTAGTAAATGCCTTCAAATTCTGAGTAACTGATGTATTGTTGCTGCTATTTGAAAATGCTGATTGTGCCATTCAGGATCCTGTTTGGCCTGATCTGTAGCAGTGGTCAGTACCTGTGTGGAAGTTGAATTTAATCTGAAATGAGGCTCATTTTAAGAGGTGAACTTGATGGGGTATGTGAGCAGGAGTATGTATGTGTGCTTCTGTATAGCTGTAAAATAATAGGTCAAAGTAGGTCAGCCTTCAATATTTACCTGATTGATGTCTAGTTGATGGGATTGTCAGGAGACCAAAACCAGACCAAATAATTTCTCATACTGCTATTTGAGATAATGTAATACCTATGTGCCATCCTATGTATGCAATCTTACTTCTGTACTTCTTAATCTGCAAAGACTTGGTCAAGAGAGAAGTAAAGGAAAACAAGGTGTTAATCTTCCAGTCATGTTTTTAACTTTCCTTGTATCTTGAGAAAGAAAAGGTATGTCATTGTGTGAGTCATTGAAGGCTGAGCTGTCTTGAGTTCTTTTCGTGTGCCTTCTGAGGTTGCTATTCAAGAAGTATTTAAATTAACTACTTGGCTTTGGCTGATTATTACCTGCCTTTCAAACATAATTACCTTTTTCCTTTCACTGTTGGACTAGCATTACACTCAACATCTGCTTGTGAATGTATGTTACACAGCTACTTTGTACACAGGCTAATTGCAAACTTAATGTAGCTACTGCAAGTGGAAGTGGTTAAGTTTTTATCCTGTTTGGTAATGGTAGCTCCCTTCTGGTGCAGGCAGGTCATTTACCAGGTCATTTGATGTTGATCTTGCCAATCAAATTGCTGTTTCAGTTGTAATTTTATTGACTGAGGCGGGGGGGGGTGTTAGTGCACACAGGGGAAGGGGTTTTGTCTATATAAATACATTGTTTAGATTTATTTTCTGTATTGGTGATTTGAAAGCTAGTGGTGATGATGGGATGAGTAACCTCACTGTGAGTGTATGGTAGTCCATGCTTTGTGAGGAAAAATTAAACATGACAATTATTTGAGCAGCTGCTGAAAGGGTGAGGATATTTTTAAACCTCCCTCCCCTCCAGAACTAGGTTTTAACCAGAAGAAATGGGAAAATAAATCGATGCAAGTGTAGGTGGTTTAAGTGGAACTGCAATTTGCCTATGCTGTGCATTCAGCATGTACCACTTGGTGGTCTTTTGGGTTGTTTTTTTTTGCTTGTTTTTTGTTTTGTTTTTTTTTTAGATTATCGCTTCTCTTAGTCATGCAGCAGCAGTTTTCAGTGTGTGATTATGCCGTGTGGGAACATAAGAGGCAAACAATAAATGAGACTTTTAAAAAAAGCATTTTGTTTTCTGCCTTATTGAAACACCTTGTGAAATTGTGTTTTATTTTGAAAACTATTTTTAACGGGAAAATACCTGGAATTTGTAAAAGAAAATACTGGCATTCAAAGTCTTTATTTTTAAAAGGCATTGGGAATAGGGCTTGCATGCTTTGAAGGGAATAAACAAATGCATTGGTTGGTGTTAGGAAATAATTACATTTAAAATGCAGCTATTACTGCAGATTTTACTCAGTTTTCACAACTGTTACACTGGGGTTTTTTTAAGAATTAAATACTATCTGTGAGTTAAGTCCATATTGATATTGCAGAGGTTCATATTTGCACTGTAAGTACTGAGCTCATGAAATGGCTGACTGGCAGCCCAGTATTAACAGCTAACTTTTGATGAGGCTAATTTTATTTCACCACTTACCTTGTCTTGCATGAAGTTTTAATATACCGTGATAGTTTGGTGTTGCCACTTGGAAGGCTGAAGGGCAATTCTAAACACATTTTGAACAGCTAGTTTCTGCCTCAGAAAATACTCTGTGTGTATAAAACTGACAAGCTGGTAAAACTAACTACTGTGGCGTTCTTAAGCAGTCCTGTCATCCTATAGCAGTTTGTATCCAGAGGAAAGAAGCATTGCAGCAATGAAGACAGTGACAGGTGGTGGATGACAACGTGGATGAGAGGCCTTGTGTCTGCACCATGAAGGAAGCGTCAGTAAGGTTTAAGCAGGTCTTCGTAGCAGGCATTCACAGAAAAGCTTACCTCCTAGGCATTTTGTTTTTAAACAAAGGGAAAAGAACAAATTTTAATGATTTTTCTCCACTTTTTTCCCCTGCTCTATTCGAGGTGGATTATTATGGGACAAATCGTTTTAGAGGTAATTATATTCATTTCTATTCTCGTTCAAAGTCCTCTTGTCAGAAGGATCCATTATTTTCATTCAATGTGGAAATCCAAGTGCGTTTTCTTTTTGGAAAGTTAGATCAACTCTTCAACCACAGTTACTACCCCTCGGTACAACTGTTTGTTTTGTGGACTTGCATACTCTGTCTAAAGAGAAAGAAAATAAGTTACAGTCAATGTTGGTGATCAGAGAATGTTTCTGAGTGTTGGGTACATCAATACCGAAGGCACCTTCTTTTGCTATTTTAATACTTAAGAGATGCTTGCAAAGCAGGAGGAGACAGTTGGGTATTGTTTGACTTTCAACATGTATGTTTGGCACTAGCTATTTGTCAGTGGTAGGAAGAAGAAGAAAAGTTGATTGAAATGCTGGACAGCCTTAACTGAGACAACAGAAGACATTTATTTCAGTGAGTATTGCCTAATTCTTCTACATGTGGGCATGAACTAGACAGAGAAAATTCTATGGTTGCCATCATACAGTTTAACATTGGTTAACCTGGAGTTCTGCAAGAGGAGAAGTTGCTAAGTGAGGTCATAATACTGATACAGAGCTTAAAATATTGAGGGGTGATAAATTTGATTTTTAAAAAAGTAGAAGGGATAGTACTGGAATAAAAAAAAATAAGGGAAGCTTGCTGGAATGCTGAGGATATATTACAGAATATCAAACCAGGTTGTCCTGGGGGAATTTTTGTGGGAAATCTGGGGTTGATAAGCACTGCTGGGCTTCATGGTCATTGCATTTTGTACTACTTGGCCATTCTTTGAGGAAAACAATGCATCAGCACACAGTGTCTCTCTCGCAAATTCTTGGACTACTTAGTTTTTGAAAAGATGAAAACAAAAGTATTAACATATAGTTCTGAGTGAGGGCGAGGAAAGTATTTGGGGGAAGAATGACCAAAAAGCGAAGGAAGATGAGTAAAATAAAATGGATTAGAGGAATGCAAGGTGTCTGATGCACTGAGTGAATTGGTTGGGTCTTAACCACAGTAAACAGGTAAAAGTTCTACGTGAGTGTTAAGGATACAGGTGCAAGCTTGGTGCAGAAAGGTTAGGGTTGTAAATCATGAGGCTTTTCAGTGGTCTGAGGAAAAGTTGTATAGTGAAACAAGACAATGAGCAAATGTGAAAGGTCGTTGAGTAAGAAGGGACAAAATGAGGAAATGCAAGCTTTACAAAGGTGTGTTTAGCAAAGGATGTTACAGGTTTCAAAATAACTCATAAATGTATTAGCACTAAATGCCAGGAGGAGAGAGTCCTTGTATTTGGTGAAAAGGAGAGCTCTTGGAGATAACCTATTTGTGCTTTATGATCTGCTTTGAAGAATTACAGCATTCAATCAGTGTTAAAGATACCAGAGTGTAGAGAGAAGAGGTAAAATATAAGTAGAGTTCAAGACTAGATTAAAATAAGCAAAGAAGAATCTAGAAACTGTTCAGACATGTCAGAGACTTAATGAATTATCTTCACGGTGCCTGTTGGCAGGTATGAGGCAACCTGAGCTGAGGGCTTCACTTGCGCTCAACAATTACTACTGATAAGTTGCTGCCTGCATGGAAGTGCCTGCACCACCATTTACGAAACCACATCCACAAAGGCTACTGCATTGTAGTGGGGTGTTCTGAATCATTCTGATAGTACCTGCACAGGAATTTGGAAGCCCCTCAAGTTTAATAAAAACAAGCGATCCAGGGAGTTGGCAATTTTTGAAGGACAGCTTGCTAGTTTACTAGCAATTACTATTTAATAATATGATGGACTATGGATTGCTGCAGCTCTGTAGCCTTAGTGCTGGCAGCCTGATAGGAAGTGAGATATCAGGTGTTTATGACTTCAGGTGTGTGAGGAAACTCATCCAAGTTACATCGCTGCCTGCCTTCTATTAAAGCCAAAGATGGTAGGGCCAAAGTCAAGTAAGTTAGGACAATGTGCTGGAATGTAGTTAGCAAAGCTAGGGAGTTTTAGTAGTAATAGCTTTGAGGATTCTTTGTAAAGGACTGAAGGAAAATTTCTGTGTCACTTCTGAAAGCCTCATTGGAAAGGGGGGTGGTGCCCACTGGAATGCTGTAGGCAATAAAGACCTAGCCTTATTTGTTGATTTAAAGTACATCTTCACTTTAGCCAGCTGGTAAATAGCATTACCCTCACTATTCAGACACCATACAAACCACTGTTCAAATGGACAAATTAGAAGAAAATAATGAAAGTTTTGAAGCCTGGTTGTCATGATGAATGAAGAAAGACTGGAAGAACCAGTTGCTTTTGATAGCGTGCAAGTGTGTAAGATACTGTAAACAGAAAAGGAGTAAGGATAAATAATGGATTTTAAGTGCAGTATGAACAGGCTATTAAAAAAGCTCTTTAAAATTAAGGATAATTAAACATTATAATAGACTGTATAAGGATACTACAGAATATCGGTTGAATATATTTTGCACAGAACATTGGAACTGTCATAGCTAATCCTGTGCTGAAGCAGAGAGGAGGGCTAGTAAGCTGTTGAGACTTTCCAGCCCTGCTGATCTTCATGATTCGGTGTAATTGGATTTTTACATAGGTGTAGGCCAGACTTATAAAATATGTATTCACACTGTATTATGATCATTGATATTTGAAAATTATAATGGAAAATGCTTTCTCACTTTAGGTTATTTTCAAAGTATGAACAGCAACCTAGCAAAACTGGTGTGTGCAGAAATTATCAGTCTCAGTAAAAGTGGTAACTTCTGGTCTTAAAATACAGCTAGAAGTGCATACAGGGTTATCTCTAGTCTCAGCACTGGCATAGAGCATTTCTAGTTTCAAAACAGCATACTTTGCATGAGAGGAAATTAGTTTTTAATGGACCAAATTTAATGCTTATCTTTATATGCCAATTCTAGTCCTTGGCCTGTTGTGGTTTATAGTTAGCAAATTTGATTCAATTGAAAAGCAGGCATACCTGGCTATTTTCATCAGTTGATATGTTAAATTTGTCTCTTGGTTGTGGTATGGGAGGAAATATGCTCTTGAAACTGCAGTACCTATGGGTAGAAAATGAGATTGTAAAGATTCTGGGGTTGTATGAGAGTGAACATTTATTGTTGTATCATAAGAATATTTTTTCTTTCAAGATTGGATAGATACTGCTCTACAAATCACTAAATTAGAAGTAAAATATTTTGCATGCAAAATAGTGGGTAACTATTATTACGCTTATCACTTGGGTAACTAAATTCCATTTTGTGATGAGAGTCCCAGTAAGTACTTTATCAAACAATGACTTTCAATAACTCACATGACATAACTTTCTTCCACCCCTAAGTGAGAAGTTTTATCAAAATCATGACATGTTCATTGGTTCTGATTCCCTCTTGTCTGGTAGTGTATGAAGCCAATGGCTTCAAAGTGATGTGGATATTAAATGCTTAAAAGAACAGAAATGTTTTTGCAGGGTCTGGTGGAGTCAGTTGCTTGCTAACTTTAACATCCTTTCCCCCTTTTTCACTTGTAGTGATTTTGCATGACAAAGTGCCATCTGTAACAATACTGGTAATTACACTTTGTGACATTGATAAATAGATTATTTAAGATTGTAGGTAGGAAGGTAGGAGAGACAGGTAAGGTTGATTTACCTTTTGAAAAGACAATACTGGAGCAGTGTCACTGAGATTGTTCCAAGTGCTATCAGAAATAAAACCACAAAAACAAAGTAATCTTTCCCTTGACCTGAAACATCCAAGAGAGAGAAATACCTTAGCATGCCAAAAAGATACCTTCGTGACTGTCAGTGATGAATGCAAATTTCACCTATTTTTTTTTAATAATCTGAAGGACTTCAATTTGACTTCTTACAGAACCTTGTCAAAAAGTTCAGGTACACTTGATGCATTTGAAACCATTTCAAACATTTAAACTGTAGAGAAATAATTGCAGGGGGGAAAAAATCCAAAGAAGAAACAGTCACAGAACGAATAACAGAACAAAAGTTGTCAAACTGTAAAAAAAGAATTGAAAAAGGGTGAGAAGGAAGATGTGGAAGGAAGGGAGTGATATTCATGGCAAAAATTTAGAGAACTAAAAGGTAGCCTCAGCTCTTCAGACCTAAGACAAGACTGGATCTCTCTCAGCCTCTTCCTGGAGCCCTGGCATCTAAGTAACTGCTGCCCTCACAATCCCAACTAATCAAAGGCTGGTGTCAGCCTCCATTGCCATAGTGCTGGAGCTTCTCCTCCACATTAATAATTTCCACTTGGTTCCTTCCATGTCCTTGGGTGAAAATTAAGATTTTATTCGTATCTGTGATTGTGAGGGAAAAGGGAAGGCAAACATGGTAATAGTGAAAAAAATTATATTAAAATAGTATTTCACAGTCTTACCAAACTCGATGGGTTCAGTCCATTCCCCCCAGTTTGAGCTTATGAGACAACTTTTTCCACGTGCTCTCATTTTCAGAATGTATTTTTTTTTCTCATTGTAATTTTGAAATTCGTATCTGTTGCTCCTTACCTAAAATCAAAGCAATCAGACTGTGCATTTCACCTGATAGGCAAATGTTAATAAAATTTGTGGTTTAATTTCCTTTTGCAGTTTCTATAAAAAAACAATTTGTATGATTTTTTAGAGATGTACTAGTATAAATGTTCTTCTCCCCACCTTTAAAATTGTGATGAATGAATTCATCCTGCTACTGAATCTTTATGGTTTTTGAGCTTTAAAGTTGAACTTTGAAGTTTATTGGATCTTTAATCTATTTTATTGTGCTTTAAGGACATTTTTTTCTCTTGTCCTTGTTTATGAATCCTAACAATACCAAGACAGAAAGCTGAAACTGGAGAAGTACTCTGTAAATTCACCTTGCAACCTTTACAGGAATTAATCATGCAAATATTCCCTGGATGGTGCCTGTCTTTGCTAAACAGACAGTATTTCTGAGACAATCCAGTAACAGATATGCTACCATCTAGCCTCGTGATACTTTATACAAGGTCTGGAATCTGCCAAGCTTAAGATGCTTCCACAGCTGAGAGGACCACTCATTTGTCAGCGAAGACTGACTGTGTGTTACCTTCCACCGGTTTTGAAGATTTCTGCATTCCCTCTGCCTCGCTGTCCTGAACTATGGTGGTATTTTTGCACCAACAGATATGAGAAAAAGAATATTTCCGATTTTTATTAAGCAAAATGTCACCCGTCTTAAGCAAAATCTATTTGTGCAATAAATGGAAAGTACAAAGTTTTGCGAAATGCATGGAAAATTCTATCTAGTGTAAGCTACCCTATCCAAAAGGGGTGTATTAAGTTTACATATGAAGATACCACAGGAACGTATTTTCCTGAATTTTCATTGCCATATTGATACAAAACCTATAGTTCTAGAAGTAAGTACCTTTTATATAATGGTACTTATATGTTTAAGTGGGCACAAATTTTTATATGAGAATGCTTACTCTTACAGGAGGATCCTTTTCCTCTTCTTTGGGCTCATCCTGCAAACCAAAGACAAATCTTCATTTTTATTATTTTCTTGTCAAATAGTCAAATATTTCTCCCTCTTTTGTTCTTATTTTCTTGCTTCTAAAGATCATAAGTAGTTTTAAACTGAAAAATAAATTGGATATTCTGCTCCAGTAATACCCCAGTATGTAGCACTCGGAATTTTGGCTTCTTCCATTTCATTTTAGAGAAGAAAAGCCATATATTTTATTTATTCGTGGTTTGAGAAGCTGTATTTGCTTCTTAAGATCCTATTTACATTGTGCGTTCTCATCCAGCAAATGCATATCCAGATTATGCAAGCAGTCAAATAATCCTCCAAACGCAGCAGATCTGGAAGCTGTGAATTCACAATAGTTTGATAACATGGGGCAGCAAATTAACGTGAAGAGCAAATTTACCTGCTTCCAGTCAAAGTCTCTGTTAGACATCTGAGTGATCCATACATGGGGGCTTTTCCCAGAATACTGCAACAATCTACCTACACATTCCCATACAATCAATGTTTAATTAAGTAGAATCAAACATTGACCTGGGTCAAAGAATCTGTCTATTTTGAAGAAAGGCTAGGCTCAAAAATGAGTGAATGAAATCAACAGCAGTGGTTTAAAAAAGCTGAGGTCCTTGAAACATCTATTACATGTAATGTCAGAAGGATAGCTGGCATTATGGAAAAGTCAGAAAGACGTCACTGGAAGGAATGCCTTATTTCAGAAAACACACCCACCGTGTACGTTGTGTTATAAAGTTGACTAGTATTTCCCCGTTACTCACTGTCAGCTGAGCTCTTTCAGCTTAGGACATGACGGAAGTCATCAGCCTGTGCTGGGGAGGGTGCAAGTAAGTTACTTAAACTTTAGGTGTTCGGTGCCATTTTAGCTGCCTCACATCTGATGGCCCCTCCTGAATGGTGTGAGTGATATCTGCCATCTCCATGTAGGTACCTCTGGTACCTTCAGTACCTATAGCACTTTAAGAGGAATGAGGCACCTACTGCTCAGCTGCATGGGGCCTTAGACACACATTGACTGTTATGGGATATCTGTGCTCCTTTGCAGACACCTGCATTAAGGTGTCTGTGAGGTGAATTTCACACTCAAATGTAGGAATCTCCTGAACACCACCCATTCTGACTGCAGCATGAGAAAGAAGAGGTAACATGTATTTGTTTGAAAGAAACGTTTTGATAATATTGCTTTAGTCATATGTTACAACCTATATCTTTATGTAAAACATTCTAAGTATTTCACAGAAGACCTTGCCGTCAAATTATACCAGCCAGCTGGAAAGCTGCATGTGCTGCAATTGCTCCTTGAAATAGCTACCAAGGCAGATACTATTAATGCACGCAAGATACAAAATCCAGACAATCCAAACAGTTTGCAAGCTGCAGGCCTTGTTTTGAATGAACTACTGAGTTTTAAGGATTTATTGCAGTTGCATATTTATGTTTAACTCTTAGCTGATCTTTCCTGTAATGGTTTTGAGTTATAAATGCTTGAGAAATTGCCACTACGGTAAGCTTCTGAGCTGTGGCTGGGAAATGGGGTAGGTAGAGAGTACTAATTTGTCAAGCACAGACATCATCCACATGTGGAAATCATCTAATGGTAAAAGAGGTATCCCAGGGACGGGGAGGAAAAGCGCGATTTCTTGCCTCCTTGTCAAACTCCTGGGCTCAAAGAATTTTTCTGTGCTTTGTCCTCATGGGTGTTGAAATCAGGTCCTTTAGGCACTGAGATTTCTGAAGGAGGATTTGACACCCCAGCTTCTCTGCTCCGTCGTATGTGGTGGAAACCAGACATACCTTAGCTATGGTGCAGTACACTCTGTGCTGTCCTGCGCTTTTCCCATGGTCACTATGTTGCAGTTGGCAGTGCTCTACCTATAGCGTAGGAGAAATCCCAGCTCACTTTTGGTGCATACATGTTTACTCTAAGATAGCCATTTTAGGTTCCTCTCTTATAGCCAATGGAAAGAAAGAAGCGCTTTAGGGGCACAGTTTTTCTGTCATCTGCCTTGGAAGGAGAACGGTAACACCACACCTGACTACAGAGAGAGTGGAGGGTAAGACACTGAAAAGCAAACTCATCCATTGTGGACGTCTACCCTGGGCCTGTGTGAACTTTCCCCTGTGTTGCTGGTATCTCATTTTTCAGAAGAGTGGCTTCTGAAAAATGTTTCCAAATGGAGGTTTTGGTGGACACTCTGTAGACAGACAGGCAGGGGCCATGCTGGCTCAGCCAGGCTCCAGGGCAAGGATGGTGTCTGAGGGAAGGCTGCCAAAAGATGACAGACATTGGGAGAGGTGGTGGAGAAGAGAGATGGAGGCTGAGTGGAGCAAAACAGTCCCACGTGTTGAAATTGAGGGGCAGCTGTGAGCTTTCCAGCATCTGCAAAATGCAATCAGGGTGGCTGAAGCCCTGGGAAGCAGGGCAAGCATGAGGGGCCTGGCCCGGGCTGGAGGCTGCTACCAAGGCAGCGCCCTCATTGCAGATCTCGGGCTGCCATGGCACGATCATCTCCTGTGAGATTTGGTCATGCAGGAAAGCATCTCAGGTGCTCTCCCAGCCTTTGGACAGAGACCTCTCATAACATTCCCCTGCTCTCCTATGCTTTTCTGCTTTGCATCTCTGATGACTTTGAAATAAGGTCACAAGCGGTGGGATGTGAGATCAGCAGAGCTGGCACAGGAAAACACCACAGATTGTGAGGGAGAAGTTATTAAATAAAGGAAACAGAAGTTTGCACATTATGGATATGCATGTACGTAGATATGGTGCCAAATACAAACCAGTAATTTTTTTTACCTTAGTTTGTATGTGAATTTCATACTGAAAACACTTTACATTTTCCACATGACTTGTAAGGGGTGGTTGCCATGTAATTATGCAGCCCACTGAATCTGTAGTACAATTGGCAGTGACGTTTAATGGAGGAGTGAGTATTTCTGAAAAGAAATGAAATAAATAATGTAGACATGGTCATTAATCAGCTACAATTCATGCGTTCATAGCAAAATACATATGCAGTTGAGGCAACAGACATACAGCTGTGTCCTACTGATGTTAACAAATGTTATCTGGTAAATAGGAATAAAATACAGTAGCAAAACTTGGGAACATATCACTTCAGTTGTTAGACATCTGAAGTAACTGAAGTTCATGTAAAAAAAGCATGAAGGATTTGGTGTAACTCAGTAGGACCATCAGCACAGTGCCATTTTCTTCTATGACTAAATTTCACATTGACAGTGCAAGCCTCCGTAGGAAAACAGATGGAAGTTTTGTGCGTGTGGTGTTATTCATGTAGAAAATGGAGTCATCTGAATTTGAGTGCATACAGTATAGTTGACGAGGTGTGACCTAAGTGTCTAACAATTGTGGTCAGTGGAGACCTCATCAGTGGTGCCCATGATGTCTGCAAAGCTGTTTGGTGCACCATGGAGCAGGGGTGCTTGTCTGAATAGCTCTGGGCTTTACAGCCTGCATCAGGTGCAGGCAGAAGTCAGTCTCATGTTGTACATTTCAGACCACACAGGACACCCAGGAGGACCCTGGCCTCTCACAGGTCCTGGGCCACATCTGCAAGCCTTGTGGACACCTCAAGTGTCTGAGGGTGTCTCAAATGGCACTAGAGGCATCTTTTTAGGCAACTGAATCTTGTTTCAGATCTCTACTGGAGCTTAAACACCTAGCTCACACATAGAGATCCACATATTTAATTAACACAGTCTTAATTTGCAAGTTGAACCCTCCCTCTGGTTTTAGGAGACGTAGCTATTGTGGCTCTCAGAGAGACAAGGAATTAAGGGATGGCAAAATAAGCCCATCAGAAAGGTGGCCTTGGAAGTCTAACCATTGCATTTCATCACTTGGATTCCATGGAAATATTCACACCACTTCTCAGCAATTACTGCAGGCTGCCTCTGCCTTTGCTTGCTTTAGTTAATTTTTGGAACTATAGTGTGTCAGCTCTCAGGAGCAAAGTCTGTCCTGCAGTGCAGGATCCTGCAGTGGCTACAGGCTTTGTTTTATTCTTCTTGTCTCTTCAGAGAATAATTCCACACTTCCTTATTTTATAAAACCGTAATAAAATAAGGAAGTGTTCACTTACCGATTTTATATAGTCGGATGTACTCATCATAGAACTGGATCAGGGAGTCCTTGCTAGACCCGTTCACCAGGAAATAAGCTTTATTAACATCTGTCCTCACATTTTGGAATCTACATCCCGTGTTTCTGCCATTTTCATCTCTAATGTAAAGCTCACATTCCATTGCATCATCATACCTGTAGACAGCAAGGTATTTTAGTTAGACATGGGCAGCGTGACGTGTTGAATGAGAACTCAGACTTCCCTAGCTCAAGCAGATCTACTTACCTCGAGTTCTGCCAGTAGAGGAAGTACTGAGTGTCTTCTGGAGCATCCCTGCCTGCCTGCCACGTGCAGTTCATGAGGGAAATGTTATAAATCACACAGGAGAAGTTTTCAATGGCTGACCCATTTATGCCTGCAAACACAGGAATGTCCGTGATGAGGAAAAATCATGTGGCTCGATCCAGGCTGGAGGATCTTGGTACATGCTTAGATATGTTGGACACCTGCGACTGCAGCTGGTTATTGCTTGGGTTAGTGTGGTGGTTTGACCCTGGCTGGATGCCAAGTGCCCACCAAAGCCACTCTATCACTCCCCTCCTCAACCAGACAGGGGAGAGAATATATGATGAAAGGCTCGTGGGTCAAGATAAGGACAGGAAGATCACTCAGCAGTTACCATCACAGGAAAAACAGACTCAGCTTGGGAAAAATTGGTTTACATTATTACCATTCAAATCAGAAAATCACCATCTCCCCACCCATCCCTTCTTCCAAGGCTTAATTCCTGATTTCTTTACCTTCTCCCCCTTGGCATTGCAGGGGGACAGGGGTGGCGGTCAGTTCATCACATGCTCTTTCTGCCGCTTCTCCCTCCTCACACTTTTCTCCTGCTCCAGCCTGGGGTCCCTCCCACAAGAGACAGGTTTCCATGAACTTCTCCAATGTAAGTCCTTCCTATTGGCTGCGGTTCTTCACAAACTGCTCCAGCGTGGGTCCCTTCCACAGGGGTCGCACGTGCTGCCAGCAAACCTGCTGCAACACAGGCTTCCCACGGGGTCACAGCCTCCTTTGGGGGCATCCCCGCATCCCCTTGCTCCAGCATGGGGTTCTCCATGGGCTACAGGTGGGTATTTGCTCCACCATTAACCTCCATGGGCTGCAGGGGAATCTCTGCTCCAGTGCCTGGAGTACCTCCCCCCTCCTTCACTGGCCTCGGTGTCTGCAGGGTTGTTGCTCTCACACAGTCTCACTCATCTCTTCTGCTGGTGCAGATTTTTCCCCCCTCCCTTTCTAATATGCTATCCCAGAGGTGCTACCACTGTCATTGATGGCTCAGCTTTGGCCAGCGGCAGGTCTCTCTTAGAGCCGGCTAGCATTGGCTCAGTTGGACATGAGGGAAGCTTCTGGCATCTTCTTACAGAAGCCACCCCTGTAGCCCCACCACTATCAAAACCTTGCCATGCAAACCCACTACAGTTAGGCATGACAGCTGAGGGAATGCTGGACTCTCACCCTTTTTTGACTGCCTCTGAACTGTGAAACCTGGGAGCAGAGCATTCGCACAGGTAAAGGGAGGCACACTGCCTTTTAACACCATCCTTGGTGCTACAGAGAAAAGTTTTTCTCATTTTGCAGTTAATGCCCAGAAATCCACTCCTGAAGTGTTTACAAAAATTATTTTAAAAGCGGGGACTTCTAAACTAAGGTTGGGCTTTTTTCTTCCTCCAGTCAAATAGCCTCGTAGCTAGATCTTTCCACCCTGATGTGGGCAACAGCAATTTGATCTCTTCCTTTTCTGGACCACATTGAAACGGGAATCTTGTTTCTTTGGAAGCTCCCTCATGGCTGGGCTGTGCAGGCATGCTCAGCCTTCTTCTTTCTCCTTCAGCCAATTTTCTGCTTTTTTTCTGTGGTGTGCCCCAACCTCAGTGAAGGGGTGCAAACTTCTTCCAGCCCCCTCCAGCACCTGGTATAGAGGGCACACTTGTGGAAGCAGGGGGAATCTCGAGGGGAACCTGCATGCTTAGAAGCTAGGGCCAGTTGAGAGGAACACCAAAAGTTAGAGGTTTTAAGAGGCAGTGTGTCCTGGCTTACATTTTTGAGGGTCACCCTAAGAGTGTTTCTTCTGTCAGGTTCCCAGGAAGACATGAGTAGGAAGTATTTTCTCTGCTCAGATATGAGCAAGCTGCTAATCTCATCACCTCTGTCGAGCCTGAAGTACTCCAGTTAGACACAGCTGCAGGAGCACTGGTGACTGGGCAATTTTAGCGGAGAACTCTGAATTCAGAAGGAAGGGGAAAACAGGCTGTAAAGTCTTCAGGTTTGGAATTACAAACCTAGGATCTACCTAAATTCCACTTTGTTTAACTCTTACAGGGGGCAGGCTCAGAATATCTTTCTAAACAGTTGCCTCGGCTCAATGGGTGCACAGCAGCTGAGGGAACCCACGCGTGCGTGTGTCTGTGCATGTGCATGCCAGGACCAGATCAGGAGACTGCTACATTCACACTGCCCCAGCTGCTTATCACCAGCATTTCCTTTCCTCTCCTCCTCCCGTGTTATGGGTTTCACTGATCTCCAGACTCTGCCTTTAGCTAACTCTGTGGTCTGGCTCCTGACAAACCCACCAACAGCACAGCAGGAAAACATTTAATCAGGAAATGGGTGCTAACATCTTTATTTGTAACAGCCTGAACAGTTATTTGAATCCACACTTAAACCATTGTAATTTAGTGCCATTTAGGAGCCCTAATATGAAAGCAAATAACACAATTACTGATGCATTTGTAGTAATGCATCTCTTGCAGAATTGTAGATACGTTCATTACCAAGCAAATAATTTTAGCAGACCTACAAAAAATCATTTTAATAGAAAATAAAGCAGTTACATGCTGTGTAAGGAATTGTTTTCTAAGGCAATATTTACCTTTAAAAGACTGCAAATGGAGAAAACCTTACCCAGACCTTAGACATTACCTCCAGGGCTAAAGGTGCAGTGTTTTGAGATATTTGTGTTTGGTACTTCAATGATTAAAAATACTCCTTCATGCAGAGGCATGTATAGTTCCACTGGAAACCTGCATTTTGTACTGTTCACCTGAAAGAGAACATGTTGGTGTTTCAATTCTTTTGGTGATAGACGATGCCAACTGTAGAATTTAATCAAAGGATTAAGCAAAATAGAAGTCCTTGTCTGACCTCCCCAGGGGTCAGAAAGATGTCTATGGCATTATATTGATAACATTCCGTAAAGATGTGATGTGGTTTTGTAATGTATTTCTCATTAAGGCATCTGCTTTGCTAGGCTAAATAAGCCGTCTTTGTCTTTCTATCAAGCTTCCTACTTTTCCTTTTGAATAATGTGGGTTTATAACATAACCTGTGCTACAGGCATGACCCAATTTACTGGGAAACAAGTGAAGAACTCGAGATAATGAAAATCCATGACAGTGTTTGGGGAATTATTTTTTTATTTGAAGAGTCTCTTGCTCTGTCTCTAAAATTCTCTAGGAGTCTCACTTAGTCTCACAGCCCCTTTTTTTTCAGCAGCTACATCCCTATTTGTGATTCAGCATAGGTGCAGTTCAGGCTATTGCTTCCTTTCCAATTTGGTGCCAGGGCTTCAGTTCTGTGGTACGGATGGGGTTCTCTTCCTGCAGAAAATGCACCCTGGCGTTGGTGATGGCTTCCTATAGCCCCTGCCAGATCAAGCTGCAGACTGCAAACAATCACTGATCAGATTTTACCTGCAACCGATTCATTTTTTCAAACTAAGAGAAGTTGATAAAAGGTAAAGAAAAAGGTGCAATTATTTATCTCAACAAATCGCCAATTTACCTCTGGTGGTGTACCTTCCATATCCCTGTTCCTGATGGTACATTTGTACTTAGAGAAATTCTTGCTGCTTTCCCAGGACAGTTCCATTTTACTCCAGTCCATTTTCACGTTTGTGATAGGTGATTCTTGTGCCTCTGCTGAAAGTATTACAGAGTAAGTTCAGTAAGGATATGCCATAGTTTTTGTTGAATGCAGAGGATAGTATCTGTCAGGCTTAAGATGACAATCGTCAAATTACTTGCAAATATCTCTGATAAATGAAGAATTAAACCCTGTTTCTCAGATTATATCTGTAAAAACATACTTACACCCCATACAGTGGATGTCAGCATGCAAGGAATGAAATAGCATCATATACCACCAAATCATGCAGATGAGTTCAAGAGTATCAAACATCTTTTCTTCTCTGGAAAGAGGCTATGAAACCTTCAGGGAAAAAGAAGAAAAAAAAAATTATGCCAGTGTACTTTTATTTCTGCAAAGCTTCATTTTTTTTTCATGGGAAGAGTCAAATATGATGTCTAATTCACCCCTAGAAAATATTCTTTAGAAAACACAAGCAGAGGTGTGCTTCAGCATGTCTGGCAGGCACCTCCTCTGTGAAAGAACTGAAAAGGCTCACTGTTGTCTGTTACAACACAGCGGTTTGAGAGAGAGAGGCCACAGACCCTCATTGTGATCCATTCACTGTATTTGGTGCAGAGACCATGACTTAGGCTTACTGGTTTTCCACATATCCTATCCTAACCATATCATCAGAAAGTCAGACTTTCTTGTTTCCTGATCCTGTGAACATCATGGCAGATTTTCCTATGCAGTGCTCCAGTTTCTGCTGCAAAGTGAGCATTTAGACTGACTTTCAACCATTTGCTGAAGGCACCTTCTGGGAAGTGGATGGTTTGGCTTTTGGTTGTGTCAGGGTGTGGATGACTCATTTCTCCATGAGTGCTCTCGCAAAGCCAGCATCACCACCAGGCCTGTTCAGAGCCTGTACCTGCTCCTGCCAGTATGTCTTAGGAGTGCATGGAAAACACCCACGAAATCTGAACTGTCCAAACAAAGCTGGAAGAGAAAGGTCTCAATCTCCATCAGGTCTTAGCAGGAATTATATGTTGATTTGCTTACCTTTTTTTGACTCTAGCCAATCTATAGTCTTGGATCAAAGTCTTTTGGGGCTGATTTCAAGTTTTCATGTAATAAGTCTTTAATGACCCTTAAAATACTGTTCAGAGCGATGCTCTGAATCGCTTCTCATTCTTTTCCTGGATGCAAAGGGTCAAAGCTGACTGTGTGACTGTTGGTTTTGTATACATTATCAATTTGAGTGGCATTTTCTATCGTCTTTTCTTCTTTTCTTTTCTGACCTCAGGTGAACTAAGAACAACTTTCCATTCAGAAAAGTACCTTAGGAGTTGGAATTTTGATAGGCCTTTCCAAAGGCCATTTGGCACTGAATAGCCCTGGATTCAGCTGCTTTTCCATTATCCTGCATATCCCAAATAGCAGCACTTACCATAAACTTGCTGACACTTCTGTCAGTTCCTGATAAACCTGAATAATTTTTATATGTGATCCATCACTTTTCACCTCTTTTCATGGAAAACTGAATATGCTAAAGAATTCCAGATGTTAGGTGTAGTTTACTGTATCCCACTATTAAGTAAGACACTTTTTTCTACACTTTCTTAGTTATTATTTGTTTTGAGTCCAGAAATAGTTGAATCTTGCTGTGGAAATTATTAAACTTTGAGGATGTCTGATTTGTAATCAAAATATGATGCTAGCTCATAGAACTATGTCCATCATAATTTTAAACTAATATAACTACAGTGATACACAATTGAACATGGGCTATAAAGTATACTTGAGAGGCTAGGAAAAAATGCTGAACCTGCTTAGAGCTATTTTAGAGAAGGTGATTCTCGAATCTTCATGCCCAGTTCATTTGAACAAAGATTCACATAACTACAGTCTACACCTCCATTCTTGGTATTTCTGGTCCTCTGCACCAACAACTTTTTTTTTTCTTCTCTAAGTTGTCAGCATTTTCTAGAACCTACTTCTGGTTTTGTGTGTTTTTCAGTCCAGTTTCCTGAAATGAGATGGTATATGCTAATGGTCCTTTTCATTGAGGAATGAGGAATGCTACAAAAGACAAGGTATCTTTCAATGTTATATTCACTTGTTGACTGGCCTCTGTTTTGTCTTGATAATGAAACAGACCTGTGGACAGCCTGTGTGGGATGAGTTTTGGCATTAAGACATCTGAAATTATCTATATTTACATAAGCACAAGTTGTTTAAGCTCCTGTTATGGTCAATGGAAAGCTGGCTGAATTCCATTCGCTGCTTCTGGTACATAAATAATTTCTCACTACTTGTGTTAAAGTCTTTGACTATTCCTATATAGAAATCTTATCAATCTTCTTAGTATCTTCCTAATGTTTATATATTTGATTTTTGGTTCCCTTTGTTGAGTTTCTTTGATTTGGAAGTCTTTGTCCTAAAGGCACTTTTTTAAAGCAGCAACTAAATCTTACACCTGGTCAGGTTTCTTTTGTCTACTTTTTTCTTTTCTTGTCTCACAGAGTGTGTAGCAATCTCATCTGTTGAAGCGGTGTCTAGACCATGTGAAGGAGGCTATGCCTCCCTCCCCAGGCTGTGTGAGTGTAGGAAAGGGGTGGCATTGCTGCCTGGTTCAACAAGGCAACTCATGGCTGTGCTGTAGCTTAAGAAACACTGCATTCTGGCTGGGCGGGGGTTAACTTTCCCCAGAGCAGCCCATATAGTGCTGTGCTTTGTATTTATAGTTAGAATAGTGTTGATAACACACCAGCATTTTAGCTATTGCTGAGCAGTGCTCGCACAGCATCAAAGGCTGTCTTTCCAATCCCCCATGCAAAGACCAGTAGGATGAAGGTGGGCACAGCTGGGGCAGCTGACACAAACTGACCAAAGGGATGTTGCGTGACCCAAACTGACCAAAGGGATGCTCCAGACCATATGAGGTCATGCTCAGCAATGCAAGCTGAATGCAATAAAAGCTAGGACCTCGAGAGAACTTTGAGACATGCAGAAAGATTACAGTTGCCAGCCAGTGGAGCGAATTGCTGCTTGGCTCCTCCGATGCTGGGATAGTGGGCCAACAGTCAGGAATTAGAAGATAGGGAAGCCCAAAACTAGTTAAATGGGGTGTTTTTTTCTTTTGGTATTACCTAGTAGTGTAACTTCCTAGTAGCAATTTTCTTGATTGCAGGTATCACTAAGGTTAATTCTGAGACTGTGAGATAAAATCTTACTAACTTACTAAAAACTCAGGAAAAAGAGAAACATGGTAATATTTTGTTACTTTTCTGTCCTTCTATACTAATTTTTATGGTCATTAACAGTGCTGATTTCAGACTGACTCCACTTGTGAAAGCAAAAACCAAGTCAGACTCTCTAAGCAAGCTGCAGTCTTGAATATTTCCAGGGGGCACCTCACATCTCATGGAAATTGGCTTGATGTGACCCATCTGTCATGGTCTCCAGGAATCAAGCCAGGATGGGACACCACGTTGGGACTGCAACGGAGGCAGACTCTTCACTGTAGTCTGATTCTTCTCTGCTTATCTTTTGTAACATCAATCTTTTCTTTGTAAATCGTCATGCTACAGTAAGGATGTGGCCACAGCTGCTGGGAAGTGATACTGAAGAATCTTAAGTACAAACAGTATGGAGAACAGGCTGTGAAATGTTATGTGAGATACTGGTCTCAGCAGTTATTTCCACTTCCCATGATCTCAGAAATCTCCCCAGTAATGCACATAGGAACTTTGAGACTTGTCCTTCTAGCCTGCCCTTTTTCATACAAGCATATTTTCTCCATTTAGTGCCATCTGTTCAGTCACTCTTAACCTTTTCTCCTTCCTTTCCTCATCCTATATTCCCTTTTTAGGCATCTGTTTTCCTATCCTCTGGCAACTGTCTGCTCACCTTTCCTTTATAGTCTTTGCTTTATTCTTCTTGTCATCTCTGACTGTCTGCTCTCATGACTGCTTTCAAAGTCTCCCTCAGGTTTTCTACACAGGACAGCAGCCCCATATTGCAAGGACTCTCCACGTTTTCTCATGGAAATGCTTGTCTAGGGCACCACTGAAGGAGCCATCTGCAGCCCTGCCTGCCCAGAGGAGTGCTTCACCACCATCGCCCCCAGGCTCTGGATATGTCATTGGGCTTGCAGTGGCATAGCTTAAGGCAAGGCTTGTAAGCATTCACTTTCCTCAAAAGAAATGACCCTTTCCATCGGCCACAGCACTAAGGGGGCTTGCTTCCCAAAGGATTTGTTTCACAGTTGACTGACTTTTAACACAAATTACACGAGAAAGGATTAGTGTTGTTTTGTGCTTATGTTCTCTGCATCCCCCCAGCTGAATGTACCAACACATAGCCAGGTCCCCTGGCTTTTCTCTGGCCTGCAGGCAATGTAAAAGATATAGGAGCTGTGGTGAGCCTTAAGCCATTTACCTGACTGATTCATACCTTCTGCCTGGTGGCCAAGCAAATGGCACCAGTGCCACATCTGTAGGAGCTTTTTGCATCCAGGACCTTCACCCTCTCCCAGACTGGTCTTTTGCAGGCAGGTGTGGTAAAAATCCCTCTGCTCAGAATAGACTTAAGTATTGAAGGTGTCAGAAGGAACACATACTTATGTCAAACCAGTTGGGAGTGTTATTAGGAGGATCAGACCAGAAGTAACATATTTATTCTTCTGTAAGTGGTGTTTCCTCATATTTCATTACTATGGGAGGTAATACAGAATCTGTTAGGATGAAAACCCCCATCCTTAACTCTAGGCTTGTTTCTGCTTTGCTTCTTTCCTTTTTCTCCCTTGGCCACCCTCATAAGTGTCTTGACCTCTCAGTGTGTGTGTCTACCCAACTATGTAGGGGAAAGGCCCAGAGAGGACTCAAGAAACAAGTGGTTTCCCCACTTCTCAGTTCTTAGCTCACTCCCTAGCTCTCTCCACAGGTTCGCTATAAACCTAATCTACCCACCTAAGCTATGTGAGTACGAGCCTGCCAGTGGTACTTGGCCTTGCAGCTTTCTTTTATTTAGAGGTATGTGCATAGCCTATACGTTTAATTTTTTCACTAGCAAAATCTTATGAAGGAAAACATTGCTAAACTTATTACCTAATGTTACCAGATGTATAATGTGTCTTGCTTAGCAATAGTGATCCTATGCCTGGTAAGTTGGAGGTTAGCAAACATGAGTCCTTTTGGTCTTTTGTAGCAAGGCATGGTTAAACTCGATCTGCTCTAGAATGATTTCAGTATCGATGTGTCAGAAGGAAAATACAGTCACATTTAAAAGCTGTGATATGTCTGTAATAGTTTTCACAGAAAGCATCTATTACTGATTTAAGCACTTCCAGTTCTTACCCTTTTGCCTGTACAGTCTATTGTCTTCACTCAGGCTGTGAGCACAGGAGATGCTGGTAGAAAATGTCATCTGAGGTTAAGGCTCCTTGGTTCTAATCCCCATCTTTGCTAGTGACTTTTTTCTCTTGGGGAGTCTGGGAGAGTTACTGCTGCACGACACACTTCCAGAAATGAAAATTTGAATTTTACTCCTAGGGTGATGTAGGGATAAACTGATGCCTATACATTGCAGACAACCTGATGCTTATACATTGTGGATGTGTGGAGAGTGCCATACACTTCCTAAGCCTATCAAGGAGGCATAGAAAAAAGGAATAAAAGCCTTACAATGCATACCAGGCAATGAAATATTACTTTCAAATTTCTGCCTAAATGCAACTTTCCTAGAACTAGTTCAGTCTTTGGATCAGTATTTTGATTTCTGCAGATGATACAAAACTGGGAGAAGTGGTTGATATACCAGTATTTCACTTTAGAGGGTCCTGGACAGGCTGGAGAAATGAGCTGACAAGAATGTCATGAAATTCAGCAAAGGGAAGTGCTGACTGCTGCACCTGGGGAGGATCTATGCCCGACACCAGCACGGGCTGAGGAAGCCCTGCTGGAAAGCAGCTTTGCAGAGAAGGCCCTGAGGATCGTGGTGGACAACAAACTGACCATGAGCCAGCAATGTGCCCTTGCAGAAAAGAACACCAAAGGCACGCTGGGCTGCATTAGGCAGAGGGTTCCAGCAGGTCAAGGGAGGTGATCCTGGAGTGCTGGTTCCAGCTCTGGGATCCTCAGTACAAGAAAGACAGAGCTACTGAAGAGAGTCTAGTAAAGAACCACAAAGATGATTAAGGGCTCTGACATATGAGGCTGAGAAAGCTGGGACTTTTCAGCCTGGAGAGATGAAGGCCTGGGGACGTCTTATCCATGTGTATAAATACCCTGCCGTGGGGAGTAAGGAAGATGGAGCCACTCTGCTCAGACATGCCCAGCGACTGCACAAGAAACAATGGGCAAATCCTGAATTAATGGCAATTCAACTTAAACACAAGAAAACACTTTTTACTGTAAGGATGGTCATCTGCTGGAACAGGTTTTCCAGGGATGTTGTGAAGTCTCCAGCATTGGAGTTATAGACTGCACAAAGCCCTGAGCAACCTGCTGTAGCTGATGCTGCTCTAAATCTCCAGAAGTGCCTTCCAGCCTCAACCATTCCAAGATGTTGGGATTTTTTCAATAGAAATCCACATGTTTCTGGTTAGATTCATTTATAGAAAGGGTGCAGAAAATAGCATTTCTTTCAGTTACTGCAAAAGAGCTGTCAGATAACAAAAGTCAAATAGCACAACAGATATCATAGCTATTTCAGAATCTTCCTTGAATCTTGGAAAACTCTTTAAAAGTTTTCTATATACACAGATATGGATTTTTAATCAAATAGGCTAAAGCGTCATCAACATTTTATCTAGACCTTCTTAAGCAGGAGGCTAATCCAGATATTGTATGTATGCTCGTATAACTGTACCTAGCTTAATCCTTGGCAAGCATTTGTATTCTGCACAAGATTTTCTGTGGCACAAGAAAATCAATAGACAACATAGAGGGACATACCTCCTTGTGAAAAAAATCTCCTCTTCTATCTTGTTTGATTTTGGATCACAGCAGCAAGGGCACTTTAACTTTGTAGTTGTGGTTATGCAGGCATCAATAAGTCTTTTGCTCTGCCAGGCAACATTTTTTACTGCATGCTGGTATTAAATAGCAAATGCTGCAGTCAGAAAGCCACTCAGTTTAACATTTCCCTTACTGCTTTCAAAGTTCCTTAAATTTCCTAATTTGCAGATGCTGATGATTTCACATGAACTGATCACGCAACTAGCTCTTCCTTCCTGTTATATTAGAACTGAGCATTAATAGCCACAATATGCACACTCATTATACAAAAAGACAAAAATAGTCAGTAGTCACACTGCATGAATACACTCACAGAAATACCTCTCTACAAATAAACACATTTTCATAAACAGTATGTTCTGGAAACAACAGCAGTATTGTGTGGCTAGTCCATGTCTGAAGTGCTTACAACATGGCCACTTATTTCTGTCAGGACCTGACTGGCTTTATACATCGTTTATGACCCCTGCAGCAGCCCGGGTTCTCTTTTGAGGAAGACCAGTCCTTAGCATGTATTTGCAAACTGTCTGGCGTATTTGTAAGCAAAGACATGACAAGGAAAATGTCAGATCCAAATTTCTGAACTTTCTCACTGCCCAGTTATGGGTTGATTTTGTTTGGTTCATCTTAGGCGACAATATCATGGATTAGGTGCAGAAATGTCAGAAAATTAAAATTAAAGGACATATCCAAAGCATTTACTAAATTCACTAATGTCAAGTTTGCAAAAGACTTTGCAGTCATATAAATATGAGAGTCTAAGCCACAAAGTTTGCTTTAACTTCCAGCAGCTTTAGATGTGGCTCTGGGTCATGCTGAGCATTAGCCACTTCCCAGTTTGTTTTACATGATATCTGTCATGCAGATATGTAATCTTCATGTAAGAGATTCTTTTTATTTCTTGTTTTCAAACGCTTGTAGCAAGGGTGATTTGAATTACCCCCTACTTTCTACTCCCAACACACGCACGATAGCAGGATGGTGAGGAATCCCTGAATCCCTTAGGCTTCTTACCTGTGAGGCAGGATCCTTAGCAGTTAGTCTGTTAGCGGAAGAACTATTTTTAAGTCTGCTTTCTCTGAACCAAAATTGGGTGGGGTTTTTTTTGGGTTTGGTTTGTTGGTTTTTTGTTTTGCTAGTGTATGTACTCAGATTCACCAACAGCAAATCACTTCACAGACATTGCAAATTGTAGATGCCTTTGATTTTCAGTCCACGCTGCTCAGTCTTGCCCACCCTTACTTGGTGATTTCTGCCAGAAGAGCATGTTAATAATATATTTTCCATTTAAAAACCTTGAGGTTATGGATAAAAAATCTAGATAGGTGAGTCATACTGAAGACAAAGCATACGTGAGGCAGCAGCTCAGCTGCAGAATTTGGTGTCTGGAACGACCTACCTAGCACTGACTCAGTTCTTGCCAGCTTTTTTGGTACCTTGGGAACAGGACTGGCATGTCTCAAATCTTCCACTCACTAAAGGATTTGATTTGCTTACTTTATGTAGCCTAAAAAGAGCACAGTGATTACATATGTCAGTGTGGTTTTAAATGGCCTATTCATCAAATATGCTCTGCTTGTGTACCTCCAGCCACCACAGTGACTGCTTGCTACCAGCTTGCGTAACTTCTCCACGGCTCCATCCTCCTGTGCCACACATACTTATGATACAAAATGTGTGTCAGCATGCCTGATTAATTTTGATGAAGGGATTTGCACCTTGTTGTGATGGCATGTTTGGTAAGGTTCTGGATGACCTGATGGTGATCTTACAGTGTCATCTGACCAGTACCTTCAAGCTACCCAAACAGTGGCTGAAGTAGTTTTAACTGATCCATTTTAAACTCTAGTCTGGATTAATTCATCAAGGCTCTGTGTGCACCAGCTGATGCAGCCACTCTTCCCCTTTTCTCAGGGTCTGGCTGCCTGTGTTCCCTTGCTGGGTGATGTGGATGGTGCTGGCTGGGCAGGTTGGTCCTGCTGGCCCCACGGCTGCCCTCAGGTCCTGGGGACCAGCTTCCTTCAGGACATACGAAAACTTTTGTGTTTCCCTTCAAAAAGCCCCACCCTCTTCTGGGAGCAGGCATCTCAACAGCTTGTGAACTGCCACAGTCTACAGCCTGGTGTTTATGATAAGTCAGCAATGATTTCGGTTTTGTTTAATATGCCGTTCTGTGGTTTATTCCAGTTCAGTAGTGGCAATATGAGTGGCTGAGACTCCCCCTGGAGCAGTCAGGAGTGGGCAGAGACCTCTCCAGTTGTCCAAAACAGCCCCTTCCAGCACCAGACCTCTTGGTCCTCAGGTGTTGCGTGGTCTGCTGGGATCTGTTGCAGGTGGTGTTCCACACCATTGATGTCAATATCATTAGGCAATTCATGAATAGTTTGTCATAAATGAAGGACAGAAAATTCACTCTACGTGGTCTGAAAAATCTGTCTCAGTTTAGCATAAACATTTGCAGCATTAGGAGGAGGTCGTAGAAAAAACACCGGGCTGACAAAAGCTTCAGAAATGTTACCAACCTTTCATAAAAAGCAGTAGATTGGAACAATTGTGTTCACATCCTTCAAGAAGCTGTCAAATGTTGAATGAAGCTGTTTTGTAACAGACTAACAAGGGCTGCTGTAATGCTCAAGAGTTCTGAGAAATGCGTAATACTATTTTTCAAAACACTGTTTTTGAAAAAGCTATTTTAAAAATGTTATAATTTTTACCTTTTCCTCTTCTGGGAAATGCAAATTCAAGTGAATAGTGGAGGATTTCAGGGTTCCTTTCAGACTATTCCTTCAGCCTGTCTGGGTCCCTCTGGATGTCATCTCTTCACCCCAATTTGGTGTTGCCTGCGAACATGATGACAATGCACTCTTATCACTTCCTCCAGGTCATCGATAAAGAAGTTAAACCTGATAGGTCCCAGTGGTAGCCCACTTTTCACAGGCATTTACCCTTGGTAAAGTTATACCAACTGTTCCCAGTGACCTTCTTCTCCTTAATGTGCCCAGAAATGTGGTCCAAGAGGACTCATGCCATGAGTTTTGCACGTTGATAGTCCTGCAGTTCTCTGGGTGGAACTTCTGGCGTGTTTTTCATGAGTGTAACACTTTTCCTGAAAAAGTTGAGTACATGATCCCTTTCCAGGAGAAAACAGGAAACAAATGAGTTTGTTTAGCTTCTATTTAACAAGACCATAATGCCGTCTCTGGAGTGTCTCGATAATATCTTTGATACACTTTCCTATTTCCTTCCTTACAGAGATCCAATGGTTGGTTCATAGCTCATGGCAAGGTTTTGGTGGATTAAAGCCAAACTGCTTTGCTCTGGCAATTTTGCCCAAGAGGAAAGATATTGTGAAAGGTTGTATAAACTAGTGTAATCTCGTATAACTCCATCGGATTGTGAGCATTTCAACTCTGGCCACTTCTTCATACTGAGAGAAATACAAAGACAGTTTACATGTGTGTCCAGCATGAACTCAGCCTCATTAAGAAGTTGGCCTTGTTGTTCTGATCTGCTGTAAAAACCTTCTCAGGTAAGTCTTTGACCAAAAGACAATCATTAACTTTCCAAAGGCAGTAGGTATGCCAAAAGCAGCTTGCATCCAGCTACAGTAGAAGCTGGACAGTGTGAGGGATGGCTCCTGGCTGCACTGGTCACTGGAAGACCTCCCAGTGCTGGAACATGTCCAGGAACGACTATTCCCAGCATTGGTTTGGCCAGGATTTGCAAGCAACGTCCTGAACAACTCCTGGATATAGTCCAGGGGTTAGTCCAACTCAGGGCTAATTTCTAAAGTCAGTTTGCATGTGTCCACCTTGTTTAGAGGTTTCATAAAGTGTATCTGGACTCTTACATGGCAATTTGCTTCAGTGCAAGAAAATAGTTCTGGGAGTATTTAGTCTAATAATCAGATGTCTAATACCATTATAAAACTAGTCTAACAATCAAATAGCTATGTTCAAATGTCTGAGCCTTTTGAGTTCTCAAGCAAAAAGCCTTTTTACATCAATGCATAAACCTGATATGAGAGTGATTCCTCACCCAATTATGAAAAACAATGTCAGACCCCCCAAAATCTGAATCTCAGAGACTAAAACAGGCAGCAAGGTATATGACTTATTAAAATCAATGGGTCTGCTCAGAGGATAAAATTCTTTCTCTTGGGAATTAAAAGTGCTCAAAGGCTAATTCTGTTAACGGAGGAAATTGCTGAGCTTTTTCTCTTTGAGTTTTAAGAAGTCATGGTAAGCATCCAGCACTACATTATCAGGAAAGAACAAATAGATGCCAAACCAGCCAATCATCCAAACTGGGGAGTCAGTTGATAAGACTCTTTTGGTATCACTCCAGGTCAAGGCTGAGCCTTATATGGAATTAGACTTCAACCAAAGACAGAAGTTTTGTCTGTGCTCTGCTATTACCTGCTCAAATTCTGACCTCCTTACTGGAATACGCCTCTTTCCCAAAGAGAGGAGCCCAGAAATCAAATTATACCAGTAAAATAGAGTTTATTGCTGTGCTGGTCAAGGGTACCTGGAGCCACCCCAGGAGGTGAGGGTATTTGCCTTTAGTCTTCTGTGCTGACCTCATAGTCTCTACTGACTACTGAGCTCTTACAAGCGTTGGTGTTGCCTGCCCATTGCTACACTTCATAGGGGATGCAGAAATTCATTTCTTGCTAAGTGCTGATAAATATTACCTAATTTTCTTCTGTATAGATCTTTCTGCAAAAATATTACCCAATATTCCTTGCTTCTGCAAATGCAGTGATATGAACCCCAAGCATTGCATCTGGAGCCACTATCGCAGTATATGATCAGGGCAGGACTATGCCTGCTCCAGTATCTCCCCACACAGTTAAATCAAATGTTGAAATGTATTCTTTGGGCCTCATTCATAATACAAACAGAACAAATAGTAGGGGTTTTAGCCTCTGTAGAAAGAAAAATCTCCCTGATTCTGGCTTAGCAAAGTAAAAACGTGAGGGAGGCTGTACAAAATAAGAAGGCATTTCTCAAGATGTTGTTGGAGCCCTATCCAAAGAAGGAAAACAGAAAAGCATGTGAATTCTGACAGGATAAATACAAAAGCACAGTAAGTAAGTTAAAAAAGTTTTTTGTGGAACAACCTGCAAAAGGAATAACCAAAATCTAATAATACATCATTTCCCAAAAAAGGGAGGTTTTAAGAAACCACTGAGAAAATAGGTGATTGAGGTACAGTAAAAGATTTGTAAAGGATGTAAGGGGACAACAGAAAGTATCAGTAAGCATTTGGTACTACAGGTGACCTCAAGAATGTTGTCATACTGGGACTTTACTTCAAGAGGAGTACGAGGGAAGATCACACTCAAAATGAAGTGCCAGTCAAAGAGGTTAAAGAAAAAAATCTGCATTGCATTGTTAGACCAGGAGAAAAGTCTAAGTTGCCCTGAGATAAGAGGAGGATCCTCCCATGGATATATAGTTACAAGCAGTTTGAGATAACAGAAACGAAAGATGACTATGAAGAAGTTCAATAACCTGGTAAAAGAAAATGACTGAATGACAAATTGGCAGATGAAATATCAATTTCATGTACAATGTACAAAAATGTAAATTTGCACACATGAAGAAAAATCTTAACATGCTGAAGTCCTGGATTGTGTGGCTGGACATCTTATTCTGATATGGTATGACCTTTATGCCACTGTATATTGCTGTTGGTATACAATACATTTCTGAATATTTTTCTGTCTGATCTAAAAATGCTTGACTTGGGAGGTTCCATCTTCTGAGCATGACAGAACTCCACCTGTCCTCTGGAACAAAGAAGACGCCACCAGCAGGACAGAATCTCTTCTGAAACCATTTATGCTGATAAATCACATCAACAGTTCAGTGTAGGGAACCAGCAAAGCAAGAATGTAAAGAAACCCAGCAATCTAGCATTGGAAAGAGTAACCACTTTTGAGTTATTAGAAGAACTGGGCCAGTGCTATTATGAAGAGAGGAGAATATTCAGGGCTGAAATGACAACAGTTTTCTAAGGTTTACTTAGAGAGATTGGCTGCAATCGTCAGCTAAATCTAACATTCAGCAGCAAAACCTCCCAAGCCTGACCCATTTAGATACTACCGCTCTAAGCAGAGAAAACAGGCAATAGGGCTTTTACAGTACCCTCCCCAACAACGCTAAAGCCAGGCCTCTCCTGCAGAACACAATCTCAAATTTGAAATATGTCACAGTAAACCTTCGGTCTCCCGTACTTCTAGGAAATGGCCTAACAGAGCCTCCATCAAGAACAGTATCTCAGAAGACAGGCCTATTCACATCTCTTTAGAAATTGTTCCCTTATGTTCATCACTTATCTGAAAAGGCTGTTGCTAGTCCTTTCAAAAGTGCTCCATCCATACAAATGAGTTTATGGCAAAGTAAGGCCATGTCAGACACCCATGACAAACTGAAATAGAAATATTTTAATGAAAACTTTGGATGGAGCTTTATAAGTTTTCTAGGAGAGAACCTGTAAGAACAGAGTTTGGGTATATACTTCCCATAGAAAATGAAACAGGAGGAAAAAGTTGGTCCAAATCTAATGTACCCGTCCTCCAAGATGAACCATTGCTATGTGCTCACGGGCCTGATCTTTCTCAAACAGAAATGTAAGTCTGTGTTTGTCTCAAAGTCTCAGCATTAAGGTAGCACTTTCCAGAGAACCCATGTAATTGTTTGTGCAGATATGATATTTATTTGTAAGTCTGAGAACCCTCAGTTCAGAAGAATCTAGGCCTCCTCAGACTGCTTTCTCCAGATGTCTCGTACTGGGAACTGTAAAAGCTATTGGAAATATCCGGAACCTAAAAAGGACAAAAGTTCTCACCAGACCAGTCCCTTTGCCTTCTGATAATGATCTGCATAATTCTTGGTCTACAGTATCGTTGGTTCAGAAGGTGAGAAACATGTTCCTATATCTATATAAAATGAGCATATTATCAAAATGGGTTATATTCCTCTACAATAAGAATACCTAAGCACCCTCTTTTGCTACTGCACCTCAGTTCTTTTTCCTTTGTACAAGAATCATAATTTATGATGCTTTCTGATCTTTTTTACCTCTCTTAAGGTCATTGAGTCCAACCTCCCACTTAAAGCAGAGCTAGCTTCTGTGTCAGATCCAGTTGCTTGTCCAACTGTGTTTTGAATATATCCAAGGATGGATATATTCAAGGATTCAAGGATTTGAATATATCAAGGATGGATACAGCCTCTCTGGACACCCATTCAACCACTCTTACCTGTAAATCATTCTTTTTCCTTATATCAAATTGGCATTTCTCTTGCTGCAACTTGTGACTGTTCTTTCTCATCCTCACACTGTTAAACTTCCAGATGAGTTTGTTCTGTCTTCTCTACATACATTGGAAGACAGCAATAGATCCCCTTAGCTTTCATTCTCCAGGCTGAAAAATTCCAGTTCCTTCAGACCCCCATAATCATCTTGCTGCCCTGCTTCTGAACTTACCCAGTTTGTCAATGTCTTTCTTGGACTAGGAGGCAGAAATCTGGACATGGGACTGCACGTGCAGACTCATGAGTGCTGAGGAGAGGGAATAATCACTGCCCTTGACCTGCTGGTCCACTCCTTCCAGTATAGCCTAGTATGTGGATAGTTTCTATAAGGAAGCATGTCTGATTTGTGTTAGTTTGTTTCCCACCAGGACCTCAGAGCCTTTTCTACAGACCTATCAGTCAGTCATTCCCTAGGATACATAGTTTTTCCCATGTAATTGGCTTTGCATTTGCTTCAGGAGGTTCCTATCAACCCATTTCTTCAGCCTGTCAAAAGCCCTCTGAATAGCAGGGCTCCCTTCCTGTAACGTTAGGCAGTGCCCTCGGTTTGCTGTCACCCACAGTCCTGCTAAGGCTGCCTTTCATCCCACTGACCGTTACTGTTATCACTAAACACTCTGAGTCTCAGCATTGATCCCTGAGGAGTGTCGCTCATGACCAGTCACTGCATTCAACAGCCTGGCCTGTTTTTCTAGTACCTTGTCCTAACCCTGTGGCTCTGAAAACTTAGTGCTCAGCTCGATAGTAAAGACCTCTACTTGAATGAAAGAATACAGGGATTAACTGAGTCATGCACTCAATATTTTAGAATACTGAAGTGGTAGAAAGGCAAGTAAGCAGCAAGAACATAAAGAGCTAGGTACTAACAGAAGTAAATTCTGGGCTGATATCAAGTTTATGGTGGCTGATCTCTTAACTTACAAGTAATGCACTTAGGCTTTAGGATTAGTTAGGGTTTTAGACATACTCCTGTCCTTTGAGATTCCTGTTGATTACAGGCCATCACTCGATGTGTCAGCCTGTTTTCAATCCCATTCTCAATTTTTTAGTTGCCCGTGTGTACTTTAAGAGATCTGAGGAAACTTCAGGTGTGAATAGACCCATTCTTGACAGTATAACAATAGCGTTCATACACCATCGATTTTTTTAAAAAAAATTTATTCATCTCAATACATTCATTCTTATTCTTTTTAATGTAAGACAAACCCATTGTTTTTCCTTAAACAAATTAAAATGTACCTAAAACTTCTCAATGGAAATATTTCAATCATATTCACCAAATGGAAGAAATCCGATCAGGAAAAGTTACCCAAACAGTTAAAGTTAGCCAAAATTAAAAGAAAATATAATGGCATTTTAAAAAATTACATGTGAGGTATCATTCTTTCTTGGCTGCATTTCTGTTTTTGCCAAAAGGAGGAGGAAAGTGATTCCAGGCTTTCCACAGGAATATAAAGTTGCCTGAGCTACAAAATGCACTTTAAAATTCCTCAGTTTCTTTGTTATTTCACTACATCAGAAACTAATATTATCTCTTCATTTTCAGATGTTATTGTCTGAATTTTGCTCTCCATCAGCTGAAGGGAGAATAAAAACTTCCATTAGTTTTATACATGTTAGGTTAGCATATACTTATGCGTAATACTGAGAGTTTTTCAACTTTTGTTACATATTTTATAGAGATATTTTGCTGCTTTTTTTCTTAGCTGATAACCTTTCCTTAGCTGGACATAACAGTGAAATTTCAGCAACTTTGTAATGCTGTCATGGACAGGGAGGACGTGTTTTTCTCCAGTGCACCACACAGGTTACCCCAGATCATCGCAAATGAATTCACTCTCTACAACTACCTGGCAGGAGGTTGTAGCGAGGTGTGTGTGGGTCTCTTCTCCCAGGTAACAAGTGATATGACAAGAGGAAATGGCCTCAAGTTGCACCAGGGGAGGTTTAGATTGAATATTAGGAAAAATTTCTTCACTGAAAGGGTTGTCAAGCATTGGAACAGGCTGCCCAGGGAAGTGGTAGAGTCACCATCCTTGGAGGTATTTAAAAAGGTGTTTAGATGTGGCACTTAGGGACATGGATTAGTGGCGGACTTGGCAGTGCTGGGTTAAAGGTCTTTTCCAACCTAAGCAATTCTATAATTCTATGAATTCATACAAAAGGATTAACTTCACTAAGGTATGAAAGTAGATGAATACACATTGGCCTGAAGTTTAGGTAATTGAACAGACCATGAGAAATTACTGGACGTAACATGATCAGCTGCTGGACAGGAAAAGGGTGCAAGTGAGCTGCTGGTCCTTATGCTGGTCTGGTCAAATGCTCTGTGTGACCACTGCAGTATGTCCTGTTACCTTATAAAACCCTATTTTGAACTGTTTTCTGTGTCACCCTGTTTTCTATCCTGTGTGTGTGTCTTGTTAGCAAACTTCCTTGAAGCTGGACTAGTGGATGAGTAGGAGAGACCTGCACCTGGAGACACCCAAGGTAAGAGATGGTAACCTAGTGGGGAGAACCAGCATGTGAACGTAGAGATCAGTTGTGAGGAACTTGCAAATTTATGGTTGTTGTGAATTAAGTGAATGAGTGTGTACACACGTCTCACTGGCAAATTTCAGCCCTGCTCAGCTGGAGGGGAGCAGGAGGACTGGCATGTCTGTGACCCTATTTATGTGACTGCTGCTGGTGTTGAAGTGGCATTGGTAAAGGCACCTGTGGTGGCATTTGTAGCTGGTTGCATTAGTGTCCTCTGTGTGTGTTGTACATGTGTGTGCCTCATGTTGGGAAAATGCACAGCCTTTGCTGCTGTCTGGACCTACCAATGGGAGCATCAGTCCCTGCACCTGTGAGACTGGGATGGGAGAAACTCCCTGGTTCTGGAAGAGCACTACATTTACTTCCCTTAAAAAACTTGCCTGCTGATTTTTCTCTTGTTATTCCTCAAAATATGGCAGTTATCCTCTGTGTTAAGTTCCTTATAATTTAAGAAATACCTGCAGTAGAGTCTTATATACTTTTCACATAACTAATGTAAAATAGAAAGAGAACATACCTCTGGATTTGTATCAGGCAGTCCATTAAATGCATTTTTTGGCCCTGGGATTTGTGGAAATGCTGCTTCCCAACAGCTAGTCCTGGAGATCAAGAGGGATGAAGTAGAAAAGAAGAATTAAGTAAGCGTCATGTGTCAAAACAATTGCACCCTTGAACCAGCTCTTGTCTTCCACTGCCAGCATAGAAAAGAAATGAAAAATATGCATGATCTCAACACAGAATGAACACATATCAAGAAAAAAATAAGAATTTGGATGGTAATAGTTTCATTTTTGGTTAAGGATTCACTAGTTGTTATTTTCTTCTTTGAAAGGAAAAGGAATTTGTCCTGCTCTTTAAGTCACTACAACCAGTGACAAGTGGGTGTAAAAATTTTAACAAGTTGGAGGAACAGTATCTTCTCTGAATTACTGTCTATTTCTATACAAAGTGCGTGTAATGGCAGAATATCCATTTTCTTTCTCTTTTGCTTACATGTTTTATTTCAAGAAGCAAGCTGCTTAGCTTATGTGCTTTCAGATACTTTCATTTTGCTAGAACTATTCTAGTAAACGTTGCAAAATCTTTATAGGTAAGTACAGTCAACCTGAGTGTTGCATAGACAGTCTAGATGGCAAATATTCTGAGCAGCTGTACTGTTAATATAAGTAATAGCATGTAATTGCTTTCCTTGCCATGTTGACAGAAGGGACCCTTGAAAAAGTTGTGTGGATCAGCTAGGGAGGCACTTTGGGCATGAAGATTATAGTACTTGCCTCAGGATCACTCATTTGGATTGATTTCTACTACAGTGTGAGTGAAAACATTTTATACAGAGACACCTCTACTTTATTTAAGAACTGCAGCTATATTTCACACAACCACAAAAAATAAAATAAATGCATAAATTAAGTTTACCTTTTGCAGAGCAAAATTGTGATGATTGCCATTAAGAGTGTCACAGCTGCTACCACAAGTAAAATCCATACTGAAGAAGAAATAATTTCTTCATTTACTGAAAGAGAAAAGTCATAAAGTATTATTGTTAATGAAGATGAATAGATGCACAGCTGTGTCAAACGTCTGCGCTGGTGACTGACTGATGAATGTCAGTCTGAAAGGTTTCGCTTGGTATAAAAATCAACTCTTTAGCACCTTAGCTGCAATGTCTACTGGAATGGACTAGCACTGAGCCTGTTTGTCCATCTCCTGCAGTAAGCAGGTGTCACTTCATCTGCAAATGTAACTTTTTGTATTTATTTCCAATGTTGGAGTGTAAAGACATTTATTAAGTCTCTTCTTCCTCTTCTTTGTAGTGTGGAGTGAAACAAAATGTTAGCCAATCCTTTATATATCTGTGTGTCCATCAGTATGCAGCATTGTGTGAGGCAGACTGGACATCGCTGTGGGGAGAGTAGCCCGAGGCATGGATTTGTTCTTACCAAACTCAACGGGTGCACTCCACTCCCCCCAGGTTGGGCTCACGAGGCAGGTACTGCCAGCTGCTCTCATTTTCAAGAGGTACTTCTTTCTTGCATTGGATCTATGCAATATGTGACTACTTCCCCCTTCCTAAAAACAAAGCAAAACTGAGTTGTTTTTCTTTGTTATATGTCTAGGTGTTGATAATATTCAAGTGTCGTTTACCAGTGAAACTTCTACGAGGCTATGGGAGCATTGCTTGTAAAAGTAGACTGCTGTTCCAGAGCAAAAAATAAACATATTCACGTTCTTTATGTATAAAAACGTATGCATCTGTGTATCTAAAAAAACCCCCTGTCAGTAAACTTTTTAAATTTAGAAGTTTTTAGTCTTTTACCTCATATCCTGTAACTTCTTATGATATAGTTTGATTTACTGACAATTTCCCTCAGCACACTGACAGACACAGAAAAATATCTTGAATTGTCTCATTTCATTACTGCTAGGATTGAGTGATTTGAGGAGTAAACTGTATGCACCTCACCTTCCTCAGTGTTTGCGTTACGACTTTTCAGGAATAGCGTAACTATCCAGCCAAATCTGAAAAATAAGTAGAGGACTGCAATACTTAGCGTTACTAGAATTTGCTGAAATGTATTTGCTCTTGGAGACTTTCAGGCTAGAGGTGGGATGTGCAAGCTGCACAGGTTAGAAGGAGGTGCAGCATACCTGGAGGGTAGCCTCCATCCCAAAGTGATTTTGTAGTCTTTGTTTTTCATAAACAAAATTATATTCCTAGAAGATGATTCCTCTTTGTCTCTTTTCTCTGCTGTCAGCGATGTGTAACTTCAAATTCTGTTCCAAATAGTTGAGGGGGAGAGTGGACAATATAATAAAAAAACGGAAGGTTTTTCAAAATACTTGCAAAATAGTAATAGAGTTCTGCCCTTGAATGTATAATAAATAACATGTCATGATGATTTAGGAATTTGACCCATTAATGGAATTTCTAAATAAGGATCTCATAAAGCATAGGGCATTGAACACATACTGATTTAAAGGCATTGGCATACTATTTACTTTCCACAAATGACTATGAAAATAACATGTATTGCTGATTAATAGGACAAGCAGACTTACTTGTATAGAAGCGTATATGGGTTTTCCCTCAGGATTATCCTGTAAATTGAGAAAATAAACATGATTCTTTTGGTTGCTTGTTTTGTGTTTACATAGTAAGTCATTTTTATTTACTGTCCCCTTTTCTGCATTACTCTTTCTTATCTACTTAACAGTTTGTTCAGAAGAACTAGTAGTTTATCTACCGTTTAGTATCTAATATGTAATTAATCTCAAAGGCCAAGTTTACATAGTAACTAATTCTTCTAAGGAAAAGTATTTGTTTTCCTTACCACCAGAGCTGAGAAATAAATTTTATTCCAGATTGGTGACTAAACTGAAGTACAAGGAAACCAGACCTGAATGAAAACTGTAACTTTATTCTTACACACACTGAGAAAAAACTAAACTGTGAAATAAACTTTTTTAGTTTACATCTACTGTTTATATTTTACAATAGATGTCTCTATATTTAATTGCAAATTCTGTGTTAATATTGTTTCCTTTTTCCTCAGATGAAAATATTCAGGACTGACATGGATTCACAGATATTTTAAGCTGCCCTCCAGCTAGATACAGTAAAGTTCACTCATGTCTTCTGAATAGCCTTAATGACTGCAATGTAATGCAGTGACCACACACAACTAATGACTGTGGACTGTATCAACTCCATTAGCCTGCCAGAGTTATGCAATTTTTTAATTATTTTGAATTTTGTATTACTCAATTTTAAACCAAAAAGAACTTTATCCAAACTTGTTTTATGAAACAACTGCATGCATGCTCATGTGGCACCTGAACCTGAATTTGCAAAGCATGTTGTTGTACAGGACAGCTTCTAGAATCTGTAAACAAGCTAGGTTAAGCACAGGAATCCATCTAGGAGGAAGTGCAACAATATAGTCTCCCTTTTTTTGTGTTTATGCTGAAATAATACATGAGAAATCAAAACAATGAGTCATGAATGATTTCAGAAAGTGGAGTCCAGAAGGACAGGTGGTCTTTTGCAAATTCTGGAGGAACACATGTGTGAAAAGGCACTGCGTTTCAAAAAAGAATGAAGGAGACAGTGTGTGTGATAATTAAAAAGAGACTCCCTGCTGCAGGGGATGGTGGCACCAATCTTCTCACCTGACCTGAAGGAGGAGGTCTGCTGCTTGCCTGGGGCCAGGACCCCGGATGCTGCAGGACTGCCAGACTTGTCTGGCCATTGAGCTATTGACCCTTCCTGCTCTCCTGTGTGGGCACCAATGATATGGCTGGGGTAACCAGGATGGTCTCGAGGGTGGTTGCAGAGAGCTGGGAGGACGGTGAAGGGCAGGAAGCCCAGATGGTGTCTCCTCAGGCCTTTCAGTGAGAGGGAAAGGCTTGAGCAGAACTGCAGTCATCCAGCAGGTCAACTTCTGTCTGAGAGGCTGGTGTCATAGCCAGGGCTTTGGCTTCTATGACCTTGGGACCCTTTTTGAGAAACAGGGACTACTGAGCAGGAGTGGGATGCATCTCACCAAGCGGGGTGAGAGTGTCCTTGCAAATAGGCTTGCTAATCTTGTGCTCTGTGTAAAGGAGTGCCTTGAATACATAGAGCTCTGTCTTCGGAGAAATCATGAATCAGTAAGGGAGCTTGTGAGGTAGTCATCAGAGGACCGACCAACACAGGTGACAATGTAGTAGGTGTTTGTTCCATATCTCTCTATCAAGAGAAGGAAGCTGATGAGACCCTCTTCAGACAGCTTGAGAAAGCCTCACAGCCACAGGCCTTGGTACTCAAGGGAAACTGCCCCAGAGGGCAAAGCTGCCACTTGATCTACAAGGATAGCCTCCTCAGAGCACAAGAATAGTCCATTCTGGTGTGCAAAAAATCGATCAAGTGTGCCAGGTGAGCATGGCAAGACATGAAAGTTGAGTCTGAGCTCAGAAACAAAAAGGAAGTATGCTGAAGGTAGAAGGAGGGATTTAGGAAGTATGCAAAGACATCATCTGCACATGTAGGAATGGAGTCAGGAAAGACAAAGCTCAGCTGGAGGTAAGGCTGGTGAGGGAGGTGAACACAAGAAAGGTTTTTATGAGTGCACTGGCAGCAAAAGGGAGGTTAAGGAGAATGCAGGCCTGTTGGGACATTGGAAAGGCTGAGGTATTTGGTTCCTATTTAGCTCAGTTTTCACTGTTAAGGTTTGTCCTCGGGTTTCCCAGACATCCTGATCTATAAAGCCTTAACTTAAAACATCACTGGAGAAGAAACCAAGAGCCTCAACAAATTTAATTTATTGGTGTCAGACGTGAAAAAATGTGATTGAAATTATGTTACTCATGGTATTACCTTTTTGTTTTTGTTTGCTTCCAATCCAAGTAATTTCCAATTGTGAAAATAAAGTTTAAAGGCTGACTAATGCAATATATGTTGGTCATAGTGTATTAGTAAAACAATACAAGTTTATACCTGGCAGTAGTAATGCAATAAATTTTACAACACTGTAGTTGCTGGATCTTGACGTGAAAATTGCTAATAATTATTACAAAAATCCTAGGCAATTCAGGCTGTATGTGAATTGAATATTCTTTGTAAACTGAATATTAGTCGTATTAGAAGACATTAAGAAGTATGTATTACTTTACTGCGATGCACTTTGATTCCAATGTCACACAGAGCTTTCTAGAAGCTTTCTTTGCTGCAACGGCCAAGGGATTCAGAGAAGTAATCCAGTTTTGTATCAGTTAGGTGGGCTTGCAAGAAAACTTATCCATGAAATAGCAAGCCCGACCTAGACTACGCTCCCGACAGCAGCAGTCTAGGGAATGCCCTCAGTCAGCCACTAGGCGGCCAAGTCTGGTTGTAAAACAGGCAGCTTTTTCCTTTGTTGTCACTGTCTGCCACCTTGTGGTCATTGGACGCAATTCTGCCAGAGGTCGAGCGGAGCACAGCAATCTCACTTCTTTCCTATGGCTGCAAAAAGACTTGTAAAGCCAAGGTCCGAATTGGACTTTCAGTCGTTTAAATAATTCTTTCAGCAATCTGTGATTACTCTGCCTTTCTGCTTTCTCTCACATTTATTTACCTTTTATTGAACATTATACAGCTTCAATTTTTGGACCAACAGGTGTGTTGCTTATATAAGATGTCTGGATGAGCTACTTACATTTCATATATAGCAAAATTTCATTCACGTTGATCAACTCATACTTGTTAAGTGGATGCACATTTCTCCATTGGGTATTTACAGCCCAGCTCTGCCCTTTCACAGAGCAGCAGTCGCTGGAAGGTCTCTTAATCCTGGACAGATCTAACAGGTCTTAGTGAAAGAAGGGCCTTTTCTGAGTTTTGCCACAGCCAAAGCTGTGATATGTTGAAATCCTGATTAACCACACTTCTCCCCTTAGTTCCACACAGTCACAGTCACCGTCATCCAGTGTATCTCCAGCAATACCTCACCCGGGGAACAAGAATAAAAAAAAATGGTGCAATATGGCATAACAGGGTGCTTGAAAGGCACAGCCACAAAGGAGTATGGTGCTATCTATGAAGAAGGGTAACCATACAAGAGGGCCTGACTTTTATCTTTAATCATGCATATTGGTAAATGCAAACACATGTACTAATGTTAAATGTAGGTGAAGAAATACCTCTTACCTTATACTTTATGTTGATTTCATATTTAAAACACTTGTCTTGGTTAGAGTGATTTATTTGGGGTCGTTGCCACTGGATTATGCAATCATTTTTAATTTCATCACAATTGACAGTGATATTTGATGGAGGCATGAGATTTTCTGAAATTATATAACCAAGAATTCAAATAATTTAAATCACTTGATCTCTTTTTGCTTTGATAAAAGAGAGTGCAATTGCAAGTAACATCTCTATGAAGAAAGATATTATTTTGTATCTATTTTTCTTAGCAACTCTGTTAGAAATAATCAAAAGACCAAAGTTCTTTAAATCTTTTCCTCGGGATCAGAAAAATACAGGGACTAAGCCAGGGAACGTGACTTAGGAGCATACAAAGATACAAGTTCCATCCATTTACTAGACTAAGAAGGTAGAGTCCTGTCTTCTTTTATAAGGCTGCTTCTACTGCAGAAGAACAAGCTGATGCTCACCCTAATGTAAGAAATCCAAAGATCATTTATTTCTTCAGGCCTCCTCACATGATGCTTTTGTGACATGAAAGTGTTACTTGCTTGGTGTTGTGAACTATGCACTTTATTCCCTCTTTCCACAAAATTATCCATACACTTATGAGAAAGATGCTTCAGCTTTAAGAATCTAGCCAACTCCTTCACGTATCTTCCCTCATTTCATAGATGTGAGCAAAAAGATGAGGACCTTTACATTTTCATCATTGCCAAGGACTTGATTATTGTAACAGCAGAGGATAGTTACTTATGACAGAAAGGGTAATAAAAGATTGACGGGAAAGCTTAGTTTCATCTATACTATTTTACATCAATCTTTAGAGACAGGCATGGCTTATTTCTGATGGGCTATTTAGTCAAAGAACAGTCTTGTTTCACCTTGAGTTGACGCTCGGTAGAGTTGATGCTCAAGAAGGAAGCTCAATTCCTCCTTATAGAAAGAATGAAGCCTTGTTTGACCATCTTTTTGGAGACAATACCAAAATCAGTGGAACTTTGCCAAAAAGGCTTTGCTACAGTAGAAGTAATTGCACAGGATGCTTCCAAGCAGAGCGCCGCATGTGAAAGAGCATAGGAAAAAATGGGGCATTTTGTACGTATATCGATTTCTTTAATGAAGGGTATGGTGTTGGCATATGCTGTCCCCACTGGCAATGAGAAGCAATCATGCTCAGATGAACTTTTGAAAAGTCTCCTCTGTTGAAAGGTCTTTGGCCCTTATTGGAAGGTTAGCAGGGGGAAGTACAATTTCTTAAGTCCTGGGGACCTTTCTGGAGGAAAACCTAAACCCAATAAGGGTAGTTTGCTAAAGAATATAAGGAAAGCTGTAGCTGTGAGCTTTCTTTTTTAATTTCCCTCATTGCCCTTTTGCTTGGGGAATAGGTTTTCTTGAAGAGGCCACAGTCTTATTTTGACTACTGAGACAGGGCACTTAGTTCCTTCTCAAGGATAAATGCTCTACTACCCTCATAAAATAATGAAAATAAAGCAGAAAAAAAATTTTACTTACCAATTTCATACAATTGAATGTACTCATCATAGAATTGGATCAGGGAGTCCTTGCTAGACCCGTTCACCAGGAAATAAGCTTTATTTACATCTATCCTCACATTTTGGAATCTACATCCCCAGTTTCTGCCATTTTCATCTCTAATGTAAAGCTCACATTCCATTGCATCATCATACCTGTAGACAGCAAGGTATTTTAGTTAGACATGGGCAGCGTGACGTGTTGAATGAGAACTCAGACTTCCCTAGCTCAAGCAGATCTACTTACCTCGAGTTCTGCCAGTAGAGGAAGTACTGAGTGTCTTCTGGAGCATCCCTGCCTGCCTGCCACGTGCAGTTCATGAGGGAAATGTTATAAATCACACAGGAGAAGTTTTCAATGGCTGACCCATTTATGCCTGCAAACACAGGAATGTCCGTGATGAGGAAAAATCATGTGGCTCGATCCAGGCTGGAGGATCTTGGTACATGCTTAGATATGTTAGACAGCTGCGACTGCAGCTGGTTATTGCTTGGGTTAGGAATTACTTGCTTCATTTTAGGCAGTAACAATGGAAGATATTTTCACTGACAGATTCAATGAGTAATTTGTCATGGATAAATCCTCCAGAGATATGATAGCTGCATCTGATAAAGTAAGTCTCAGGGGAGCCTACACTGCTCTAGTACAGGCTGACAGCTGAAGTGCCTACCCCTGTGCTTTCAATTGTTCCTGTTCAAAAGGAGACTGGTGCCACGATGCCACAAAGCAAAACAGTCACCTATCATCCTTCTATACCCTGCCATAGCATTTCTATTTGAAGGATGTTCTTCAGTGCCCTGTCAAATGAGTGGATAGCATGAGGAGGATCCCTGTGGACTCCAGAGAAGGACAGAAAGGGAAGTGCAGAGTTGTGAACTTTTTCAAGACCTCAGGGAGGTGTAAATGTAAACTTGTGAGGTGTTTGGACTCTGCAGTGATACCTTCTTCCACCTGGGATTGACATGAGGAATCTTCTGATCACAAACATTTCAATTTACTTCTTAACCCCCAGCCTCAAGAAAACCCAATAAGGAAACTAAACATACACTTTAAAAGGAAGGATGATTTATCCATCCTTTTATAAAGAGTTATCAAGTATTTTGAGCTTGATGAGGCAGGAAGCAGTGCTGTTTAGTACATGCCAACTCCATGTTGCTTAAATGAGCAGATCTTGTACTTCTTTCTCTTAACAGTCTTATATATATTACCCCCTCATACAAAGAGGAGTAAAGGTTCTCAGACCTTCCATTGTTGTGGATGGGACACTGCAAAGGTTTGGGCATTACATCATGAGATATGCGGTGACAAAATTCAAGATGTCACAGATTTCTCAGTGAAGAATTTCAAAACTACAGCCACAACTGTGTTTCACTTGAATTTTTAAAGACATTCAAATGCAGTCAATAAAATATTAGCATGAACAGTTAAAAGAGAATTAGTAATTAAAAAGATGGCACCAAGTAAGGTGGCAACTGCAGACTGAAAAATTGCTGAGCTAGTTGTAGGAAACTCCTTTTCTTATCATAAGGCTGTGAACAAGAAACTGTTCATCCTAGAGGAAACAAATAAATTAAGGGATGAATGGTTTCAGTTTTTCTTTTACCCCCAGGCCATTGGAAGTAGGCAAATCCTTTCCCAAAGTCTAGCATATTACCTTGAGGAATATATCTGCATACGGTTGAGTATGTGCCATTCATGTTCACAGCTGTGACAGAAAAGCTTGCTCCATTGTGCAGAGGAGGTGCTATATTTCCAAATGTGCACTTCATGTCCTCTGCCTGAAAAATGTCATGCAGAAGGTTTACTTTTTAGTTTTTCATCTATTGGTTTACACAGTGCTGCTCCCTGTAGAAACTGCTTTAGCTTGTGCTTGATTTGTAACAGTGGGACCACTGTGAAGTGAGTAATGTAGGTACTGATGTCTTCCCAGGTTTGAGAACTCTTTTCCCAGAAGCTTTGGGTGATGAACTTCCACCACTGTAAGGTGAAGAGTTCAGTGCTTCCCTCCAGAAAATCTCATGGAAATGTTAGGAATAGCAGTTCCTCCCCTCCTTCTACCCATAGTCCACCAAATCAGTTGAACTGCCTCAAAATAGAGCGTATGTGGTTTCATAAGGGTCAACAGATGGCTGTAAAATGCTTTGTACTCCTTTGAAAGACAAAGTGAGATACCTCACAAATGAATGCCTAGGCAAGGAGCTGGCTTGAGATTCATCTCCATGTACATTAGTTTTCTAAAAACTAGCATCTAAGTCATGTAGGTGCCTTGTCTATGCAGTGATGAATGAAGACACCAACAGTGGAATATAAGATGCATGGGATACACTGCCTTCAGAGCTTAGAGGACTATAACTTCCATGCTTAGATAGTTGAAATGAGGATGATGTGAATCTACTCAATTCTGTGATTACTTGAACAGGCGGTATAAATGCATGAAGTTATCACAGGAGTCCCCACATGTCAGAATTTTCTAGATACTGCCTACAGAAACATTAATGTTTACCATAGATGTAGTATACATCTTGCTTGACACAGTAGTGTAGTGTAAAATGCTCGCTCGCTCTCTATTTATGCGAAATAGAGTGTCAAAACCAATACCTTCCTTTTACAGTTCCTGCTCCTGAAACAACTTCATTTTGGACAGAACCTACCCAGTCAGATGCACAAGAAATATTTGCCAAATGGGTGGAGACAACTTTGAACTCTACAGGAAGAAAATTTAGCTAAGGCAGAAGTGATACATGTACAGGGATAATCCCAAGAGGACAGCTTCATGACTTGCTTCAAACTATCTGTGCAGTTTGTAAAGGCCAGTGAAAAAGAAAACTATTTTGGTTAAAAAACATAGTAGCTGCAAAACAGGAAATGCTTAGCTTGCTGTCTTCTCTTCATAGGTATGGAAAACAGACTAAATCAGAAGCAGAATTTGTCTTTTCATAAAGTTATGACATTTCTCAAGTAATCCATTTACACAAGATCTGAGTTCTAGATCTCCTGTCTGTAATCAAAAGTTTGGATCTGAATTGGTGCTGAAGTTTGGGTCTGGAATTTGTCAAGGAATGTGAAAAATAGTAATAAGAGCTTCTACTGGTGCATTGGTCAGAAAAGAAAGATTAAAGAAAGTGTACTGTCCCTCATAAATAAGACAAGGAGGACTAGTGACAACTGACATGGAGAAGGCTGAGGAACTCCATAAGTTTTTGCCTTAGTGTTCACTGGCAACCACTCTTCCCACATGTCTCAAGTCCCCGAATCTCAAGGCAGGGACTGGGGGAATGAAGTTCTTTCCATCATAAGAAAGATCATGTTTGAGACCACCTGAAGAACCTGAACATACAGAAGTCCATGGGATCCAACAAGATGCTTCCTACAGTCCTGAGAGAATTAGCTGATGTAGTTGTCAAGTCACTCCATCATATTTAAAAAGTCATGGCAGTCAGATGAAGTACCGGTGGCTGGAGAAAAGTGAATATCACACCCATTTTTACAAATGGTCATATGGAAGATCCTGGGAACTACTGACCAGTCAGCTTCACCTCCATGCCTGGTAGTCATGCAACAGATCCTCCATGAGGTTATGTTGAAGCATACAGAGAACAGGGAGGTGATCAGAGACAGCCAACATGGCATCGCTAAGGTCAAGTTCTGCCTGAGTAAGCTAATTCTCCTCTTCAATGGAGGACTGCATTAGGGTAAGAGCAACATATATCATCTACCTGGATTTCAGTAAGATCTTTGGCATGGTCCCACACAGCATCCTTGCCTCTGAAATGGACAGGTGTGGGTTTGACAATTGGGCTGCTAGATGATAAGGAACTGGCTGGATATGCACATCCAAAGATTTACAGTAGTCAATGGCTTGCTGTCCATGTGGAAACCAGTAACAAGTGGTGTCCCTCAGGGGTCTGTACTGGGAGCAGTACTATTTGACATCTTCATCAGTGGCATAGACAGTGGGATAGAGTGCGCCCTCAGCACGTTTGTAGATGGCACCAAGCTGAGTGGGGCAGCTGATTTGCTGGAGAAACAGGGCTAAAAGTCCATTGGCTGAATTTGGTTCAAATCTGCAAGTACCACTTGGTGTCCTCAGACTATAGAATCAGCTGATTTTGTCCAAAGCCCTGCGTTTCCTTTGATTGTGGCATACAGTAAAAGCTATTTGTTTTCCTAATTAATAAGACACTTTGAGATTGTAGCAAGGGGATTTGTTTAAGACTTTTACTCCTATTGTGGCCTTTAGAATAAAAGGGGAAATGGCAGGCAACTGCACCTGATGATATGGTGACCTCACGTGGTAAGGAAAGTATAAGCAGAAGTTTGCAAGGTATAGATTTGCCCATAACACGGCAGAGCTCCAAACATCTATTATTATCTCGATATATAGGGCTATCTAGTAGGTACACTAGACAGCTCTGTCGTGGATATTACACTGCCTGGAAGCTGAAATATAGCTCAGCCATTCACTGTGTGGCTGGAACATCTCATTGGTCCTGAAGTTTGCTTTGATTTCAGCTTCCAAGAAGTAATTTTTCACCCCGTTTCCTTTACTTTCCTGATTAAGCTTGCTTGTCTGTGATCCTAGGCTACCATCATGTGGCCACTTCGAGAATCTCCCCAAATAACAGAAACAAAGACCGATGAATCGGCCCAGAAAGCAGCAAGGTACTACCTGTGTACAAAATGAAGGCCACATTAGCTTTCAGAGGGCTTAATTTCGCTTGATTGCACTCAGTCATCCCTTACACAGATGTTATGCCTTTTCATTTGTGCTTGTTTTGTTCTTCTTTAATACTTCTCCCTCCAAATACTGACAAAACATATCATAATTTCAGAAAAAAAAGGTGTACTTTTTTCTCTAAGTAGCAGCATTGGGCCACTCAATGCATTAAACTCAAAGATACAGGTTTAACTATGCTGGGCATTTCTGCCCACACATTCCAAATAGAGTTTCAAATCATTCCTATATAAAACCCTTTTGTAAGGCCCTTGATATCATCCCCCACAATATTCTTGCCTCTTGACTGAACAGATACTGAAAGAGAGAGAGAGCATTGGACAGATGGACTGCTAGATGATAAGGAACTGGCTGGATATGCACATCCAAAGATTTACAGTTGTCCATGGCTTGCTGTCCACCTGGAAACCGGTAACAAGTGGTGTCCCTCGGGGGTCTGTACTGGGAGCAGTACTATTTGACATCTTCATCAATGGCATAGACAGTGGGATAGAGCGCGCCCTCAGCACGTTTGTAGATGGCACCAAGCTGAGTGGGGCAGCTGATTTGCTGGAGGGAAGGGACACCATCCAGAGGGACACTGACAGGCTGGAGGAACAGGCCCATGCAAACCTCATGAAATTCAACAAGGCCAAGTGCAACGTCCTGCACCTGGGTTGGGGCAGTCCCCTGTACCAATACAGGCTGGGGGATGAACGGGTTGAGAGCAGCCCTGCAGAGAGGAACTTAAGGATACTGGCAGGCAAAAAATTGGACATGAGCCGGCAACGTGCACTCACAGCCCAGAAATCCAGTCACCTCCTGGGCTGCATAAGCAGAAGTGTGGCCAGCAGGTCAAGGAAGGTGATTCTCCCCCTCTACCCTACTCTCATGAGACCCCACGTGAGGTACTGCGTCCAGCTCTGGGGTTCGCAGTACAAGACAGACCAAGACCTGTTTGAGGGGTTCCAGAGGAGGGCCACAAGAGTGGTCAGAAGGCTGGAACCTCTCTCCTCTGAAGGGAGGCTGAGAGAGGGTGGTTCAGCCTGGAGACGAGCAGGCTCTGAGGAGACACTCTTGTGGCCTTTCAATGCATAAAGGGAGCTTCTAAGGAAGACCGAGAGACACTTCTTACCAGGGTCTGTAGTGACAGGGCAAAGGGCACTGGTTTTAAACTGAAAGAGAGTCGATTTAGATTGGACATAAGGAAGACATTTTTTATGACGAAGGTGGTGGGGCACTGGCACAGGTTGGCCAGAGAAGTTGTGTGTGCCCCATCATTAGAAGTGTTCAAGGTCAGGTTGGATGTGTCTTTGAGCAACCTGCTCTACTGAAAGATGTCCCTGTTCATGGCAAGGGGGTTGAACTAGATCTTTCATTTTTTTTACCACCCAAACCATTTTATGACTGCATGAACCTGCCTGCCCCTCAAAAACCACTCCAGAAATATTTTGTCTTTACAGGCTTCTGTGTCCTAGCAGTCAGCCCTGAACAAGCATATCATTGCATCTCCAATGCCCCTGAATGCTTATGTCTTGTTTTTAGGTAAGTCAGTAAGGAGCCGTGTATCTAATTAAATCTGTCCTTTGTACTTAAAAAATTCTTTTCTGAACATCTATACATGCCTCTCACAAAAGTTCCTCTGAAACCAGGAAAAGAGGCAATTTTACACTTCAGTCTCATCAAGGCACTGATTCCACAAAGACCTCTGAAGGTGAGTTTCACAAGAACAGCCAGAGAGGTTGGGTATGCCTCAGTACCATGACAGGTCTCAACAAATCTAGAAAACACTGCTAAAACACAATCTTGTTCTTAACATGGATACTTTTTTCAGTTACTGGAGGATATGAAAGAAAAAGAAGAAAGTGTAATGATGTGTCTTTTAAAACTTTACATAGCAAATTTACCATTACAGTCATGGAAAAATCTCCTGCAGTCACTGAACACCAGTCCTCAGTGAAATTCATGCTGCTCATCCAATTCAGTTCCATTTTCCACTGATCCAGCATCAAATTTCTGATAGGTGAGTCTGGCATTTCCACTGCAAGTGTCACATAACAGGATCAGTAAGGTGCAGGACTGATTCCCAGATTTTTGGGTGCAGAGGTTACTACCTAGCACATCTAAGACAAGGAAAATTAAGCACAGCAACCCCTAATGAGAAACACATTACACTTCACTTCAGAGGATTGCCCTATGGAAGTGTTCTACTCACAGTCTGTGCAGTGCCAGCCAGCACACAACTGGGTGATCAGCAGCATCCACTGGGTCATGGAGATGAGTGCACGAGGAGCCACCATCTCTTCCTTCTTGGAGAGAGAGAACAGTGAAACTTGCTCGAGGTGAAGGATGCCAGTGTGAACCACTCTACCCTGAATTTGTGTAGTCTGACTTGCTCGTATGTCTGCTTCTACACCATCTGACCATGTTTCTGTTTTGATGGGAGGCAAGATTAGACAGGCTTCTCAAGCAGTCACAAAAATGTTCAAATAAACAGTAACAAAGTAAAAGAAGTTGCCCTTTTCTGTAACAAAAAAATTTGTGTGATGATTTGTAAAGCTCGTGATCTCAAGAGCACTTCATAAAACTTACATACATGCGTTTGGCAACTGCTACTTTAAGGTCTAAAGTTTATTTATCTGTCTGCTATATACAAAAGTTAGGATGAATAGACTTCAAGGGGGTGGGTAAACAGCTGCAAATAGAAAGTATCAAAATGGGTCACAGCGTTATCAATCAGTCCAAGTTACCCAATGGTGAATATAGTAAGTTTGGTGAAGGTATTAGTTTATGTACTTTCAAGAAAGTTTTTGAGTACATACTTGTGGATCTAGGAGTGGTGTCCAACTTCTACAAATCCAGTACCAAACCCAGTAAGAAAATCAAAACTGTGACTAGGACCTTTCTTAGCAGACAGTAGGTACTTCATCTGCAAAAAACTTCTTTCAACTTAGCACCATTTATTGCTCTGACAGCTTTTTAGATTTTGCCTGGGACATCACCCCTCCAGCTCTGGACTTTCTAGAGTCTCAGTGAATACCTCAGCAAACAAAATAGTTGGAAAGATAAAGATGGACCTACCTTCATTTTCAGAATGTCTTTATCTGGTTTACCTTTCTATCATAGACTTCAGGCTCAGAGGAGATAGGAAGACTCAGATTTTAAGTGATAGCATGCCTATAAATAGGGCTGTTTCCCTTGCAGACTGTGTTTTGGGAACTGTCGTGCCATCGGAAGTGTTGCAAGATATGATGTTCATCACTTCCCTCCTGATTCTTACCAAATTAGAGTAATTGCACAGCTCTTGATTTCATAGAACAGGAACAAGCCGTTAGCTGGTTAAATTTTCCTTTCTGCTGTAGAGAGTCCACTGGTGCTTGAGAATCCAGCGAGTGCATAAAAAACTTTTATTTTACAGGTATTTCTCTCTAGCTCTAAATAATACTGAGCAGTACAAAGTATGTCTCAATACAAACCATCTCTGAGGGTTGGGAGCTGTGGGGGGCTCCCCATGGTGGGTCAGGGTGGGATCTGGCAGCCAGGGCCCATCCCACCCCCAGCCAGGAGCAGCCAGGGGCACCAGGGGTGCTGACATGGGGTCCTGGGCCCTGGGCAGGGTGGGTGAGCCTTGGAGGGCTGGACAGGGATGCTCTGTGGGGGCACTCAGGAAGATGACAATGCAAATTGTGAAAGTTCCTTAAGCCTGTGGATAAAGATGACTTCAAATCTTGGATATGAAGTCTTCAAATAAGATATATCACTCTAGGGCCTGCTGCTGAGCATTTGATACCTTCTCTGGTCACAGCTGTGCATTTTCTGAAGGAAAGTGTTCTTCTCAATAGTACAAAGCATCAAAAGCTCCCTTATACCCTGAAAGGCTTTTCTTCATGGAATACGATGTAATTTACTTAATATGGAGATCTATAATCCTTGTGAAGTAATTTCATTTCTTCACATGTTGAAATTGAATCATCATTAGAAAACATGACATTTTTCAAACAGCAAGATATGTCAACATTTTCCTCTTGAAAACAGACAGATCTGTTCTGCTGGAATTAAAAACTTGTAGGAAAGAGAACTACCCATGTGATTCTCTACCACTGCCAGCCTACTATATTTGGAAAAAGTCATCTGCTGCCCAACGCGCTTCCAGGATGCTCCCTGATTCACCTTCATCAAAATCCCAAGGTCATTCCTACCCTTCTGCTTCTTTATTGACATATGGAGTGATATAACCATATCAGGAGTAATACATATACCAGCTATTCACACATAAAAAAGATATATAGTTATTTCAAAAAGGGAAAGTGAAAGATAATGCCATGCCAACTGTCTTCAGGGACAAAGAGGACTCACTCTCTAGAGACCCAGAAATGCTTAGGATCACGAGTATTTCTGCTTCCTAGATTCCTGCTAGAGTGTGAGATTGATGACTGATGGGCTATAAATGGACCATAATTTTCCACATTTATTCTCTTCTGTTGATTGTAAACGTGAATGATGTAAACTGAGTTGTTACTGAGACCAGGCAACATTCCAAAGTGGATCTCTGACCTGCTTTCTTCTCCGCAGCTCATACAATATAAAGAGAACAGGTGTAGCACAGCAAGTCTACTTATTGTATTAGTAACTTTCTGCCTGCAAAAGTATTTTCTACAAAAATAAAAACTGAACCAGCTTCATTTCTGCTTACATGCAGTACTACAAGCACAGAGCAAGACATGAACTGAAAAACAATGTATTGATGCACTGTGGTTGTGTTTATGCATTTTATCAAGTCTGTTAGTAACTTGGTATTGGTTGAGGAGATGAACAACTCACCTTGAGCATCCAGAACTTAAAAAGCTCGCCATTCCTAGAAACAGTAATCAAGAGAGAATCAACAGTCTGGTCTGGTCTTTTGTACTTTCAGAGGGAAAGGTCTAAGGCAATGGTAGCTTTATCATGACCAGTTAATTTGAGTTCACTTTCTTCATATGGTAGGAGAGAATAAAAATATGACAAAGTTTTTCTGAAGCATAGTTATGAAGCAAATAGTGGGAATGAGGAGCAAATAATAAAAGGTGGATATTCTACTAAAAAGCAAATCTAGTTATAGAAAAACTATTTGATAAGAATCACTATGACTACTCCTATCACATTAAAGATGTCAACAGACAAAGCAACTGAAAGTTTACACTTCAGGTCTGGGCCCATGGTAGTCATTTAGAGGAAATGTAGTCCATTCTCAGGTTTCATTGTACTTCCAAATTAAAGAAATTCCACACTTACCCATGTAGGTATTTTCTGAACACTTACTGTGCTGTAAAGGTGGAAGAAAGGACTTCAGACTACAAAGAATGAACCCCTCTACACTTCATTATGTCTTCATCTTCGGAAGAAAGCACTCATTTTTGTGGTGGTAATGGACTACATTTCATGGAGAAGGGATGGGGGGAGGGAGTGCTCAGGGTAATAAAATCAGAGCCACAGGAAATGTCGCAGACAATCAAACAGGGTTCTGGAAAAAGAAGGAAGACAGAGTTTTTGTGCGTCTGTCTTTCTCCTTTCCCCCAGCCTCTCAGCTCCCTTGGTTTGAATCCTCCAGTAGGTGAGTTCCCAGAGCATTAAGCAGTCTCCCCCCACTAAAGCAGCAGCCAGAAACTAGGAGCTCTGCTCACCCACTGGTGCCTCACGCTGCAGGAGTGAAGAAGGGAGGGAGCTGAGGTGAGCCATGCAGCCCAGAGATCTGGCTGGGGCAAGGAAGGCTGGGATCAGTTGCACCCAAGTTGCATTTACTGGTCTTGCGCTGCTTTAGGGATAGTGTTTAAGGGCAGCTTTGCTGTGAGGGGGCTGTAGTTCCACAGTTACATTGAGATTTCTTGGCACAAGCAATTGGACCACAAGGCTTTGCCCCCTGACAGCTGTGGCTGCATTGCTGGGCAGCATCTGTATCTGAGACACTCTTTCATCACACTGTTTAGTGTTGATGCAGTAGGATCTTGACTGACCTGACCAATTGGGCTTTTTCTCTGCCTAAATCTGATCCTGGGAAATGATGTCAACTTCCAGCTTTTGAGTCATCCCAATCATGCATCTTACAGTGGGTGGACAAGGGCAAACACATCTGTCCAGTGCTGGGTTCTCTTTCTCCACTTGAAGTCTCACAACTTTGTGGCTACTTGTGCACCACCCAGGCAATGCCTCACTCTAAACAACTCCTGAGCCTGTAGAGCAGGCAGCAGAGAAGTGTGCTTTCTGGGGCTCTCTCAGATTGTACACCTCTAACACAAAGAGGAAGTCTTGGGTTTGAGGTTTTGGGGTTTGGGTAGTTTTTGTTTTTAAACTGGAATATACTGCAGGAGAACAGTCTAAACAGCCCACAAGGGCAGTGGAGTCACCACAGACAAAGGAACCATCCTACCAGGGGATTTCTTTACTTATCTATATTTAGGGAAAGTCCTCACTTGAGGCTTTCAAAATTGCAAACAAAACAAACAAACAAACAAACAAATAAATAAATAAAAAGTGAAACTGTTGCTATTAATGGTGTTACCAAAGGCTGTTTTCTTTTAGAGGTCAGAAAACTAGTGCTGAGTGTCCTTGCTATGATCCAGGAACTGGAAGAGAAATGAGGAGAAAGAGAGAGAGAACAGAAAGCCAGAGGCACTGGGCTGTTTACAAACTTTTGGCTCTACAGGGAGTAAAGTCATTGCAGGAACAGGATTAAAACCAACCTTTCTTAAAAGCCACAAAAGCCTGTAGAATAATTTACCATTCCAACAATAATAGGAGGGCTCACTGCTTGGGCATTTTGCTATACCGGTGTGTTACAGCTTTTGTGTAGACTGCAAAAATATAAATGGGAGACATAACCCTCTTTTTGGTCCTTGCAGCAAGAACTTCCTAGTTTTTAACAAATCTCTTTCTCCACAGAACAGAGGAACAGCCAAGGAGACCAGGCTAAAGGACTTCTGTCTGTATGAACATTCAAGCCACACAGTTAGAAGGTTATATAGCCTGACCATCCTTGCACATTGAGTGTTATCTCGAGTCTTTGCCCAGGCATGGGAAAGGAATACCTTAATCACCCTGATAAACCCACCTCCACTGTTTCATGGATAGGATTTCTGGTGTTCTCATCAGGGTACTGGTAGTGAACAAGTTCTCTGAATAGCTTTGCAGTTTCACCAGTTTTCATCGTGAAAGCAATGGGGGTGTAAGTGCACGAATGGCCATGATCAACTGTGAATGAAGCGGGATGGAGAGGTCCATAAGCAGACCTTGTCTGTTTAGTTCCCCTTAGATTAAAGTTAGCTTTGGCTTTAGTTGGCCACTTCTGATGCACATGCTCTTATCTTTAGCCAGTTATAACTTAAACAGAAGGTTCTTGCTCTGCTTGTTTTAAAAAGCTATTAAAAATAAATTGTTGATTAAAACTTATTTAGAAACACAGAATCATAGAAAGATTGGGTTTCAAAGTTGGCTTCTTGGAGGTAATCTGTTCTAGTGGAATTTTATGACCCTGAGAGAACTTTATCTACCATGAGAGGTTTTCAGCCATCTGAGATGACTTTAACCATCCTGAGATCTGCTGGAAGGGCAAAATAGCAGGGTACAAGCCAGTCAGGAGAATTACAAGAGATTGCTGGCAAAAATATTTTGATACAGATGCTGGACAAGATGACTGCAGGAGGTACTCAGCCAGATCTGCAACTCCTCAAAGAAGAACTGATCACAGATGTGACAGTCATTGACAGTCTTGACTGCAAGCATCTTGAAGAGGTGGACTTTAAGGTCCTAAGAGAAAGAAGGAAGGCAAATAGCATCCTATATACATTGGATATCATGAGAGCAGACTTCAGCTTGCTCAGGGCAGTATAGGATCTGAGATCTAGTGCTCTGACCATTTCTCAGCTCTTAACTGGGACACCGGCAGTAATTCAGAGACTTCCACTATGGATGTCCTGGACTCCCACCAACAGCTTGGGTTTCACTTCCAGCACCTCTTTCCTGTTCTTTCCTGTGTCTTGGATACCATGATGCATACCACAGGTCATCCCTTGCAGTACCAAGTAACCTCTCTAAATGGCTCATGATGTCTTCCACCTTTGCTTTGAAATGCAATCTACTATGCCAGAGGTGTTCTCACATGCCTCATAGACCCAGGTGTCTGTGCCCTTTGCCATCGCTTCCTGCCTCCTGACCTTGTAGATCTGGCTGAAGGGCAGACCTCAAAGGGTTATAGTGAATGGGGCTACATCTGGTTGGCAACCAGTCACCAGCGGTGTTCCTCAGGGCTCAATGCAAGGGTCAGTTCAGTTCAAATATTTATAAACAATTAGGATGCAGGAGTTGAATGTACCATTAGCAAGTTTGCTGATGATACCAAACTGGGAGGTGCTGTTGACGTTTGCAAAGGGATCTAGATAGATTGGAACATTGGGCAATGATTAATGGGATGAAATTTAACAAGTCCAAATGCCAGATTCTGCACCTAGGATGGAATAACATCAGACACAAGTATAAACTGGGAGAGGAGTGGCTGGAGAGCAGCCCTGCAGAAAGGGGTCTGGGGGTGCTGTTGCCAGCAGGATCAATAGGAGTCAGTAGTGCCCTGGCAGCCAAGAGGGCAAACCACACCCTGGGGTGCATCAAACACAGCATAACCAGCCGAAAGAAGCAGTTACCCCGCTGTATTCAGCATTGGTGTGGCCTCACCTTGAATATTGTGGGCAGTTCTGGGCCCCACAGTTTAAGAAGGGTGTGAAAGCCCTTGAATGCATCCATAGGAGGACAACAAAGCTGATGAAAAGGCTGGGAGGCATGTCCTGTTAGGAGTGGCTAAGAACTTTGGGCTTGCCTAGTTTGGAGACAAGAAGGCTGAGGGGTGACCTCGTTGCTCTCTACAGCTTCCTGAGGAGGGGACATGGAGAGGGAGATGCTGAGCCCTTCTCCCCGGGAACCAGTGATAGGATAGGTGGGAATGGTTCAAAGCTGTCAGGGGTGATTTAGGCTGGACATTAGGAAGCATTTCTTTACCAAGAGGGTGGTCAAACACTGGAACAGGCTTCCTGGAAAGGTGGTCAATACCCCAAGTCTGTCGGTGTTTAAAAGGCATTTAGACAATGCCCTTAACTATGTGCTTTAACTTTTGGTCAGCCCTGAAGTGGTCAGGCAGTTGGACTGATGGTCCCTTCCAACTGAAATTATTCTATTCTATTCTATTCTATTCTATTCTATTCTATTCTATTCTATTCTATTCTATTCTATTCTATTCTATTCTATTCTATTCTATTCTATTCTATTCTATTCTATTCTATTCTATTCTATATTCTATTCTATTCTATATTCTATTCTATTCTATTCTATTCTATATTCTATTCTATTCTATTCTATTCTATTCTATTCTATTCTATTCTATTCTATTCTTTCTAGTCTAGTCTAGTCTGGTCTGGTCTGGTCTGGTCTGGTCTGGTCTCTATTTCCTCTGCTGCAGGACCTCCCTTGGTGCCTCTCTGCTGGAGCTCAGTTCACAGTATGGGCTGGCTCAAAGCGTGTTTCCCTCCAGCCAGGGCTCTGCTCCAGCCTAAACTGAAATTCCCACAGGAAACTCTGGTTTAATAACAACTAACTCTGGCTTCTCAGTTTAGGGGCCACCATACTGAGTTTTTTCACCTAGCACAGTCTTTTCTTAACCTCAGCAGCACCTCTTCTGTCTTGCAGGAATTCAGTTTGCCAGAACATGCAAATCACTTGAGACATTCCCCTATGCAACAGTCTGTCCTATTTTTCTTCTTTTCTGGCAGAAGTGCAGAAAAAAAGATCAAACCAATTTCAGAAGTTGTTTTAGCAGCCTCATGTAAAGCTTTGGAAAAGGTCTTCAGGAATAGAGTTGCCTAGTAGGCACAGGTGAACTTTTTTTATTCTGTAGAGACACTCTTCAAATAAGGCCGATGTGTAGAAAAAACAGATCATTTGTAACAGCAGTATTAGAGAACTCAGCTGTTGTGACCATGTAGCCCTGTAATATGGTATTGCCATTGCTAGCACCAGGCCGTAAGCTTTGTAATAAGTTTGTAAGGCCTCAGGGCTGAAGTTTGTTAGGCTTGTTCTGCTTGAACTTTTCTTGGCCTGTTTGTAGTTTTGTTTGACCAGGTGTCCATGGCTAACTTGGTTTACTTTTGCTTCTGTTTATATGGTACCACCAAGGTTCTACAACTCTAATGCATTGATGCAATGTAGGTCTGGATGACAGCAGTGGCCTTAGAAATAGAGACACTGGATCAGGCATAGAAGAGGTGTAGAGGCATGGGGCTGGATAAGAGATGGGACACAGGCATGGCACTGGGCACTTCATGGCTCTAAATGGCCTCTAAACCCAGGTTTGCCCAATCTAAATAATCCATCCACAGAAGCACAATGTGTGATTAGCCTCCAAATTGATGGTTTTGTCTCATACCTCCTTACTAATTGAAGGATCCAGGGTGTGCTGCTTCTGTTTTGTCCAGATGTTACAAAGTCCCACAACCAGCCTGTTCCATTTGCAGCTAGCAAGTGGCAGGCTTCTGCTGGAGAGCTCAAAAGCTCAATTTCCAACATTTCCCACCCACCCCCATAGACACATAATTATATCTGGTACCTGTTAGTGATCATATTTTAAGCTACTTTTTCATCTACCACAGATATGAAGTGGTGAAAAGCGGGAGGAAATGTTTGGTTTTATAAATGGCTGTGAGCAATGTCTAGGGCATGCTGTGCTGAAGTGGGCAGCAGCATAGTTTGAAGGCAACAAAAAGACTTATGAGAAAATTGTCTCCTGAACACTTTAATAATATTTTAATTTTAATATATTTTAATATATTTTTAATAATAATAATATATGCTCATACAAATAATTTTGTATGAGCAAATGATAATTTCTAAAAGGTTTAATCTTCGCTGGTGTTCAGTGGATTTTCATAGAGATGAAAAATTTTTATTCCTGATCACAATCTTGAAATGACTATACCTTTTCTAAGGCACTGGACTACTCAAGATCCTGAATAACCCCCTTAAGTTTGGTTGTTCTTATTTTACTCTTTTGCTTGGTGTTGAAAAGTCGTGTATTAACTTCCAAAGCACTACTGAAGTGTTTTAGTTGAAACATTGCATGAATACTTCTGATAAGAAGAAACAAAAATAATCCAAAGAAATTATTTATTGAAAATGCAATCAAATACAAAGAGGCTTTTAAAGATAAGCTCTTGGGACATGGTCTTTACAGACAATGCTATTTTCTCTGCTTGCGAGAGGGGGAAAAAACCTGTAAATTACTGCACACAAGATACATATATTTGAAAAAATTCAAGCTATTTGTTTCACTTGCATGCTTCACTTCACATGCATGAAGAAATTCACTTAATTTCTTCAATAATTGTTATTATTTCTCCAGTTTCATGTTTTATATATTGATTCTTATATTCTCTCTATTAAAGGAAGAATAAAACATTTTATTAGTTTCATGCATGAGATTACTCACGATTTTACAATTTATCAATCTCCTGTCATTCAGAGTGTTGTTATTTATTATATAGAAGCTGTACTAGGATTCTCTCAATGAGAGGACTGAAGCAGACATATCTAAGTCTTCCCTCCATAAGGATGAATGAAAGACTTTTCAACCCAAAAGCCAGAAACCTCATCTTTTTAAACATGGAAAAATTAACATGACAAAGGAACAGAAAGTAAAAGAATTTATAAATCACACCAGTGGTCCAGTGTGTCCTTGCAGACACGTTCTTGTTTCCAGACCTGGTTGTAGCCAATTTAAAGACTGAAAATTGCAGCAAACTTTGCAACATGCTTGTCAGATGGGCAGATCCTGCAATGTCTGTCTGCCAGTTCCTTCTTCTCATGAGTCTCTCCAGATTTCCTCATAAGCTAAACCTCCAGCTCTCTGCTATACATTTTTGCTTACCACATCCTAGAAGCTTTTCTTCTTGCAGTATCATTGCCAAATACTAACATGGGTCTCAACATCTGCTATGACACAACTGTTTTTGGCCAGCAGTAGATTTACTTTGTCCCGTCTCTCCCCACAGTTGACCAACGGTCTGATTCTGCGTTATTATTTTGCTGAGAAGCTTAGGCTCAGCACTATTGTAGTGATAGCATATGGCTTATAGGGAGAACAGGGAGAAATTGTGTATATTTTCCAGTGTTCCAGGCAGATGGATGACAACTATTTCAGAATGGAAAAGGCAAAACCAGAATTCTTTGCATGTGGACCTTCTCTTTCAATACCCCAAGAACAAGAAAAAGAAAGAAAATTTATCCTTGCTTCTGGGCATCTCTCTGATGCTTAAGTCATATCTTTATGACTTCAGTGGATTGTTATTTGCAACAAATTTCAGGCAAACAGAAAGAAAACATACCTGGAAATCTGCTGGAGAGAGCTCAGGGAATGGGTATTTTGGCTGTGGTATTGTAGGTGAAGTTTTTTTCAAATAAATTCTTCTACAGTGACAAAAAAGGTTGGCAAAGATTTAATATGCAAACATATGAATAGGTACTATATAATAATGCTTCTGAGGTACTATTTTGTTCCTCTAAGACAAAAGCAGTGAAAGAGTAACTAAAAATTACATAGGCTGAATATAATGGTATCATTTCATTGTTCAGAATTTTGATGATAAGAATTTATTTTATGAATTATTAAAGAATCATAGAAGTTGGTTTTTTAAGTATCTGAAAGGGAAATATCCTCAAAACAAGGAAACAATTTAATGTACCACCCATCTACATTGCAGGGTCTGATGGCAGGAAAGCGGCACGGACATAAGGCCTTGTCCCAGTTTTGGAAAGCGTTGTTTTATATTGATCAAGTGAATAAGAAGATTGTGAATCAGAAATACATAACCTACTTGAGGGACATCCAACAGGTCATGATTTCTGCTATAGTACAGTGTGGATTTTCCCTCTCCCTCCTCTCCTTTAAAAAGAGGCCAGAAATTTTCTCTTGGGGAAAGAGGTGTTATTTCACTACAGAATAAAATTTTTGCACAAGAAATAAGGCTTACATTGTGCAAAGAGAAAGTATGAGACTTGCTGCCAGTACTGGAATCAGAAATAGCATATATGATGTAGATGTGAGTTCTTCTCCTGAAAGACAAGCAGTATTCAACGTGTTGGTATCACAGAAGAGTAATGATTGCACAGGTTTGTGCAACCTGCTTTGCATGATCATATCAAGAACCAGTATGAAGTGGCTGCTTCTTTAGTTTAGCACCTCAGTGCCCTGTAACATGTGAAGGAGTGGGATGGCCAGCACTGGTGGACTGTCTATGGCAACCTGAGACCTTACCAAGCATTTTGTGAGGAACTGAGGCCTACAGAGAACTTCAAAATCCAAGGTGGCAGAGAGTAACAGGGGAAAAGAGCACTTTATAAAGCCAAAAGTAGAAATAGAAGAAGGAAAAGTGCTGGCAACAGACCTCAAAAAGGTTTGCTTTATTCATTATCTCCTTGCAAGAAGCACCCACTGTCACACCAGAATGCTTGAAGACCTCCCTCATATTCAGCGATATGCACTTCTTGCTCCTTCTCATCCTAGCAAACTAATCTGCAAATACTGTGTTCCCACCTCTAAGGGATCATAAGTGAGGCAGACGAGTAAGAACTGAGGAAAAACTAAGTCAAGGAAGTGATTTTCATTCTTACCAAACTCTACGGGTGTACTCCACTCTCCCCAGCTTGGGCTCACCAAGCAGCCGTTGTCAGTTGCTCTGATTTTGACGCTGTACCTTTTTTCCTTGCTGAAGCTCCCAAATATATAGGAGTTTCCTGTGATGTTTCTTGCCTAAATAAGAAACAACTAGACTGAGAGCTTTTTATTCACCAGATGTATAGATGTTATTAATGCATCAGGTTCATTTAATGATGCAAAGAATCGCAAAAGAAAATTTTACATATACTTCTGTGAACAGGTGAGTAAAAATTAAATAGAAAATCATCACTTAAGAAATTAACTTGTTCCATCCTAATTCTTTTTGTCTGAATGTTTTTTAATTGGTGATATTGGAAAAAAAATTAATAGTTTATTTTCAGTCTGTAAATTATTTATTTTACTGGAAAGTAATTCTTCAAAAATCTGGAATTCCCTTACCGTGGATGCTTTCAGAACTGGAGTGTAACAGCCAGATTATACAGAAAGGACTATTTTGACATATGTTGAAATTATTCTCAGAAGAATATTGAGCTTTCTTGAAAACTTGTGGGTTTTTTTCTTCCTTTTTTATACTTGGCTTAATCTTTTAGGTGATATTTTCTTGCCTCCTCCATCTCAACCCCTTCCAGACACCATTAATAAAGAAAAGATTCTCCACATTTTATGTCTTTTAAGTGTAATGTGGAATTATGATCCATATTTCTACATATACATAAATTTAGTAGGAAGTAAAAAAGACTGAAAAATGGAAGGTTTTGTGACTTGCATAGAAGCAATGTAAAGTTCCACATGTGCAGGTGAGGTTTTTTTACCATGTATTATAAATAACTGTTTAAAACTTGGAGTTTAGGTAACTTGTGACTAAAAAGCAAACAGTATACTGAAACTGGTAGTGTGAAACTGGAACAACTTGGTTGGAGGATGCTCTGATGTAGATGAAATTTCAACCCAGCATAAATGTTAGATTAATATGGTAATAAAGACTTACTGTTTTCGATGTGGTTTTGATGGTTTTTTTGGGATCAGCCTAGCAACAAGAGAAAGTTTTAATTTTTATGATTATTCTTTTTGTTACTGTATAATAAAGGGTCCTGTCTAATGAATGTTTGAGTTTCAAGACAAAAACCAAACACATCTAATATTATAAATGCCTTCTTTTAAAGACTGTGAAGTTAAGCTGTTCTTCCACAGAAAGGTTTTTCCTCACCACTGGTGCTCTGAAATACTGTAGCCTTTAAATTTGACTGCAGAACTGAGTATCAAAGAACTAAACAAAAAAAGGCTCAGGTTACCCACCAACTAAAATTTTACTTTTACCTGTACAAAAAAAAAAAATAATCTAAAAAACCTAGTAAACTCAGACAATATTTTTTTCCATTAAAAATTTTGTCTACGTAGCTAATACATGCTTAAATATTTCATTTAGCTACGTTATGTCTCCACTTTATTTTTTTTTTTTACTGTTGGAACAGCAAACAAATATTTCTGCAAATACTTCAGGCTTTGGTTTTGATGGATGCAAAACTGCTTTCCATATTCATCCAAGTCTTCAAAATACTTGTAGTTACTGAGATGTTTAATAACAACCATATACAATTAAGACCTGGAAAACCTGGATATTCTGTTCCAATAACCTGACAGAATATTTCTTTTTATTCAAAGGCATAGATAGCTCTTTCCACTTTAAGTTAAAAAGAAAGGACACAGAACTTAATGAAAGCCAAAATGAACAAATACTGTGTTCGTGTCCCTTACACCTGATAGTGACAGCTGTAGTGCAACCGTCTTCATTGTGCATGCTGCAGACCTAGTTTAGATAAACCTAAACTCCAAAACTCCTTCAGCAACAGCATGGCAATGTCAGCAAATGGGGCAACAGAAGAAGGAAGCAAGGCTGGATACACAAAGGGCAGGGGTATAAAGTATGGGGTTCCAGGCTGAGATACCCAAGGGCTCTTGCAGCACATCTTAACTTACAGGTGCACCTTCGTAACAATGCATGTGTTACTTCTTTGGACTTACTTTAGTAATAAATAAAACCTGACTGGGCAGTAATGATGGCTACGAGAAATGTGAACAAATGCAAAGTGAGTTTGTGAAAAACTTGATAAAAAGTGACTGATGGGACAGGAGACTGCAGATAGGAATACCACAGAACAGAAGGTCCTGACCTAATTTCATCAGAAAGCTGTGGTAGGACTCCAAGACTACACTTGGACCCACACTGCCTTACAGGGACACATAAAATTGGTTGTATTAAATTTAACAGTAGCTTTGCTTTTTTGTACTGTATTTAGAGTTCATTTGGTGTATGTTATAACTGTTCATAATAAAGTTGTCAGATAATATGGTCCATGCCTCCATATGTGCTAGAATAGCTATTCACCCACAGTATGGGATTCCTTTGCCCAGTTTCTTTAAGGACGGGCTGTACAGTGGACTGAAAACATTCCCCCAGTTTGCTGCCTCTATTTGTCAGTGACAACAGCCCTAAGCTCATGTGCAAGAGGGGCACTACATGTCAAAAAGGAGAGATTATTTAAGTAGGGAAAGAGAAAAGGCTATTGGTTTATGGTAGTATATGTGGAAATACAAGCATAGAAAATACTATTAAATTATAATTATTCTTACCTTGTTTTCTATGACAATTTCATATTTGAAACAAGCATGTCTTTTCGTGTGGCTTGTGCAAGGTGGTTGCCACCTAATTTCACAAACGTGAGAAGCTTCTGTACAGTTCACAGTGACATTTAATGGAGGGGTGAGTTTTTCTACAATAATATAATCAGAAATACTATTGATTAATAATTAGCTCTTCTCACTCTGACTTTTTACAGTATAGGTAGATGTTCAAGTAACTGGTCTAAAAAGATGTAATTCTGCTTTACCAGAACTACTATATTCATACCATATTCTGAAGCAGGACTCCCACACTCCAGAAGAGGAGACTAGAGTATCAGCAGCAACAGGAGGTAAAATTAAAAAACACAAACCATTTGTTAGATTTTATTGACTTCAGTGTATAATCTGTGCAGGGTTTTGTTTCTTGTGTTGCTTTTTTTTTGGGGGGGGGGTGTTTCTGTGTCAGATTAAAAAGAAGTAATTTCTTTTTCTAATTTTTTTAATGATTAGCAACATTCATTCATTAGGAAAAAAATGAGATTTTGCTCACAGTGTTAAGATAATTTGTTCTTTTATATTATGTGGATGAACAGAATTACAAGACAATGGTATAAGACTGACATCTAGATAGCCCCACTCAGGCATTTTTAGGTAGTTAATTCCAAAAGATGACACCTTTCTTTCAGAGAATAAATATTTGACTGAAATGTTCACAGTTCTCCAACCTATGATTTCAGATTGTCTCTGCATTCATTTGTTTTTGTTCATTCTTTTGACTTTTGACTTTTCATACATCAGGGTTGGGGAAAAGGGAAAACCCCCCAAATTTCTGAGGAGCAGTATTTTAAAATATATATGTTTTTTTTTCCACGGATAAACTCTTCATTCTCTTAGCATAAACCTGGAAATAAAAATGGAAAAAGTTCTTACCAATTCTGTACAGAAAAATCTTCTTCTTATATGACAGAATGTTTCGTCCACTTCTTGACCCGTTTACCAGGAAATCAGCAATCTTGTCTTTTATTGTCACATTTTGGAAACTACATCCTATGTTCCTTCCATAATTATCTGTGATGTAATTCTGGCATCCTGTGAAATCTTCGTTCCTTTACAATGACATATTGCATTAGATATTGATAGGTTACATGTCAGACCAGAAATCAAAATTCCCTAGATTCAAACAGACCTACTTACACTGAAGTCTTCCAGTAAAGGAAATATTGTGTGTCTCTTGAAGCAGTCCTGCCCACATGCCAAGTGCAGTTCATGAAGGAAACATTGAAAATAACACAGACAAAATTTTCAATGGCTGTCCCATTCATGCCTGCAAACACAGGAAGAATATCCCATGTCCACTCTGCCAAAAGACTGTACAACTGCTCAAATCATGCATATTTCTGCAAGATCATTTAGTACTTTCTACCCAACTGATTAGTAAATCCAACTGCATATTTGGGTCTTGCAGTTACGGGTTTACTTCAAGATAGCAATGTTTTTATTTGTGTTGAGCCATGAGGACTATCTACCACTGTTGCAGATGCTGAAGATGTGACTAGGATTTAATCAACTCTTTAATCAACTTGGACACAGTGATGTAGTGGAAGCTAATAACAAAGACAGTTGCTGTTGTGTCCTTTGTTTAGATCCCGTTTATCTAAAAGATCCCCTGTTTATCTAAAGTCCAGTCTACAGTGGACTATAAATTCAACAACCATGAGCAAGGCAAGTTCTCTCTCCTGTGTGTGTCTTAAGTGCTCTGACCCTTGGCTGACTTATAAAGGAATAAGGGTTTAAAATAAGCTGTACACCACTTTCTTCTGTGTAACAGCTGGGTGATTACAACCGAACCCTGAGACTGCTTCCTGAAGCTAGGCCAAGCAGAAGTGCCATGATTTTGAAGGGAGGATAACATATTTTTCAATCTTGACTTGAAAACAGTTGCTAATCTGTTCTGGCATTTTGGATTCAGGTTATGGGGAATTTTGTTTGCACTGAATTTGATAGAAGCAGGCCTGAATATCCCTGTCATTAGTGTAAAACCAAGACAAAATCAAAGTGGAAGTTGATAGCTTGCTCAAGTTAAAAGACTATTCAAATTGTTTATTCACATGCGGAATGATTTCATTGCCTGTTTCTTCCCTATCAGAAGGTGAGATCTCTGACAGGAAATAATAATCATGCCGTACGTCTTTTCAGCTGCTGTCAACATGAATTGAAGGACTGGGTCACAGCTTTCCAAGGCAGTGATTCATTAAACTTAACCACCACATGTACCACCTTTAAATGTACCTCCTTAGTTAGCCTTAAAGCTCCCTATGTGTCTATTTTGACACCAAGTGACTGTCCACTGTTCAAGATTCACTGCAGTCCAGGCTGGAAACCTCTTTTCCTTATGTTCCCACAAGCATCTGATCATGTAGCTGACAGCACGGATTTAAAAAGAAATGCTGTTATTGAGCAAACCAAAACTTCTGACATCAGTGGATGCTTAGGGAGAAAGGCATAAGGAGAGTGAAAGCACCAAGCAGGCCTTTGCCTACATGCTCTCTCATCTACCAGCAAGCAATGCCTTATGGACTTGCAAAGTTAAAGACTACCTCACAGATCACTGTGCTTAGCAGTCCAAGAAAGCCTGATCCCCCATTAATTTCCTTTGACTCTTTTGAATCCCCCTTTTTTTTTTTTTTTCTTTTTCTTTCCTCTACCACATCCCTTGCCGTAGGATAAGCAATAGGAGAATTCAAAAGGTCTGTTTTCCTTCTGGCGCCTTTCCTCTGTTCAGCTGTAATGTGAGAAAAAGCAATTATTTTCTAGAAAAGAAGAAGCTCAAACACACTCTTGCACATAATTTATTTTCATGGATTGCTCCAGGAAGCTACTGTGCTGTATGGAGGGTTTTGCAACTACTCTACAGAATGAAGTTTCTTTCATTTGGGTGTACTACAAGTGTAGGCACATAGTAAAGGTGGCTAGGATCACAGTTTCCAGAGGCAAAGGCTGTTATCTAGGAGATCTGACCTAGTATGATTTTGTGTAGCTTGGCTACAAATAGAGTTAGATGAATTAAACTCCATGTCTCAGAGCTCCTTGGTGGAAGTGTTCATTTCATGCTCATCACACTGGGAATCACCATGTACTAGGAGAAATGTTGCTCAGGGACAGGACCTTGCAAAGGAGTCCTAAAAGTAGCAACCATTTGATTCTGACACCTTTGGAAATAATAACAAATTGTTCAAGGGGCAACAAAGTTGTCAAAGTACTCCTGGATTTCTTGAAAACTACCTCTCTTCCATGAGGAAGGTTGAAACTATTTCAAGAGCTTGGTTTAGCAGTGTTTTTTTCAACAGCAATGTTGGCCTAAGCATCCCCTGTCCTTCCCCATCCTCCATGGCTCCTTCCCAATTCCATCCTGCCTCCCTGGTTTACTAGTGACATTCCTTGTGGGGCCTCATAGTGAGTAGTTTTAAAGAACTGATCACCACTAAAAATAATAATGCTCCTTCCACCCCAGAAGTTTTTGTTTCTTCTTGTTTTTCAATCTGGCTTAGCATCCTTTACCACAAACAGTGAAGCTCATCTTACACTTGCTAAGTGTAGGTTAGCAAGAAAAACCCAGAGTGGAGCTTTCCAAGCTACTGCTGCTGCAAGAAGTGTTGACCCCTATTTAGTCACTAGAGGCATCTAAGCTCTCAGGATACAGTTGCTTATACCCAGCTTATGTATAAGTTTACATATATAAGTATAACCAACCGGTCCTGAGAGTCCAGTGATTCTGGTACTGTACTGAGGTGATGGAAAGCTTTGCCCAATTCTCTGGTCTGCAACAGATTCACTTTATGGCCCAGGGTCAATCAAAACTGTGTACTTCTTCATTTACAGAAGAAATAAAGATGTTTCCTTCCTATCAAGAAGTTATGAGATAAATGCAGCAGTCTGAAGTATGATCACAGGTGCTATGTAGGGGTCTTAGAGGGATGGGACAGCCTTTGGCAATGCTGCAAATCAAAAGAAAAAAGGGTTATTCTGATTTCAAATCAGATCACAACTTGGTTCATGTGTAGCCCAACAAGCAGTTGAGTTGGCTGGCAACAAAGGAAATAAGGTAAAAGGAACTCTTAAAATAGCATTGTGGTCAAGGAAAAAGCAAATGAAACCACATCCTTGGCTTTTTCAGTTACGGCCTCAGTTCTTTATATCCAAGAGAAGCATAGAGATACTCAGACGTTGTTTAATTGGCCTAAGTTCCACAGCCAGAACATCCCTCTGCCTACAAAACAGACATAATCAAGCTGCACAGTGTCACGCTCATACCCACATCAAGCACATGCTGGGAAGATCGCTCAGATATGTACGAGTCACTCTATTCCCTTTGCTGACAGGACTTTTTCCCCAGGTTTTGAGTGGATATATTTTTCATTTTTTCTTTATTCACCTTTCTGTGGATATGCCGAAGAAAATCCAGCAGAGTAGACAACTATGACTACCCTTCCTTTAAGGTTGATTTTTGAGCCTACTGTATTTACCCTCTGTGTTTTACAGTTTTATTTTTTATTTTTATTTTATTTTTATTTTATTTTTATTTTTATTTTTAGCAACACCTGGAATGAAGCTAAGTCTTCATGAGACATTTCTCCCATTATTTCAATAAGATAGTGATTTTTTTCTCTTTAGAATTTATACTTGAGGATTAGCTAGTTCTAGTGGCTTCTTGCTTAACCACTCCTCTTCTAATAACCCCCTATTTGTCACTTACTGTTATTTTCTTAAAAAAAGAGATAGGACCATACTCTTATGATCCTTTTCTGTGAGCTGTGATGCAAAGAGAAAAATTTCTCTGTAGTGCACTCTTTCTTCATCTCCCGGGCAGATGTTAGAAAGGGTGTAGGAGTAGTAGCTTCAGAAAAATATCAGAAAAAAGAAAATATGGCTCTGCAGTTCTTTGAGGTAATCAGGATTGTTAACAAGAAAGGACAGGGTCTCACCTCTGGGCCTTGGGCCCAAGAGGATTTTTACTTTTATTCAGTAGTTCTTGAATAGAAAATGCATAATCTGCTCTTGACTCTAGGTCACAAAAGGTCAGATAATTTCTAAAGGACTGTAAACATACTTGCTATTGGAAATGCATGAAAGGAAATTACATTGCTTTAATCTTTTAACCTAACTCTGAATATGCTGTCAGTTGTGGGGTGGAGTTTGTCTTCCTAAATTTACCCAAGTGCTGTAAAGATATGCCCACAGGGGAACCAGTAATTCTACACTGCCTTAACAGTGTTTGGAAAGAAACAGTTTATTCAACCTAGTCTAGGACAAGACAAATGAAGCCTTCACTATATTTATTTCCTGCAAGTCACTGAAAACATAGCCCAGGGTGAATGGTCCAGAAGGATCCCTCTAAGACTAAGGTATCCACCTTGGTCAGGTGAATCCAGGAGGATTCATTCCTTTCCCCTCTTACATCATCTGGAATCCACATGTAAGTACTAGACAGAAATGTTGCCACTATTCTTACTGAAAACTGCAAATTTATTTTTGAAAATGCCTTTTCCTCCTCTTTATTATATCTATGCTAGTGTCACATGCTGCTTCTCTTTAGAAAAAGTTACAGTAGTAGAACAGTACTATTTTCCCCAGAGGTGGTCCAGATTTCTTTCACATCTCAAATAATTCCTGTGCAAATTGTTGATCAAAATCTTAAGGAAGCTTAAAGTATTTCTGTGTGAAGTTGTTTCCTTTCTGGACTGTAGTTTGTAAACCTTTTATGAAAATTGGTTACTGCTAGACTCTGATAGAGCACAAGCTGCTCTCAGAGAATGCCAAATCCTGACACATGTCCACAAGAGATGGTCATGATAGGAATTTGGAAATATCAGTGAGGTTGTAGTCTTGCTGGAGTGGCTATTCTTGTCCAGGTTGATTAGAGAGTTGATTAGATGAGAATAAAAATTGCCCAATAGCCTGCTGATTTTAAGTAACATATAACCATGTATCTTACCATGTCTCAATACTGCTATGATTTTTATAACCAATGAAAAGTAAAGTCTGCAGTTAAAAAAACCCCAAAACTTTACACTTTGTTTTTATATCACTATTTTTCATTAAGGAAAATATCTTACTTGTGCTGGGTGTTGTACTTAAGACTAGACCTCTGAGTTTTAATTCACAGCTTTGCCTCTGAAACACTGTGAAAGTTATTTTGGTTGGGGAATATACAAAATGGAATTACTGCTTACATATTGGATGGGCTATGAGGGTAAAATTATGCCTACATTCCTATGACATTTTCAGAGAACTGTGCATAAGTGAAATCTTCTACTTCAGTATTAAAATTGTAATAAAAGACACTGACATGCCTCCATTCTACTGGTGCCTAAATGCAGTACTCCTAAAAGGGATTCACTCTGCAACGTGATTTTGCCATGTGGTGTAAAGAGCTAAAATCTGAACATTTCCAGTTTGATTGCCTTTTCAAAAGAAAGTTACATAGGCACTCTTCAGTGCTGTAACACAGCTTTCAACTTCACAAGCAAAATACTTCTCTGTGGATGAGGCCAGTAACACTGGAAACTCTGGTAATGTAAAAATATTTTTATATAATTATTTTCAGACTGTGGAAAAAATACACCATAAAAATTTTGGCTAAGACATTCATCAGACAAAAGCATGCACTTACAGGCAGTGACTATCCACCCCTCACAGTTATTTTAACAACATTGAAACTAGCACAAATAACAAAACACAGTATTTCTTTGCCCAGCTTCTTTGGAGTAACAGAAAAGAAAATAGAGAAGAAACCCAGACAAAAACAAAAGTAAACCTACCTCCTCCTTGAAAACTGGTTTCCCTGTGGCAATTACAGTAATGGGGCACAAAAAAGATGGAAGCTGTGAATTTGCCTTGGTGGCGTATTTTTGTGTGCTTTGACAATGTGATTTCATTACTAAGATCTTCTGAACTGCTCATGTAACAGGGTGAAAAAGTCCCGCCTACCTCTTGCTCATTTCCCTTATCCCGTACTTCTGTAATGTAATGGGGAAAACCACAGTTACAGCCATTCTTTTTCTACAGGGAGACAAATAGGTCAGAATAAAAGGACACTCTTTTTATCACTTCATTCACATTCACTAATTTCTGTCACACATTCTTCATATAGGAGTTTGTACAGGGCACAGTCTCAAATGTAGGTGAATATATGCCCCCCTCTGGCTCAGATATAGGTCAGGCACCATTGTTTCAAGCCATGCCACCATTTTCTGCTTATTGCTTAAGGTCACCACCCTTCTCCATGCAAGAAAAGAAGCCTAGAGTGCTGTGGACTCCCTAACAGCTGTTACCAGCTTTGCATTAGCCAGCCTCATTGCCTGTAGATGAGTAACAAACCATTGTCACCAGCCTCCACAACTTTTCCACTTCACATGTGCACACATTTTTCAGGGCTAGGTGAATTTTATTCACAGACCAGGAAAAGTGTGTGCAAATGCCCTGAGTGCACCAAATCAATCCTACATCACTCGCCTGTGCTTGTGCCCTGGCCCCAGGAAGGTCTTGCCTCCTGGCTGTAGAGTGCGAACATCCCCTTTCCAACTGCGCTCACCAATGTGAGCACACACACAGCATGGTGCTAACACAGTTGGTTGTGCACTGCCCAGGCACAGACATCCAAACTGCCTTTGTTAGCAGGCTCCGAAAGGAGTAAGCCCAAGTCTTTCCCACTATCTTGATGGCTTTTGACACTGAAGAGTGTGCCCGGGTCCTGAAAGAAGTTTGTCCAGCAAAGCAACTTTCTGTGACCCGAGAAACAGCACCTGCCTTCTATGTACCCCACAGCACAGTCTGATTACACAGCCCTCTGCCTTTTAAAAAATATGAACAGAAAATGAAGTTATTAGAGCACAGCATTTAAATCTGATTACTCATAATGTTCACTGAGTGTACTAGTCTTACTACACATATCTGTGATATCTCACTGGAGGAGAGGTAAATAAGGTCAAATCTGTCCTGGTTCTGTCTATCTGTATTTTGTACAGCTTCATTCCCATCAGCCTTTGTTCTTGTTGCTTCTTCTGGGCAGAGTGGGAATCGGGGGGTGGGGGGGTGGGGGTGGGTTCTTGAGTTGTTTCCTTTTCTTCAGGTCTTAATTCCTCAATTTTATTAATAGACTAGACAACAGAACACTAGCGCTTTCTCTGCTAAGACTTCATTTTAATATCTGCAGAAGTAAGGGCCTTAGTTCTCTTTCTCATTTTCTGTTGTAGACACTTCTACAAAATTGAAGTGAATTATGGGTTTGGGATAGATTTGGATCAGTGAACCTGAAACCTCATTTTCTATAAGATGACGATAATGCTCTGTAGGTTTGAAGATAAACAACTGATTCTTATATGCATCCAGAAGTTGTACAGAATGAAACAGGTCTTCCGTGGAAGGGATGTTAAGTATGTAATCGCACTGACATCAGAGCTTGTCAGTATGGCAGGAAATACCAGTTGTTGTGTAGTGGATACAATCTGCAACCCTGCTATTACTGTTTTCTATTTTAATAAATGGGAATTTCCCAGAATATTTAACATGGTTAAAGGGATGAATTATCCAAGAAAACTGCAATAGTCCAGTCATTTCTTGGATTTCTATGGTTATGTTCTTTAGTCCATTGGCAGGATTGTTGCTTTCCAAAGTGTCAGTTCTATAGTCACTTTTAACGAACCATTGAGAAAGCACATTGCCACCATATCCTTGAACCTGTTAAGGGATAAGGAATAAGATTGCCTAGGGAAAAAAAGGAAGTTAAATAAATAGGATTTAGAAAAGCCAGAGCAGAAGAGTCCACATCCCATCAGTGGTACATACAATCGAACACTTGATAAGCACTCTCTGCATGCCAATCACGATAAAAAATATGGGACCCGATCCAGAACCATAGGCATCACTAGTGGTCTATCATTGAACACATGAACCTTTGGGTGAAGCCACTCATGAAAAGAGCAGAGTGGGATCACACAGGATAAAACTAGGGATGTTTTAATTGTCAGCAGTGACAGATGAAGAACTTGTCCTTGCAAGTAAGGTTCAGACCTTACTATTTAATTTAACTCCAAGATGTGGTAACTGGTGAACTTGCATGTAAGTTGCGCTCACTACTTCTTTCCTGAAACAATATATGAATTGTTTGCAATTAAACCCCAAAAGTCGTGACCTAACCTCAGGAAATAAGTGAAACTGCCAAATAGAAACAAGAGGGACTTCATGATGAGAGTTCTAAGCAAGGTGCAAACATCTTTCTGACCAAATGGCAGGTCTCAAGGAAACCAAGATTTTCAGCACTGTTTCATTGTTCTATGGTGCACAGAAAGGTAACCATCAAGTTGTGAGGTGTGTTTTATATTAATATGTTCAGGTAGAACAAAAGATAATTAGTGACCTTGGGACTAGTGTGCATTCTCCATTTGGCCACCGAGGAAATCTCATTACATATGACATCTTGCAATGACTAGACAAAATTCAGTCAAACCACCTCTGCCTCCCTACCACCTGTGGCAAGATGCCAAGCTGGCACCAGATGAGCTGTAACACTTTGTAAGACAAGTGTTCTCATGACAATCCAGCCTGCAAGTTACTCATGATTTGTTTACTGATGAGATAAAGAAAAAACCCAAGCATCAAGTGGTAGTCTACTGCTGCAAGGGAAAGCACCAGTTTTATTACATTTCTCTTTTGCATCAGCATTTCTGCAGCCTGATCATGTGTGTGGGAAGGGGATGCTTTGGGAAGTACGTACCTGGTATGGCTTTCCCTAAAACCTCTGCAAGGGTCCACAGAACAACATTCTTTCTTAATGGATGCAGCTACTACAGGTGTTTCATGTTATTAGTGTTTCTCCCACAAGCTGAGGAAAGGTTTAGGACAGACTCACCTGTGATTTCTACCTTGAGCTCAGACTGTAGAATTGGTGGTGCCTGTCTGTATTGCAGAGAACTTCCGTGAATGCTGGGCTATTTGCTTACTTCAGGAAAGAACTCGTTTTCAAGCCCTGTTTAGGCTTCCAATTAATTTCCAAATGAAATGGTAGAAATCTCTCCTTGGCAAGGCCTCAAGGAGAGAAGAGTTTTAAAATGTGCTCTTCCACCACCCATTGATTGTGAAGTTTCCCTGGCTAGGATGCTTTCCCTGCAATAATGAATGGCTAAAAGGTGAAAGTTCACTGTAAAGCTGCACTTTAAAGGGGTAGCTTGGCTGGCAAAACAGGTCAAAAGGTTTAGAGTAGAAACAGAGAGAAATAAGGGAAACAGAGCAAATTATATAATCAGTAGCTACTCTAATGCAGTTACAGAGGTATGAGACTTGACTGAAATTGTAATTATTTTCCTTTTTTTCCTGATTTCTGTTTCTTGTACAACAAACAGAAAACACAGGTAGATGGATGATGGTCATGCATGTATTGTGGTATAACAGCAGATGAAGTAATGCAGTATGTAAGTGAGGGCAGTCATCACTTTCTTCTGAGTTAAGAGAAAGTATCACACTTTTTTTATTCCCTTCCTTCTAAAGAGTACCAGTTTGCATAAAAGACTCTGCAGAAGATATGCATCTTCATGCCAGAAGATATGCATAATCATCATGACAATATAGCAATGGAAAGAATCCAATGACAAAAGAAAATAAATGCTCCACTCACTTTCAGAGGTGTGAATCATTCAGCAAACTGCTTTCTGTGAGACTTAATGTGAGCTCCTCCAAAAAACCTGGCACTGCAAGTGTGTTTGTCTTCCAGTAAAAAGCTTCCCCTGAAAAACAAATGTTACATTGCCAGTGGTGAGGTTGATATCGGGAGGGTTTTATGGTTTAGGTTTTGTTTCGCTTTCAGTGATGGCTACCTGTTAGAACTGAGAGTGATTGCATAAAACATTTCACAAGATAACCAAGGAAGGTTAATGTTGTGATTTCAAATAGAAATCAAGAAAGCTTCTTTGAGCCTAGTAGGATGAGAAAACTGCTGAGAAAGCCAAGGGATGTCAGCAAGAAGAAAGAATTTGTTTAGTCTTTCAAAGCTGATGCTGCTTCTTGCTGAAGTCCCTTCAGCAAGAGAAAACACCTTCCTGAAACAAGTGAGGGGCTGATGCACACGCATGCCAAAGCATGTGGAACGATAGTGCTCCTGGTCGGAGAATAGCTATATTATATGGCTGTTTATAGATCTTAAAAGAATACTTGCCTCAAGGATGCCCATAAACAGCAGGTAAATAAAAGAGGTCTCCACAATTGCACCAAAAGTTTGACAAATTGCATTATGGCAATGTCTGGAAGGTTGAGAGACCTTGTGAATTATTGGCCAGTGCATTTATTCAGTGCAAGTATTGTCTTCATAAAACAGGAAATGGGACAGAAGAAAAGCTTAGTTATCTTGATTGCTGCTCTGTAGAGGAATTGAGAGTCCTGCTAGAGGATAAATATAGTGCTGACACTATTGTGTTTACTCAGCTTCTGTACGTCTTGAATCTGCAGATTCTCAGAACAGAATTATTCTTGGAACCCGTAGTCCCAGTACTGGAGAAGCTGGGTCATGATGTGTTACAGTGAATTAGGATACAGGAAACTGCACTGGTATAAAAGCCTTAATTTATTGTCAAGTGAATTTCCTTAATTATGAACATTTTTCATACAGATTGAAAAAGTTAAAACCTTCAATATTTATGGAGTAAAGAAAATCTTATCAGTTTCAGTATAGGTAATTTAACTAAATCTATGGAATGTATGACTTCATAAAAATTTACAAAATGCCTAAGATTGCCTCTGCAGAGGATTTGGGGTACTACATTTGTATCCCAGTCTTGTCAATCAGTCTCATAATGAGTGTTTGACCTAGACATGCATGTTTTCACCAAACCAATCAATTTGACGATGATGTTCCCCTTAGCTGCTGCGCACTCCGAGGGATGATTTGGTTTGTTTATTGAAAGGGAGGGGACTTGGATGACAGAGTAGTCTAAAAGTATCCTTTACTAGACCAGCACATATTACCACAGCCTTTTTGGGTCAATCTGTATTCTTCTTAAAACCAGACTAATTGTAAAGCTTTATATGACTAGCTTTGTAACCTTCAATTTAAAACATAAAGATTCAAAGATTTGCATTTAGTCTTCTTCATAGCTAATGCTAAGAAGGAACATTGCTATTATAGCCAAGAAGAAGTTGATAATCCAAAGTGTATAATTCATTTTTATTTTTCTTTCTCTGGCTTAATTGTTTTAAAATTTATCATCTTTTATGTGAGGTATCAGAGGTGGAAAACAAGTGATATTAGCAACTTGGGTACAGCTTAGAACTGGTTTTTGCTTTTGGGTTTTGCTTTTATTTTTTTATTTTAATTTTTTTTAATTCCACCAACAAATATACATGTCTGTGTAGTAGAATTGCCTGAACCCCAAGCTTGCTTCAGGACCAATGATCCTTTCTGTAGAACACAGACACAGTTATCACTTTTTTGCATAACCAAGCTATGCTTCAAATCTTACAAGCAGAGTTTATACCCTTCCAAGAAACAGGGCTAAAAGTCCATTGGCTGAATTTGGTTCAAATCTGCAAGTACCACTTGGTGTCCTCAGACTATAGAATCAGCTGATTTTGCCCAAAGCCCTGCGTTTCCTTTGATTGTGGCATATAGTAAAAGCTATTTGTTTTCCTAATTAATAAGACACTTTGAGATTGTAGCAAGGGGATTTGTTTAAGACTTTTACTCCTATTGTGGCCTTTAGAATAAAAGGGGAAATGGCAGGCAACTGCACCTGATGATATGGTGACCTCACGTGGTAAGGAAAGTATAAGCAGAAGTTTGCAAGGTATAGATTTGCCCATAACACGGCAGAGCTCCAAACATCTATTATTATCTCGATATATAGGGCTATCTAGTAGGTACACTAGACAGCTCTGTCGTGGATATTACACTGCCTGGAAGCTGAAATATAGCTCAGCCATTCACTGTGTGGCTGGAACATCTCATTGGTCCTGAAGTTTGTTTTGATTTCAGCTTCCAAGAAGTAATTTTTCACCCCGTTTCCTTTACTTTCCTGATTAAGCTTGCTTGTCTGTGATCCTAGGCTACCATCATGTGGCCACTTCGAGAATCTCCCCAAATAACAGAAACAAAGACCGATGAATCGGCCCAGAAAGCAGCAAGGTACTACCTGTGTACAAAATGAAGGCCACATTAGCTTTCAGAGGGCTTAATTTCGCTTGATTGCACTCAGTCATCCCTTACACAGATGTTATGCCTTTTCATTTGTGCTTGTTTTGTTCTTCTTTAATACTTCTCCCTCCAAATACTGACAAAACATATCATAATTTCAGAAAAAAAAGGTGTACTTTTTTCTCTAAGTAGCAGCATTGGGCCACTCAATGCATTAAACTCAAAGATACAGGTTTAACTATGCTGGGCATTTCTGCCCACACATTCCAAATAGAGTTTCAAATCATTCCTATATAAAACCCTTTTGTAAGGCCCTTGATATCATCCCCCACAATATTCTTGCCTCTTGACTGAACAGATACTGAAAGAGAGAGAGAGCATTGGACAGATGGACTGCTAGATGATAAGGAACTGGCTGGATATGCACATCCAAAGATTTACAGTTGTCCATGGCTTGCTGTCCACCTGGAAACCGGTAACAAGTGGTGTCCCTCGGGGGTCTGTACTGGGAGCAGTACTATTTGACATCTTCATCAATGGCATAGACAGTGGGATAGAGCGCGCCCTCAGCACGTTTGTAGATGGCACCAAGCTGAGTGGGGCAGCTGATTTGCTGGAGGGAAGGGACACCATCCAGAGGGACACTGACAGGCTGGAGGAACAGGCCCATGCAAACCTCATGAAATTCAACAAGGCCAAGTGCAACGTCCTGCACCTGGGTTGGGGCAGTCCCCTGTACCAATACAGGCTGGGGGATGAACGGGTTGAGAGCAGCCCTGCAGGGAGGAACTTAAGGATACTGGCAGGCAAAAAATTGGACATGAGCCGGCAACGTGCACTCACAGCCCAGAAATCCAGTCACCTCCTGGGCTGCATAAGCAGAAGTGTGGCCAGCAGGTCAAGGAAGGTGATTCTCCCCCTCTACCCTACTCTCATGAGACCCCACGTGAGGTACTGCGTCCGGCTCTGGGGTTCGCAGTACAAGACAGACCAAGACCTGTTTGAGGGGTTCCAGAGGAGGGCCACAAGAGTGGTCAGAAGGCTGGAACCTCTCTCCTCTGAAGGGAGGCTGAGAGAGTTAGGGTGGTTCAGCCTGGAGACGAGCAGGCTCTGAGGAGACACTGTTGTGGCCTTTCAATGCATAAAGGGAGCTTCTAAGGAAGACCGAGAGACACTTCTTACCAGGGTCTGTAGTGACAGGGCAAAGGGCACTGGTTTTAAACTGAAAGAGAGTCGATTTAGATTGGACATAAGGAAGACATTTTTTATGATGAAGGTGGTGGGGCACTGGCACAGGTTGGCCAGAGAAGTTGTGTGTGCCCCATCATTAGAAGTGTTCAAGGTCAGGTCGGATGTGTCTTTGAGCAACCTGCTCTACTGAAAGATGTCCCTGCTCGGGGCAAGGGGGTTGAACTAGATGATCTTTAATTTCCCTTATCACCCAAACCATTCTATTATTCTGTGATTCTATAAAACATGATTTTATTAAACAATCTCCAGAGCTCATGCTCCTGAGCTATTTGTTTCAGCCTGTGAATCAAAGCAGAGAAATATGGAAACATCTGGTGCTATAGATTTGCAGCTGTCAGGGTAAGAACAAAGGTCTCCAGATCAAACTATAATGTTGAGCAAAACTTTGTACCATATAAGGGCTCTTGTGCTGAACTAATTTTTTCTCAGGTAGTAATGGAAATAGTATTTAAAAAGAAACATCTTTAATGTATTCATTGCAGAATGGACTGGGATTTTCGGTTTGAGCTCTTCATCAGGAAATAATCTATGTTGGAGTCTGTCACAATTTGAAATATAAATCCAGTCTCCAACCAAATAGAATGCTTATTGTGGTGTTAACATTTCACCTTACTCTTTTTCTCCACATACAACAAGTTGTTTAAAAAGTGGGAAAATTGAGATAGTTTAAATAAAGAAAGATTTGTAGCTACAGACATTGTTAAGTCCTGGTTCTACCTATTTTATTTTATTTTATTTTATTTTATTGTATTGTATTGTATTTTATTTTATTTTATTTTATTTTTGCCAGAATTAAAACTCTTAAACCTTTTTAATGCAACATAATTTCTGTTAACATTTATATACTGTCAAAAAGCACATCAATGCTGAATTTGCAGGCAGGCTGATTGACCAGGCTAAATCATGCTTTTGCTTACAGTCATCTTACACATTATAGCTCTGTACTGTGAATGTTAAACAAGGCTTCAAGGATGGGATTAATTTCTGAAATGCAGCTTAAACCTGCATATTGTAGTCATCTGTACTTTAGTTACTTGACTCTGTGCTCCCTTCAGTCTCTGTGAAGAGAAATGGATATTTTCTGGGTGAAAATGAACAGGGTGAGAGGAATTTTGTTTTGTCAGAGTGTATTTCCTTTCATTGACAATAATGATAGCTGAATCTGATTTGTACACATATAAATATCTCCACTTAAAAGACATTTCTTCATTCCAGAAGTCCTTTGCCTTTTAAGTTGCAATGACAATCATCTGATTATTCCCAGAAAGGTAATATGCATCAGTCTGAAATTGTAGTTTTACAGCAGTAACATAAGCACTTTAATTTCTTTCCCATACAATCACTGTTACACTCTGACTTGCAGAGATTTGTGCTCAGGTTCTTCAGTCATTAGGTTACGCTGAATATTGTGTAAGAAAATATTAAGGAAGTAAATGAATGGTGTTCTTCCTGTATCTTTCTGTATTTCTTGGTAAACTTGTACTTATCATGTTCTAATCATTGCTTTCTAGTGAGGTTTTGCATTATAGCGATTTTCTTCTTAGAAGTACCTTACTCATTGCTCTGTTGTTCCAGTTTGTGAGATATACTATCCTAGCTAGTTTTGCTTTCCTTTTTTCTTTCAAGTCTTCTTAGCAACTATTTACCCTCTGTATTTCAAGTTGGTGTAGTTTTTCCTTTGAGATATTCAGAAAAGATGCAGTACTTTTAAAACACTAAATATTGAATAGTTATTAGTACCCCTTTCCACCCATATGGAGGTAGTCTCTCTGTGACAGCAACTCTGTTTTTAGCTGTAAAGCCGCACACCCTGAGCTGCTGACCTTGTGAGACTGCCTCAGCCTCTCTGATACCCACTCTGCTGTATCAGCAGTGGGATATTATTCCAAAAAGACATAAATGGGTACAGTGCAGGTAGTAAGTTCTTGAAGGAGACCTTGTTTCTTTCAATGGCACTTAAATTCAGGGAGCCGTTAGGACCTCTTCTGGTAGCCTAGTGTATGAGGAACACCTGGTGATGGTGTTCAGCAGTGGCAAGATAGCCGTGGTGCTCTTCAAGACATAATTGCTTGGTGACTCTCCTGTGCTTCAAACTCTGACAGTCCCCTCTTACCACAAAGCCTTTGTTTTAGTGATAACACTTACTCAGTCCAAATCACATGCAAAGAAAAACTAAAAAGGCCTTGACAGTCTTTGAGAAACTCAGGCACCCTGAACACTTCTGGCAGTAGCCTCTACAGGAGGCATGTCTGAATGTAGTCCTTGTATAGCAAAGTTGAATGGGTTGGCAGTTGTCATGTGACAAATGAAGACAACAAATTTCCTCCAGAGATTAGGTTACAACCTTACAACAATAATGTGTTCTGCGTTATCATTACTACATCCATAAAGCCCCCCATAATTACTTACAGCATTAAACATTCCCAAACTATTTTTTAACAGAAAAAATCCCAAGCCTAGCTGCAGTCCATCTTCATCACACTGACACGTTTTTCTCAGGTTTAGTGGCTTTCCCTACTGACCTGTTGATCACAGTTTTTTCTGTTCAAACAGGACATGTCAGATACCTAGACGGTTGGTCATAGGTCTGATCTAACAGGAGACAATCAATGTCAGTCTTTCATCCAGCAGAATGACTAGGTTTGGAAAAAAGCACCTCTTCAGCAATTTCTCCTGCAGGTACTGGTAACTCTAGGTGAGATAAGGTAAAAGTATGCATGCCAGATGCAAACGTCATTTGCTTCTGTAGCAGTATATGGTCTAAATCCCTTAAAAGCCATATTTTGGGGCAATACTGTGGTGGGTTAGCATTCGCTAACAGGCAAACTCCCACTCGGTTGCTCGCTACGCCTCCTTAGTAGGACAGGGGGAGAAAATTGGAAAAAAAAAAAAAGGAATTGGAGCTCATAGGCTGAAAAAAGAACAGAAAGATTGCTTACCAGTTGCCACTGTGGGCAAAACAGACTTAACACAGGGAAGATTAACTTTCATTTATTGCCAATTAAAATAGATACTGGTAGTGAGAAATAAAAAGACCAATATTTAAACACCTGCCTCCTCCCACCCCTGCCTCGGCTCTGCCTCGCTCCCCTTTATACCCCTCTACATCCCCAAGTGGTATGGGGGCATGGGGACTGGGGGGCTATGGTCAATACAAAAACGGTTCATCTCCACTGCTCCTTCCTCCTCATGCTTATTCTGTGTGCCAGCATGGGTCCTTCCAGGGCTGGAGTGAATCTCTGCTCCATGATGAAGCATCTCCAACTCCTCCTCCTCCTTTAACTTTGGTGTTCCCTCTGATTTTTCTCACTTTTTTTCCTCCCTCCTCCTCTCTCTATCCAGCATTCCTCCCCCTTTCTTAAATATTTTTTTCCAGAGGTACAACCTTTTTGGCTGCTGGGCTCAGCTGTGTCCTGCCGTGGGTCTCTGAGCTGGCTGGAATAGGATACAGGACAGTCATTGGAATCTTCTCACAAGCGCCACTCCTGCAGTCCTGGCCAGACCTGTCACCACATCAGGCCACCTACACCCAATGCATGTTAAAATAAGTTTGAGGCACTTTGCTTTTTCTTCCTAAAATAAACAGAAGTGTGAATTAAAATTGAGCTAGAGCTTAACACTTGCTCTGGGATGTCACCTGCAAATAGGCATTCTCACCAGCAAAATAGTTACAGGTCAGAGTAAGCAGGGACACTTCTTGCTCCTTAACTTAAATACTATGCTTATCAGAAATAATGACCTAGCTAAGACAGATTACTAGCAATTTCAGGAGAAGATGATGTGTTGAATACTCTTCATGTAATGTACCCAAAAGAGGCTTTGGTTTAAGCATGGAGCTATTTTCCCAAAGCTATCCTAATTAAGATATCTACAGGTCAGTTGTTACTGGAAAAGTAATTCCAAAGCACAGAGTGGGATTCATCTGTAATGTTAACCATCTAAAAATCATATCCAAGTCTGATCCAGAGTCTCATTCAAAAGGGCGAGACTCTGAATTATGTAGGGCATAATTCATTTGTTCTGCCTTATGGAATGAGATCAAACCTTTAACAGACAACATGACAAGTTCATTAATCCTTGTTCTCTGTGAAGGGAACCCAAGGTTATGAGCCCAAACTTAAGGATCTTTGACAGATACCTAAGTAATGACAGATAAATCTTATCCTCCTGATGCAGAGATAGATCTTTGCACAGTGCCGCAAATGTCTCGTCCGCTGATACCTGGTACCGGTAGTTTCAGTGGTGAGGTTACCTACTACAAATTAGCTAGCTCTATCATGTTTGCAGTGTTTATCATTCCCTTAGGTTTTTCCAGCTATTGGAACACTTATGGTGATTCTTCAGAAATAAACCTGTTTTAACCTAAGGAACAACTGCTTAAAAGGAGGAAAAATATTTAGCCACACACACACCTCAGATAAAATGAAAGAGATGAGGCTAAAATAGTGACTCAGCTTAACGCAGGGAGCACAGTCATGACAACCCTAACTCAGCTGGGTAAACTTTGAGTTCTCTTGCGTCAAGAGAGATGGTACTTCTGCATGATCAAGCACACTATTAAGGGTTGGAAAAGGAAGTAGTGTCTGGGCCTGAACAGGATCTGACTGATTTACTGGTCAGCTGAACTGGTTGCACACAGGGAGGTGAGTAAGCTGATCTGTGGGGCAAGTAACATTGGACTGAGTGCAGAAGATTTGGAAATGTTACGTATGCTTGACCCACAGTGAAAGCTACAGCTTTAAGTAATGACCTCTGAACAAGAAACATGTCTCTGGGACTCTCCAGCATGCTAAATGGGGAATTACCTAAGCTTCACAGTTAGAAATTGCACTGTAGAGGGCTGTATCTTCTCATCTTCTCTGTCAGAAAAGTGTGTGTCCCTCTTGTGGGACTGCAGGAGTGAATCATGGATGGATTGCAACAGTTGTGAACCTCTGCCAAAGGTAGGTCCTAACAGCATTCCTGTTTTAAACTTTGGGCAAGGTTAATTCCCTTCTCTCACATTCTTCCCAGAGGCAAACACTGTCACCTCGTCCTCTGCCAAGGAAGCCAGGGCTGTGTTAGAGCTGCCCTCCTCTGACTGACAGACTTTAACCGCTTCTCCTCCACTTTATTTTCTATCCAGTAATTCTCAAGAGAAAAATTTATCGTTTAGTCAGAAAAATCAAGAACCCTTCACTGAGAAAATGCAAAATAACCCCTACCTGAACTCTCAAATTATTTTTAGGCAAAGTTTTAGATTTCAGAAGGCTCTTCTTACAAAACTTTCTAAAATTTAGAATAAATCAATTTGTTAAATGTCCAACATTTTAAGATTTTATCAAAGTATTTGCTGACGTTTTTTTACTGATGTAGATAGGTCAGTCTTTTGGTTGAGAACAGAGTGGCTTCAAGAGGCATGTGTAATGTGTAGTGGTTGCTCCAAGCTGAGCTATGGCAATGCCTCAGCCGTGTCATGACAGACACCGCTCGCTGCCCTTCAGTGTGATTTCTTGCTCAGTGTATTCTTGCTGACAGGAGTCTGAGAGGCCAAAAGAACACAATAGAAGAATTTTTGTTGCTGAGGTCCAGATTAGTAGTAAGGAAATAGAACTCTGAACAAGCACAACTATCAAAATTGACCAATATTTAAGAGTGCTGAGCTCCTAGAAATGTATACTTCTCTAATACAGAATAAATATTTGAAAATCTCTCTAGGTGAAGTGGCCAATGACAATCATTTTGTTGGATGGTTCAATTGTGAAGAGGTTGACATGTTTTGGAACTGTGATTAGCAAAAGCTATTTCACAAACAAGTCATATATTTACTTGCACTTGACATATGGATAGACATTTTCCTTCTGCCTGGCTTTGGGGAATTTTATATCAGAATGTTTGGTGATGAGTAAATTTTCTTTCAGCTGGGTGGTAAATGCTGCTCTTCACTATTGTGCTCTTGGGCAACCAGAATTTCGTAGGGGAGGAGTGTCATGAAGGTGGATAGATTTTTTTCCCCTCTAGATTTGGCTTATTAAAGGATACCAATTTAGTTGCCTGCACTAAAATGTCATCTGCACCTATTGTCTTTCTTGGTTAGGCAATGGGTGCCGCATGGTAAAACTAGAAGACTTGCAGAATCACAGAATCACAGAAAGGTCAGGGTTGAAGGGACCTCTGGAAATTATGTAGTCTAACCCCCTGCTAAAGCACGTTCACCCAAAGTAGGCTGCACAGAATCGCATCCAAGCAGGTTTTGAATCTCTCCAGAGGAGACTCCACACCCTCTCTGGGCAGCCTGTTCCACTGTTCTGCCACCCTCAAGGTAAAGAAGTTTTCCCTCATATTCAGATGGAACTGCCTGTGCTGCAGTTTGTGCTCATTGCCCCTTGTTCTGTCACTGGGCACTGGTGAAAAGTGTCTGGTTTCATCCTCTTGACACTCACCCTAAGATATTTGCATGCATTGATAAGATCCCCTCTCAGTCTTCTCCAGGCTAAGGAGGCCCAGCTCTCTCAGCCTTTCTTCAGAAGGGAGATGCTCCAGTCCCCTAAGCATCTCCATAACCCTCCGCTGGACCCTCCCCAGTAGCTCCCAGTCTTTCTTGAACTGAGGAGCCCAGAACTGGACACAGCACTCCAGATGTGGCCTCACCAGGACAGAAAAGAGGGGGAGGATTGCCTCCCTCCACCCGCTGGCCACAGTCCTCCTAATGCACCCCAGGATCCCACTGGCTTTTTTGGTCACCAGGGCACACTGCTGGCTCATGGTTAGCTTGCTGTCCACCAGGATTCACAGGTCTTTCTCCGCAGAGCTGCCTTCCAGCAGGTCAGCCCCAGCCTGTGCTGGTGCATGTGGTTGTTCCTCCCCAGGTGCAGGACCTTACACTTGCCTTTGTTGAACTTCATCAGGTTCCTCTCTGCCCAACTCTCCAGCCTGTCCAGGTCTCGCTGAATGGCAGCGCAGCCTTCTGGTGTGTCAGCTGCTCCTCCCAGTTCTGTATCATCAGCAAACTTGCTGAGGGTACACTCGGTCCTTCATCCAGGTAATTGATGAATAAGTTGAACAGGACTGGACCCAGCACTGACCCCTGAGGAACATGGCTAGCTATAGGCTTCCAACAAGACTCTGCACCACTGACCACAACCCTCTGAGCTCTGCCCTTCAGCCATTTCTCAATCCACCCCACTGTCCACTCATCTAACACACACTACCTGAGCTTACCTATGAGGGTGTTATAGGAGACAGTGTCAAATTCTTGCTAGGTCAGGACAGACAACATCCACCTCTCTCCCCTCACCTACCCAGCCAGTCATTCCATCATAGAAGGCTGTTAGGTTGGTCAAGCATGATTTCCTCCTGGTGAATCCATGTTGACTACTGACGACCTCCTTTTCCTCCACATGCTTAGAGATTATATTCAGGATGACTTGTTCACCTTTCCAGGGACAGATGTGAGGCTGACGAGCCTGTAGTTTCCTGGGTCCTCCTTCTTGCCCTTTTTGAATACTGGAAAGACATTGGCTTTCCTCCAGTCCTCAGCACCTGTCCTGTCCTCCATGACCTTTCAAAGATGATGAAGAGTGGCTTAGCAATAATACCTGCCAGACCCCTCAGCACTCAGGGGTGCGTCCCATTGGAGCCCATGGATTTGTGGGTGTCAAGACTCCTTATCGAATACCAGTTTGTGAGTTGAAAAAATCAGATGGAGGATGTAGAAGGCAGCACTTTACGATATCTTTGGAAATCTAAATAGGAAACAGTCTTTTAATAACCATTTGTGAATCAACAGAAGCTTTGCCAGTTCCAGTCCTAGGTCTTAATGGTGGAAGAATGCAAATTAAGACTTGAAGTTTAAAGATGTTACAAGGATTTTTGAGCACCTGAAATTTCTTCTGCGTACCAACTGGGAAGGAAAATAGAATGAAGCATTCTGAAGGGCATTTGTAAATGAATTGTATAGAGGAAGCATGGAGAGAAATTAACAGTGCTTCATTAAAGAAATTGAATGAAAAAATGTCTTTTATTTAGAGCCCATTTCTTTTTTCAATCTGCCTCGTTTAAAAGGTTTTATCTAAACAGGGGGAGCAGACACAGCCTTTGTAACAATTTTAGGGATCTGAAATTCAATTGTAATCAACAGAGATCTAATCAAAGCAGTTTACAGTGTGATTTATCAGATTTATTGTATGGGTCTACCTGAAGGTGACATGAGTCTCTTCCTTCATTCTTTCAAGCCTTAGTCTCTTAGACTGCTTGTCATCACAATTGTGATTCATCACTGATCTGACCATCACCCCAGAAGGAATTTGTGTGTATAACGAGGTACTAGCTCCTGATCTGTGTTCTGAATTTTTCTATGTAGTTCACAAAGTTTAAAATGGAAATTTCAGAATTGTAACAATTCCTAGCTATCTCAGCTATTTCTGGTGTGATTTGGAAATTTTGTATCATACCTCTCTGCCTCAGTACCTCACTCAGAAAAGATTAGGGGTCTGGTTTCCCCCCCCCTTTCCCTCCCATTTCTCTCCCCCCTTAAAAGTGGTGCATATCCTAAGGTAGGTGTTAAATGGGTCTGTTTAGTCTAATGGATTTGTAATTACAATACTATCAGCAATACCTTTATAATTCAAACCTTTTACTGATTCCTCCTGATTAGCTGAGAAGGAGCATGCCTATACAGCACTGCACTCCTTTATAGGGCTCTTTCCCACCCTAATACAAAGCCAGCATACCCCACAGTGTACCCCAGACCTCCACACCGCTGTCTCATAAATCTCGCATGTAGAATTTGACTGTAATTGATATTAACCTTTACAGATGTGAAAAAGCAGAGAAACTAGAACAGAAGCATTGTATCTGAAGTTTACTTTCACTGTCAACAGATGGCAATTTGCTGTAGCTGATAATTTTTGGATAGCAGAGAGACATCTTCTCCAAGAAATTGCTTTCTCTGGCAAGCCTTGTATTGATGATATATGTACATATGCATTTATCTAGTTTGAAAAGTGTTACAAAAGTAATCCACAACTAAAGAAACTTTACATTTTGAGACTGCAGATACAGAGTAGAAGGCCACATGGACAGCTGCCATCCCTATTATGTGAAACTGAAACATGAAAACAGCTTCCAAACAGGATTAAGAGACCCAAATGGTGGTAATTTAGTCACTGCAGTAAAAAACTGTGATGTCAAAATTCCCATTTGCTAACTAACTCATATAAATTTCAGGACACTCCCTTTACCTTGCTGATTTCCTTCAAGCTTGCTTCACTACCCTTTTGCAATGAAACACTTCATTTTCAACAGCCCAAATCTCTGAAATTTCATTTTCATATCAGTGCAAAGCAAACGAAGAGATTTTCCACTCTTCCTCTCTTGATGCAAACTGAGGTGGAACTAAAGAGCACCCCAAATGCCCCCAGCACATGATTACAAACAGTAGTCATGCTAACACAACAAACCAGACTTCGAGGAAATCTGAGAAGGGAAACCCCGTGTCCTTTAATCACAGGCATGGGACTTCGCTGGAACTAGCTCAACACAGGGTTCAGATGACTACAAAAGAAATGGCTGCTAAGTACTAAGAGCACTGGCTTTACAGATTGTTAGCAGTCATTACTTTCTACAGGCAGATAATGCCGGGCAAAGTACTGCATAGTGCATTATCCTTATGGATATTTTTAATTATATGACATGCATTTTTGATCCATATATGGTTCCAATGCACCACTTTAATGAACTGTAACTATTATTGAATCCAGTGTGAGAGTCTATAAGGATGGAAGAAAGTATTGATACCTACCATTCTAGCTTTTCTTGGTAAATTAACTGTCTGTGGGGAAAATAAGTAAATAAGTAAATAAATAAATCTTTGAGGTGTAGCTTTCTTCCTTTTTATCCTTCATTATTTAAAATTCTAAGAAAACTCTAGAAAACATACCACGAGGTAATGAATGGCTTTTCTCTGAAGTCAGCAATGGTACGTTTTATGCTATTGGTATCAGAAAACAGGAAGAAACAATTGCTGTCATCAATTCAATGTAGAAACTACACACAATGTAGAAACAGATAAAATTTACATTTTTTGCTAATAAGCAGGAGACACTATAGGGAAATAAGTTTTCTATATTTTAAAAAATAAGTACTAAGCTTGTGGTCAGGTTTAATACTGTTAACACTGGATTTGAAATTCTAAGCCACACTCTTCTCATTTAAATACAACATACTTCTAAATATAGTCAAAGTTTTCAGGAAGCACTTACCTCCCTTTATTTAGTTCATTGTTATAAAAGTAGTTTTTTTGTACATCCTCACCTTCAACTCATGTATGTTAAACTCTAGAACAAGGGAACAATTGGATTCAAGGCATTAGAAGTAAAGCTGTTGCTTTGGCCTTTTATTGTGTAATTGCATTATCTAATGTTAACAATAAAATAACATATGGACCTAAATACATTCCTTTCTAATCTAAAGCCAAGATTAAATTATTGAATCTATGTATAAGGGAAACCTGGATATAAAACAGTCACAGTAATCACATGCAAAAAATATGTTATTAAAAAAAAGAAACACATGGTATACACCCAAGACACAATGCAACAGTTTTTAAGGCTTTACTAGTAGGAAGTTGAAATGTTCCATCGGGCTTTTGTATTTCTTTGGTTGGGGTCTTTTTCTGTTTGTTTGGATATTTTTAAACATGTATTTTTAACATACATACTGAAAGAATAAAAATATTTCCATACTTCACTGTAACGAGGTCTGCCTGGGGTGAGGATGAAGATCTTTAGGTCTCTACCACTTCACTTAAGCCATCAGAGCAAGGGGGGTGCATGGGATCCTTCCTTTGTCAGCATTTCTCTGCTGCGTGCCAGGTAGCTAAGGATGGGGAAAAGCAAAGCAGAAGAAACAGTTTCTATGCTCTGGAAGGGATCGCACCAGTTATTAAATGAAAGAAAATGTATTCCTTGATCTCTTCAGACTTTTGTAGCAGTGCTTGTGAAATAAGACTTTTGAAAAATAGGTTGTCCAAATTTGGCAATTTTTTAAAGGGCAGTAAAAAATGTGTTCTTGATACCTTAGGTTCATTTTTGCACCTAAACCTGTGGTCAGATTCTTAGTGAATAAACTTTTTAATGTGAACAAAGAGGCATATCTGTTCCAAACCATATTCCCAGAAAAAAACCAAACAGTTATTTCCATTATTCCCTCTCTAAACTCAGCTTGAGGTAGAAAGCTGGAATGGCAAATATCAGTTAATATGAATAAAGTGGCAAGTTGATTTCAAACCCACTTATTATCAAGGTAGTCACATCTCCCAGAATACCACTCATAACATGCTGCTATGGCTTGCAATTGCCTGTGTAGTAACTACAAACTAAGCTCACTTACAAAGTAAACCAGGTAAAAGTAGGACAATTTCAGAAGCTAGGCTGGCAAAGCTTCAGATATGAAGAGTAAACAAGACAGTCATACCTGTTCAAAATGTAAGCTTGATTTGTTTGGTTTTTTTCCTCTGTTAGTTCTGTGACTTTTCGTTACCTGTTTAGTTTGTATTTGTTTTGTTTTGTTTTTAATTTGGTGTGCAATGAAAAATGTTTATTAGCCACTGAAGAACCAGGAGAAAAATGGCAATAAGGGTATGATCTTTTGGGGATTTTAGTTTCATAACCAACACTTGCACTGTGTGATTGAATTTCTTCTATAATCTGACTTTTTCTTAAAAAGTAAAAGCTCTTTACAACATGTAAAAAGTTTTGAAAACTTACTCTTCCATATGCAGAGAAAATAAAAAAAAAAAAAAAGAGAAAAACCAGTAACAGATCTGACCACTGAGTTAGTCATCCAGAGGTGTGCCGCTTTCATGGTGTTTTGAAGAATTTGCGTAAAGTTCCAGCTAATGTTTGTTTATTCAGAGGGGTGCTTCAGTCCCATGATGGGAAGCAGCGCTGGGAATGGGCTTTTCTGAGGGGGTGGGTCCTGCAAAAAGGGAAGTCTTTTGAATCAATTTTTCATTACCGTCCTAAATCAAGACATTCTCCAGTGCTGATCCATCCTGCTTCTCAGCCCGAATGATGCATAGGTTATCCAGGATTTAACAAGCATTGAAATGAAGGTAAGTTTGGAAAAAATAATGTAGATGGTACTGCTGTTTTGACTCTTCAGCTACCCAGTCCTTTAAAATTTATTTTACCTATATGGTTTATTTTGTCATTCCTTAATACATTTCTGCATTGTTTACTATCAAATATGGGGGCTTTGAAAAACATGCATCAACAGCCTTAAAGCATAAGTTTTAGGTAATCTTAATCAGACAAACAGTCCTAGTGATTCCTCTTAGATAAGACTGTGCGTTAGAGCCAGGAATGAAAGATTTCATTGCTTAATTATTGAATTTACCCTCTAAATAAGGCCGAAAGTATTTCTCAGAGCACTTGAAAATGTCTTTTTGACAATTTTATTATTTTTTTCAAAGAAAATATTAAAAAAGACTGTTTCTTAAAAAGTTAACTTTTGTATAATCAGCCCCACGAACTTTCAAAAAATTACTTTATTCAAACACATGGACAGTGAACAGATCTATACTACAGGAAGCTTTCAGGTCCTCTGGATTTTTAAAATTAAATGGTTCATATTCCCTGCAATACAAGTAACAGCTCTTAAGTTTCTTGAAGATTGGTTTTGCTACTTTCATTTTATTTGCCCTGACTGTCTACTTCCCAAATTCACCAGGTGGGTTTCGCACAAGCCGTTACGATCTCTGCAGCTGCAGTGGTGTATGGGCTGGCAGCTCCCCTTACGTTACCTCCCCTTTCTCTCACATCAGCGACCCACCATTTTAAACCAGACACGGCTGGGCAGCAACCAACAGGCATGGTGTAGTTGAAGCTCAGCAATGAAAGCAAGGGGATAAATGAAGGACAAAAAAGATGTAAAATATGAATGTAGTACTGTTTTAAATATTAAGAATATTCTCCTAGTTTTTTTAAAAAAGTATTTTTTCACAGTGCACTGTTTGGAAGGTAATATTATTTTTTTCTTTACAGTTATTTTTTAGTTTATTTAAATTTCTATCCCATTAGATTAACTGGACTGTCTCTATGTGTATATGGCTAGTGTGCATTTCTCCAGAGACTAAAGGGTCAGAGAGGCATTTAAAAAAAAAAAAATTGTCAGGCGGCAAATTTTATTTTGCACTCCTGACTGAATTTCAGCACCATATGCTAACATAAAGCTTTTTGTAGCATAGGATTAGAAACACACAGTCATGTCTGCATATGTCTGAGAAGAGACGCTCTGTTTTTCTGCCCATCTAAGCTGGCATAAATAGAAATACATATTCTTTGACAAGTTGTGAATCTAAGGACCTTTCCTTTTCCTGTTTCATGTCCCCTTTTGACTTGTGTTTTCCACAAAAGTTAATTTTACTATTAGCTCCAAATATTTTAACTTACTTAGTGTTTTCCATCTTCATTTTTCCTTTTCTGCTAATCTAAATAAAGTACATACATATTGCTAGATCTAATTTTGATTGCTTCATCTCATGGGAATGGATGAACCCCTTAAAACTGCTACATGTTGAATTATAAACCCTTGAAAGCTCTTTGTTTTCATTTTATATTTTCTCTGACTTTTTCTCTTGCCACACACCATACTATTCCAGGGGCATAGTTAAAGGCAAAGCTCACCCCTTTCCTCTCCTAGCAATTAGAATTGGCTTCTTTCCCAGGCACACCAAGCAGGAGAATTCTCTCACTCATTTTGTTGGCTGTGTGCGTGTTGTGGCACACATACTAAAGCTGCTGCGGTTGCTGCTACAGCTGAGATCAAAACCAGAACAAATGAGGTGGGGAAATTGCTGCCTTAAAGCATTTTGTTATGATTTTTCATAACACTTCATACACAATGACAACATTCATTAAATGACCTCTTGTTCACTGCATTGTGCCAAAACAGCATTATAAATGAATCTATACGTATATGTATTTGTATATGTATATGGGTTGTTTTTTTCCAGGTAACCTCATTGCAGATTTTTTGGATGTGCTGAACATTCACGCATTTCCCTTTGACTAACAAGCAGTACTGGTCATGTAATGTATTGTGAACATTTTGATATGGCTCCAGATGTCCTTTTGCTGATCCCTGGATAACATACATAGAGTGTGTGTGAGCATTTAGTATTGAAAGCAATCAGAGCCAAGATAAATCAGCTTGTTTGTAAGTGAAAGACCCCAAACACAGAGGAGTATTAACTCTGTGGAGGACTTGGAAGGTCTCAGAAGTTGTTTTACATTAAAGCAACCTTAGAATGAATACTTAGCCACCACAGAAACAGCAATTATGTCTTTCTAAAACCAACTTTCATGTGTGGAATGTATTTGCTCACTGTATCCTGAATTTAGCAAACACCTGGTATACTCTTGCTGATACTAGCTTTTCTGAATGGCAAAATTAATCTCTCCTCAGATAGTTATGGTTCATATTCTCCTAAAGCAGATACCTAAACCAGGTAACATGAATCACAACCTAGAAGAGGCACTTTCTCTACTGACACTAGAAGCTAGATACCTCATAGAGATACACTGTCAGTTTTCTACCTAAACAAAGTTATATCAGGCAGCTCCTACCCAAACCGTGTGTTTCCAGTGTCAGTTGTGTCATTTCTGTGGTCTTTCATTCAGTATCAGTAGTGTCATATCTGGTCTTGCCTTGCAATCTAAGCAGTACTGCCATTCAAACCCAGCTCAGTATGGCACACATTCTTTTCAGCCCTGGCACCCAGTTAAAGTGTGGGCTTCAATACAAACATCCTGGGAACAGAAGGTACTGCTGAACAAGACCAGTTTAACATTTGTCATTTCATATTTACTTCTTATACTTTGGACACCATTTAAGCAGTTAAGTGACTGTTTCGTATTATTTCACAGGTGCAAAATGAAAACTGCTTTTTGAACATAACTTGGAACTAAAGGGTCTCAGTTTCCGCAGACCTGTGGCCCAAAGCATTTGCTATGGCACGTGTTAGAGTCATTCCTGTCATGCTGATATTAAGTTTTTTCCAGTGTAAGACACTGTTTTCCACCAGCCTGGCAAGTGGACAACGAGATGTAGTGGGTAAGTAATGTATAATTACTTACAGTTCATACAATAGCCATTCCAGATGTCTAATCTGAACTTCTTTTCAAGGCACTTTCTACAACCCATAGAGAGAATCAGACACCTGTGCTAGGACAGGTATCCAAGACAGGTAAAAGTAAGTGTATCACCTAACATTTTGAGGGGCGCACGTAGGTAAACATGAATCTCACTGCTGAAGTCAGCCATACTCAACAGAGCTCAGAAACCCCCTGCTCAATGTAAGAACAGAGCTCCTGGGAGAGCTAGTGGGTATGCAAGCATTGCTAAGAGCCAAATGCTTTGTGTACACAGCGGTGGGTCCCTCTTTCACTATGTAATATAATTTTAATTGCAGATGCACTTGTGTTACATAACATTCTAGGGATTACCAAGCACGAGTCAAGAGTCATTCTGTGCTGGAATAATAACCTGACAAAAGAAGAAACTGAGAAGTATACTGTGAAGTATATTTTGAGTTATAAATTCTTCAATACCACTCATGAAAGGAAAGTAAGTCGCTCAATGGTTACACATACAGATTTAATTTCAAGTGAAATCATGTTGTACTTCATTCAGTAGATGAATTTGCATTATTTCCCTTTCAATACTTAGTAACATCTACATTCATGCAATTCCTGCTTCCTCCTCTTAGGAAAGACTGCAGGAGAAGAAAAAGATAATACGTCTTGAGTTACATTCTGGTTTTCATGCTAAAGTTAAAACACAGCTTTTTGCAAAAGACACAGAAGATATAATTAAGGAGAGTGGCTGGACAGAGTTTACTTACAAGGCACCTCCAGGTCAGCTATTTCCTACATGTTGTTAAGGCATACAAGCGTTTATGATAACGTTCTGTCTTACTTGGAGACATAATTTCTAAAAGCTCATTATTATCATGTGCTACATTTTGGTATGGATTTGTTAAGATGACGACACATAACACCTTGGAATACTGCAAGATTATTTCATTTATTAGACATGTCCGGATTCAGGAAACTCCATCTCTGCTTAGCAAGATGTCAGAACAACCCATCCACTCTCTCTGTTTTCCCTAGTAGGCCATGTCTCTTGAAGATTGCCTTCTATATCACCTAGTTTCAGGAAATCTTAAAAACCCAGAGCTTTTCAGCTACTACTCTGGATATTTTTTTTTTCTTTGGGTGGGTTAGTAAGGCTTTTGGCAGCAGTAGCAGATGTGCTTCTCTGCTGTCACTGTCCAAAAAGCCCAAAGACACATTTGTTCTCACATACTACTTATTCATGCTTCTAGGAATAAGGCTATATAACACATTTGTTAAAGCAACAGTCATGTTGTTATTAGAAAATCCATGTCAAATAAACAACACTCTTCCTTTTTTCCCCTTCCTTTGTTGCAGTATATATTCAGAATCTTTCATGCATCATATATAACATTTCTTTTTTCAATTGCACCTGGCATATTAAAACAGAAGCTCCTGAAGACATCCAAATGTTTTGTTCATTAAGGTAAGGATCTTGTGCAAAATGAGTATGAAGCCATGCTTTTGTACCTAGAGTCCTTGATTTACAAAACTCATATTTCCTTCTCACAGACACGTAGGAAAAGATTTTGAATGCCAGCAATATATACAAAATGCAAGGAAGAAAAATATTGGATGCCTTATGAAAGAAATATCTTTTCAACCATCAAGAAAAATCAATTTAAACTTAACTGTAAGAGATCTGAGAAACAGTTCAGGAGGAGTGTCTTACTACAAAGCTTTTACACCTCAGACAATAGGTAAGTATTGTCTATAATTACCCATTACGAAACGGTTATTTCATTGGTCTGGAAAGCAAAGAAAGGAAAGAGGGAACTGTGACAATGTCAGAATATTAAGCCTAAAATGTATTAGGGCTCAAAGGTTTTTATTTTTTCCTCTGATGCAGTCTCATTGCTGATCAACAATTAGCATTTTAAAAAATTGCTAGGGTAGTGTGAAAAAAACGCAATTTGAAAAGCATTATGACCTTCTTTTCTCCAGTTTTTCTCTTTCCTATCATGTTTTTTAGTGCTGAAGCAAATGCAATTAAAGAAAGGAACACAAATAGACACAAATCTAATCCATAACTGAATTTAAGAATATGAATGTTCTCAAACATTAGTAACATTTCTATTTATTTATTATGCCATTTTTCAGTTTAAAATATTTTGACAGTTATTTTTAATTACCAGCAGTTTTGAATGATTATATAAAATTATTTTTCTTTACTTCCCTGGCACATTTGAATTAATCTCATGGGTAAGGAATTCACTCGAGTTTCAGCACAGACTGCAGATTCAAATATCTTTTAAATTATGAACATGTTGATCATGTTCCAGACCTGTGACGCAGGAATCAGTCATAACTCAAGGGACAGAGAAAACCTAATTCATAACTATCAACATTTATTCTGAGTTGGTTCTCATTTATTCTGTTCTTATACATTAGAATGATTTGCTTTACCTAAAAATTTACACTGCAGTCAGAGCCAGCTATAAGCAAGATGTTCTGTTTTAGCAAAAAAACCCCTACTTTCAAAAAAAATCAGATTTTCCTGAAAAAAAAAAAAACCCAAACAAAAAAACTGGGTGGTGGTGGAACCAATCTGCAGGAAGACTGTGTTAGGTGCTTTCATATCTGACTGGGAAGATGTTCACTTCCATACTGGCTGCCTGGGTCTGATCCCACCTGCAGACTACAGCTCAGAGAGCTGCCACGTCACATCCAGTCCTAGATCAGGCGATCCACACAGCAACACAAGCTTTCAGGTGACATTCAGAGGTGATACCTGAACTGCTCTAATTTGCCTGACAACCTCCTGAGGGCTCACCTAGACCCACCTTAGCAGTTTCATACCTTCTTCCACCCCTCTGCTACTCCTGGGGTAGCCTTCCCGGGGAGCCGAAGGCTGGGTGGGCAGGAGCAGGCAGGTTGGTAAGTAGGAGGGAGGAGGCAGCTGTCCCTTCCCTGCTTCTCTCTCCATCCACTCCATCTCCTTCCCCCTGCTCAAAGTGGCCACCACCTCCTCTTTGCAGAGGCCAGACTGCCAGCCTTTCCTCCCTGCCCTTCTTCGCCCTTAGCCATCTTTAGCTGCCATCAGGGGTGCATGCCAGCCACAGCTGGTTCAGCCAGCAGCTTCCCCTCCTGTCTCAGTGCCAGGCACGAACCATCTTACCTTGCCTTCCCTCTCCAGCCCACTGCCAAGCTTTGGTAGGGCACAGCAAAATCTGAGCATGCCTGCAGGGGATGTATTTCACATTGCAAGTAGTGTGGTTACTCTCACAAGGCTCCAGCATGGCAAGCCAGGGCTGTCTGCTCCCTCCTGAGAAGGTACCCTTCAGGTCACACACATGAAAAATGGTCATTTGTATCTGAGCTCCCCTTCTTAAATGGGAAAGCCTTCAGCTAGGTATAGCCCTAGCCTTTGCACAGTCCTGGAGGCCCGCTGTCCTGCTGTGAGTTACCAGCCCCTGCAGTCCAAGCTTCCCTCCAGTAACATCACAGGTGGTCTGACAAAACAGGACTCGTGCATGTCCTGGCTTCAGAGCAGGGGGGCTGAAGAAATGTCCAGATGACACAAAAGCCCAAAAGGTAAATATTCCCTACTCTTGGTATACACTCTGAAGGGAGAGATGCTCTGAGAATAGTATTTCAGTGACTACAAAAAAAATCCAAAACCCTTACTGCTTACTCACCTCACCTTGCGTGGCTCACGGTGTGTCTCTACCCTCAAAGGCAGGTGTTAGTCACTGCCAACAGCTTTGGCAATGGGCAGAAGTGAACAGTTTCACAAGTCTGAGGTAGCCCTAATCATATTCTTTTTCTGACTTTATGGGACCATTGCTCAAAGAGAGGAGACTTCTCCAAGAGAGGAAGGAAAAAGAAAAGCCAAAAAGTAAACCCCAGTGTGACATACACACCTGCGGAGAGACACAGGGTCATGCAGCTGCAGCTGCTAGAGGAATCACAACAGCTTCATGGACTTGCAATGCTGCCACTCACCCTCTCTGTCTCTTCTGTTTTTTCTCTCCAACACCATGTTGCAGCCATGTCAGCCCCAGGTGCTGCTGACCCTGATCACAGAGAAATCTCCTGAGCACATCTTTCTTCCTTTGTAGCATGTGCTTGCCTGCTCATTTAGGGGAGAAACAGATTTCTGAAGCATCTGTAGCAAACTTCATATATTGAATAAAACCTGCCAGGAGCTGGCACCCCTTCAGCAACCCCTCAGTGAGAGATAAAATTCCACTTTTTTCAAAGTTCTATTACCAGGCTTATAGGTGTCATAGCACTCTCCATACTAGCCAACTGCAACAAAGTCTTTTACCATCTCATACCATCGTAAAGTCTTTTACCATCTCATACCATCGTAAAGTCTTTTACCATCTCATACCATCGTAAAGTCTTTTACCATCTCATACCATCGTAAAGTCTTTTACCATCTCATACCATCGTAAAGTCTTTTACCATCTCATACCATCGTAAAGTCTTTTACCATCTCATACCATCGTAAAGTCTTTTACCATCTCATACCATCGTAAAGTCTTTTACCATCTCATACCATCGTAAAGTCTTTTACCATCTCATACCATCGTAAAGTCTTTTACCATCTCATACCATCGTAAAGTCTTTTACCATCTCATACCATCGTAAAGTCTTTTACCATCTCATACCATCATAAAGTCTTTTACCATCTCATACCATCATAAAGTCTTTTACCATCTCATACCATCATAAAGTCTTTTACCATCTCATACCATCATAAAGTCTTTTACCATCTCATACCATCGTACGCTTCACACCAGTCCCTCTGCTGTCTTTTCCCAGTCTCTCCTCATACCAGAGGACATTCTCTCTCTTCTCCCTGCTTCTTCCTCCCCTCTCTTTCTCGGCTGCTCTCTCTTCATTAGCTGCCCAACCACTTAGCAGGAACCAGCCACAGCTGCACCTTATCTACATCAGCCAACCCACCGCCCCTGAAGCCAGCCCACAGCTGTATATTATCAATGCTAATTAACCCAGCTTCATTCCTCTACATATGGGCAGACTTGGGATACCCTACAAGGCACATATCCTACATGGTAGGGAGCCTGTAGCAACTTAGAGGTTTCCTCAACACCCAAACAGACTCTGGAGAGTCAACTCAAAGGACCTGCCCCTCCTGCTCACTCTTGCTACCTTCCCTAGAAAGATACATGGGGATAAAAACAGACTCTTTTTTTTTTTTTTTTTTTTTTTTTTTTTTTTTTTTTTTTAAGACAGCAATGGATGCCACTCAGTGAACAGCACTTTCAAAGAAAGTGTGTCACTCACTGTATGATTTCTTTGGGTGTGATAAGCTTCAAAAGAGTCAGCTGTGTATTTTAAGGACTAATGCACTGTGTTTGTTTTGCATCAGCATAAATATGAGAAAGATCATGAGGTACAAAAGGTGTTTCTGTACTTTTTTTTTTTTTCAGAGAAACTGAACCCGCCTATCAATGTCTCAGTTTCCCTTGAAAACAGAAGTATTAAAATTCACTGGAAACCCCCACCTACTATTGGTTCTGCAAGTAGCAAGTGCTTTTTGTATCAAGTGAAAATAACAGATCGTAAGGTAATCAGGTTTTTGGTAATACACTTAAGCTGTATAACACAACTTCCATAAAAAACTAGGCATCCCTTAAATTTAACAGAATTAAAGCTCAAACATATTTTAAAGAAATCCCAAGGTCTTTTATGAATAATCCAACTTTTCCCATCTTATAAAAAATGGAAAATCAACATGTTTTATGAAGTCTTTCAGAGTCATGCTTGCATTGAAGTGGATCGGTTGTTTTTTTTCTTGTCATCTTGAATTTGAAGTGTACATTAGTATCACATAGATTATTGACTTTTTGTTATAGGAAAAGGAGTATTGATAAAAAGAAAAGTTTAGCAGCTACTTTGATAATGTTTTTAAGAAAAAAACCCCACACGTTATTGTGGTTATTTGTACATACATCACTAAGAGAATCACCCCTGTAGTTTGCATGCATAATATATATTTAAAAATCTTTCATGGTGTATCAGCAGCTTCTCTTAGCCTTACCAGCAAGAAATAGAAAAGTGTTGTAGTTTAGGTTATGCAGTACAGTAACTAAATACCACCTGGCATTGTGGCATTTTAAAATTACCTGGAAATAAAAGCTGAAAAGTTTTCATGCAGATTCTTATTTGAACTCCCAAAGAGCAGTAAGCCAAGCACTGAATTCAAAATATGCTAAGTATGAAATTCAGATGTGTATTGGAATGTGAGTTTTCTGAATCTTTGGTATTTTCATTCAAGCTGTCTTTGAAGCTGTGTTTTTGTCTAACTAAATCTGAGCTAACACACACCTCAGTCAGTGCACAGTATTTTAAAAATAAAAGGCTTATCTAAGCTGGTTGCAAACATTTAAAAGACAATTAAACCCCAAAAGAACATATAACTAGATTGATATGTATCCAGTCTTTGTTAGACACAGTAAAGAAAAGTGCAATGAGGTAGACATGTTATTAATCACCTGAAATTTTCTTCATAAATTAAAGCAGGGTTTATTAATTCAGACACAGTGCTAATCCTGCTAGGCAGCTTCCAGAACAGGCTGGCTCTTCCCACGTTCCCTTGTTACATCATGTGGAAAAGGAGCTCAGTTCTGTATAAGTACTGGCCAAAGCTTCCCAGTCCTCTCTGGGTTTTTTCCAGCAGACAGACAGGTAGCCTTTTTCTAGACCACCTCTGCCAATAATTATCATTCCCTAAAGCATTTCCAAGTCTAATACTTCAAAGCCCCTGCTAGAGACATGCAGGAGCCTGTGCCTGTCCATTCACAAAGCTCCTAATTACTAAAGGCAGTGAGCAGACGGAGCAAGGGAGGTTCATGCTGGATCCTTCGCATCCTGTTCAACAATGTGCTGGAGCCGTTCGGATCACTTCCTGCCCATGCACACACGTTTCCTTCCTGATGCAAGACTCAGAGCAAGGCAGGTGGAAACGGAGAGGGCCAGGAATAAGGAAGGGGTCCCCTCCCACTGCATCGCTGGGCTGTGCCCAAGGTGAACAGGGCGTCCTACAATCCACAGTGTTCATATGGCAACTGCAGCCTCTGTTTCTAGCTTCCTAATACCTTCCACTCTCTGGAAAGAAATGTCAAATACATAAAATAGTACAGCATCCTCACTTAAAGGGAATAAACCTCTTTTATTTTCCTTGTCTTATAAGGCTGCTACTCTGCTTTGTGTGCATCTGCAGGACATAAATGTAGGAGAGGAAAGCAAAGAAAAATCATTGGGGCACAGAAGTGAGTAAACACCTACAGCAGTGGAAAAACATGTTTGTTTGGTTTTTTTCCCACAGATGGAATGGTTTGGGAAGGCAGGAGAGAGGCAGCTGCAGCAACAACAAAAATGGTGTACAAGGCACCAGCTAAATAAGGAGAGTTTTAAGGTAGATTTGAGGAGAATCAGCATCAAAGCCAGTAATGATTAAAATGGTACTTACCTAGCCAAGAAGCACAAAATGGGGGATGGGAGTGTGTATGGGCGGCAACAAGGAAGAAAACTGCAGCAGTATTATGGGAGACACAGAAGGGAGAATAACAGTGCAAGCTGACATTCTGTTTCCTGATCAAAGCAAGGTCTTAATCACTGTCACAGACACTTAATGAGTTGAAGTATTAGCATATCGGTAAGCAGGCTTGTAGATAGTTGTTGAAGAACAAGTAAGAGTGTAATGATTAAAATATACAAGTCTATATTTGTTTATTCTGAGTACCCGAAGAGATGAATTACTGAATATTTACTCACACAAATAATAATGCTGTGATCCAGGTTGATAAAGCTTAAAAATAGGCAGTTAAGTCTGCAGGTGACTGGAATCTGGGAAGGGTTGCCAAGTACCGTGGGAAACGAGTTTAGAATGTTGGGTAAGTTTGAAATCAACAAGCCAAAATTCAGTAGTAAGGAAAATCCTATGATTGCACAGTATAAGTCAAATGTGCAAACACAAAATAAGGAATTAACATTTAGGCAGCAATGCAGAAGAAAATAGGTCTGTGGATTACACTGAATCATAAACTGAGTCAATCACTCCATGTTCTTCTATAAAGGTCAAATATTATTCGAGTATGTTTGACAGGCACATCACATGTAAGATGTAGGCTGTGACTAATTCATCCTTCCGGCTGCTGAATTTCATCTAAGTTTCAAATTGTGCTTTGGCCACTACTGCAAAATATAAATATGCTGGAAAAATGTTCAGAGAACACTGAGAGTTGTCAAAAAGAGCGTAAGCTTTGAAAACGTACTGTAGGAGTGGAAAACCGAGGGACATGGTCTGGAGGAAAGGAACGTAACTTGTATTAACAATCTTCTGGTAGGTAAAAAAGCATAGGGATTCAACTTGTGCATAGGATAAAAAGTGACTGGCTAGACTGAAAGCAATGTAGGGTAACAGTTAGGAAAGGTGTCCTAATTCCAAGGAAAGCCTAGCACAGGAAAAGGTCTCTGAGACTGCTTGGGAATGGCTATGTATAGAGTTACCAACAACAGATTAGACATCCTCCACGAATGCTTTGGGTAGATGACTGAAAGTTGCTGCACACCATGTCTGCCAGAACGTCACCTACATAATCTTATAAGGAATCTTTCAGTTCTGAACTTCAGAAATTTCCTATGATGACATAAGCTTATTATTCGTCCCTTAGGAAGAAATTTTCAGGTGCAGCGCTTGGTTAGAACTTAACCCATGTATTCGTTTGCAGTTTGCTTTAGAAAGACCAAGGACTTTCCCCCATTTTTACTTACTTTTGAAAACCTTATCATGTGAATTTGTAAGCCTATTTTTAGCACCCAACCTGGAAAGTTCTTCAAGAATGTGAATGAAGAAAAATAAATGGCATGGTACACAGGGTTAAATCCACATCACAGCAGTCAGCATGAGGAGAGCAGATCACCTTTTTTGAAAGTTGGCCTTATAGTACTGCCTCGCTGTGCTTTCCTAACACCAAAGAGGCAAAGATTCTGGGCTCCTCTGTGTCTGAGATGCATCCTTTCTACTTTGCAACTTCCTAACATTTTTAATCTTATAAGCAGGAGTTTCCTCTCCTGCTTTCTTTTTTGTTTCTTTTTAAATTCTTAGCACTGCACTGCTGTTTAATGCTTACTGAAATTCTTTACGTTGTTTTCCTGTTTTGCTAATTCCCATTATTTCCTTAGCATTTAAAGAGGTTGCATTCAGTTCTCAAAAGTGGTGAGTGATTTAGAGATCGCTCTGTTTTAAACTCTGGCACTCTTTGTGTGTGCTTGATCTTCTAAAGTGATGCGCTTGGTACGTTTCAAGATAACCACAAAAACAGTGGGCATCCCTCCACACCAGCTAGATGAAAAATGCCAGATTTTATTCTACCAGACAAGCAAGTATAGCATGCTACCCACACCAAAACCTTGAAACCTGCAGTTTCATAGTAACTGTGCTAGTCCTACACTGGGTGTGATAAGAAATGAAAGCAGAATCAGTGTTTTCTAATTCTTACTGTCCTACTACAGCTGATACCTCCTGCCATCTTATCAGTTCCAGGCTGTCCTTCATTTTCAGTTCTGAGCTTTAACACATGCCAGGTAACAGTCAGATTGTGTCTGGGCATAACCACTTGTTCTAAAAATCATTTCCTACTAGATTAGAGATGTAAATAATAGTGTTTGACATCCCTAGATTTATATCTGTTTGAACTGCAATATGAAATCACCTAAAATAACCCCTTAAACCTATCTTGATAGATTGTAGATGTCACTTCAGAGAAGTATAAGTATCCTTTTCATAAGTCAGCAAACAAATGTGCAGCACAAGTGAGGGTGAAGAAAGAGATATGCATGAGAAACAAGATTTGGAGTGAATGGAGTGAACCCGTGTTTATTCATGATGGTAAGTTATCGTGTATTTGCTTTTAATAATGCTTATTGTTAGATATTTTATTACCTTTCAATTCATTTTCTTCATTATTGCATCTATTTTCTCCTTGCTGTATTATTGTACCTCACAGTACCTGGAAGTCCATGGCACGCACCAGGCTCACCACAGCTCTAGGTGCTGGAGGGAAAGGCAGTCCTTACTCTAATGAGTTGTACTCCCTTGCTCCTAAGGCAGCCCACCACAGGGCTGTTCTCCTGAGGTAAATTACATCTGGCTTTTGCCAGCCTTTAGAAAACAATAACAGTCAGCAGCTGAAAAACTCACGACACCCCTCTGACTGCTTTGGACAGCCCAAGCATAAAAGCATAAATGCTTTCAACTGGAGTTAGTAAGCCAAGAAATCCACGAAAGTCATATCATTAATCAAATCACATAGTCCTTAAGGACCAAATCTACCATTTCTTTTACTACATCAGGGGAATAATTTCTTATCTAACAGAGGTAGGAAATGGTTTAGCTGTCATTTGAACATACATGATCTGGTACCTACAGCTCACTTCAGAACAAATTAAACAAGAGCCTTGTAATACTTTCCCTTCACCTCCTATAACTAGATTTTAACATTCATGTGCTAACAAGGGAAACTTGTGCTTTCCATGATGAGAAAAATGCCTCCACGTGCAGCAGCTTCCTGATGTCAGGTTAGGTGAAGGGGGATGAAGTAGTATAATGGAGTGACGCTATATTATAGAGAGAAACTGGTGCATAGACTTGTCTCTGTACGTTGAAATGTAAAAAAAAAATAAATACAATACTATTGGTAGTAAACCAAAACAAGGTAAATATCTTTATTTAACGGAACAGACTGTGTCTTTTGGAATATATCTTTTTGATCTGCTGAGCTTTGATCATATTTATTTATACGAAGACACAGGAAATTCAAGGCCAGACATTATTATTTTTGCAATGGATTGAATTCAGTTGTTGGGTTTATAGGATGTTGGCTGCCTACTTTATCAGATGCCTCACCACATCCCACTGTTCTGCTGGCATCTCTCAGCTGTCACCTTGGTTGGCCCAGATCCATTCATTTAATTTCAAAAGCATTTCACTTGTGAAATGTTTGGAGAAAGAAACCTAGCTGCTGCACACGTTCACCGTGGTGACAGAGGGAACATGCTTCAGGTCATCAGAGACTTGAACTGCCCTTTGGAGATGCTTCTCTCTTCTCACTGAAGACAAAGAGCACCTAGGACAGTAACATGCCCAGCAGAGGAGTCTGCCTGGTGTCAGGCCAGACACATCTGTTGTTTGGGCAGTGGAGGGAGGGGAAATTGGAAGGGCTTTTCCTGGTGGAGGAATGTAGGTTTACTCACTCCCAGCCAGCCTCACACCAGCAGAAGATAGTGGAGTGGAACAGTCACCCATCCTGGTCCCAGCCTACCAAACCTTGCTCTTAGCAGCTGCGACTCTCCCTCAACTGTTTAATTACAGAATGTTTCCTCTGCTTCAGAAAAGTTTACAGTGGACAAGACTGCCATTGCCTGTAAGCTCTAATACCTGCACGTGTTCAGTGCAGCATGGTGATTTACCCCTGGGCGTACTGCACACATACACAAGTCCATGTGATGCAAAAATTGCCCTTCTTCCTTCCTGCAGTCAGAAAGGGTTGGTGGCTTTTATAAAATGAATCTATGAGTACATTACCTCAAGAGGTCACATGCTCAGGTAAACTTTAAAAATCTCCTTTGATGCTTAGAGAAAATTTTCTGGCACTTTTTTTTTTGTAGTCCATTGAAATTATTTTTGTCTGCTTCTAATTGGGATCATGTATAAGTGGACATTATGAGGTACATTTTAATACTGCATAGACTAAAAAACCCTCTGGTATTAGTAGTATCATTCATGGTGACTCCATGAAAGTCACGTACTTAATTTCAGAAACACTGTGAATTGAAGGAATTGAATCTTTCTGTGGAGTAACCTGAAAGGAAAAACATCCATTTGGTATTTTTGTTTTGGCAAATGTCAATTTTTCTGCTGGAAGTCTTGAAGGAACATGCAATGACCTGCTTTTTGTTTGCTTCTACATGGTATTCCAATGTTTCCTTTAGGAAATGTACTACATTTCTATATGAATGCATTTTAAGAGATGTTTCAGCATCCATTTAAAAAAGCTGAAACATCAAAATGAAATAACATAATTCAAAACATAACTAAAATATTTGTTCTGAAATGTTCCTTTGACATGAAAAGAATTTGTTGATTTTCTCATGGGAAACATATTAATTCTCCATTGGAATTAGCATATGACCTTGAAAAAAAAAGCAATTTAAAATGAACTGCACTGTTTAGTATAGAAACTTTCTGCTAGAAAAGAAATGTTTAATCAGCTTTATTCATAAATAGAAACTTGAAATAATTGGTGTCATTTTTAGAGCTGCTGAGCATTCATAGATCACTTTGAAGTTAATAGTAATTCAGAAGTGTTCTGTGTTTTTGCAAACCAAGCCACTAGTTTTGTTTTCAAACTGCTGTTGTCTGTGACTAAGTTTAAGCGTTTGCATCTGAAAAAAAACCCACCATAAAATGGTCTGTCTAAAAGGATATATGTGCTTCTTTTCCTTCCTCCTTTCCAAAATGCAAGAAGTAAGAAATCAAAAGAAGCAAACCTCTCTGTGGTTCGGCTGATGCAAAGACCACTGCTTCCTCTTCTCCCGGGTGTGTACGTGATACAGAGTTAGCAGAATGATGCAGAACAATTACCTCAAACAAAAGAATTTCTACAACACAATCCAGACACAATATTGTTCAGAATATGTTTTCTGAGCCTTTGCCTCAAAAGACAAGAAGGGGAAAACTCCCTTTTCATCTTGAAGTGAATAAAGAATAGTTTTGTAGTTTAGCAGAATATAAGGCATATTCTTATACACAGTTCTGCCCAGAAGTTTGTGAGGTTTTTTCAGGCTTTCATATGAAATTTGTGGAAATTCATAATGTCCTCAGTTTAAACTGCAGATGGGTTCAAACTAGGAACTTTTGTTCAACTCTTTTGGTCTTTGAATTTGGTCTAGATTGATCCTAAACCCACTGTTTAACTGGCCTTGGACTATTAACATTTTAAGAGCTGTTCCTGCCTGTTTTTCTTCAAAGTACTTCAAAGCCATGCACACTACTTGTGGTTCCAAAGCTAGGTATTAAACAAAAGATAAAACTTGTCAGAAGTATCTGAGTTAGCCAAAGACATTGGTAGTTTGGTATTTCAGGTATTTTGGAGGAGGGAATGCAAGGTACACAGCAGTAGTATTTGTTGAACGGTATAAATACGTATTGCTGGCATTTCTTTAGGACTACGCCTAGCAGGGTAAAAAAATGGTAAATATAATGAAAACCAAATGTTGCTTCTCGAGGCAGAGGGAATATTTTGACAAAAAGCTTTTGTTTTCATTTTACCTCAAACCAGTTACAGCTGTGAAGGGGTGAGGAAGTAGCCGTGGGGGCCTCATGGTGTGTGGAGATGGGAGGTGGCAACACCAGGAATCCAGAAACAGCTGGGGCAGCAGCAGGAGCGTCAATAGCAGATGGGCAGAGGGTTTGATATCCAGAAGAGTCAAGGTTGGATGGAAGCATCCAGTGGCAGGATGGGCCATGCCCAGTATATGAGAGCCAAAAGCTGGGGAAAAGAGGGAACGGAGTCTACTGGAACAGACAAAGCAACAGGAAGTGCTGTATTAAGGCAGCAGCAAAACTGAGGGCTAAAATGAGGAGGAAGGAACAGTGCTGATGTCAGAAGCCCCTGTTTCCCCTAAAGAAGCTCCAGAAAACGCTTATTTAAATTTGTGACAGTTCAGGAATAGTGCAATATTTATGAGTCAATATATAATTCATCCATTTATGAGCTATCTTTTCCCACATTATTAACATTACCTTTCCCTCTTCTTTTTAAGAAAACACGGTGGACGTCATGGTGCTAAGCCTCACATTGTTTTGTGTCCTGATTTTCCTTGGAGGTTTGCTGATATGTGCATGCAGAAGGTAGTGTATGTTTCTGGAAAGTAGTATAAATTTCTGGCAGAATAGAAGTCAGGGTGAGGGTAAAGAAACCATAAAATTGAGTAAAGTCAAACACAGATCTCAGATAAATCATGTTTACAAGAAGCAGTTAATTGTGCATTTCTGAGTATTGTTCTAACAAAGGAGTGCTGTAGGTTAAGACCTAGTGTAAGATACTAAACCCTATCTATCACTGTCATCTCACAGCTCCCATCACAGTACCTGGAGCTCCAGTCCCACACTCTAATTTATGTCACTATAAATGACATATTTTCATCTTACTCTGACTGCTGCCTCTCTACTACCTTCAGTGTGACTTTACCCCATGCTTTTGCAGGCTCTGCATTCAGGGCTACCAAGGTTAATCATGCCAAAGATGAACTGCATTTGCCATGTTGCCCAATTTCATTTCATAATTCATGGGTATTACTGAAAGCAGTCTTTTACTCTAAGATGGATTATTTGCAAGAAATAAGTAAGTAAAAAAGGCAATTCAGGCAGATGGAGGGAATTTGTTGCCCTGAACTATTAGTACTATTAATAAAGGAAAGTAACAGTGGTGGTCCTACACCCACGAACAATTAATGCAGCCAGCTGCATCCATGCCACTACTTTTCTGCTTGGCTACATAGCTTTCCTATTGACATGGCAGAGAAGGTTTGCTTCAGCTGCAAAACGAACTTGTTCAAGACAGGATGATAACTCAAGATGTCTAGATATTTCGAAGGTGCAGTATGTAAATAGAACTTCTGCTAAAAGTAAATCGATTATTTAATTCATGATTAAATATTGTTCCTGAGTATGATAAAATAAGTTATCATGAGCTCTATCTTTCAGTAAACAAATACTCAAGGAATGATAGATATGAAAGAGCTAATATAAAAAAACAGAATACAAAATTTCCCCTGGGAAAACAAAACATGTAATTGAAAGCCATCTGCATCTAAACATAAAACAATATTCTGGACAAATAATGAGGAGTGACTCTGGCCTCAAGAGAGCCATTCAGCTGGTATATCTTTTCAGTGGAAATTTTACACAGTACTCAAAACTAACAGATAATCCTTTGTGATGAAACAAAATGTTTTTATGGTTCTGTGCAGACACCACTCACTCTCAAACCTGAATTCTGTTAGACCTCAGCAAATGAGTTAAAAGATGTTTCCAGTGCTATGCCTGCTCCCTGCCATCTGGTGTTTCTTTGATTATCAGACTTTATATGTAGTATTTTCAATTATGAAAGGCACATATAGGAGTCATTTTTTTATCTGTAGGCACACTAGTGTGCCACAGACTCTCACTTTGCTTGGAAATTACATCTGTGCATAGCCATACGGTACTTTTAAATCTCTAGCAGGCTAAAAGCCAGTCAGGCTGAAGAAGAGCTGAGAAAAATGTCTGCATTGAAACAAAAAAGGGTAGAATGGCTTCAGAAATGGTAGATGACTCTAACTGGCATATCTGTTACAAAGTGTTTTTGACTGATCTGTTCCTGTAGACATTTAATAGTTGTATGTATCACTGTCTTGTAGGTATAGATGCCTGGAAGTTATAACCATGCCTGTTCCACATCCTTCAGATAATACCAAAACTTGGTTAGCTGCAGATGAGACTCACCACCAGGTAGCACGACTGCCTTTTTTCTCTCACTACACTGATATGTATGATATTACTTGCAATCAAAATGGTACAACATTACATTTGGAGCAGCAGGCCATTTTTAAGAAAAACTAGGAAAAAGGTATGCACAATGTTTGTAGTGAAACCAGAAGAGAACAGAAAGCTTGTGGAGGACAATGATGTCAGTAGACAGGATGCGAAAATCCTCAGGGGAGTATAAATCCTGGTGTGTCTCAGTTGTTTAAGAATATCCACACTCAATAAGCCAACATTTTAAGGAGCAATCACCCTGATTCTCTGCAGAACAGTCAGTTGTGAGATATTATATGTATAAGCATGTGGGCAGGTTATCAAAGGGAAAGTTTTTGTGGAGATCTGCAAGTCATTGTCTATGTTCTAGTAAATATGCACATTCTTTTAGCAAATAAGAGGAGGCTCCACAATGCATGTAACATAACCTGCCCCAACAGTGCACCTGCTGTGGGATAAAACTGTGTACAGAGGTGTTTACTTTGGAAGAGGTGATGTGCTGTCAGTTCAGATGCTAGCTTCTCTCACGGCAGATTCCAAGTCTTTAGTCAACTGAGCAAAACAGAAAAGAAATAATTGCAATATTTAGCTATCATTAATCAATCTCCTTGGCTGGCATATTCAATGCTTCTTATTGCCATCTGTCATTGTGTGAGTTAGAGGTAAAAATGCTCTGGTCAGGTAGTGGTCTAGCTCCCTATAACTCATGAGAAGATGCACAGTGATCTGTGCTTCAGGAGGCATAGTCAAATTGCCTCTCACCTGGTTCCTCTGCAACACATGATGAGAAGGTAAGGTGCAGGTGTGCCCAAACTGTGGTTTTATTTCAGGGGGAACACCACTGAAATATAAAACTTTAATGAAGATTTTCTCCATCCTATGTACTCAAAATATTTTTTCAGAAATCCTCTGCAGCATTTCTATTAATTTTACTCTATCCTACTTTATTATTGTACTTATACTGCAATATCAAGATGTCTTCTAGTAGTGCATTCAGCAATGTGACCAACAACTGCCAGTGTAAGCTGTTATGTCATCTTCTCTCCCAGGGGAAAAATGTATGCCTTCAAATATTGTGTTTTGGGTTTTGTATAAATATACTTACATGACTGCAGACTCTGTCAGCAACCATGGACCATCTCAATCCATGAATCACAATTTGAATTGTGAGGCAAGAGGCATGGGTTGTTTTGTTTTGCTCCATTTTACTTTCTCAGAGACAAATTTATGGAAAAACTGATGTGCATATGCTATATAAACACATTAAAAATGACAAGATTGAAGTGTTTTGAATTTGCACCTGGAGTTCATTCCACAAGCCTTGGGCTGGCTCCCAAGAGCGGTCTGTGTTCCTCTTCTTCTTTACAGTCATCTTCCCAGAAAACAAACACTTAAAAGCTCCAGAATGGGACTGAAGACAAGTCTGTTATTCTCAAGATTCAAAGTAATTTCTGTGACGCTATTGGCCAAAATAATTTGACTGAATTTGACCCAAAAGGTGCCAAATTTACTACCTTTTCTGTGCAAAAATCCTTTGGTGCCTTTTTCATCCATAATGGTGCACAAATTATCTACTAATACCCCTTATGGTCATCATATATGGACTGGCAGAATGTGAAGATAAAATCATCACCATCAAACTTATATTCTGTGTCTCCTTCCATCCTAGAACTGTATACACAGCTCTTTAGAGGTCTTTGTATTCAATAATAAATAAAAAATCACAGCAATCAATGAGCACCACAAAAATATATTTAATATCACTAACAGAGGCAGAAGAGATTTCTGTCATCAAACAGTTACAAACACTTAATACAACTTTGACAGGAAGACCTCAGCATAGCTGTGTAATTACTGTCTAGGTGATTATAAGTGGCCGAGGTGACTGTTGATGGCACTTCTAGGAAAGATAAATTGAATAAAACATGTGGAACATATCAGTATCTCAAATACTGCTGACACCTGAAATAGCAAAGACTTTGGCTTTGGACATACTGTAAAACTGAAGAAGACCATGGAGAATGGTGCTGAGATAATCTGTTTTATCCAACAAATAAATATAACCCCTGAAAGACAGACTGTGACTTTGAAACAAACTTTAAGTACATGGTCATATCAACCTGGAGGGTGACAAGCAATGAAATTAGGGCTCAGAACAACTAAGCAAATTTGCCTGTACACAACTTTTAGGTTGAGAGATTAACTCATATGATCTCTGTATTCCAGTTCATGACAGAATAAGTAATCTGTACCAATCCCAGATACACAAAAAAGGCAGCATGCTTGTAACAATATTAAGAATTTGTAATACCATTGAAAGCAGATGTTGCTCATAATGTAATTTTTATCCAACAGAAACAAATGTCAATGCAAATGGAGATGAACTCAGAGGTAACTATGGGCATACCAGATGAGAATGTTCAACAACAGAAATGTTTGAAGGAATCTGGATTAGAAGACCTGTAGGGACTATACGCTGTTTTTATCTGCATGCAAGTTACCTTTCTGTGAGTTGAACAATGTTCTGACAGATTTCAGAAGAGATGATACTGGAGTTTGTTTGAGCTCAGTAATGTGAAGCATTATGCAACTGCTTATCTGACATTATGCAACTCTTAAAATGAGCTTTGGATCACAAAGACAAAGCAGTATCTTGTAGTTTGTCTCTATTACTGATCTTCAGCCCAGTAAAATTACAGCATCTCGGACAGTATATATGGTCCACTTGGGTTAAAATGGAGTTAGTTAGTGTTTCATAATGCTGCAACAGCTTCCAAGTACTGTCTGGTAGATCAATGCCTTTGAAGAATCTCACATTAGCTATTCAACATCTGATGAAAGTGGCCATGAGAAATAGTGGAAGTAATGAATGTTTCTGGAAATAGCAGCAGAAGCTTACAAGTTTTCTCTAAAGCTCCAAAAAAAATCACTTTCTTGAGGCACTGTGTTGTGTAAACAAACATCAACCAGAAATTCATGTGTGAAGACGTAAGGTCTCTTAATGTGATGGACTTCGTCCTTTGCAGTTAGTTAAATAAGAAATCCAGACAAGGTAAAGAAAACAAAGGTTTTGGCTGCATTGTGATTGTTTAGGTATAACTCAGAGAAGTTAAAGTTCAGAACCGACCAACTATTGCTATTTATTTTCCCCTCTCCTTTTAAAAAAAATCTTTCTTGCTATTTCCATGAGGTGATAAGCCGTGCCAGTTCATTCTGAGGTACACAACCAAGGCAGACTATTTTAACTCTTAGTTGAGACAGTATTTATTTGACTACAAGAGAAGGAATATAGGACCTTGATTTTGCAATGAAGATGTTTCTGTAGATTTCTTTTGTAGGCAGGAAATAAAAATAGATGATGGACCTAACTTTCTGGAAGGTTTGGAAGCTACCTAAAAAGCTCTTGCTTTCATTACTGGTAAAGTTTGTCCACGTTCAAATTAATACCAGTTGAAGAAAATATTTGATTACACTTGAATTACATCTTTTGTATTACTGTAGAGGACAATAAAAAACTTTTTTGCTTTTGAAACATTCAGTTTATAAGACACACTTATGGGCAGAGTTTTGATTCACTTGAATGTGCTTTTTCTGGTAAAATGTCTCCCTCACCACAGTGAGGAAGACTTCACTCTTTCTCCTTTAATACTAAGAATGGCTGGTAACATCTCAAAAGCCCAAGCTGGAAATTCCTGAACAACAAAAGGACTATCACTGACTTCTGTTTGCCATAAAATCAAGTTTACGACCTCAGGAAAAACCAGTCAACTTTACTACGTAGTGTTACCTAGTCGCATTGTATTTTTTACAGAAGGTAAGTGTGGCCTTACCTTCGAACATTAGTGCTCTTCCCTCCACACACGCCAGTCTAATGCCTACAGAAATCACCAGGGAGAAGGTAAATGATAGATATCAAGTACTGAATCAAGTTTCAGTAATGACAAATCCTGCGATGTCTCCTCCTCTGTCTTGAGTGCAGATGGGAAAACCCGCAATGAACATACTCATTTTCCTCTTGGATGGTCAAACACTATCTCTGTGGGCAGACAAGGCAGTTCATCCCATCAGCCATGGTCCAGACATGTTTTCTCAAGAAATGGGGGAAGAATTACTACTTCAGTTAAAATCCATTGCATCACGAACTTACAGATTCCTTTCTTGTTGAGGATATAGAACTGATATAATGAAACAATCAGAACATATGTGAGCTAACTGAGGTAGAGAAGTACCACGCATTGGCCAAACACATCTGGAATCCAGACTTCATACAGTGAAATCAGGCCACGGTGAATATTATACCGTTCCTTAAAATATATTTTATATAACTGTATTTTATATAGTTTTGCCTTGCAGTGCTTAAAGTCCAAAAGCAGTGCCAGGTTTTAAAACCAGAGAACCTATAGATTAAAGTAATTTTATTAGTTTACCTGAAAATAGAATAATTCTTTTAGATTAAAACTGCTTTGCTTACAAGAGGCCTCAGTTTTGGTCAATACACTAGAGACATACCACATAAAATGAAAAATTATAGTACCAGTTGTATGGAAAATTAATCCTGAAGTGCAAAATTGATAATCAAAAAATTAGTATCTGACCTCTTCTGATAAAAAATTGATCAATTTGTTTATAAAATGGAATATTTTTTCCTTTAAAATAAGAATATTGTTCTAAATCTGTTCTAGATCTGTCCTTCAATAGTGGATTAATGTGCAATATATACATGAATAAATAAAATTATCTGAAAGCAAAATTGTACTGTACTTAGTATGGCAATAAACACTTAAGTATATATAAAATACTTAGCAAGTCTACAGATGACACTGAGCTGAGTGGTGGGGCTGACACTCCCGAGGGAAGGGACGACATCCAGAGGGACTTGGACAAGCTTGAGAAGTGAGCCCACGTGAACCTCATGAGGTTCAACAAGGCCAAGTGTGAGGTCCTGCACCTGTGCCGAGGCAATCCTCAGTATCAGTGCAGGCTGGGTGATGAAGGGATTGAGAGCAGCCCTGAGGAGAAGGACTTGGAGGTACTGATAGATGAAAAGGGGGACATGAGCTGGTAATGTGCGTTCACAGCCCAGAAAGCCAACCGCATCCTGGGGTGCATCAAAAGCAGTGTGGCCAACAGGTCGATTCTCCCCCTCTACTTTGCTCTCGTGAGACCCCACCTGGAGTACTGCATCCACCTCTGGGTTCCTCAGCACGGGAAGGACATGGACGTGTTGGAGTGGGTCCAGAGGGGTGCCAGGAAGATGATCAGAGGGGTGGAACACCTCTCCTCTGAGGAAAAGCTGAGAAACTTGGGGGTTTTCAGCCTGTAGAAGAGAAGGAGACCTTATTGTGGCCTTTCAGTATTTAAAGAGGGCTTATAAGAAAGATGAGGACTAAAGTTTTAATAGGACCTGTTGCAATAGGACAAGGGGTAATAGTTTTAAACTAAAAGAAGGTAGATTTATACTAGATATGAGGAAGGAATTTTTTACAATGAGGGTGGTGAAACACTGGAACAGGTTGCCCCGAGAAAGAGTAAATACCCCATCCCTAGAAACCTCCAGGGTCAGGCTGGACAGGGCTCTGAGCAACCTGATCTAATTTAAAATGTCCCTATTCCCCTATTCATTACAGTGGGCTTGGACTAGAACTTTAAAGACCCCTTCCAACCCAAAATATTCTATGGCTTGCTCCTGTGAGTAAAGCCCTCACCTTCACTTTACCTGTGAATGAAGCTCCTGTGTATAGTATTTCACTGACTGGTATTAAAGTGGCACAACCTGATGAGACACTGGGCAGTGTGTTACACATAGAAAGACTGCTCTTTCTCTCCACTTACGCATGTGCAGAGGGCTTTGGAGTCAAAATCCCTTTGCCTGGATCACAGGCTCTGTGGTATGATAAGACTATCTACTTTGATGCTTTCAACTCCAAGTTCCCACTTCTGCCAAACACATATAGCACAGAGGGACTTGGGCTAGGCGTATTCAAGGTTTGTGTTTCTTCCCGAACATCATGAGTATGTAGATACCAGGCGTACCTCACTGTGGCTTCTGAGGGCACAACAGCTTCTTTTTTCTTTGAAAGGAGGGTAATTGCAAGAGAATGAAGGGAATCGGTAAAGCACCCCTCACGCTCGGGACTCTGCATGGAGGCTGCTCAGGTTGACCATTGCTGCCACCTATCGTACAGCCAACCTACTTTAATGAGATATATTCCGTAAGTTTTCAAACTGGTTTAACTTGGGGCAGGTCTGCTGCTTTAACTGCACTGATATAATTAAAAAAGTTCATCCCCTCTATATTGAAGACCTGGGCTTTGTCAGGATTCATGTCGCCTAATTTTAGCTTCACAAGGTTGGGTATCTAATCAGAGCTGGCCAAGGCCCATGAATATTGAGAAAAAACCTCCAGCTAACATGTCACTTCAGCCTAGAACAGGTGTCTAAGCCAGCATGACTCTTCCCTCTGGAATGCTCGTCTTTTTCTTGTTAGATCCGAGAGGATTAGACTCAAATTAGATGCCCACATTGGAAAAACATGCTTTTCTTGACCTACTCATTCTGCCTCTCCCTGCCCAGAAGACATGAGATACTTTGACCAAAGTACAGCTTAGCAGGTGTAGCCTTTGTGTTTGGGATTTTTTCCAGCACAGTTAAAGAAGTCACAGTTCATATCTCATCAAGTTTCTGACCAATATTATAAAGCCAGCAACATCAGTTTTGGTCAGAAACAGCCTTGATCAAGAGCAAGGGCAGAGAATCTCTGGCTGCATTATTTAGGCTGAAGGCTGAATTCACAATTTTATTCTTCTCGCTATCAACTGGAGAGGCTGGAGGATGCAAGCATCTAACTTACACGTAGTTGTATACCGTTATGTTTCACCAAAGTGAAATGTATCAAACAGATGAAGAAAGAGTGTGTGAGTGTGGACTGTGTGTGTATGCATGTGGAAGGAACATGGTCAAGGACACGCTGTCTGTATGGAAAAGAGCACCAATACTCCTCAGAGCCAAGTGTATGGTGCATGTTGTGGTCTCAGCATACTGCCTGTAATTCTCCATTACAGCTGTATGCATTATCTGCTGGCATTTAAATAGCCAATGCTAGCTGACTGGTACAACTTGATCTACTTATATCTAAAGGAACCAGATGGCTCCTACAAATGAACTCTAAAGATAAAGATGACATTGAGAAGATAAAAATGTTTTGGTGTCTGGTGCAGTACTGGGTTGCACTAAGAGCTGTGTTACTGCAACTTATCAGAATATACACATCTCTGTATTTTTTGGTAATCTCGGAAAAAAATCCAGGTCACAGTTTTGAATGCTAATTGTGTATAAAGCCTGTCACCATGCCTCTGGTTGTCCTGAAACCTTGCAGGTGATAAAATCCTAACCACTAGACAAATAATTAGAGAATATGATTTTGGTGTTTAGTTTAGGAAAACATTTGGAGTGACACAGACCCAGTAAAGCAGTCAACACTTTTAAGTCAAAACTTCCATAGCTTTACTCAGCTTTCCTATTATCACCCTTTAATTTTATAAAAGCTTCTGAAAAGCCCACAGTCATACTTACCTAGCTGCAGTAAATCCAAAACATCTAAGCATAAATAAACACATGTATAATACATAGGCAAAGCAAGACATTAACAAAGAAGGAAAGAAGAGATGGAAGTGATGGAAAAGAATGAAAAGAATTAGTATTCCAGACCATGCAACATTATTATTATGTTTTCATTACCTCACAAAATTAGTTTGGATCCAGCAGGCTGCCACTTTGCATTCATACATATGAAAAATAATTGTATTTTAAAGGTTGTTTTGGCTTCTGGCTGTCATTTGTTTTTCTGACCAATGGAGAAAATGAGAAATGCCGTGATTATGTAAATATTCTAGACCACAATAGCTAACAGATGCTCATTTCATCCCTCATTTTGTGCAAGAGTCTACTATGTGGGGAAATCTTTTCCCAAGTTTTAAACTATAGAGCTGCTTGCCACAATATGTTGAAAATGTACATGGGTTCAAAAGGAAACTGAAGAAAACCATGAAAAAATATCTGTCAAAGACTTGCTAGATACAGAGGCAACTCTTCTCGCTTACATGGTCTTCCACTCATAAATTGCAGGACACAGGGAGAATGCACCTGCCCTCTTCTTACTTTCTCCTCTAGGCACCTGCTACTGGCACTACTAGAGAGAAAATGGACAACTGGTCTAGGCCAGCCACTGACCTTCAGCTGACAAACTACACCCACATTTTTAGAGCAGCTGGAGGAACCGCTGAGGCATTGTACATGTTTTCCAACCAAGGGGTTAATGAGTTTACTGCTAATGTTTAAACCAAGTGACCTCTCTCTTCAGGTGAACAGCAAGACACACTGTTCAGCTAACATCTAAACCCAGAAAATCTCAGAACTGGATGGCTTCATAAAGTCACCCAGTTCATCTTAACTGTGTTAATGTGGGGAAACTTTTCATCCGGACTCCCAGTGATAGTACGGTGAGGGGATTTATCCACCTACATAATTTCAGTAACATCTTGAATCACAGGGTGGTTTTCATAGAACAAAATGTTTTGAAACACACACGATGGGGAAGCTTTATCCCTGATCTATTTTGGACATTTAATAAAAAGAAGTAGTGATGCATATACCATGGACTGTTCAAACATCTGGCAATGACAGAAAGAGGTGGACACAAGCAAAATTGCACCCACTTTCAGCAGGCTAAGGAGAATTTACAGTAACATATATTCATTATATTGTGAATGTACGCAGCTTTGATGCATTGTAAACCTGCCCTAGTTGACTGAAGTCTGTGAAGTATAAGGCATTCAGGGTTATATAAAAATTGTAAATCATGTGCATCCTTACATCTCTCAATTTGTTTCTTCATGAAAACCAATAAAGAATAAAGTAACAGAGTATCTGTCCCATATGTGGCGTGTATTTTGCATTCCTTTAGCTTGAAGACAGTGTATGCTAAAGAGAAAGGCTGTGCCTGGTGGGAAGGTTAGTCCTGGTAATTTGAAATTAAGAGGCTTCAGGAAAACCTGTTTGGGGTATTTTTGTTGTTAATCTCCTGCCATATTGCTAGCACAGGGACTTGTAGTACAAGTGGGGATGAAACCACTTTCCCAGCAGCAGAAAGAGGGGCACTGCTGGGCTTTGTGGGAGCACAGAGGTACCAGGGCCGCCCCACTGGTGAGTGACAGGTCACTTCCCTCTCAGCTCTAGAGCCATGGGTTAGTTGTATTGGCACAGGAAGGTCTGGGGTAGAGGCAGCATACTTCAGATGATGAAGTTAGTGGAAACATGGTGATTATCAGGCCATGGTGATTATTGATTTAGTAACCCAGTATATCCTGTGATCTCTTTAAATGCTGTTTTCTAGGACACCTGAGCCCTTGACTTGGAGCATTACTGATGGAGTGGTACTTTGAAAAATCTGGAAGTTCTCCTCACTTAAAATAACCCTTTTTGGTTATTTATTTATTTATTATGTGAGTAGATTTTAAACACTAGGTGTCAGTCAGTCACCTCACAAAAGCAAACTCTCAAGCCATAGCACATTTGTCTTTGGCAGCAAAAACTTTTAAGAAGAGCATGTACAATAACGTACACACTGAAAAATAACTGCAGTAATGCCAAAGCCAGGTGAGGCAATTATTCCACAGGGCTGTTTAGCAGCCACAGAGAGCCCAGAACCAGGGGATGCCGAGAAAATCCTTTTGTAGCAAGATCCTGGCACACACTGTGGTGATTATTCACACTGTCTGTAAAAACCTTGTTAATCTGTTGTCTAATAGTACAGTTGACTGGTAAATTCCTCTGGTAAACCACCCATGCTACTCCAGCTTCTGGAGCATTTGTAAAAAGCTTACATTTCAAAAGAAAGGACACCCATCAGCTACATTCAAAAGCAGGAGCTCAAGCAGCACTCTTTTCTTCTGCATGTCCTCCTAGCTAAATTAGGACACTCGGCAAAGGGTTATGCTAATGCATTTCAAGCAGATATGGGCTCCTTTTGTTTTTCTGACCTTTGGAGGTTGCTTCCCACAGGGCATCATTGGCATACAGAAACTTATGCCTGCAGCCAAGCTGTTGTGACAGCTGAGGGCTGTTTAAGAAAATATTTGTGCTGACAATCGTTTTGAGTATTGCTCTTGTTTACTAGCTCTCCCGAGAAGAGGCCAGTGGCCTAATGGTAAACAGCAGCAAGAGCTGCTGGACTTCATGGGTCAGGCCCCTCAGGCAGCTCTGCACTGGGAATCTTCAGTTTTGTGGATCTGGCTTTTAGCCATCTGGTACCACAAGAGGTGCAGATACCCAACCTGTCTCCGTAGAACAATGATATACAAGAGTAGCTGTCTGCTTAAGCGTTGCTGCGTGACTACAGACATACTGCCTGAGGACCCAAACTAATACGTCCTCACTGAGGTCCCAGCATGGATATGCAGGGTGGCACTCCACTGCCACTGCCTCTCCGCTGTATGACTTGGGCACCCAGCTTTCCCTTCCAGCTGCATCATGGATCTGTCTCAAATGCTCACAGCTCCACTAGATGTCAGGGCACATACATCCTCAGGGTCATCTAAGCAGTGTCTGAAATTTGGCTTTGTAGTTACAGGTTTTTATTATTGTCTTCAGCCAGATTTTGATTCAGAAATCTCAATAACCCTCCAAAAATCTGTTACCTATTCTTGAAATATGTTCAGACTATCTTTATTTCCTGGAACCATACATGTGCATCATTTCAAACACTCAAATACCTTTAAGGCAATGCCACTGTTAGCTCGAATGCAAACTTACTGTAAAGTGTATGAAGAAATGCATTTTACAATTCTGATGCCTATTCTTTTACACATACATTTAAAATTACTGCATCTCTGCTGTGAGACTGAGGAGAAATGTCTTTTATGACATGCTGACCCCACAATATACAATTTTTTTCATCTAGCCTGTGAGATCCCAGGATGCTAGACTTTCAACTACCTGACCCTGGGGTACCAAAAGGTTGGGTTAGTGCAACTACCTCTATGTGTCAGTCCGCAGAATGAAGGACCACTGAGAACATGTCATCAGAGGAGGCATGTAATAGCTTTTGGGCTGTTTTTTTCACTGCTCTGTACTTTGTGAGGCAGAATACAGCCATGTGCAGGGCTACCCATGAGAGCAGTTGCATTTCCACCCCCTCTTCACTCATCCTGCCTGAGCATAGGTCACTGCAGAAGGTGAGGGGACTGGAAAATCAGTCCCTTTGATGTCTAGACAATCACTGCATTTGGGTCTTTTTTATATTATTTAGTTTGTTTGATCTCACATCAGGGCTTCAGTACTTTTTTTTCTGGTGATGGGAAGAAACAGCATTGAATTACTTCTTCATCTATGTACCCGTCTTCCTACTGTGATCACTTGGTCATTCTTTCTTATTCCCTTTACTTCAGGGTAATTTTGCACCTGCACATCATCATTATGATTATGACAGCCCCTCAGATCAATACAAACTAGACATATTTGTACGGCAAGCCTTCTACCAAGACAAAGGCTGCCTTGTGTGGAGCAATATGCAAACACCTGTACCCAGATTCATTCCACTTAAGTGAGGTGCCTCTGTTAGAAAACCAGAACCCCTCTGTAGCCCATGGAAAAAGACAGACACCTCCAAAGGATGTTGCATTTCACCTGAGGTTGTCTGTTTCCTTCTAATTTTCTCCCTGGGCTTGCAAGAACTCCCTCCCATGCTCCCTCTTACTGCAAAGCCTCTAGTTCAGCACATATGTTGAAAAGAACTGAGGAAAAAACTTTATCAAAGATGTAGCAGCACGAATAGAAAACATAGTTAAAAGGTAGGAAATGGAAAGACAGGGAAAAGCAGTGTAGTGGTGAATAAGAAAATGGCTCTCAGGTGCCCTGTGTTCTCAGACTTGTCAGCAGAAGGTGCCCTGTCTTGACCATGTATATCTGCTAATTTGAAAGTTCTGTCATTTTTATAATTCTTCTTTTGAACAGTTGCAAGACTGATAACCATCACTGAAAATGTCCTCTTCTTTGCTTGAAATAGCCATTTATGCACCCTCTAAAGTTATTTCAGAACAGTGGGATAAATTTTAGACTCATTAGCTGCTTGAAGGCTGATTGACCTAGTGTCACAAATACTGTCTTTGCCTTACTCTAAACTGGAGCTCAGAACATGAAGCATGTGATAGTAAGCTGATTTGATCTGTGAGATACAGCCATAAGCAAAAAATTATATCCTTCCAAATTATCATGTGGGTTTTTTTGTTCCAGACTGGTTATATGAAGCTGAATTTGGTGTTTGACTGCTGAAGTAAAACAAATGAGCACTGGAACAAAAGAACTCTATGTCCTTCGCCTATGGGGATCCTTTCATGGCTATGAAGGTTGAATGAATTGGCCTGACACAGACTCTGCCCTCTCCCTTGATGACTACTTCTTTAATGTTTGTGAACACTGAATATTTATTACTCTTTTACCTTCAGCCAAACGCTGGCTGAAGCTGGCTAGCAGGATTAAAAGGAAAAAAGAAGAGGTGGCTGAGAGGTGTAGGTCCATATACACACACAGCATGATCAGTCCAACCTCATTTACCTACTAAATCAGGCTCAGATTTCTTGAAGATACACTACTACTCTAAAAAGTGAAATTATCAAAATACTAATACACCATGCATAAGATCTGAACTTCAATGAAGATAGATAAATCTATTGAACTCAATTAAATTAGTCTCACACATACTTAGAAAACTTCAGCTAATGTGCTCATTGATATCGTTCATATTTAATAATAACTTTGAAGACTAAATTCTATTTTTGTAATCAATAAGGTGTAAAAGAATTCACAGACTCAAAATGCAGAAGATTTTTTGCCTCTGTAAAAGAAAGCCTGTTCTTAAGTGAAGCGGATTGAAAAGGGTCTCTAAAAAAAAATCAATTGTTTTACAATGCACATAAAAGCATGACATTATTTGTCAAAGAAACCAAGTGAGATAAACACTGAGATGTTTGGTAATAATACAGGTTTATTAAATATCTGATTGAAAAAGCATAGAACTCATAATTGTGGTTGCACACATCCTAAAGACGTGTTCAGTTCTCTGCAATTAAAATACAATTTTTGCACTTGCGGTGAATGCGAATCAAACTGTCACGTAAATGTTATGAGTGCACACCAATCTTGCTCCAAAACAAATCAATAGCAAAGTTCTCACTGAGTATATGGAATTTCTTTATTCTATTGAAACACTGGGAAGTGCATACACGTCTTGCACAAAACCTGGGTGTTTAGCACAGCAAGGTAGAGATTAATTTCAGAGTCCATGTCATTCACAGAAGAAGGTAGAGGTAGATGCCACCAGAGTATCACATCAGGATGAAGATTTTTTCCTTGGCTTAAAAAACCATTATAATTATGCAAGCAGGTGTTATTTCATAACAAATTCGAAGCTTATGAAAAAAAATATTATTTCAATATTACAAAAATCACATAGGAGACAAGATTAAAAGATACTAGTTTTGGTTGGGTGGCTGGGGTTGTTTGTCTGGGGTTTTGTTTTGTTTCTGCTTTGTTTAATTTTTTTTTTTGTCAGAGCCAGATGACACTTGATATAAAGCAGCAATTTGATCTGCTGGATCACAACACAAACATCCTGTCAAGGCAAACTGATGGTCTATCTAGTTTTTTCCTGTGTAACATGTGGGTGTGTTTTTATCTGTTTATTTATTGGTTTCAAGAATGCTTGGAATTAATAAGAAGGTAATAAAAAGCAGTAACCCCCAGAAAATATTATAATGACATTGTAAAAATTCCGGGTGTATCAGTGGCTCAAAAACTGCATGCAGATCTGGTTGTCCAACCTAAAAAGAATACAATGAATCGGGACAGCGAAAGACAAGAGTGGTGAAAGGTGTGAAATAGCTTTCACCTGGGAAGGAAATAGGTGGTCTAGGATCCTTCAGCCTGGAGCAGAGGTAGTTAAGGGAAGGAATGATTATACTGGTTATAAACTAAGCAAATCAGATAAATCTTTTCCAACAAAATACATTCTTGGGCTGTAAAAATCTTTGCCAAGGAGTGCTGTGGATGTTGATGATCAACATGGGTTCAAAAAGTGATTAAAAATATCTCATTCATTAACCCTTGATTCATCAAGAGCTATCAAGTGACTTCTGTGACTCAGGAAGCCCCTGAGCTACAGACAGTCGGAGAGGGGAAGGCTGCATGTTACACTTGTCCCCTTATTACACCTTCCCCTTGGCCTCTCGAGGTATGCCAGCTGGCAGAATGGTGGGGTTGGCAGTGCCAGGTGCCTTCCCCACCTGCCCTGGGACCTCGTCCCTGGCATGTAGTCCTCCAGACTGGATATGGAGGGGTTAAGGGGCCTCCCTGTCTTCCTAGGGAGGAGTGGTCTTTGGGAGACCAAGGCATGCTCTCCCTGGGAGAGGAGGTTTAGACCTGAGCTTCTGCCTCTTCTTTCTTGTGCATCTCTTGGCAAGGGGAAGAAAACATAGCCTTTGAAGTGTAGATAAGCTCATCACCTTTGATAGGGGTATGACCCATATCTTCTTTCTGGTATCTGTTCACTAAAAAGGCTATAGAAAGCTCCTAAAAATAGTGAACAAGGTTAAAAAAATAACCTGGCATAGTAACAATGTCCTACAGAACAGCCACCCATGATTTTGGGCAGGTGGGCATGACCTTCTGGAGGCACGTTTTAATGGCCATACTGGCAGAGCTATGACCACTGGATTGTGGGTGCAGGCACAACACAGGTTACCACAGCCCCCATCTCTGTATGAGGACACATGCCATACAAAAGTGTCATCTACAACTGGTGGGCACTTCTCATGTTTTGACTCCCTCCTTCATCTTCTTCCTCCCCCCTTGGACAGAAATACGCTTGTCCAAAGATGCTGTCTGAGCATGGATGTAGAGCAGAGAAAATTCATTTTGTTCAAAACAAAACTTTAAACTTGCTCAGTGTGTTTTGCTATCTCTGCTTTGCTGCCTGATAAAACAGATAATGAAAATGGAGATAAGAGAAAAGAGAGGCCTATCTTGATGTGTTTGTTTTTTCCCTGTAAGTTGTATGTATTAGGTGTCACTAAACTTTATTTCTCTTGCTTAATGTGACTTTGACTTCAGCAGAAGTTACTAGTCGCTTTTGTTACTTGTCCATTTTATCATCTCTACTAATTTGAATTTGTTCCTCCCTAATTTAAGTTTGTATTTCAACACAGAACTGGGACAGAGTGTGAGTCTGACTGACAATTTGCTTCCTATGGTGAGAGGGATGGCAGAGATGGGCTACAGCCTGGGCTGGCTCTGCTGGCACAGCTGCCAGACCATAGCTCTTCTTACAGAGTAAGGTGGGCTTCATCCTTCAGTGAAAGAGTGAAGAAAATCTTGTCTTTCATAGTTTTGTGGTTGATAACTGTTAGATGGGGAGAAAACCTGAAAAATTCCATTTCACAGGCTCACACTGAAGACACCAATTTACACCAGGGGAAAGCAAGATAAACCCTAGGCATTCTGTTAACAGTGATTTCCACTTATGCAGAAGAGTGGTGAATTAACGCCTGCGTTACCAGGCACTGAGCATTCAGTCTGTCCCATTCTTAGCTGTGTGTGAAGGTTTTCCAGCTGGGTCCATTTGGCACACAGGTGAACCAAGAAAGCTTCTGCTCTGAAAGCTACACAGTTAAAACAACATTGGTGGGTTTATATGGGAGAGGGCCAGTGCAAAGGAGGAGAGGTGGAAGGAGGTAGGAAGCTTGTATTTATTACTCTTAAATCACTTAAAGATAGAATTTGCTCCGTTTGGAAGTGCTTTTCATCAGCAATGCAAATTGATAGAGATGTGACATACCAACCTCTTGTGAGTGTATGATCCCAGGAAGTCCTTTTTACTTGGTTTCTCCAAGACTAGTTTTCCTGACTACTCCGTATCACTGAAGCACCTTCTGTTGTAAGCATGTAACTCAGACTGAGCGATGACTTGGCTCAAACATTATTTCACTGCAGTTATTCAGGAATTGCTGAAATTCTCTGTAGGTGAAAGGACTTCAGAAAAGAAAAGCATGGAATATAACTGTGTAGCTATGAAATGTCAATGTAGCATAAAAACTACTTTGCTTACTTTCCTATGCACAGGAGCTCTGTCACACCTAAACATCAAGTCAAAGGAGAAAATTTTCAGAGAAAGCAGATACAACTTTTCACCATGATTTTCCACACCGGTGCTACTTTTTAAACTGAAATAAAGAGAAAAGGTCATCTCGAGAAGATGTCCTTTTAAAAAGCAGAATCCTCTTTTCCAGCACCAAAACAATATGATCTTTCTATGAGCCCTCCCAGCCTCTTGTTGCCCTTTCCAAATGGCCTTCTAAAAGATACTAAGAAAAAAAAAAAGAAAAAAAGACCCTAAATACATGTTCTTCCCCTTTAGATCTAATTTGATAAAACCAACCACCCTCCATTCCCCATATGCCTGCTGGTCACGGCCATCACAAAGTTAATACTGTTACCAGAAATGAGCTCAACTTAACTCAAAACATGTGTTTGCCTGTATAACAGCATTTTAGAAAACTTTGCTTATTTTCCCCATCCTCAGCTTTTCTATGGTTTGTTTGTTTGAAAACAACATTTGAAATTCAATTACATTTACTGCAATTCTGAGAAGGGCCCCTGCTTCCTTTTTAAAACAACTCACGGAGAAAACGAAGAAAACAAAATGGGGGCTGTCAGGAAAAAACACAAGCTGCTGCTGGTGCAAGAGACTGTCTGTAAAGGTTTTCCCCTTCTTCCTTTAAGCAAATTTATCTATTTAAGAATATCATCTTGTGCATACCTCACTTCCAGTTAGTCTTCTACCAAAGGGTCCTGTCAGTAGTCAGTAATAACTGCAGCTGAATTGTATGGGAACAAAGCAAGATGTCCTGGCTGAAAAGTTCCCCCCGCAGCCCAAAGGAAACTGATATTTGTGAAAAAAGTACAGATCCAAACTCTACGTAGACACAGTGACCTGAGATATCACATGGCTTTGACCATGAAGTCTTGTTTTAGAGTATTTTTGTATGATCATTCTTCCAGGAACAGTGAATTTTCTGTGTAATAAGTCATTAAAAGGCACAATAACTTTTTGGTATTAGCTCAAGACAGCAAAAGATGAATGACATGAACCATATTCCCTGATGCAAAATCCTCTTCCCTGAGGGCAAAGGATTACCAAATGTCCAGAGTCTAGCACTGCACCTCCAACCCCTTTACTGTAGGATCTTCCACAGAGTATATAAATAAGTCTCTGAACTCTCTCCTCCACACATGAGCAGCTCTCCCCTCCAGACCTGCTTTAAAGCTTCAGTACTACTTGGGGCACAAATAATATAACAGTGACAGAACAACCACCTTCTGAAATTTGAGGTTCTAATACAATCTTCCAGAAATATGGTATATTGGGGCCTGAGGGAGGAGAAACATCCTTAGCTAATTGTATGATGGGCAGCCATTTGGTCAGTGCAAGGGAATATCATTGGAATGTCCAGTGCTTGCTTTCCCACTATGAAGTCTGCCACAGTTGCAAAGAGCCTAAGCTTTCCCCAGGCCAGTATCTCCCATTCTGGTATACTGGACTAAGCTAACGGCAGGCAGGATAGAAAACTCACACAAAGTGTCCAGCTCTGTCTGTTAGGTGTTGTGACAGCATCACTTTCAGGAAGACCTCAAAATTTCAGATGGATGAACGTGAGATGGGAGTTCTTAGTAAGTCATGGTGGGTAGATGTGTGTATGTATTCACATCTACACATATACTAGAAATTTACCTCTAATCAACATGGGAAAGAAAACAAAGAAATGAAATCTTATTAAATATAGTATTTGGGGAAATAAGATAATTTAAAAAAAGAGGCATAAAATACAAATCCTGAATTCCAGTCTAGACTACAAAAAAAATACATCAGATTACTCTTACTTTTTATGGCAATGGAAAGAAAAAATACGTAAAAGAAAAAAATGTTGGTGTTGAAATTTCATCACATTTTTCATCTTCTGTAAAAGTTTAATTTTTCTATTATGGGCTGAAACAAATAGGCAAATAGTTCAGGTTACAATTAGTTGAGGGATTTTTTGGTTCAAAACTCAAATCAGAAGAAAGACTGAATGAGTCAAGTTAACTTCCCTTTGCAATTTTGTGTTCCTAAACTTTTACATATATAGGTTCACTTGAGAAGAGATGAAAGAAGTAAAACACCACAAGACTGACACGTATCAATATAAGTCTGCATTAATTGGTAGCATGTAAAAGAGAAGTCTAGGGTTTGTGAAACCTCGACACTGAAAAAAGTAAGTTTCACTAAGCATTTCAATTTTCATACTCTCTTTATTACTTTAAATAACGCTTTTTAACAATTTGGAACTAATTAAAATATATGACTATAAATAGATATGCAGCACTAAACCAGAGCTCTTCATCAAACAAGACACAGATACACAGAAGTTTATGTGTAATCCTTGCACATTTTCATGAAGGCAACACTGCTAGGTAAATATAGATGTCTTAGATGTCTGAACTTCTCCAGCCAAAACCCAGTCTGGAAAAGCTGTCAAATAACAAACCCAAAAGCTGTAGCTGTGTATGTACACTTACCAGGGTGGCACTTTGCAAGTGTTCAAAACATTTACCTGAGATCAGATCGATCACACTTAAAACAATTCTTTCTTTGTGAAAAACACAGCAATGAAAAATGTTGTAAAATTATTTTTTTTAATATTAAATTTGTCATTTTTCTACACAAAAATTAAGAACAATGGCAGTTACCCATGAAAAAAAATAATTTCTGACATACTCCTATTTTTCACAGGAACATTTTAATATTAAAAAAGCTTTGCTAGATCTATGCACAAATACACACTGACACGAAGTTTGTCAGGAAAAACATTGTCTTTTATGAAAGCAACTCACAGACCTGGAAAAAACTCTGGGAAGCTTTTAAGCACACAAACCTTTTACAAGACTGAAGTGGATTCAGCAGTCCTGAGGCTGCACAGAGGCTGCAAGTAAATGCTATGGGTTTAATGTAGATACATTCATGAGAAAGTTACAGTGAAATGAGATGTACCACAGGAGGAAGTGATAAGGTCTTAAACCTTGTCATACAGAGAGGGATCTGATGTCAAATATGAACTTGAAGGAATAAACTAGATTGACTGTTGAAGAAATTAAAAAAAGATGACTAGTCTTTTCTAAAACCATGATAAACCAGGGTGACTTATTGTTTCCTTGCATTTGCATACAGATGAAATTAGGATTTCTGCTAATCAGACCCAATATGTTTTCCTTGGGGGATAGGGGAGGGCAGAGGAGAATAAAGAAGAGGGGAAGGCGGAGTAGTTTAGGGGTTTTGCTTTGCTTTGCTTTGCTTTGCTTTGTTTTGCTGTGTTTTGTTTTGGTTTTGTTTTGTTTGTTTTGTTTTGTTTTGCTTTGTTTTGTTTGTTTTGTTTTGCTTTGTTTTGTTTTGTTTCTTGTTTTAGATCATTTCCACATCTTTGGGAGCTCACCAGCATTCTGAATATGATTATGCAACATGAATCTCAAGAGCTGAAACGCTGGAGTATATGCTGTCAACACCTGGGGCAGAAAGGAGGACAGTTTAGGTGACATAGTTCAGGCCTCCTCTGCTGAGTTTTCCATGGGGACTAAAGGATTGGTTCCAAAGCCTTCTACCTTGTTAGATATTCAGGGGAGTTAGTTTTTGCCAGCATATTCTCTTGTTTTTACAAACATGAAGAATGTTAACTTCTAAGAGCCAAAATAATTCAGCTTTAATCAGGACCTCCAGGCAATTTCCTAAATGCATGACTTATCCTCCTGACTTGCACACATAGCCTTACTCATGCAAGCAGTTCAATTGAAAGTAATGATATATCCTCAGTGGGAAAAACCAAGTTGGCAAGATTGGGTCTGGAAGAGATAGCTTGCTAGTACTGTGGACTTGATTTGAAAGTTCTTTAGAATACTATATTATTAACGTTACCACTTGGAATAGTTATAAATGTTTATAAAATATCTAATTTATCATTTGAAACAATTATAAATAACTTTTATAAAATGTGATATGCAAATAGGTTTTAGAGTTATGAAATAAGTTGGTATGGATCTTCTCTTTATATTAACATTTCTGTTTAAGAATTATCAATACCTAATCAGAAGTGGAACTACAGATGAAGCCACTACCAGGAGCAATTAAACACAAGCTTTTGCTTTTCAAGCTTGCAAGTGCATATTAGAGCTTCAATTACAGCAGAGGTTATACCAGAATTGAGGTTTTACATATGCATGCCATTTTGAGACTTAGAAATCACCATAAGTCCATCCAGTGGTCAAAGCACTCTGAAAAGCTCTGGATGATCCAAGATTTATCACCATTGGGTGGGTGACGTTGTGGCACCAGCTGACAGCACTTCTCAGATCAGGCATAAAAATGCAGCCTGGCAGTCTAAGGCTGCCAAGCACCCAGAGGTAGAAAGCACCAGGCATCACTCTGGCTAAAATTTTGGTTTCAGTGTGTTGGGTCTTCATGCCCTCTTCCACCCTACAGTATGTGGGACTGCTTAATCTACCAGTGGGGCAACCAAAGTTCAGTAGAAAATCAAGAGCTCTCCACAGATAACTCTCCTTCCACAATATTTGCCCACCAAACTTGAAGAGTGCCAAAATAATCAAAATGACTGTTCGTATGCTTAGCTAGGCACGTGTCTTATTTTATTGAGCTAATTTAATTTTCTAAATCACTTTGGGGCATAAGCTGGTATAAATGCAAGAAATTCATATAATGAAACTAGAATTTTCTGCCTAGGAAAAATGCCAAGATTCATAACCATTCCCCCAGCTAAATTCTACTTTGCCTGATTTTCTGAATTAAGTGGTGGTAATTATGTGCCTAATATGCATTCCTAGTTAACATGCTTGTCTCTATAAATTCAGTAATTGCTTATTCAAACAAGGCAACAGGCATGTAACACATAATTGGCATGCACAATTACCTCATTTGCATCAGCAGTCACTGTAGTTTCATGTCACACTGATTATGCATGAAATCATGAGTGTATTTTGGAAGACATTTGAGACCCAAATGCAAAACAGAGACACAACATAACTTTCTAAATCAATAATCTTTTCCTCTCACCTTTGAAAATATTTTCCTTCCATGGCACTATTCCTTGTTTTTGTGCCTTTACTTGTGTTTGTTTATTTAATTTTTCTTTCCGTAGCTCACTGTCCTGTAATCAGGTCTGTAGAAGATTGTGAACAGCTAGTCCCATGAGAGGGACAGAGCTCCTGTGTCCGCCTGTGTCAGCTAAATGGTGCTTATGTTCTTCCATGTGTGTTCAAAGAGGCCTAACATTTCCAATAAGCAAAGGCTGAAGCATTTTCATCCAGGCATGGCTACCTTCTGAAAAGGAAAGTTTTCTCTGAACATAGTTGATATTTATTCATGGCTGTGTATTTGGCCCTCCCAGTTATTGACATTCTTATTGCTATTTTTGATTAAGCCTCATTTAAATATGTTGTTGCAATTATGATTTTAATTTTTCATTTAATGAAATGGTGTCTTTGGAGAAATTACCATTTTCACTTCTGAAAGCTTTAGAGTTGGAAATTTAAATACTTTAATAATTTCAATAGATATAAGTTTAAATAATGTTTTGCATATGAATTGTTTGCTAACTGAATAAATATATCAAAAAAATTAAAAAGACTGAACCCCTTGATGGAAGATGTGCTCCATTTTTCACTGTGAAATGTAATACAGGGGGAAAGTAGAGCATTGGAGTAATTTAACAAGGTGAAACACAGGTAACTGTAGCCTGGCTGGTGTCTAGGATGGGAGAGCTGGAGCTGAGTCAGCTTTTTCAATACCTGTGCCTGGCTGTATCACACTTCTCGGTTCAGCTCTGCATGAACTTAAATGTTCATTTCTAAAATGTAGCTGGTTTTCAACTTTTCAGTTCAGGCATTCAGAGCCATTTTTCCCACTCAGTATTCCCCAGAATATACCCATTTGAGATCCATGAAGCTGCTAATCATTAGTTCAATAGCATCTTACCTTAACTAGTGACGGAAGAGTATTATAAACTTAAGTAGATGCTATTTTCTCTAAAGAAGTGGAGCACTTTATCCCCTCACAGTTCATCCCCATTCTCATACTTGAGATATGTCTTCAAATGGCTGTGTCCTACTGCAGAAGAGGCTGTTTGAAGCCTGAGTGCAGAGCTGGAGCTCTCGCCCTCCCAGAGCTGCTCCTGTCCCCACCAGGGATGGGGTCCTGAGGAGCACTGGGCAGAGGCTGATACCAGTGGACAGTGCTGCCTCCCTGGAACCTCCCCGAGAGACTGGGACTGGCACAGCCAGTAAGTCAGGACACTTGCCAATTAATGCTTAACTTCTGGTTAAATCTTGGGAAAAAATGTCAGATTTGGGTTCAACCTGTGATGCTTAAGGTATGGAGTCAATCATCTGAAGGCACCCCTGTGCAGACAGAAACTCCACCTGCTATGTGAGTTCTCTCATTTTCTGTGTGTGTATAATTTAATACGAAGTAAACCAACCCCAGCAGGTGGGAGTGAGCATGGAAGCAGACTGACTGCTGTGTTAGTCTTCCAGGACAGTAGAAGGTATTAATTATGCAATATTTTGAGGGGTGCACTTTTTAAAGTAGTAAACTTCTTAAAAGACGTAACTTTAAAAATCTGATTTCATTGGATCTAGACATATGAATGATAAGTGTCTGATTCATCCCACGGTGAAATTATAATATATATATATTCATACATATGTATAGCAATAATTGTTATGGAATAGGAATATGCATGTATGTATACGTTTATATAGAACTTATACATACAGATGCATGTGTGCATGCACACCATATGCGCACACATACACACATGCTCAAGAGCACAAAACCACCAGGAAAGCATTAAAGGTCTTTGCAGTTAGAGTGATAAACAATGCACTTTCTTTCCTTCTTGCCTGTGACAGAGCTGCAAGGTGCAATGTGGAAGCTGCCTGCTACAGGGTAGCAGCTTTGGCATATTTTATTTCCCACAGTGATTAATTTTTAGAAAGCAATTTATTCTGTCAGCAGCTGACTTTCGTACTGCTCTGTGCTGAAGGTGTACAGCACCAAACAGGTGATTGCCCACAAAAATGGAGCTTCCTACTGCCATACACAGGAGGTCAGGATGGATTGCAGTTGCTGGAAGTGTAAAGTGTGGTGTCTTCCAGCTAATTATGACAGCAAATTCTAGTCATAGGTTTTAGGAAGCTGGCTAAAAACCTCAGCATGAGCTCACCTATCACCTCAAACAGAAAAGCTAATTAACAGTGGATTATGTATTTACCAACATGGGAGTCACATTTTCATTATATGGTCTTCAGGGGTATGCATGGCCAGAGGAATCAGATGCAGCTGCATGTTCATACTGAACGGCTGTAGTCCCTGTCTAGAGACACTCTCAGGGCTGTAAATTCCTGTATTTAATCCCATTAAATGATCTTTAATGCCCAGTTTTCTTCTGTGTTTAGTTAACTTCCAAACTGAGTAATGGCTTGGTGACCAAGTGAGCTTGGTCTGCAACTGAATGGGGAGAAAACAAGAAAAATTACGTACTCAGAAAAAAAAAAAGAAAAAGAAAAAGAAGGAAAGAATAATCTCAATAGCATTACAGGGTTACTTCATAAATGTGAACAATGTAGAAAGATATGACTTAAAAGGAAGAGCAATGAGAAAAAATCCAGATATAAAGACATGTTCTTCTTGCTGCTCTAACTGCTATTACGGAGCACCTTTGAACCATTTAAAATGAATTTTAGCTAGTTTTACCAACCACACCCATTTGAGCAAAAACTTTTTAACTGAAAAATTCAAGGCTATGTATCTGTCACTTCAGTGTCTGGGAAAGTCAAGTTCCTGTTCTTTGATTTCAGGCCTAAAAGCCAGAGTTCTTAATTTTATATGCCTTATGCATTTAGAGAATATGTATTGTTTATCCTCGTTGATTCTCACTTGGCTCCATCTGGGCACCCAGGTACTCTGGCAGTACAATCTGTCTCAGAGTCTGGAATATATAATTCTAGTGCTAAAAGTGGTGCAGTTGGTTTTGGGGCTGCTGATCATGTGCATGCTCTGTCTCCTTATACAGGTGTCAACTGGGGCACTGGTCACAATGTGATCCATATCCAGAAGCTGCTGATGTGGAAGGCAGTGAAATGTGAAGTGATTTCACTGTGCAGAGGAAAAGGGCTGCTGCTGACACCCTGGCATTTTCTTTTCTGATGAGCCATGTCAAGAACTTCCAGTGGAAAAAACAAAAGAAAGCTTAAATTCCCACACCCTGTCCCTATCTTCATGTGTTCAGGTCACCTGGAACCCACCTTTGCTCATGCTTATTACTGCAGAGAGACAGGTACATGTGGAAGAGCAAATCTAAAACTCAAGAAATAGACTGGGCAGAAACACAGACCAAAGCCAGATGATACCATTGGGTTGTCCTTCATCTTGTGCTGACTGCAAGGGTCAAATAACTTTATTCTGTGTTTGCAATCAAAAAACTTCCTTGTCCCTGACACAATGTGGAAAGATGTCTGTGCAGTTTGGGATGCCTTAAAACATCCCATTTTTAACACATAGGGGTTGCAATTTCTTGGGATAAATTATAAAAAGTGGTCATTTTGCATCTTTCTTTTGTGAATATTAGCAAATTTTACTCTTGATATCTTAGTTTAGACCAAACCTGGCTGGCTTGTGAACCAAATTTACAGTTATCATTTATTAGAACCCCCTTGAGACCCGTCAGAGTCCAAACCTGTTTCCCTTTAGCTTGCCAGATGCTGGAGGCTTGCCTGACTATTGCTCATCATTGGCAGACATGATTTCTCTCGACCCTTGCCATGACAGCTCTCACACCAACCTGCTGCTATATAAGAACCTCTGGTCCTCCTTGGACAGCCTCAAGCAACACTTCAGAGAGCTGAGCATTTGCTGGGGCTGCCTGAAAAGTACTGGCTGTTAGTCAGATCAAAATCACCCTGCGTTAAATGCAGGTTTAGTTGAAGTCAAAATATGTCTATTCTGGAGGGTATGTTCAAAATAGCTGATGCTTACAAAATAATTGTGAGAAGTGAAGAAAATCAAGAATACAGTCTTCCCAGAGCAAGCACAAAACTTAGAGGCTTTGTTTCTCTCTCTTCAGGTGCCATACGGTAGGTGCCTGCCCAAGAAAGCATCTCTACTCCTTGCTTGCTGCTCATTGCAGATAACAAACTTCAGAGCAAACTCTTTCCTCATAAAAATAATGAACTTTTACGGCTAATCTATAGCTCTTCTCAGGGTCCTCCAAAGTTTTTGCATGATTCAGTTCCCCTTCCCAAAGCTCATACTCTAGCAAAACCCACTAGTGTTCAAAGTCCTGGAAAATAAGGACTGTTGCTGTCTGTAGCAAACTCTGCTTGTGCAGTGCAGGTGCTAGCTGCACGAAGGGATCTCTTTGTAATCCCTTGACTCAGTGAGGGATACAAATCCACCACTGTGACCAGGGTGTGTTTTTCTCCTGGTACCAACATCAGCATAAGGAGATTCTGTTCCCTGCATGTTTCCCCTTCATGGTCCCCTGCTCTTGTATTCTGATTCCTGCACTGCCCTGTAACTGACCTAAATTCTTTGTTGAATTTAATCTTAATTTAAATTAACTCAATACCTGACTTCAAGGTCAAGGGAACACTGTTCAAAGTATCTTTGATCTTATTAGATTTTGTGCAAGATTTAAATGCAAGAGCACTAAAATATATTCAACCAATGACTGCAGCCTGGAATATTTTTAGGACAGTGTCAACAGCAATGGTGGAATGTGGGAGTTTTCAGGAGTAGCACATTCAGTTTGTTCATGAGAGATTTAATCTTTTATGAAAATTAAAATGAACTGTTCAGTGCATCAGAAGTCCACAGGGCTCAGTTCCAAGTACCAGCACTGCAGATCTTTCTGTGACTGAATTTAGGCATGCTAGAGGCGAAAAATGCTGATTCTTAGTCAAACTCCAAGTGGAAAAAGAAATGTAGTGATGTGAGAAAGCAAATAAAAATTATCAAAAGAGAAAGTACCAACAGAGATAGGCTCCACTTCTGAAAATAAAATCCTCTGTTCCTGGAAGTCCTTGCTCAGGGGTTTCAGAAGAATGTAACTGTTAGTACGCTGTAATTTTTTGACAGTTTAGTCTTGTGAAGAGTTAATCTTATCTAAAAAATTATAAAAGTCAATGTAATAAACTGCCTGATGAATGAAATGAATGTGGTACCTACATCTTTCAAAACCAATTCCTGAGACAAGGATAGAAATGCTTTGCAAAGATAAGAATCTGCAGTCATCTCAGTACATCATGAGATTACTTACTGCTCAGTCTAACATTATTTCACACTGATCAGTTTATTTTCTTCTTTTAAATGTGTTTGGTTCCAGATACCACAAAAGTTTGCATTTCATGTCAGTAATGGGTAAAATCTAGTGGGGTTTAGATTTTTCAGGGTAAGTCAGTGCATGTTCCAACTGGAACCCACTTTCTTGAAATGAACTGCTAGCTGGAGGGTTATAAGCACTGGTTTTGCTATCACTGTAGCTTGCACCATTGCAGCCATAGAAGATGCCACAGGAACAATCTGTCACCTGGCCTTTTCTAGTGGAAAGCCCAGATGACTGTAAACAACAAAACTGATCCATTTCATTAATCTAATTTGACTCAGAATGTCAAACCTGGCACTCAACAGCAGAAAAATCCAACAACTGCATTTTGTCATAACAACTGCATGGAAAAAAATAATTCTTAATGTTTTTATCTTAGTTTCAATATCTCCTATACAATTTCGTGTGCAGATGCTTCTCCGGAAGAGCTCTTAAGCTGAATCTTTATCTCCTCTCCATCAATGTCTGCAGCAGTGGAGAGAGGAGGGGGAGGGAAGCTGTCTGGAAATTCCAGAGTGCTTTTCATGGAGTTTCCCAACCATCTGGGACTCCCCAGTGTGCACAGGAGCTTGCAGCACCTTACAAGAACACAAGCATGAAATCAGCACCTGGCCAATGATAGTTTTGTGGCTGTCTTCATGCCCTAGTGATGATCTGCATATTGAAGGCAAAACCCTCTTGGCTGTCAGCCTGCTTTCCTCGCAGTTTCATCCCTCACACAGCACCCTTGGGGATGGATGAGTGTCTATTCTCTACAAACACAGAAGCAAGTCAAGATCAAATCTTATTCTTTCCCTTCCTTTCCATTGCTAACATCTTCACTTCCATTGAAATCAAGTTTCACATGAGCTTGCTAAATAAGAACCGAATCCCGTTACGGGCTCCAGAAGCTGAAATGGTGACACTGATAGTTATGAATCTCTGCAATAAATAGGTCAATGCACAGTTTCCTTGTGTGTGGGACATAAAAGATTCAGAAACAATGCTATTTCCCTCACGACTTGAAAGGCAGGCCACAACTTCGGTAGTGAATCCCCAGCCAGTGAGTAACTTATGGGAGAGGCTATGATGCTGTCTCGAAATGGTAATTTAACCCCCAGGTCTTCTCCACTCATTCTGCGATTTCTAAGATGTGTTTTGCCACTTTGCCTTGCACATTTGGAACGTGCATGTGCAATACATGGATGTATTCCAAAGCAGTTCAAACTCTGAAAGATTAAATAATGCCCTGATGTATTCCTGGTGTGGTCCTCTGCCTGCTGAATGCAGCGGGTGAGGACTCGGGGACAAATGAGATACATGGGATGAAATAGCTTTTTGGTGGCAGAAGGAAAGATTACTGGGTTTGCATTGGCTGCATTACTTGCTCTTCCTTTTTAGCAGTGAAAACGCTGGTAGCTAGTATGAGGAGTTTGAGGATGCTTATTTTCTCCTCTTTTTTTTTTTTTTTTTAATGTAGGGAAGGTACATGAAGAGAAGGATATACACACCTTAGTAAAACTCACTTTAGTAAAACCTGTTTTCTTCCAGTTTGCAAATTAATATTGCGGGAATTTAGGTTTCCTCATCTCTCATGTATTCTGCCATAATTTCCTACCTATTATTGCTTACATATTCTTTAATAAGTCAGACCTTTATCCCATATATATGTGTTCACTGTCGATTCAGGTTTCATTCCTCTCAGCTTCTTTACCATTTTAGGAAATAGGTATACAAGCTCTTTGGCTGCAATGCAAGATTGTTCCAGGATGACATGAGCTCTGCCCTCTACCAGGAAAGGTCTAGGGAGACTGTGTTGGATATTTTGCAAAGGAATGTGCCGGACGGTTGGAAATTTCAAACACCTGTCAAAATATTCAATGATGGGAGATGGAAGAAGCAGACTTCTTTGAAGAAGAGTAACTGGAAGTCACAGAAATTATTTTTAGCCTCTAATCTTTCCTAGCATTGCAGCACTGTAATACAGTAATCACGTAATTACAAAGTCTTATTAATTATTATTATTAATTTATATTATCAGAATCTTGATTGTACATAATCTTAAGGATTATGTAATCAAAAGACCACCACAAATGCACTTGTACATAGCTACTCTCCTATACATCTTCTATAGGTTGTTTTATAGAACATATGGTAAAATTTGCTTTGCCACCTTTTCAGTTTATATGTGGGAGCAGGGTAGCAGTTGACTTGCAATTGAAGGGCCCCACGTGTGATGTTAACATAAGTATATGGGAAAAGAGAAAGGGAATAGAAGTGTAAGCAACTGTTAAGTTTCCATTTGATGCAAAATACTCCAAAAAATGAGGATGTCCCAAAAAGAGAAATGGTTTCAGCTGCATCCCTGAACTTAGAATTCTAGTATTCTCTTCCCCAGAAAATAAAAGCATAATACTAAGAACAAAAATGTAGTACTTATTGCAAGTGCATTTAAGGATACATATGGCAAGGATGAAGTCTAACAGTGGAATGTTAAAAAAAAAAATCAAACATGCACTATTGATTGAATTGTTGCAGACTATCCATTAAAAGTGTTTTCTTTTGTTTATAATAATTCAGTACTTTATACTTGAACTATTCATTCTCAATTTTTATGTAATGTAAGATGCTTTCTTGTGTCTGATTTTTTTTTAAAAAAGATGCTTAACTTCAGCCACAATATTTTTTTTTCTTTGAAAGTTCAGACTTGACATTGTGAAACATTTCTTTACCAAGAGGGTGGTCAAACACTGGAACAGACTTTCTGCAGAGGTGGTCAATGCCCAAAGCCTGACCGTGTTTAAGAGGCATTTGGACAATGACCTTAACAATAAGCTTTAACTTTTGGCCAGCCCTGAATGGGTCAGGCAGTTGGACTAGATGATTCCCTTCCCTTCCCTTCCCTTCCCTTCCCTTCCCTTCCCTTCCCTCCCCTTCTCCTCTCTTTTTAACTACTAAGGCATTTTTTTGCTGACATTGAAATATTCCTGCCGACACATTGTTTTGCGATGGCCAAGCATGCTTATTCTTTTAGGTAAGAACTTGAAATTTATATGGGAGTTGTTAATGTCACTAACAGAACTTATCAAAGTGAAGAACTTCTACCGTGTAGACAAATGCCCTGCACAGCACGGTATCCTCATCAGGACACCCTCCTCTTTATTTCTGTGTCACCCAGATTTCAAGCAGAGTCCTGCAAATAAAAGACCCCATGACCCAATTGTGATCCATTCAAAAAAGCAGCTTCTTTCTGCTGTCTGGACTCCTCTCTGTGGTTCGGTTGTATGCAGCATGCAGACAAAAGAAGCTGAATAAAGGGTTTAGCTTATACATCACTACTGTAATCGACTTTGGGATACTTCAACTTGCAGCTCTAATAATGACCTTCTGAAATAATTTTGTGTGAGACAGCTTTACCTACTGATGCAGTACATGTGGAATCTGGTTTAATGGTACCCTTCCCTTGGCATAGCTATTGTCACCGGTGGCATCTGATTGCCAGGCAGGTATAGGACAGTCCTGAATGAGAATGGCACTGGTACAAACGACTGCAGGCCAGGCTTTTATACACTGCTCTCTGCAGTATTTTTGGTGAGTTCGGTTTTGGATGCTTGCTTATTGTGGCTACTACTAGCTGACAGGCAATGCCTGAGAATGAATGAAAGCTCAAAGTTTCCAGTAAGCTCAGAAAATAAGTACCGTTGGGCAGATTGTAATGTTATCATGCAAACAAGTATAAAGCAACAGGAAACTTTCAGTCCTCTTTAGCTATAAAACTCCATAGTGCGATCATTTAATTAAGCTCACTTGCATTTTAAACCTAGAAAAGCAATGTTCTTTCACACACATACAAGTTAATCATTGCTTCATCTAGAACAACCTCTACTTTCCAACTTCAGGGCAAATTCCTGTGACAAAGAGATCAGCCTGCCAATTTAAGACAGTCAGATTTTAGTTTGACTGTCCATACAAATTGCTTGGATCTAACTGTTGCAGATCCATTCAGAGAAAGAAATATGTTTGTTGACTTTTAGACACTGAATATGCCCACATTGCCAGTCCAGGATTTATGGGATAAAATTGACTGGGGTTTTGTATGTAAGAAGTCAGATCTCTTGATTATAATCTGATATTAAAATCTATGACTAGGTCCCACTTTGTGCAATTTGTTCCTCTTTCTTATCCATACTGATTAAAATTTCAGGTTCCGGAGCATGCCTCCTCTGATCATGTCAGGTTCTGTTTCTTGTGAACTGACATGTGATGTTTCTCTTTCTTTCCTCTTTCAACCACTGCCTACCATCTCTTATTTCATGCTTATTGGTGTTGGCTGTGTCAGCATTCCTAGACCTACCAAAAGTATAGTATCAGTTGCCAAACTGCAACTTGCTCACTATGGAGCACACACCGTTTGAAGACATATTTTCAGAAATAGTGTTATTTGATATTTTCTCTAATCCTGCTGCCTCATAACTTCATTTATGAAGTCAGGAAGTCCCACTGAGAAAAGGCTGTCACTCCCTAGTTACCATTTCATTACCCATGAACTTGTAGACCTTTATCAGTTCTCCACTCACTCATCTTTTCTCCAAGATGCAAAGCACTATCTTTCAATATTTTCCTCTTACAAACGTTGCTTCCTGTCCCTGCCTCTGGTTTAATTTGCAGCTCTTCTCTCTGTTTTTTAACTCTACCACATCCTTGGGAAACGGGGGATCTGGAGGTACCAGAACTCCAATACTTCAGATGTGTATGTGCAAAGTGATGTGACATTTCCCGTGTTTTCACATCACAGAACAGGTTAGGTTAGAAGGCATCTCTCAAAATCATTTAGTCCAATGCTCCTGCTCAAGCAGGGTCAAATAGAGTCAGTTTTGGGGTTTGAATATCTCCACAGAGGGAGACACAGCAGCTTCCCTGGGCAACCTGTGCTAGTGCTGAGCACCCTCACAGTAAAAAGTGGTTTCTTGTGTTCAGATTGAATTTCACCATTCTTAATTTCTGCCCGTTGCCTCCTGTCCTGTCAGCGGGCACCACTGAGAAGAGTCTGGCTCCATCATCTTTACTCTCTTCAGCTATCTACACACATGATCCTTCTGAACACTCCTCAGGCTGTCAGCCTCTCGCTGTATGAAAGGTGCTCTGGTCTTTTAATTATATTTATGGCCCTTTTCTGGTCTCACTTTACATCTTTCCTGTACTGGGGAGTCCAGCAGTGGACCCAACACTGCACACGTGTCTCACCAGGTCTGAGTAGAGAAGAAGACTCACCTCCCTCGACTTGCTGGAAACACTTTGCCTGATGCAGCCCAGGAGGCTGTTGGCATTCTTTGCTGCTACAGTGCATTGCAGGCTCATGTTCCTCTTGTACATTGGGACATCCAGGTCCCTTTCTGCAGAGCTGCTCTGCAGCCAGTCAAGCCTCAGCTTGTATGGGAGCCCAGTGTTATACCTCCCCAGTCACAGGACTTTGCAATTCCT